>NC_074708.1:37034656-37656896 GCF_024334085.1 Lutzomyia longipalpis
ACTCTCTCTGTGAGGAAGTTTTTTTTTTACATTAAACCTCCTCCAAATGTTGTGAGGAATAAATAAAAAAAAGAACTTCAAAAGGAAAAAAAATGCAAATATTGCACATCAAAATTTAAATTATTATGCTCCCTATTTGGCGATTCACCAATTCCCCATCAATTCTACAATTTCCGTCCCATAAAAGGACGGAGGGGGGTCGTTTTATGTAAATAATGACGTTTGATGTGAAAATAATCGCCTCATTGATGGTTTTTCCCATGAAACTTCATTAAAGCTTTTTGTCTTTTAGAGAAAGTTGTGGAAATTTATTATATAGATTAGAAAAAAGGAGATTGAGGTGCAAATGAGTTACGCAATGTTGCAGGAGAAGCTCAAAAAATTGCATTTCCTCTTTAAAATTGAGGGAAAACTCGTAATTATGAGGAAAAGTTACTGTAGAGAAGGAAATTTCCTATATATAAAACTATTCTATTTAGAAATTTTACGTAATTTTCCAGGGAAAAGAAGCTTTAGAAATAAATTTATAAATTGCAACAGAATTTAATTGAACTTGTTCTACCTGTAAAATTTTATAAACTCAGCTATTTGGAAAGGAGTTTATTCATTTCTGTATGGGGTAATACGAATTTATAAAAATTTAATTTTTAACGACTTTTTCGCGTCTCTTCAGAGGAAACAATTTAATAAATTTAATATCTATTAAGAAATAAAATTAAAAACTATATAATGAAAATAATTATTTAAATGCAGACAGAGCATTAGGGGAACATGGCCCAATTCAGACCTCCAAACGTCTGTTTTTAGTGGAAGAAAAATGGTATTAAATAAAAATTGATATTCCTTAATTTGAGGTGATTGTAAAATTCATTTCTCCTTCATCTTAGTTTTGGTTTTTTTTATGGCCAAAGTTATAGTCAAAGTTTTTTTTTTAATGTCCTTAATATTAAAGTAAAAGTTGTTAAAAAAAATAGACTGAAAGGTACAAATTGGGCCATGTTCCCCTACGTACATACATAAATATTCTCAGCTAATGGCCAAGGCTATATAAATGGAGGAGCCACCACCGTGCATTGGGCATGCTAATGATGATGGCGAGAGACTTGGACATCCGGTCCAAGATTTCATCTCTCATTCCTCTTTGGCGGCCACACCAAATGCCGACAAGATGGGAAAACAATGCTCCCCACAGTAACCGCCACCATGCGAGTGGAGTAAAACGATCGATGGGTAAAAGTTTTGTTTGAAAACTTGACCACCATTGTGCTTGAAAATTTGTACCCCATAATGAGGGCTGACAGGGCAAAAATAGTTTGATTTTATGGTGTGATGTGTGAGGAAATTAGTTTCCCTAAAAAAGGATCTTCTTCAGCTGATTTTCCACATGAATACGCATATCGCTTCGAAATATTATCTATTGAAAAGCAATATAGATAGATGCGAAGATAGTTTTTGGCACACAAATTTTCCATCATTGATTTATGACTTTGAGAAAAGTGCTTAACCATCTCACTGGGAAAATTCTTCTTGCATTGTGATTTATGGGAAATGCATATTTTTGAGTAAATCCCGAATGTCTCCAAGGGGTTGAGAAATAAACATGAAGCATCTTTTTCGGGGGGGGGAGGCTAATACATTGAATGTGCTCTCCCGATTTTCCTTTCTCTCCCTGTTTTGTATATACAAAAGAGAGCCTTCATTTGCAAAATCCCATTTTAGCAATTTGGGATTAATTCAATTCATTGAGCTCCAGAAATAGCAACTCCTGGTTTGTCTACAAACAAACCAAACACAAGTCTTGTTCGCCTATAAAAGACCGAGGCTATATAGAAAACATACTAATTAAAATACTCCAATAAGTAAGTAATTTATTTAGCAATATGTATGTGCATCTTTATGGGCTTTTCCCAGAAGCAACATCAACTAATCCATACAACACTGGTTATTGTATATAATTTTGCAAAACAATACCAGTACTACACCACCCCCACCCCCATTGTTATGCATCTTCTGCAGACATTTGAATATTTATGAGATTTTTCATAATTTCCCAGTATTATTCATGAGCTTTTTTGCATTTAATTATGTAAGAAAAAACAAATATTTTGCAAGAAACTATTAAATGCAAATTAAAATTCCATTTAACTAAAGTCCCACGAGGAAAATGATCTCTACTGTCTGTCTGTTGTATGGTGAATTTCGAGGAAGAGAGGCTTTGTGGAAATTCAATAGATTACAATTTGTATGTTTCAACCAAAACTTAACTTGTCTTCTGTACTGAGATTTTACATTGTGAAAGTTTATGCAAGAAAGTTGTGGGGGCGGTGGAAAAGTAATTGATTCAGGTGAAGGATTGTCTTGAGGAAAAGGGCTTCCACAAAGTGATGTGGTAGAGAGCAACCTGTATGGTAAAGACTGTCCTTTCCATTAGGCAGACATTTCTCATTCACACCCCCGTAAATAAATGGAGGGTTTTCCCCTCTTGTCCCAAAGGGGGTTCTTTGAAGAGTTTGACGGCACTTTTAGCCACACTCCATGTCAAAACTAAATTGCAAGAAACTTTCAAAAGCAATGCTGACAAATCCGAATTGCCCTACGCCTTGTGCAAAACTATTATATGAAATGCCAAGAAGGATTTTACAAGCAGAGGATCCTTCTGGGAGCATTACACTTCCCTCCGAAAAAAAAAGAAAAATTTATAGGACTTTTGGGGTGAATTTCCTTATTTTCTTCTCTGAATTTTGATTTTATTAATTTAATTTTTTGTTCAAAGCAATTTAATTTTTTTAATCAAATTTCTCTTCTTTGAGTTAAAGAATGAAAGATTCTTCAAAGATTTTTTTTGTTAAAAAAAAGAAATTTCCTAAAAGAAAGACTTGGTGAAAAACTTTTTAGAGAACTCTCAACCCCAAAAAAGCTCATTTGAATAAATTATTATTTTTTTCACAAGAAAAAGAAGTGGTTTTAGTAATGCTGAATTCAAAGGAATTCAGGTCAAAGCAAAGCCAGAAAAGAGAATTATCCTAAAACGGGGAACAATGAACTCCTTAAGAATTTAATCCAGCAAATGCAGAGATAAAGGAAAATGTACAAAATAAAATTTTATTATTATATTTGTTCGAAATTCACTTTGAGAAATTCCAAAATATTAAATGAAAAAGTTTTTTATTAAATTCCTTATTCTATTTTAATGGAATTTCCATTTATGCCACTTTAATTGTCTTCTCCTATAAATTGCGTTGTCTCCTTGCAAGATGGAATGAATTAAAGATTTTTTATTAATTAATTTTAAGAATTTTCCTCTTCTAAAAAAAGATTTCTTTTTAAGAAGCAACAATTAACACAAATTATATAATTTTCCTGGCTAAATCTTCACTGTGTTCTTGAATGAGATTGCAATCATTAGCTCTCATGGAATTTTTCTTTTGAAAATCCTCTCAGCAGCAATATCATCCGCACATTATTCCCAAGAAAATGTCCATTTAACATTTAAAAAAAATGTAAGTAAAATATTCTTTGTTGCTCTTTATTCTTTCTGCTACATGTCGCATAAAAAAAACAGACGAATAAAAGAATCTCTGTAAGAGTTTCCGAGAATTTTAACAAAAAAAAACTGAACAGAACACATCGAAAAAAAAAGAAAATCCTTGGAAAATTTCGTTTCCGAGTACACTTGAGAGGACGGATTTAACATTGAAGAGACAAAAAAAAAGAAGCAGAGAGTGTAAGAAAATTCTCACGATTAAAAGGAAATTGCAAAGAATGGAGAGGAAGTGAAAAATATTTCACTAAATATACTCATTCTCCATTTCCTTAACGCGCTCGCGTCTTCAAAACTAATTCAAATTTAAAGTGTTATTTTGGAGGAAAAATCGTAAATCACATGGATGGTGTGGATGGGTTGAGTGGGGGACCAGAGGATGAAAGAAAGAAAAAAAAAAAAAACAAGAAATGCTGGGAACGATGGGAAAAGAGTTCCAATAAGGAATAAAAAGGGGTTTTCACACACAACTGATACCCAAAGCAATTGGCGAGTGGGGGTGAGGGATGAAATGCCTTTCGTTCGAGGATCCTTTTCGTCTCTCTATACCATTATTAAAATGTCGATTGGAATCCCTCGTCACTCGTCACATATCTCTTTTCTCCACATATAGCTGAAGAAGCATCATTCCCATTGGGAGAGCATTGGGAAAGTAAATAAATGTTATCTCTCTGTCTCAAGTGCGCGCGCTATCTCCGGGGGTGTATCGATGACAAATCTAAATATTGCGATATAATGAGGCGTGAAGTGTGAAGAACTCAACTCAATTTTATCGTGAAAAATGAGATGAATCTCTTCCACGTTCCTCATCTCAAGAACCTTCCCTCCTCCATCAACGAATGATTTATAATATTAGATTATTGCTTTCTTTTGTCATCAAACTGTAAATCAACATTGCAGCTAAAGGAGATGCGCGCAATGTTGTAGGCAAAAGTCTTCATCTTCAATGATGGCTTTGCACAAAATATCATCATGTTGACACACTCACGAAGGCAAGAGAGAAGGATTTACCGAACATGTTAAGCATCTTGGCAATCGTACAGCGCAGCAGGAGGAAAATTCAATGACAGGATAATTGGATTGACTTAATGTTGAAAAAAAAAATTCAATATTTGCATTTTTATCATGCTGATCATACCACACGCAATTCCAACTTTTATGCTTCTGTCAGCAATATGTAACAAAAAAAATATATTTTATAAATTATGCCCTTGTCAAAAAAAGCACACGTGGACATTTTAATGTAACGTTGGGGGTGGGAAACTTTTACCAAATAACCGCCAGGATGAGGGATTTTTCAACCTGATGTAGAGGTCACATAGGTCAAATTAATCGCCAATTACTTTATTTTAATAACTCTTTGTTTGGGAAATTAAATTGATAAAATTGTCCCGATTTTTCCTTCATATAAGTAATTTACCAAAACAGAAACGAATAAACTCCTTTTTCAAATCATTCCCCAAAATGAGTCTTATTAATAAAGATAAAATTCCAGAGAACATTTACAAATTCTCGCTATTTAATTTCACCTTCACCCACAAAAAATCCTCTTTTTTCCACCCCCATGCGCCCTTCTACACCCAACTTAAGTACGCTAAAAAGAAATAAAGAAAAAAGCTTCCGCATAATTTCACGTAAGTACGGAGTGTTTTCTGTGTGAAAAAAAATCGCTGCTGTAAAGTATTTGTGCCGTGCATAATTAACGAAAATCGCGAAATGGTGTAGGCCATCACCTAATTAATTGAAGCTACACATGCTCTGTGTCGCATTAATTAAATTTAATAGAATTAAATGAGGAAGGCCACATGGCTCTTAAGTATACATACCTACCCGCTACGAGTAATTGATTTTGGTATTTTGCTACACACATCAACCTTTCTCACAGCGCGACCTACAAACTAACGCAAATGCATGAAAGTACATAGAAGGATATTGTGGGAATTTTCAATGGGATAATTAATTAACCTCAAAAATATAGGAAGAAAATTCAAAAATATTTCTCAATGAAGCGAATAATTGCAAAAATTCGTAACAGGAAGGAGTTTATTCGTTTTTTTGGTTTAAAAATTATTTTCTTAGCTATTTAATTTAAGTCTTTGAGATATCTGGCGAATCTTTCAAGATTTTTGGCAAATCTTAACGAATCATCCGAATTTTGGTGAATTATCCGATTCTTTGGCGACTAATCCGAATTTTGTTGAATCATTCGAATCTTTAGCGAATAATCAGAAGATCAGATGATTTTCGTTCAGATAAAAACCCTTTGGGTTTTCCCCACAGGAAGCAGGTAAACTCCTTTCACGAAAGCTTCTAAAATTTATTTTAATAAATTGGAAAATTTTGGAAACTTTACGCAGCACCCGGGGGAGTTTATCTGAATGAAAATCTTCGAATTTTCGGATTATTCTTCAAAAATATCAAAGGATTCGTCAGATAACACCCCTATGGAAAACCCCTAATACGAGGAGTCTATTAGGACGCACGTAATTTTGTAGAGGATCAAATAAGGAGTAAAATATCGCCAAAGAGATTTAACATTTAACACTGGAAGAAGAATTGAGTTTTCCATTTATTCCTGGGGCTGTATTCTCTAAGTGTGAAAAACTCTCGTGATAAACTCCCGAAGGCGTTTTGCGGGGAAAAAGTGAGGAAAACTTCACGTAACCGTGATCATCTAATAACAATAATGCATCCGTGATAAACTCCCGTAAGATTTTCTCGGTTCTCACATTTCTTTTAAAGCGCTAAAGCTTTCAGGAGTTTAACACGAAAGTTTTTCACTCTTAGAGAATTCATACCCTGGTTAAAAAAAATCCCCTACTGACGAAGACCGGATCAATAAAAAATAATAAACACCCACGTCAGAATTTAAAATAATTAACACTGAAATCAGTTGGGAAAAGCTGGCAGAAATTCTTAATTTTTTCATTGATTATTCTTTTACTTATTTGCCCCTTTTTTGGTAGAAGATCTTCAAAGAAGATTCACTTTTTTCTGAATATTTTTCATAATTCTTTTATAATAATGAAAAAAAAATCACAAATGGGTGTTGTGGGTGGAATATATTCCGGGAGAAATGGGAAACCCAAATATATAGTTCCTGTCTTATTGCATTTGAATGAGGTGCTTGTTCTTCCCCACAGGAAATGCAAGTGAAAACTTATGATAAGGAAATTTCCTTATGGTGGGAAATACGAGAGAGGAGAGAGAGAGTATGGGAAAGACATGAAAGTGACATGGTTCATATGAAAATACCATTAAATCCACTCTCATGACAACATCCCTGCACCAGTAACCACCATCCCCATTGGAAAGGCAGGAAAGAAAGTTAAAAGGAAATACCGACTTACGAGTGACTTTTCTAATTAAAAATCTGACTCATTTCATTTTTGAAAAGCAGAAAAATCAAAAAATATAATTTCTTTGAATTAAATACAGAAAAAAGGGCCCCTGATGAAGCATAAATGTAGACAAGATGTGCGAAAAAATTGCGAGCTTCACCACCATGAAAATACTCTGTATGTACACAAAATTCAACATAATCTAATGAATAATGCAAATTTAATCGAAACACCTAAATAGATAAATCATAGTTTTGTCGCTTATACCCATAGCTTAGGAGTTTTGATTAAAGTGGAATTTGGATTTAATTTTGGATTTAGTCATGAAATGCAATTTCATGCTACAAATTCAGACAGATTTGTCTATGGCATAAAAATACATTTAATTGCTTCCGATTATATTTTTCAATTATTATCATTTTTTGAATAAATAATAATTAATAGAAAAGAAATATATTTGGGAAAATTGATTAAAAATGACATAAATTAATTTTATTATTGAATATTTCATAATTATATTATTACATTTGAATGTTCATATGAGTGCCAATTAGTTTTTCATACTGTTTAGGTTTATATACATACATATTTTGCCTATGTTATATGCATCGTGTATAGTAGAGTATATTATGATGGTACATCATGCGGAATTTAATTCAATTCCCATATCGATTGTCGGCGTGGGGAAATTGAATTTTTGCACAATGTGGCGGGTGTTGCTGCATTAATAATATTTGAAAATGTTGGTAGAATGCATTTACGGAAGATCCTTCTGCATAAATGACTTCCAAGGAGTACCATTCGGATGCACAAAAGTGCCAACAACTTTAATAATATCACTGGCACGTGTTTCAAATATGAATAATGAACCAATGGCGGTGTTAAGTCATCTCCATCAGTTATTGTCTGCGGGTTTTTCATATTTCAAAACTTCAAAAAAAAATTGAGATCTTGAAGCTATTTTTTAAAAATCTTCAAAATGCAGAAGGATGAAGAATTTAAATTAAAAAGCTTCTCAAAGTCTAGCAAGAGTTTAATTTCATTTACGTTTAACCGATTTTAACAAATCAAAAAATATTTAAAAGCTTCTCTCTCCTTCTCTTTAAAGCTTTCAGAGTGATTAAAATTGGCTATGAGACTGATTCTTGACAGATTTTCAAGTAGATTCTTTAAAGAAAGAATAAGTAGAAGTTTTAGAAAGAACATTAATGAAACTTTCAATAAAAAAATCTTAAAAAAATATACTCAAAGGAATATAATTTTCGAGATAGAAAATTTCTTTCAAATACCTTTGCAAATCCTTTTGAGAACAGACTGTAATTTATTAATTCAAATCGGTAAATTGTTTGAATTATCCTTGATTTATGGAGATAATTAGCATGTTTGGAGATAACTTTATTTGTTAATTGACCAGCAAACATATTAAACCCATTTATTAAAACCATATTAAAATTCCACTAATTAAAATAATCAAGAAAATAATTAATTAATTAAATTTTAGAACATTTTTTTTAATTCTTTACGAAGGTTTTTTGGTGCCTTAAATAACTTTCCAACTCGAAAGGATTTCGATCATTAAATTCATATATTTTAATAGTTCAAAAATCATAAAATAACGTATCAGTATTAATGTTTTAATTACCTATTTGCATTCGGTGTGACAAAGTATAAAAAATTCGCATTAATCCCTGTACAAAATGTAACTAACAAATTGAACTGCAGCACGTGTTAACCAGGTGAAAGCCTCATCAAAGGGACCGCAGGACATATTTTTTATCTCTATAAATTCCACAGTAGGGATGTTCACCTAATTACGGTACACCTGGTGCACGTATGTAGGTATGTATGAATTAATTAAATTAATAATAATTTAATTAATTCCACCCCCCACGTGAATTAAAATTCACAGAGTTCATCCCCAAATGGTGACACTCCTAAATGAAAATTTTTGCTGATTTTATGCTAAAAGGAGACTTTATGTACCTACTACGCGTACTTAAGCCTAAATGACCTCCTGTGTACTTTAGGTCATGTCCTTCCCCGGAAGAAAAAAAATCTCTCGCGTCTCTCTCATGATAGGCCATCATTATTGAATATTACACCCGCATTTCCCCAAGTAAAATTCACTTTTATGCTATCGTCATACCTCCCCTGGGGGGAATTTTCCAGCGTGTTTCACGTTGTTGTTGCAAAAAGAGGAAAAATTTCAAACCAAAGCTAAAGATTTCTTTTTTATTTTCCACTAAGCGGGAAAAGGAAGGAATAAATACGAAAAAAGGAGGAAGAAAAAAATAAAAGGAATTGTATTTCGTGTTTTGAGTCCCGTGTGGCTCAACCCAGGTACGAAGTTCGCATTTCACGTAAAGAAATTACGTGAAGAAGAGTCCCATGTGGGGGCCATTGACAAGCATTTTGCAATGCGGGCAGGGAAGGAAAAGTCCTGATGGGAGGTGGAGAAGAAGTAGTACAAAGTGTCCTGCTGAAAAATCTATCCCACAGCGAGGAGATTTTATCTCCCATAGGGTGGTTTCCTCCCTTTCGTGTCAGGACATCTCCCGTGAGTGGCAATAATCAGACAGGAAGCAATAAACCCCCAAACTCTTGAGGTGGATGTGCCAAGACCTCATGATACGGAAGGGTGGGGGATAGAAGAGAGGGCATTGGGCAGCTTCTTGAAGCAATGAGAGGTCAAATCTACACCCCAGGAGGTAATTTGCTTGACACCCAAGATAATTTGGAGTGTGCCTAAATTATTTATTCTATGAACAAAATTCTTTTTATTTCCCATTAATTTGTTTTGTAAAGTTTTTTTTTAATTCATTTAATTTATTTGTTTTTCTTTTTGATAAATTTCCTCTTTCAATGTATTTATGTTATTTAAATCAGACATTTGAGTATAACTTTCTTTACAAAAAAAATTGATTAACCCTTTCGCGTTTTTATGAAACACAGAATCATGGAAATATTCGATATTTGCTTCCGAATATTTATTTTGTTTGAGCTCTCAGAAAACATTTCTTAGCCTAAATATTTTCTATGCCCTCTTGACCTTTTCTAGAAGTATACTACTTAACGTTTTTTTAACATAGAAAAGCAAGGGGCTTTGTATGAATGAAAATATTCGGATGATTCACCAAGGAAATCAAAATATTCAACAGACGAATATTTCTTTTTTTTTTAGTCTTAAATTGAGATTAAGTAGCAAATGCTTAAAGAGTACTAAATTGTAGCCAAAGAAGTGAAATTCAATTTAGTACTTAATAGGCTTAAATTTAGTACTTTTATCCCATTGTATTCAATATACTTTTTCAGCTAGAATTTACATTTTTTTGGCTAGAGTATGTTTTCGGCTTGAATTTATTACTAATCTTAAGAAGTAAATTCAATTATTAAAAGTACTAAATTCTAGCTAAAAATATGTATATAGTAAAATTCTAGCTGAAAAAGTTGTGAATTCAATCGGAAAAAAGTACTAAATTAAGGGCGAATAAGTACTAATTTCAATCCTGAAAAGTACTTTAAAAAAAAACAGTAAATTTAAACTGAGAAAGAAGTAAATTATTCGCTAATCTTTGGATTATTCGCCAAAACAGTCAAAATATTCGGCAGATAAATACCCCTTGTAGAAAAGTCAGCGCAAGTTTTAAAATATAAAACATCCCATAAGCTATAGAAATTAATTTATCCAAATTAATTTACTGAATTGAACCTTTTAAAATTTTTTTGTTCAATAAATTAAATAACATTTAATATAAATTATATTTCAACCCCCTCAAAAGGATCAATCAGCTCAATAAAATTTATTTAGCAAATAGAAAATTTGATTTTAATTAATTACATCACCGGAAGTAATTAACATTGAATGTATTTTTCTCTCAATTAAAGAATAAACATTTGAAAATATTTTCCTTCAATCAATTTCCATTTATTTGAAGGTAATATGTAGATTTTTTTTCTCCAACAAGAATCAATCATACGGTTGGAAAAAAAGCCTTTCAGATGAGATTTTTTCAAAAAAAAAACAAAAAAAAATCATGAAAAGCAATTTGTTAGTTTTGAATAGCAGAATTGGCGAGTTTTGATGATTTTGATTACACGATCAAACACACTCGCGTAGTGATTTGTTAAGAGTGGCACGAGGGAGGCAGTTTTGGGGGTAAAAACCACCAAAGTTCATTAATATTTCTGCAAAACCCGCAGTTCATAAAATTTCTCCATCTCTGTTGGAGGCAGGAGAGCACCTCCCCCCTCTCGTTGCCTCCACCCCCATCTCCTATTCAAAAAAAAAATCAGCCCCGAGTGTTTTCCACGTGTGCCCGAAAGTTTTTACTCGAAAAAAAAAATTTAAGTAATGTGCGGGAAAAATTTTTGATCTACAGAAGTGCCTCAAATTCCACCCATCCCGCCCCTAAAGAAAAACTCTCGACGACTAAATAAACCATGTTGGAAAATATGCTTTTTTCCTCGTGAAATATTATCGACGAAATTCCCAAAGTTTTATCCCAATAAACCTTCTCAATGACTCTCAAGCCACCAATTGACAGACTCATTTTTTTCTTTTAAAAAAATCTCTCTCTTTGGGGATTCTTTTGCCTTCAATTTGGCAAGAGAGATTCCACCAGCAGAGCTTTATCAGTGAGAAAGGCGATGAGGGCAATTTTGATGATGATTTTTTTTCCATCAAAAATTTGAATATAAAATCTCTTTTTCCTCTGTAGGGAAAAATTGACAGATTTGTTTGAGCTTGAACCTTTTTAATGGTGCTCTTGCACGCATTTTGTGAAAGCAAAAATAAATGACTATAATTAATGGTGATGATTGGCAACAACAAAAAATCGTCACAATTTTTTTTCATCCTCCTCATTTCAATCCACAACGCATATGAATAATCCAATTATGCAATCACAAAGCGGAAAATGCACATAGTTTTGCACTTTGCCTATTTTGTACTGGATCTTTTTTTTTTATTCAAATAAATTTTATTTAACTCTCTCACGGGGCGAATAATTGGTGCAATATTAGGTTGATGAATAATGTATCGCAATGTGAAATAATTTACAAATTTCTGAATGAAAATTCATGGAATTATAATGCAACGTTAGGTGTGTGCGGGGGTGGTGTTTGCAAAAGGAAATTCGTAAGCTGATTAATTTGCATTTCAATTGAAGACTGATTCGCCGCAAGTTGTTTTCTTTTAAACAACACATTCCGCACGAGGATGAAGATCACGGGAAGTTTGTCTTTTAATTAAGAGAGAAATAATTGGAACTGAATGTGCAAGATAATAGTGAAGATTTTCATGAAAATATTAAGTTTTTTTGCCTCTAAATTCACCAACAAAGAGTGCTTATATGGATAAGAATATTCGGATTTTCATATTCGAATTATTAGTCAATATCCGGATGATTTGTTTAAGAAATCAAAATATTCAGCAGAAGAACACTTTTTGGTTTTTAGTCCTGAATATAGATCAAATTGAAGAGCAAAAGCCTAAAACAAGGGTTGTTTATCTGCCGAATATTTTGATTATTTTGGCGAATAATCACAATATTTCTGAAGATCTGAATAAATATTCTTATTTTCAGGTAGAATTTAGTACTTCTTCAGCTTGAATTTACTACTTTCTCGATTAGAATTTTTTTTATGTACTTTTTCGGCTTAAAATTAATACTTTTCCTATTGAAATCTGAACTTATACAGTTAGAATTTACTATATTTACGGCTAGAATTTAGTATCTTTTCGATTAGAATTTAGCACCTACTTTTAATTATTGAATTTTCAAAAGGACTAAATTCTAGCAGAAGCAATAGTAAATTCAAGCCGAAAAAGAACTAAATTTTATCCAAAAACATATATAATATATAATAATAATTGGTTTATTCACATTCCATTTTTTTGATTACACATTTTCCCTATACATTTTTAATCTACAAATTCAATTTGCGATGTATGATGTAAGAGTGGGCGCGTAGATCATCTCTGGAATGGATACGCCGCACCGGAGTCTGTAGTGTAGACTGTGTTGGCTGCGGGGGGGATGTAGATTATCCCGTCTGCGGCAGAGGTCCGGCAACTGGAGGAGGATTTCACAACTTAGATGCAGTCCGCTGACAATCGATCTTTTATAGCCACCGGGAGACAGTTCAGGGCACTCGATCACTATAGTTGCATCTTTCGCCAGATAGATGGTGCTGCAGTTATGCTCCGCCTCAAAGTAACTCAAACGTGCGTTGGAGCAGGAAAGGATGAACTGTGGAATGGAATGGAGGATAGGAAGCACGGGCCATGAACGGCGAAAAAACCGCAGGGGGATTCGAACCCTCTACTCCGGGGAGGTATGACCAAGAGTCATGCTTAAACCCTCTCGGCCACATTGTAAATTTTAGCTGAAAAGGCCTGTAAGATTTAAGCCTGTAAGTACTAAAATGTGTTTTACTTCTTCGACTAGAATTTAGTACTTTTTAGGCTTTTGATCCTCAGTCTACCGATTTAAGAATAAAAAATAATCCGAATATTTTTATTCAGATAAACACCCTTTGGCCTAAGAAATACTAAATTCAAGCCGTAAAAGTACTAAATTTAAGTCAAAAATATTTCTTGGAATTTTTATTCTAAAGACGATCAGATTAAGGAACAAAAGCCTTATAAATACTAAATTCAATCCAGAGAAAGTTATTCGACTTTAACCCTCAAAAAGTTCAGATTGAACAGCAAAAGTCTTAAAAGCACTAAATTCAAGTCTAAAATGTACTAAATTATAATAAAAAAAAAACTTCGTTTTTCCGCTTTTGACCTGATTTTTTATGAAAATATTCAGATTATTTACCAACGAGGTAAATTGTCGCTTCGCTCCAATTTACCTCGCCCCGCTTCGCGGGGATTTGTTGCGCTTCGCGCAAATTTCAGAGAGAAAATAAATTATGATGGTTTAAAGGCAGATTTGGGCCACTTATCGATCCCAAAAGAAAAAATTTGCAAAGAGAAGAAATCATTTTCATACAACATATCGGGCGCGAAATTCAAAAATTTGCAAAAAATGCATGACTTTTATATGGGGGCTACCTGAAGGGGGGCTTTGGGGGGAAAATGAATACGGCCATTCGAAAGCGCCTGATATAAGGAGTCTCTGTACCAAATTTCATCACGATCGGTCAAACGGTGTAGATTTGTATAGCTGTACAGACACGAAATCCTTTCTTTATTATATAGAAGATGGAGAGCTCTCATCAAACCCAAAGAAAAAAATTTGCAAAGAGAAGAAATCATTTTCATACAACATTTCAGGCGCCAAATTCAAAAATTTGCAAAAAATACATGACTTTTATATGGTGGCTACCTGAAGGGGGGCTTTGGGGGGAAAATGAATACGGCCATTCGAAAACGCCTGATATAAGGAGTCTCTGTACCAAATTTCATCACGATCGGTCAAACGGTGTAGATTTGTATAGCTGTACAGACACGAAATCCTTTCTTTATTATATAGATATTTAGACCATTTACCAATATTCAGATGATTCACCAAAAAAAATCAAAATATTCGGTAGATAAACTCCCCTTGTTAAACAATTAAATTTTTTATTTAATTTTTTTTAAAAAATTATCAAAATATTATTTTATGCTAAAGATCCATTACCTATTTAATAAAATAAAAATTTGTAGACAGCGAATTATTCTTCTTTTAATAGAATAAAAGAAACGCTTCAGTGAACGCGCCATGGTAATTACTTAAAAGCCCCCTCTTATTGCATTTTTACGAGATTTTTTTTTGATGTTTTTGTAAATTCTTCCCAAACCATATGGATGGGAAAATAAAAATCAAAAACTCAATCTAATTTTAATGGCCAAAGAGGATTTTTTTTGCTCATTTTAAAAATAATTATTAATTGTTTTTCAAATTAGGAAGAAATTCCGTGATTTGTGCTAACAGCACGCGAACGCCACGTGTTGGAGTTTTCCTCTCACATCCCACCAATTGGCGGGAATTATTTAAAGTATTCTCTGCACAGTGAGAGAAACGTGCGAGGTAATAACAAAATATCACTTATTGCTTTACTAATAATTGCATGTCGATTAAATTATTTTATTATTTTACAAATAGCATTGAGTGGCGGAGAGAGAGAGAGAGTAGAATCCAATTGAGGACGTTTCAGGAAGTGTGGGTGAGGTGAAAAATTCAATTAAAAGGCACGAAGAGGGCAATTTTCAGCCAATTGGTCGTTCCGAATGGCGCGGAAAAGGGGCCATAAAAATGATTTGCAAGAGAAATTGCGGGGCAAAAGGTGCGAGAAAGGCTCGTAAAAGACTTTTTCATAGGCCACCAAAAGAGCACAACGTCGTAGCTCCCATTTTTTTCTGCTACAGAGAAGATTGCTCACAGAATAGGCAATCTCTGCTATATACAAACGAAGCTCTAACTTTCCCCAACTTCACTATACAAAGTCAATGAAACTCCCCCGCAGTTGCACGCAATTGACAATGCAACTACAATAAAAGAATTTTTGTTTCTTTAAAAATTCTTTTATTTCTCAATCACTTTTTTTTTACACATTCCCTCTTCATTTGATTTCCATCCACTTTCACATCCCAAATTAATCATTATATCGTTTGTTCTCTCATTTAATCAGCAGAATTCTCAATCACAAATAACACATTAAATTGTTTTTTATTATCTAATTTTTATTTTCTTCATTATTTCACTAAAATTTCTTTATATAATTTTCTTGTCTCTTCAATCAAAAATATCAGGAGAAAACATTTTTTCTTTTCATTCAGTTTTCTCTCCTCTTCTTCGTCATCCGTCGCATCATTGTGTGGGGGTGGTGGTGGGTCTTTTGCACATGGTGGAATCTCCTCTGTCGTCTTAATTTCCCATCAAATGAAAAGCAACAAAATTTCCAGAGAAACTTTTTCATCACGAAAAATCATTCACTTTATACCCACACAAATATATGTTATTTTAGCACGCGGAGGTGGAAAATTAAGTAAACAGCAACAAAATAATTATGCTGCTCATACTTTTTTTTCGTGTGAGCGGTTTTCCATGGAAATTCTCCACAACACTTTTGTGAAAATGTTTTCTTTGTGTCAACAAAAACGTACCAAGACTTTTTGATATTGCGCAAGTTGTTGGAAATTCATTTAAATTAAATTAATTTAAATGTTTGCAAATCAATTGATTGATTTGTTAGGAAAATTCTTCTTTTATTTTTTACGGACAATGCCCATATTGACTTCTAAATAATTTTGACAAATTTCAATTTTTCATTTTAAGTATTTCCTGTGAATTTTAGTTAAAAGAAAATTGCCTGAATTTTTTAAGAAAATTTTATCGATCAAACGAAAGAATAAAATTGATTAATTCACGCAGAAAATATCAATAAAGGTGTCTATTCATCATTATCTCAGGAGTTCCTTTGATTCTTTGCAAGATTACGCATAATATCGATTAATAAACTCCTTTTATTCTTGAAAACAATTAGATTCAAAAGTTTGTTAGCACAGTGATGGCCATAATAATGGAAACGTAATTTTTCTGAATTAAAGTCATTTTTAGGAACATTTTTTCAAGGATTCTTGAAGTATTTTCAAGAGGATTCTTCACGGATTTTTGAAAAAGCTTTTCAAAAGTAATTTTAAAATTTTTTGAACGTTTTTTCAAAGAATTCTGTAAAGAATTATGAGCTATTTTAAAAATAAGATGGATTTAAGAATTCTTTCAAAGTTTCTAAATACTTATATAAAAAAATCCTAAGAGATTTTTGAGTGTTCTTCTAGAAGTCATAAAAATTTTTTTTATAGCGGTTTACTAAAGAAATCTTTAAAGATTTCTCATAATTAATTATTTTTTTAATTCCTCACAAGATTTCTGAACGTTTTCCAAGAGGATTTTCTTCAAGGACTTTTGAAAAAACTTTTTAAAACAATTTAAAAACAATTTTGAACTAGAAAAGTCATAAAAGCTGTTTTTTTTATAACGGTTTCCTAAAGAATTCTTTAAAGGTTTTTGAAATTAATTATTTCTAAATTCCTCACAAGATTTCAGAACTTTTCCCAAGAGGATTCTTCACAGACTTTTGAAAAATATTTTTTGAATTTTTTTTAAAGAATTCTGTATAGAATTATGAGCCTTTTTAAAGATTCTGTATTGATTTTGAAAAATATTCTTTACAGATTTTTGAGTGTTCTAGAAAAGTCATAAAAGTTGTTTTTTTATAGCGGTTTCCTTAAGAATTCTTTAAAGGTTTTTTGAACTAATTTTTTTAAAAAATCTTTTCAAGTTTTTGAACTTTTCCCAAGAGAATAGCTCACACATTCTTATAATAGTTTCTTCCAAAGAATTTTCTTTGGATTTCTTTCGGATCAGCTTTCTAGAACTGAGACAAAGCTATTTCTAATAGAAAAATCGTTAGAATTATATTTTTCCTGAATTCTATAATAAGGCTCCTGTAGGTTTTAGGCGCCGATTTTATTTGCGAAATTAAAGATTTTTTTCAAAAGAAATTTTATCTTTTTTTTTTAGCATTTAACTCATTTAATGAAAGTCTTTTAAAAATACCTGAAAGGCATTGTCAGTGTTGATATTAAATTGCGCAAAATTCCACCATTCATTCCCACCGTGTTGTTGTGTAGCTTTGAAATGAAAATTGTTTTCTTGGAATTAAATTCTATATACACTCACACACAATTCTGTGAGACGAATTATTTGCCTTTTTTCAACTTCTTCAAACCCCATCAGTTGTCTTCCCCGTTTTTATACAATTTTACACTTTACATACACTTGAAACAATTATTGGTCATTTTCTTCTCCTTCAGCATCTCCGTAACTTGTCTTTCTCATTCTTTCTTGTTTTTATACACAACACATTCCTCTAGATTGAAAGTTTCTTCTTTTTTTTCAATTTTCTTTTCTTTTTTTTTGTTTAATTTTATCTCTGTCGCGAGAAAGATTCTAAAATAAATCTTATTTACAGACTTTTCTTACTTTTCTTTTCTAAATTTATTTCTTCTTTTAGAATTCTAAGAATGTTTTATATATATTTTTTATCTCTCTTTTTTTTCTTAGTTTTTTCAATATCGTAAAATATTTCTTGTTTCATGAGAAAATCATGCATTTCTTCTTCCTATTATTTGTCACTAGAACCATTCTTGTTTTTTGCCCCCATTCTAACCCTCTTCAATCACTGCAAAACCCCTTTCTGAAGAAAATGCAATCGCGATGTTTTTTCTCTTTCTATTTACAACCCCCGTTTTTTTTTTTCTTTAAGTGTTAATATATATTTTTTAAGGGAAGTTACCTAGATTCTATCAAATGTAATCTCTTTTTTTTTCTTTTATACAACGTCTATTTATACCGTCTTCTTTTTTTTTCTCAGTAAATATTTTTTCAGTGGAAGAAGTTTGAGAAGAAAATCGGAGAAGTTTCTTCTTGATTTTCTCTTTTAAATTCTCCGTAAAAGAAACTTTAATGTTTTAATTTTCTTCTCCTAATTTAAATGCTTTGTAGACTATATAATGCAAAGAGGTCCATAATTTTTGGAGAGAATCGTTAAGAATTTCTTTCAAGAGTAACATTGTCACATTTATCATTTTTCTTTGCATTTTTTATAGAGTTCACTTATTTTAATATTTTTTTCTTCATTATATCTCAATAAATTGTAAAAATCAATTTTTTTCGATTAATATTCATTAAAATGTAAATATTTTTTTCTTAATTATTACCACGAGATAAATTCCTTATTACAAATTATTTATTTAAAAAAAAATAATATAAATCTTTCAATAAAAGAGGAGGGGAATGAGACATTCACTCAGACTTGTACATTTTTTTTTATTTAAAAAGGTTTTTTTTCTGTTTATTTAATTCGTTCCTAAACAGAACTTAATTATTATTCTTACGACTTGTTAACGTATCAAAATTATTATAATAAATCTAAAACAGTTAAAAATTCTTTTAGTTTTTCCTATTAAAAAAAATCATAGCTTAAAAGTAATTTCGAAGTTTTTCGTTTGTTCTAAATGTTTGTCTTAAAAAAAAATTCAAAAGAAAAATGATGGAAAAATTTATAAAAATCTATTTATTTTTAAAAAATACAGAAAATAATTTTTTTTAATCTCCGGATAAGAGTACGTCCTGTTTATTTGAGGGAATAAAATGAATATAAAATGCTTTGGAGTTATCGATTTATTAGAAAAGAAAATGTGCTAAAATTCTTAAAGTTAGAGCGATTAATTTGAATTAAATGGTAAAAAATTGAATAAACAAAAATGGAAAAAAATGGTAAACCTGTGAAATAATTAGTTTTAGTAGAGAAATTGAAGTAAAAAGATTTAGTAAAGATTTTGATGGAGAATATAGAAAGTAAATTCACGTGATTTCTGTTTTAAACTTCCTCCATTTAATTAATTTTCTTCACTTCTTCGTTCTAACTTCACTTTAGCACATTCTTTCTCTTCGTCTTTCTAACGTTTGAGATTTATGAGAATGTTTTTTTTTAAATATAGTCATCTCCTTGATGATGGAAATAGTGAATTTTTTTTAAATTTCAGTTTACAGTCATTTTGTTTTAAATTTTAATCATCTTCTACTAAAATATATTTTTGGAACATTAGTTTTTTCTTCTTTTAAATTTTCTTGTTCTTAATAATCTCTCCATTGTGTTTTTTTTTTTGTTCGTGAAACCAGATGAATTTCGTACAAGATTTTCTTTTTAATAATTTATTCATCAAACCCCATTAATTGCAAAATTTTGTTGCAGTGTGTGTGTGGAATTTTGGGATTTTCTCTCATTTTTTTTAATTTGAATTTTCGAATGAATTTGGCAGTTTAATGACTTTTGGCAGTTAAATGCACATTCATTTTGCACACACATACATAATCCCCCCGAAAAAGCTTTTTCATGATTTAAAAAAAATTTCATAATATTTTAAAATCATTTATCCTGCACATAAAATACGAAATGTTCAAAAGAGAGAGAGAGGGAGAAAGAGAGAATTTAAACAATTAAATGCAGCATTGAAAGGCTATGGAGTGTCGATTTCTTTTCTCCAAAGAAAAATAAAAAAAATAGAACAAGTTGCAACGGAGAAAAGGAAATGAAAAGTTTTTCTTGCACATTCTCCATGTAAAAAAAAATGTTGGATTTTCCGGGGAATTTACTTGTAATTCTCCCAGCGAACAGAACTTTTTTTTCCTTCATTTTCCAAGAATATTTTCCTCCCTGAACTTTGTACGATAATTTGTAAAGAACGTCACGAGAGTAAAGTTGTATTATGTATAGTATTTTCAATTGCTCTGTGAAAGGAGCTTTTAACAAGCTTTTCAACACCAACATCCTGCGTGAAATGAACAAGAAATTCTTTGGGGATTCTTTTGTACATAAACAATTAAATAAAGTGAAAAGTCCACTTAAAACTTTTTTTTTTAAATAGAACCTTAAAGTCTCCCTCAGTGAAGCTTAAAATTGCTGAAAAATTTTTAAATTATTCCCCTTCTCTCTCTCTCTCCTTTTTCCTCTTGAATATTTTATTCTTTTAAAATGAAAAAAAAAAATGTTTTGTGAGATCTTTTATGGAATTCTCATTTGCAAGAGAAAAAAATTGCAAAAAATCATTCCAGATGGATTTTTTTTATATTGTGAAAATGACGCGCGCAAAAAGCAAGACTTACCCATCATTTTCCATTCTCTGTGTGACATTTTACAAATTTTAATCAATTAATTAATAATTTTTGTTTGTATCACTCCCTAAAAACTAAACTCAATCACCCACAACGGACAAACGAGACGAGTAATAGCAAAATACAGAAATATAATAATCTCCTGGCGAAATAAAGCTGATGATGTCGTCTGGTCAGACTTTAGTGTTTGGGTGACGAATTGGCATTTCATATGCATGCCGCGGATCAGGCGGAAATGCCTCCGAGTACACTTCCGGATGATTGGCGCGACTATAGTTCGGTGCTGGTGGAGCGGTGGCTGCAAATTTTATTTTATTTTCTTTAATTATTTTTTTTTCAAATTATTTTACTTTACATTCATTGAAAATTATTAAATTTTAATAAAATAGAATTACTTTGTTAATTTCTATTTGAAAAAAAAAGTTTAATTTAGAGATAAAAAAAATTCTAGTTAAACCAATATGTTAATAATTTACTAACAACAAAATTATAAATAAAAAAGAAAAATATGTTCTCTAAGCCTTAGGCACTTGTTTTTGCAAAAAAAAAAACTAAATAATATGTTTAAAAAAAAAGTTTTAAACAAAGCTTCTCTCGAGGGAATTTAAAACTTTTCTACTATGGAAAAAAATGACAATTAAAAATGCAAAAGAAAAATATTTGCATAAGAATTAAGGAAAATTCTTTCGAGGGAGATGTTCTTGAGTAAGAAGACTCTGAGAATTTTATTTTTTGCTTGCCACTGAATTAAGATTTAATTGTAGAAGAACTTGAGGATTTTTTTTGCGATTTTTTGCCTAAATAAATATTTATTTGTTAAATGAAAATTAAGGAAATTTTAGCAGAAAGTTCTGACAAGAAATTCTCAAAGAAGCGATAGAAAAACCATTTGAAGATAAATATGAAAGAACTTAAAGAAAACGGATATTAGATGTTCGGAAAACTTTTGAAATAAAATAATATTTGAATTTGGCGCGCACTCGAAGTGGTGAATTCGAGTGGTGAAAATAGAGAATGTGGGGTAAAAGGAAAGATTTGGCGGCAAAAAAGACAGATCGAATTTAGAAGGCAAGATGTACGGATGCAAACGTGCTTGCTCCGTAATAAACATTAGAGTAATCCAGTTATCTGTCACTATTTTTAATTTATTCAAAATTTAATTTTAGTTTTATTGAGAAGGTTTATTAAATTAATTTATCTATTCAAGTTATTATATTATTGTAAATCCTTCAGCATAAAAAGACAAATAAATTAACTTTTTCTTGTACAACAGGAAGCCATTATTCTTCAACTTATCGGCAATGCCGTTAATTTTAAAATCGCATTAAAAAGTCAATTTCTTCAGATAATTAAATCAATGATATTTCTCAAGATCACATCTTCCCCACTTTTTCCACAAAGGAGTAAAATATTTAAAACAAAAATTAAAAAAAAAGAACTTCCGGAACTAAAAAGTCACTTCACAGAAATCATGCGAATGGTGGCAATGAAAAGGACAACATTGCGGACATGACATAGTGCAAAAAGAAAAAAAAATAATCAGGGAGAGGGTAAAACAGGAAGCTAAATTAGCAGCACAACAAAAATTGACAGACAAAATTGGACAAGAAGCATCAACAAAATGAAATCTAAAAAAAGAAAATGCAGCGGAAATGGACGAGACAAAAAGATGGGGAATTTAGTGGCAAAGACACCATTCCCGCTGCTGCTGCTGTCAAGGTTTCACGAGCGCACTGGCTTGTAGAACACACCTTTCGGGGGATAGTACTGCTGTCCCCTTCCCTCACCATACCCATGAGCTGGTGCACGTGATCCACTTGGCCCACGACCCGATGATGGCGGTCGTCTCGGTGCTGGCTGAACGCCACTCCGATTCATCCCGCCTGAGCGTCCTCGTGAGCGTTCACGATGTTGCGGTGGTATGCTCCTTGAAGCACCGCCACTGTGATGATGGCGCTGGAGGAGAAGGAGCAACAAATTACATACAAAAAGGACTTTTTTTGTTGAAAGAATTCAAATGTCCTCGTGAGTGCCTAAATCAGATAATCTGGTTCTATAGGCTGTTTTGGGAGTTCTAAACAAAGGACTTTTAAGCTTTCTTTTAAGGACTTACAGTCGATCTTACAATGCTATAGTACTCTAGTTTGAATAACCTTTGCACCGAAGCCACGCCTTCGAATAGAACGTTATGTAATAATGAATAAGAAAGAGAATATGAGGATGAAGCAATGTTCACTAGTTAGTCAGGCTTAAATTTTAAGTCAGTTTTTTAAGTCGGGCTTAAAATTATAAGTCAGTTTTTAAGTTAGGTTTAAAATTTTAAGTCGGTCCTGAAATTTTAAGGAAGTTTTTTAAGTCGGTCCTAAAATTTTAAGTCTTAAAATTTTAAGTCAGTTTTTTAACTAGAGTTTAAAATTTAAAGTCTGTCCTAAAATTTTAAGTCATTTTTTTAAATCAGTCCTTAAATTTAAAGTCTGTCCTAAAATTTTAAGTCAGTTTTTTAAGTCGGTCTTTAATTTTAAAGTCGGTCTTTAATTTTAAGTCGGTCCTACAATTTTGAGTCAGTTTTTTAAGTTCGGTTTAAAATTTTAGGTCGGTCCTAAAATTTTAAGTCAATCTTATAATTTTGAGTCATTTTTGTAAGTCGGGTTTATAATTTTCAGTACGATTTTTAAGTTGAGCTTTAAATTTTTGGTTCGTCTTAAAATTTTGAGTTATTTTTTTAGGTAAGACTTAAAATTTTAATTTTTCAATAAATGCTAATTTTGATATCCGGAGATTGTCTGATGCACTTTATAGAGCTCTAATTGACTGATCAAAACGGTTTAAGTATTTTCATTGGCTAACCGTTTTATGAGGCAAAAAACTTCGGTGCAAATTTCATTTTAACAGAGCAAATCTTTCATCTTCATTCATGGACAAGTTTAACGATGAGTTTAACAGAAAATCGTGTTAATTATGATCTTCAGTGGTTTTGTTAGTCATGAGGTTCTAACACAATTCTAACTCTACTAACTATTTCACATTAGATTTCATCCTAATTTCAATTTTAGTGGACAAAGGTATAACACAGAAGACGTTTATCTTGAGAAACTATATAGAAGCCTTGACGAAACTTTTCTAAATCTAACAAAGAATATAATTTCTGAAAATAAGAAAACTTACTTAATATTTTGAATAAAATCAAATGCACAAGATATTTGTTTTTTTTTTTAAGTAAATTCATGCATGAATAAAATTGTGATTTTATGATGATGAAGATTGTCCAGAATTTTTCTTTGGCATTTTTTTCTTTTTTTTTTTTAAATCTTCTTTTATTCACATAAGAAGATTTCCCGGTCTATGGGCGGGATATTCATATTCATAGAAGATCATTTGAGACTGAAATTAAATATTAAATTCATTGTTTTGGCGTGATGGTGTGTTATTTGTAAATTAATCGTATACTTCGGAACTTAAACTGTCAATTAGATTATGTAATATACAAAAGAAGGAAGACCTTAGATCTACCCTTAAAAATGAAATGAAAAGAATAAATAAATAAAAGATCATTTACTCACCATTCGCCTAAGCGTGTTCATTGGTCCACGCAGAGTATCACTAATCCTCCTTGCTGGTGGCTTCTTAGGGTTAGAACTTGGCGTATGTACGGCACAGCATTTAATGAACATCCCCATGAAGATTATAAAGCCAATGCCAATGAGGATGACAGCGTACCAGTTGTCCGTAATCCACTGTGCCACCGTAAACAAAGTCTCTTTGTTGAATAAGAGATTTTTCAGTCTCACCAATGGACCCTCGGCATCCACGGCGCGACATCGGAGAAACACGTCGCAGTATCCCTGAGAATGGGGAAAAGTGGTTGAACAATTAATCAACCAACTCTCACCCTGATGTGACCTCATTTTTTTTCCTTCTATTTTTTTTAAACTTTTTTTTTTTAACTTTCACCCCAGTCGGGGGTAGAGCTAATTAATTTATAACTCCCTCTATGCTCCTCCACTTAGCCTATACGAAGGATACGAAGGAAGTTGGAACAATTTAGACGTAACAACAACAACAACTGGATGGAGAGACCTCCCTCCCCCCAAAAAGCCCACCGCGTGTGCCTTTTGCAAGAGAGACGCAAATTATTGTTGTTGTGTAATTTGAGGAATGATTTTATAACTTTGAAACAAAAAAGAAAGTTTATAACGCGAAGAAACAAAGAGAACATACATACCTACCCTCTTGAGACTATTTAGAATTTTTCTTTAAAGACATTTCAGACAAAATGGGAGAAAGAAAAAAAAGTTTAAAACTTTTCAAGTGTGTTGTGTATTGCCCACACCACCCCCATGTGAAGTCTTTAAAAATGACCTCATTCGTTATATTTTGCACATAAATTCCCCTCCCACCCCTTAGAAGACTACAGAGGGGGTGTAGAACTTTTTAAGTGTTTTATACTTTGGAATATGAGCGAACTATTGGCCTAAATATCATGTCAATAAATCAAATAAGAGAGAAGGAAATTCACTCAATTATTATGAAGTTTTGTTATTTAAATATGAATTAAGGGTTAAGGAACTGTTAGTTTACAATTTATTTCTTGTAAGAAAGGATTCCTAAAAGTAATAATAAATTCCTAATAGTATAAAAAAGTATCTTTCACATTTATTTTTCTCTGTGTAATTTCAACTTTCTTCTTCTTTTAATTCAAAAGTTAACCCGTTAAACCTTTTAAATCCGTATGATCTACGGGTCTAAATAGGTTTTAAATGTACACAGAAGCTGTGCTTCTTTGAAGAAAGAATCACAGCTAAAAAGGAACATTTTATTATCACCACTAGGATTTTCACCCGGAGACTTCGGATTTCGGTGTATGATCCCTGGGCTGCGGGTTTAGGATGAATTTCACCGGGTCATACGTTTTTAATTTTTTTTTGCTTTAATTTTCGGCAGTATCAGAAAACTAAAAAATCGAAAATGAAGACTCTGTAATTTAGAAAGTTTCGATTTTTTTAGCTAAAGGAAAATTGTCTTAAGTCAGCTCTGAGTTTTTCAAAACCAGAATAAACTTTTTTAGACTAAACTACAGTTTTTTTTTTTCAAACTAGGTTTAAGTTTTAAAAGTCAGTCCTAAAGTCTTAAAGCAAGGCGTTTGCTGAAGACTATGTAGACTTATGCTTTTTTAAGGTTAGGCTTTTAAGGTTTCAAGGTTAGATCAGGCTAAACTGAGGCTAATTGCGTCTTAAAAGTCTGATCTAAAGGAACTAAGGTTCGGCTTAAAAGAAAATAGGCCTGGCTTAATAAACGGCTTAACTTTGTTTCTTAAGTGAGACTAAGTTTTTAAGTCAAACTTGAATTTTTTTAAGGTCTTATACAATTTATCTTACAATTCCCTAAAACGAAGGTTTTAATAGTTAAAACAGGCTAGATCTAGAATGGTACATCAGCATGACATAGGAGACTTAAGCTCAGTTTAAAAAAAAATAGGATTTAGTTTAATAGAAAGACCTCGATTAAAAAACTGAAGTTCACCTTATAAAACTGAAACCTGGTTAAGTAAATAATGTCTGGTCTAGAAAAAAAAACTCAAGCTGAGTTGTATAAAAAATTTCTTGCCTATCGAGAGATCGACGTCATTTCTAAAATTACGGACATTTAAAAATTTAGGGGGGTGTAGGTAAAAGCTCCGGGTCATAAATCTTTCAAACGCAAGACATATTCTTTTTAGCAACCACAACCTCGCAACCAATTGCTTATGAGTTGCATGAGATTATCGCTACAACCAAACATTAAATTGCACGCAACTAAATTGAATTTGCGGACTCACCTGAAAATTATCACATGGGGATCCAGGACGCAGATTGATCCCTCCCGCGGGGAGACCAATAAGGTGGGCAAATTCACTGGTACTACGACACGTGGTGGTATCATTGCCATTCTGGCACGCCAACTCACACAGCTTCCTCTTGTCAATGTTGGGAATGATGGAGGACGTGAGGAAGCACTCAGTCATGTTCCACAGCAAACAAATGGAGCCCGAACATTCCCCGGCAATGCACAATTGAGTCCCATTGTTGCATTTTGTCTTATCATCACGCGGCTTCGGTTCGGGGCATTCGGGTGTTGTGCCATTGCACGTGGAACTCCACGAGCATTCAGTCTCCCCGCGGCATTTAACACCCAAATGTGCCGGCACGAAGCTACACGTCTCACTCTGACAGCACGGCCCCTGGCTCGGGCTACACTGTGTCCTTGCCCGGCGTGTACATCCACGCGCCGTGGCATTCATACTCAAATCACGCTCCCCAATTTGTCGTGGGTAGCAACAGCGATCCTGGCATTCTTCATCGTTAAACCCACAATCGCACTCTTCGCCACTCTCGACAATTTTATTGCCACAGAAGGCACCTTCGCTGGCCAGGAAGCAATTTCGCTTCTTTGTATCCTCAATGGCATCGAGAACATTGGAGATATTGCGTATGGAACACGTGGAGAATTTACTATTATTCGGACGATCACCACTTGTGGCACTCGCGAACATTATGTAGTTCCCATGGAGGCCCCCTGGACGGCATTCCTGAGGGTAATCATGCTATTTCGAAGGCAGCAAAAATTAACATTTCAATCTTCTTATTTATCTAACCCCAAAGAAACTTACCGGTGAACCAAAATTATGCCCAATCTCATGGGCTAGCGTCAATTGGGACACTTTTGGCGGTACCCTACTGTTGTAATTCACAAAAGTAATAATACCCGTATTGAGGGATCTCTTTGTGCTCTGATACAATCCCCCAACGGTCTCCGTGTACGTCTTGTACTTCTCACAGATTCCACCAGAAGCCCCCGATGCAGATGCAACCCATGCCAGCCCCAAAGTTCCTCCCGTAAAGTCCCTATTTTATGCCAAAAAAAAAATGATTTTTTATTTCAGAAAACATTTTTTTTTAATCCTAAATCTGTACCTGTATGTGAAAACATAAGCCAAGCAAAAGTCCTCGTGATTTCCAAGTGAATGAATATTGAGGAAGTTGGATACATCGATGTTTTCCATGCAGAATGGATTAGATTCGCCATTGTAGGCCTCACTGCAGGCGGAATCATCGTCGATTTTTATCCTTTGAACCTACAATTTTTTTTTATTTAAGTACAAAAATTGCACACCGATTAAAAAAGAAAATGGCGGAATTCACTACTCAGTCAGGCTTAAAATTTTAATTTGGTTTTTAAGTCAGTCTTAAGGTTTTAAGTGAATTTTTTTTAAGTCTTCTGATTAAAGAACATGAATTTGATTTAAATCTTAAATTCCATTGAATAGAAAGAGAAATTTTAATTTGTTATTTTATTGTTTTTTTTTTAAATTTTATTTATTGTTTTATTTTATTTATTTTATGCATTCTGTTTATTTAATTTTTTATATTTTTTATTATATGTAATTCTTTGTATTTTATTGTATTTTTTGTATTTTTTTATTTTATTGATTTTTTTTATTCAATTTCATTTGATTTAATTTTTTTATTAATTAGTTGTATTTTATTGTCTTTTGGTTGTATTTTATTGTATTTTTTGTATTTTATTTTATTTTTTTTATTTAATTATTTTATTTTTTATTTAATTTTTTTATTTTATTTATTTTTTATTTTATTTGATTCATTGCAACGCGACAATTTTCACGAGTTTTCTTGTATGATTATTCCAAATTCTAAGAATTTTTTGGAACCCCAAAAAACAAAAATAAATAAATAAAATAAAAAGAAAAATAAAATAAAAATAAATAAATAAAATAAGATACAAAAAAAAATAAAATAAAAATATTACAATGAAGGTAAATAAGTCATAGACTTATTTTTTTTTATAAATTTCTTACTCTATTCAATGCAATTTAAGATTTATTTTTTTATCAAATTCAAGTTCTTTAATCAGAAAATTTTACATATTTTCCAGGATAACTCAGGAAAATCTAAGCCCCTCTTAAAAATTTTAAACCGACTTAAAAATTTTAAACCGACTTAAAAATTTTAAAACCGACTTAAAAATTTTAAGTCAGACTTAAAAAATTGACTCAAAACCTTAAGATCGACTTAAAAATAGAATTAAAATTTTCGCCAGATTTTCCTTCTTTAAAATTTTAAGTCTTACTCAGTAATGAATTCCTCCCTTAATCTCCATAAAATAGTTCTTTTTTTTAAACCCCCCTACCCTGTAGGTCTTTGGTCTATAAAATAGTTCTAAAACTCACTTCAAAGCGAATATTTCGATGCTCAACTCTCCCATCGAATTTTGTATTCCTGTAAATGTAATTTACGGCAGTAACATGATGAGCAATCAGCGAGAGGATCTCTTCTCTTGTCTTCTCGTCAATTTCGTGCTTTCTCCCACGATCGTGCTTTATTTTGGGATTCAGGGCACGCTGATAAGCAAAAACAAATAAATAAATAAAATTAAAAACAATCCAACAAATTTTCTTTTCATTTTTCCTCACATCTGCAATTCCCTCACGGATATGGCGCCAAATGAGAGGATCTGTTTGAATGTACAACGAGCAGGTATTGCGATTCTCCTCCTTTGGCCTCGTTGCACGCCTCACACGTTCATGCGCCTCCTCATGGTGATTTTCCTCACTCCTGGCATCCCCATTTGGTCGCCAATTCGCTTCCTTGGAGTACTTTTGATGCGGCGGCCATTGGAAATCCTCATCCTTGGCCTTTATGGGCACACCGGGGTTCTCCTTCACAGCAGCGGGCTTCTCTTCGGGCTCCTCAACAGCGGAATTTTGTATACTATCCATCCAACTTGATATCTCATCAGTTATGCCACAGCCACCACCATGACCTAGGTCAACCATAAGACAATTAATCATTTCTCTGCAGCGGGAGGGGGGGGGGCTTTCTCTTAACACATTCTTTTTCCGTGGAGGGGATGTGATAATTAATGCGGAAAAAGTCTCTCTGGTGGGCACTTTTCATCTCGAAATCATTCGCTCATCTGAATAATTTCATTTGGGAATAATATTGGGTTGAAATGAGATCATAAATCATACAAGGAGTGAAACTCTAGTGAGAGACCTACAGTGGAGCTGAAAACCTTCCAGATTGAAGATTTTTTTTAAAGATTAATCTCAACAAAGGGGTAGATTCTAATACAAATATTTTCTTTTCTTTTTTTAAAAATTCGTCAGTAATAAGATTTTTGATATTTAGGGAAAAATCTTATAAGATTTTAAAATTTTATTTCTTTTCTTAATTAGGATTTAAAAAAAAAAACTTTTTCAGGACTCTTTTAAGTTCTTTCTGATTATTTTCTGGAGCAACTCATTCTTTGTTTTTCTTTTATAGAACGACACTAGAACGATTTAAAAACACCATCTGTCAAAATCTTAAAACTTTTAATTTGTTAGAAAAGAAATGAAAAGATTTTTATCAGGGACGTATTCTAAAGTAAATCTTGAAATTTCATTTTAAATTAATGCGATACAAATTTCAAGATTTTCAGAAATTAACCTCAAAATACGGGTTAGGTCTTTGAATACTTTGAAAGTGAATTCTCCGTTCTTTTTTTGTAGAAATTTAAAAAAATTATTAAATTAATTTAATTAATAATTAATAAAATTAACATAACTTCTGTTAAAATCTTTTTCTTTACAATTTTACCATTTCAAAGATTCATGAAAATTTTAATGATATTCCATAAATATTTCTTGAAAAATAAATCTTTTGTTCTGAAATGTCAAAATCTTGCAATAGTTTTAAAGTTAATAAAATTCATCTAAAAAATCATTGAAAATTGTTTATTTGGAAACTTTTTGTTAAATTTTTTTTTATATTAACTGTAATAAAAAAAATTAAATTTATTATGAAAAATTGTAAGTAGATACTCTTCAGTATTTTGATTCTTTTATTTCCGCACCATCTCAAAATGTAAAAAAAAAAGATCAGACAGTCAAAACTTTTGCTCTGCTAAATCTACTATTATCTTTTATTTAAAAACAAATTAATCTCATCTTTTATCTAGAAAAATTATGCATAAAAAATGATCAACTCTGGTGTAAAATTGGAATTTCTATATTTCACAAGAAGGAGCAACGGAGCATCCACTTTGGAAAATTCCCCGTAAGAAGGTATAAAGCAAAAGTCAAATCATCATTTTCTCATGTGCTAGAATTACTTTGTCTGCTTCTGGATGACGTCTCCTTCATCCCCTTTTGTGGATGAAGAAACTCCAGTCGGTGTGAATACAGGGTGTTAGGGATAAATATAAAAAATTCTGAAGAGATATTCCCTCCTTTTGCTCTCACCCATGAGGGTGGAATTATTCGGGGGCGGACAGGAATTCACATTTCATAAATCAATTCTTCTCCTGACCCCTCACGTTGTATTCACATGAATATTTTTCAATGTGCTACGCAGAGAGCATTTAAGGAGGGATTCACACCAAAATATTTTTAAGGTGGATTATTGCAATCTCCCTCATCCCCTTTGTTGTCTTTTTTTTTTGTCTTGTCTATTGGAAAAAAAGAAATCACCTCAATCGAAATCTCATCCGTACACAATAACACCCAAGAAAATATTGAATTATGCATGATGTTTGACGACGAGAAAATATATAGAAAAAAATAAAATAGCTCTAATATGAGGGAGGAACTTTAAGAGGTTGAAGGGGAGATCAAGTCTTTCCCACACTTACCTTGTCTAACATCCTCGTATGGATCCGAAACATGGCTCTCTTTGTAAATCACAGAATGAAATCCAGACTCGTCTGTATGAGTTTTATTTGGAAAATAGTGCTTTGCATTCTCCACAAAATACGATTCACGCCCAGTTACTATTCGACCCTCGAAAACACCATCAATTACCGAGCCGAATACATGACTTTTTGGTACATTTAGCAATTCACCCTGATAGATGTGCGATGTATCTACTGCAACTGGACCATCTGAACCGTCAATCTGGAAATTGAGCAGAGAGAGAGACGAGAAAAAATTTAAAAACGTTGATTGATTGATTGACCGAAGGTTTCACATCCTTGACACATTTGTTCTACTTTTTTAGAACTTGAAAAAAAAATCCCTGTGGATCCTGTGGATTGTGTCTCAGATAATTTAGATTCTACAAACGTTTTAGACCGTTCATTTCGGCCATTTTGAAATTTACTTTTTTAATACAATTTCCTCAATATCTCAGCTTCTGTAGGAGATATCTAACTGAATTTTTCGTTATTTTTTACACAATTCATCCCTCCATTTGTGTGCAATAATAAATCATCTCACCACAATTTACCGACAAAAAACAACAACAAAAAAAAAGAAGAAAAAAAAAGAAAATTTATATCATAAACTTACCACTAAATTATCACTGAATGTGGTCACATCTCTCTTGAGTCTCATGTGAAAATTTTCCCCGTGGGCGTCAAATCTCAGATACACGTAGGGATCTTTGGTGACAGATCGTTTTGCACGATTGTGACTCGCATGGACATGCTTTGTATCATAACTCAGTGTCTCATAATGCGATATGTATTCATTAAGGCGTCTTCCTGCGAAAAGAAAAGAAAAAGAACCACTCATAAAATTCATGCGTGATTAGAGAACTAAAATGATGTTCTTTTTGATGAGGAACTCGCAAATGGCATTGACATTCTATTTTATTGATATTATTCTTTTTCAAAAAATTTTCTTAAATGTCTAACCCTCCTCTTCGGTGGATGTCTCTTGGTGCCATTTAACATATTCTCTTCACAATATTCTCCATCTGGTATCACACTACGCACAAAAAAATTGGAAAAGGAGGAGCTTTTTTTACGTAATTCAATGGAAAGCTTTCAAAAGTCGAAAAAGAGGATATTCTAGAAAAATATATAAGGAAGATAAAACAAGCTTTTCTACGAAAAATATAGCAATTTCCCTATTTTCCTGTCTCCACTCAAACCCAAAAATACCCACGAATGGTATTCAGATCAAATGGTAGAGACACAATTGCGAGGAAAAAGAAACAGAATTTTTGCCTTGAAGAATTCCAAGAAGTAGTGAAGCAGCTCCAAGAAATTGGTATAATATAGCGAAAGATGTTATCCTTTTTTTATTTTTTTTCCCTCTGCTTTCCTTATCATCCCTCGCTTGACGTCCTCCAGCTGAAATATTCATATCAGGCAACAAAAGAAAATCCACATACACACCACCAAAAGAAAAGAAGATTTATTGATCACCACAAGAGAGACTTTTCGCATTGAGGGTTGGTGGATAATCCGCCCCCCATTCCACTGGGGGATGCAACGCGACAATTATTTCAACAATATATTTTGGCAGTCAACAGCGCAACATTCTCCCTTCTTTTTCCCCATTGCCAACACAACACCCACATAAGCACGTCCTTCTGTGACTTTAGCTCATCGTTCTGATAAAGTTCTTCCTTTTATTTATTTCTCTCAATGTTATTTGCATAGTATAATGACAAATGTCGGGTAATTTCATTACTATTGTGCTCCTTAACTTTGATTTATTTTGGTCATATTTTACGTGATATACATACATACATATGAACATATATTATGTCTCTTCTTTTGGTTATTATGTATAGTATGTAATGATAATAATAAAAGGGAAATTCATATGTAGTTGCAATCACAGAGTTATTTCAATATAAATCTTTCAGAGAATTTGTTGCAATTTGTTCTTATTTTCTTAAGCAGACAGATAGGTTTTTTTAAATCCTCTTTTAAATTAACCGAAATGTCGCTGAAAACAGTGCCAATCGAGCTTTTTCAAAGGGGGCTTCAAGCCTTAAAATTTTGGGCTAAAAAGGAAACATATTTTTCATTTAAAACATATTCAAACTGGGATATCTAATTACTCACTGAGGGAATTCTTTCCCTCCTAGATAAGACTTGATCCCTGAATCCTTTCTTCTCGTCCCTATTTCTGTAATAAACATAATCCTTCTATTAGTTTTTAAAAATCATAAAAATGTGTTTTCTAACCTCTATTCTTATTCTGCCTCTCGGCAATGTTTCCCTTGTAATTTGCCTAGTTTCTCCGCTTATTTTTCCTGGAATATAAATTCTACTTATTTCTTTTCTAAATCTTCTTATTTCTGACCTACTTACTTCAATATTTACGTCCCAAACTAATAAAATGTGAAAAGGAAAATTTTCTCTACTTGCTCAAACGTGACTAATCTTCTTCTTACTTTTTCTCACCTACTACTCTAAAGTTACTACCTTTTAACATAAATTTAAATCTTCAATACAATGAGGATCGTTTCATTGATTATCTTTAAAAATAAAAATGAAAACTTTCAGCTTTTAATTTGAAGTTAGACTTCTTCTTGATCTAGAAGAATTCATTCTTACAATTTTTCTTTTTTTAGAAACTACAGAACTTTAGATTTGTTAACAATGTCTAAGTACCCTCGTTCATCCCTGCAATGCACATAAAATACTCTATAATTGACATTGCTCCTCTCTTAGCATTCTCTTCTTACATTACTTGTCTCATCATTATAATTATGCTGCGGGAATTGTACACATAATGCTGATGAGCATCACATAAACTTATCTTCTAGACAACAACTCCGTGTCCAGATGCATTTAATTGTTGTCACTTTCATAAACCATTTTAATCCCCCCCACACACACCGTATGTTTCTAATTGCTACAATTGCTCCACATCACGGCCCTTGAAATTGTTACACATTCAATTTAAAGAAGTAAAATGCTCAAAGCTCTTTCAGTTTTCATGATGTTCTAAACTCGTCTTTTTTTCTTTTTAAACTCTCACTCTCTTCACAAAATCTCAGATTTTCCCTTTTTATTTCGGAATACTTGTGGTTTTTATCTACACAGCCTCTATCTCTTTTTTTCCTCATCCCACGTCCAACATAATGAGGCGAATGCTGATGATGTTCTCGAGGACTATTAAAAATGTTTAAAATTTTCCGAGACAACTTTTTAAAGGGGGCGAGATTGGGGGGTTGAAATGTGCGCAACAAAGGACATCATCCACACATAAACCTCCTTGTCGTTCCCTTTTGTCTCGACAGCTTGAAAATTTTGTGACTTTCACATAAATCCACTTTAACTTTTCCACCACCATCAGCTCTTCATTTTCGTGCCAGGCTTCAATCTTATATTCCACTCCGCCTCTTTGGGCTGCTGCTTGAAAATTTTTATCTTTCATCCCCCCATCACCCTGTTTTTATCCATCACACACAGGGTGGAGAAAGTATTTTTCTGCGGCATACAGAGTAACTTTTTCTCTCTCTCTTGTTTTCAAGGAAATCTCATATACTACAATATGTGGGAGAGGAGGAAGGGGATGGGATGGTTTGGTAAGTTGTCTGTGCATGAACAAAAATAAAAACTGCAAAGATAAATATTAAATATAGCATGGATGGAACAGTATAAAGCGAAAGAACGGTAAGTAAAACTTACGGGCTGTGATTCTTTCTTTGTCAGTGAAATGTGAAATTGACGGAAAATTGAGGATGGGCAAATTTTGAGGAAGGCTTTCTCGCGCACCGAATCACAGCCAACGCTCAGAAATTTTGTGAAAAGCCTTAATCGTGGGCGTTGGCTGTGATTCGGTACGCGAGAAAGCCTTCCTCAAAATTTGCCCATCCTCAATTTTCCGTCAATTTCACATTTCACTGACAAAGAAAGAATCACAGCCCGTAAGTTTTACTTACCGTTCTTTCGCTTTATACTGTTCCATCCATGCTATATTTAATATTTATCTTTGCAGTTTTTATATATTTATCTTTGTATTTTTATATGTATATACAATGTATATATCTATGCATTTATATATATTTTATTTAATTTTATATGTGTATATATAAAACGCCCCGCTTCGCGGGGCGTTGGACTTATGCAACTCAAGATATGACATGTAAACTTTAAAATGCGATATCTCCGGAACGGCTACATAGATTTTCTTCATTTTTGGTATGGTGATAGATATTATAGTCAACTATAACATATCAAAATATGAAGCAAATCTATAAAGCGGTGCTCGAGATATTCATCGAAAACTCATCGAAAATTTTGTTTTTGATTTTAGCGCCACTTGCGGTCATTTTTTGAACTTGTGATGTTCCGAGCAGTTGTAGGGCTTGTTAAAATCTTTCATTTGAGCCTAAGTTGATCAAAATCGGTCAAGCCGTTCTCAAGTTATGACCGATTTTCGATGAAAAATTGTGACGGCCATATTTGCTAAACGGCTTGACCGATTTTCGAAAATGAGCTATCGCTGGAAAGGTCTTGATGGCCTCTACAACATATCAAAATTTCAGCCCTCTAGCTATAATAGGGACTGAGATATAGCAAAAACAAAATCTAGGGGTTATTCAAAATGGCGGACGGGGGGGTGGGGGGTTGGATTTGACTTCATAATCGGATGTCCTCCACCCAATATATGAACTTTGCCGTTGACCGCAAGTCTCTATCTATCACCGTTCTCTTGTAATTTAGCGAAAGGTTCCGGCCGGCCGGACGGACGGCCGGCCGGACGGCCGGAAAGATTTTTGGCGCATACGTTTTTTGGAATGTAGGGACCCTAATTCGTGCTTATCCCAAGTTTGAGCCCGATCTGACGACTTTGCATTTTTGAGTGTACACAGAAGCTGTGCTTCTTTGAAGAAAGAATCACAGCTAAAATATCAACATGTTTAACACGAATATTCTGCAAAGTGAAGGAATATCACGTATCCGTGTAGCCTTCGTCATCACTTCTATATGCTTGGAAATTATGTACATTTTTCCTTTCTTTTTTGTTACACAGTGTAAAAGAGCAATAGGTTCGCAACTTTATACAATAGCTTAAAAATCCCTTCATCGCTGAATACAAAGAAGCTTTTAATTTTAACAATAAATGAAAGGTTTTCCTGAAGGAAAATAAAGAATTAAAAAATAAATAAATAGACGTGTTGTAATTTTATAGAGATTCTTTGCGTAAAAAAAATGATTTTTAAAAGAATATTTCCTATACTTCTACTACACATTAGATAAATCAAAACGTCGCTGTAATTCAGAAGTTGTTTTGTTTTTTCTTCAAATTTCCTAATTTTCTTAAAATATTTTAAAGAATCTTCTAAATAAATTTTAATAAAATTATCCTTTAAAATTGAGAAAGATAAAATAATAAAATATAACCTGTTCATGTTTTCTTTTCTTTGCGTGTTGATTTATAAGATGAATTTAAGAGAGAGAGAGTATACACTAAATGACGTGGGAATGTATAGTACCTTCTTATATAGATAGAATCCACCGCAGAATAAACTGAGAAAGTCAAGAGAAGCTAAAAAAGTTTTTTTTTCTCCTCTCCCTTTTTAGAAGGTTAGCAAGCTTGAAAGTAAAATTTTTCTGCTATATGCAAATAAGAACAAGGACTAAAGATGAGAGGATTAAGGGATGTTCTCTCTCTTTTTTTTTCGTATGTTTGTGGAAGATCTGTGTGGGTGGGTGTGACTTGACGAATTTCCCACCATCATGTGGAAAAATGGAGGCAGAAAGTGAAAAAAAAAACGGAGGAAGAGATGAAAAAAAGGAGGGTTGATTTGTAACAATATATTGAATAAAAACGGATGTTCAATAAAGGAGAAGTGCGACAGTTCTCAAGATCATTCGGGTGCGGGTGTCAATTTTCTAACCCCTCTCGGTGTGACTAGTCAATTGAACAAATTTAGAAGGGTGTTATTTGGGGTTCTTTCTTGTTGTGTAAAAGCCTGTATGTATGTATTTCTCTCCGTAACATCCCCTTTCATTTCCAAAAATTGCTCAAACGCTTGATGCGACATACTTCAAATCTAATCGAATTCATGTTGCAAAGACTCCCCAAACCACCATCCCTCCCACCACCCTTCTTCGTTTTTTTTATGCGAGCAATACACAACAACAAAATCCACCCTTCAATCGGGTTGTGGCATGCTTTCCCACAATCGCAACACAAAGTATCTACCTACCTATTCCCTTTCGTTCTACAGTCAGTATATAAAGTAAGAAAGTGATGTTAAAGGGGGAGAAGAGGTGGATGCGGAGTATCCTTTCTATTTTATACATACACATGTTTGTATGTAGGAGGAAGTGCGAGAAAATAAGCTCAAATGATGGGAGTTGATCTCAAGCAGAAGCACACAGACACACACAGCTCTTTTCCTACCACCTCCGCAACGAGTAAATCTTTCTATACCTCCAAATGACCCCAATAAGCCAAAAAGGGATAATTGCGGAAAGCGGGATCCAACAGAGTGGAGCACTCAACACCCCCTGATAAAGGAGGAATTCCTCCACACACACATAGAGGGAGATAGACACAGAGAGCAAACGATAGAAGAAGCTAACTCATCCCCATATAGTAAAGAACGATATTTTAATGTAATTAATGGGGCATGTAATTCAACCCTTGGCGATGGTGTACAGACATGAAGGAGACACACTCTCTCCCTCACCCCCCGCGCCAGTGGCAAAAGGGTGAAAATAATGATGATGGGAACAAAGAATAAAACCCATCGAACCATCTACCTTATGGAGACTGATACACTCTGTGTGTCTGCTCTGTGCAATGCACCCTTCATTGACAGTTTTCACTTGAAAAGGAAATCCCATGGGGTGAATTAACAAAAGCTCTGTGTGCTTTTTGTCTCTATATAGCAACATATACATATGTATGTACATAATATATATATATATATATATATATATATAGTGTTTAATTTTAAGCATCTGACAATGTGTTTAGTTGAATTTTCTCAAACAGAGGAAAACTTTTGATAAGCTCTTTTGGTTTGTATTTGCCATTTTGTGGTGGATATAATTGAAAAATCTCATGTTCAATCTCACAGCAGGTTGTTCACCGCATTGAAAATCAATGAATCAATGTTGTTAACTACATAAGTACACATAGAGCAATGGGGTTACTTTGCTACATTTATTTTCTTATGTATCTTTGTAGAAGTTTCTTGAACTTCTCAAATAATTTAACATATTCTTATGCAAATAAAAATTAGAACTTTATTGCAAATTCTAACAAAATAAACTTTCAATAAAAAGTATCTTCAATATTTTCAATTAGTCTGATATTCTCCAACTTGTAGTCTTCTGGTAAATTATATTTTTTACAGTTCCCCCACCATTTAGAGAAGAAACAAGAAAATGCAGCTGCACCTCAAGGTGCTACCAATAAACAGATGAAAAGTTCTTTTTCTTCACAAAGCAGCAAAAAACGCCAGTTCATTCACATTTACAGCAGCAGGTGTCCAGAAGCCATCGTTTTTATTCTTCATCTCCCTTTTTGTTTAATTATCAAAAAACCTACATATATAGATCCAAATAAGCCACACTTTGGAGCAACATCTTCACCCATTGTAACATACTCTCTTCCTCCACTGAAGCATAACATCGCGAAATGACTTTTTTTTTCCTATACATCGCAAACATAAAAGACGAATGTCGCAAAGAGAATGATTAATTCCTATGAAGGTACATGAGAGAGTGAGCAAAAAGCCAAAAAGATCCATTGTTAATTCACTTAAATGAAATATTGTGGCAATTTGGAATGTCTTGATAATTGAAAATATATATTTTAAGTCCATGAAAGATGACAGACTAAGATGGAAAATGGGAGGAGGGTTCTTTTCAATTAAGATTGAGAATTTGATGACAGAGAATTTGTGTGATCTTCTCCTCAAAATGAAGTATTATATAGAGAATTTTGGAATACTTTCTCTCAAGTTAAGAAAAAAAAAGGTACAACAAAGAAATTCTTGGGCGAAATTCTCAATAGCCATGCTTCTCTTGTGACTTTGGAGGGGATTTTCAGAGCTTCAAATATACATATAAATAAATTGAGAGGGTAGGTATGGAGCAAAGGGATTCTGTGTGTTGTTTATTTCCTTTTGAAGTTTCTTTGCTAAAATAGGCTAAAAGGTACTCTTTTGCTCTCTCTCCCTTTGTGTACGCGCTGCAACCTTGAATGTTGAACCGAATTGAAGCTTATTGCTATGAAATGTAAATTAAATTAATTCCCATATATTTTTCCAATTTATTTTATTATTCTTCTGCTATATAGCTACCTTCCTTTTCATTTCTTTTTTATATATTTTATTACAATGTAAAAATTCCAAGAAAAAGTAATTGATTTTTAGCAATTTTCTATGACATCAAAGTACTGATATTTGCATAGCAAGTACAACATGAGTATTGAATTGTGATGCTTACGCATTTATGTTGTTTGAATTACATACATATGTTGCAGATAGGTATGTAAACATTCATGTGAAATACAAACTCAGGAATACTTGAATTCAACATGCATTGCATTGAAATTTCGGTCATTGCTTGGAAGATATTCTCTCTGTGAGAGGAAAACTCTTCAGATTTAATCAGAGAATCCCCAAATAAAATCATTCCTTGAATTCATCAAAGCTCCTCTTGAGAATCCTGAAGGATATATCTAAGCAGTAAGAATGTAGTTAGAAGCTTTCTTCCTTATATTGTTTGGTACCTAATTAAATAAACAGTTACTATACCCATATTATAGAGTAGAAGAAATGCAAGAAGGAAGAAAGAAAAGTATAGAAAAAGCACTAAAACATCCGGAATATATTTACAGGAAACTCTATCAACATCTAAAAATGGAAAGATTAATTGATTTGCAAAGAGGAGTAACAAAAAAAGCACACGAGAAAAGCTCGTCCAACAAAAAGCTCCAGGAAGAAAAAAAAAAGCATTTGAAAGCAATTTTAATGTATAAAGTTCAATTGAAAATTTTTCTCTGTAAAAATCCATTACTCTTCATTCTATTTTTCCTTTTTATTTAATCCCACATATACATACATATAAATTCATTGACCTCACTTTACTGATGAAAAATACCCCCTTGAGCTCACACAGTGTTGTTGCTATTGAATCTTTGGAAAATTTATCCTCTTTGACCTTTTGCAAATATCACACAAAATCAATTAACTCCCCTCTCCCAACATAATTTTCCATCAAAATATTTAATTTTCTTCTCACCCTCATCAATTTAGCAAATATTCATTAAATAAACTCTGAATGAGTTTTTTCTGGGAAATTTTCAACTCTAATTCCAATTTTAATATCACACACATACACCCAAAATTCATTATCTATTTACTCTTTGATTTTTTTTCTCGCGTGAAATTGAATAAATATTTACCTTTCAGTCAAAACCCTAAATATGAAACCTCATTAAATCAACACTTTATGTAATGAAATCTACTGCAAATAATGTTAAAAAAAAGTCGCAAAAAATTTTCAAATTAAAATAAAACAGAAAAGTTTTGTAGGTAAATGCTGCAAATTGTTCAACGAAAAAAAAACTTCCTTCCGTTTCAATTACAAAATGCAGTAAATTATGCAAATTATATTTAACTCTTTGCATTAATATAAATTGTTTCTTTTTGTGTAGCTAATAATTCTACCTCACATAATAATCATAAAACCGCACGACAAAAAATTATTTTATTATTTAGAATAGATTTTCTGTTTAGATAGGTAATTGTAGGTATTTATTTCTAAAAATATCGCAAGCTTTTTTCCAAGGAAATAGTTCTTATTTTCCCCCTCAATTGGCTGGAATAATGATAATGACCACGTAATACCTACTATAAATAATAATCAATGACTATTCTCTTCTTTTTTTTTCAATAAACAAACCACCCCCTTTCAGTTTATTTTTATCCTCTTCACAAACTTTTCAAAGGAGGTTTACTTTTTTCCCCAATTGATTCATCGACCAATATCCGAAAGGGTTGAAGAGGAGAAATGAAATGAAGGAGTTTATTTGTAAAGTTCAGCACAATGAAAATATGTTTCCAAATAACCCCCCATCGTATTCAATAGCAGTCAAGCCATGCTTGTAAGGAGTAAAGTAAATAAATAGCGATTAAATTTGGATGATCATAAAAAAAACTTTCTCTATTCGCCATTATGAAAGTGAAAGGGGTGGCTGTTTGTTTGTTTATATCGAATAATTTGCATAATATGGTAAGAAAATAAATTTTAACTGTTGTATAGCTTATCTGAAAATCATGAATGTTGGAGGAAATTTTAGGGGGATCCTCGAGCCTTTTAGGAACTTGCTTTTCGCTGAAGGATCTTTCATCACATCTTGTTTTTCTTTCATTTAAACATCATCCTTTTGAATTCAAGCTCCTGTGTAGGGGGTTGTTTGATTTTAAAGGAAACCTTGATAAAAGCTCCAGGGTTTCTTATTGTACATAGAATGTTTCTCTTCCTCTCCTCTACGCAATAAGATATTCTTACAAGACGATGATATCTCTGTATGCTAACAGACAAATGAAATATCTTTCTCTTATATTTTTCCTCAAGATCTTTTCATTTCAATTTTTTTTTTCTAACAAGATATATCCCCAAAAAATCATCAAATATTAAGGAAGGAAAAAAACACTCATGAGGAATAAAAGAAATACGCTAAAGCTCCAGACTATATACATACTTTTGTAGGTACCTACATACATTTTTCTATTTAAATAAGAATAAATGTCTGGGGTATATAGCAAAATTTCTCTTGGCAGTGAATGAAAATTCTCTTTCTTTGATGTTGTGTCTGAATTTTCTATGTTGTTTTGTGAGACAAAATTTCCCCCCAGAAACCATCTTTCTTTTCAATGAAGATGAGCTTTTGAATTCTATATATCCTTGACTGTCTGAGGAAAGATATTGATAGAGATATATAGTGATTTGTCACAGGAGAGGCATCCTTTTACACACGAAAAAAAAAAACGAGGAAGAATGATGAATTCAATGCAAGATGCTCTCTTTAAGATTTTCACAGGGGAAAATGTCCCTCATTGATGGACGAGACATCATTTATGAAGAAATAGTACTTATATACAACACTTACCTCCAATCTCTCTTCCGTGGCCTGAAAAGACACAGAAAAAAAGGAATATTAGTACAAAGAAGATATTTTTGAATAAAAAGACGAAAGAACATTTGTGAGAGATCAAAAAGTCTCAAAGGATACTTCAGAAAGATATTTATTTTCCAAGAAAAAAATTATAAAATTCCCTTTGCATCACATTGTGACAATAACAATAGTTCAGAGAATACTCCTTTCCCCCCCAAAATTGATCAATATTCTTCATTTAAACCCATCACATGGTCTCTACAATATAATTTATTATCCTTCTTATTCCCATATGGATGACAATTTGCTAATACAATGGATCTTTGAGTTAATCAAATAATTAATTATACTACCTTAATTATTAACCCCTTTTCCCCCTAACAAATAGCACTCTCATTTGTGAACTCAAACAGACGCTACACAACATAATATTTCAATGAGATTCTCTCAAGCGTGCAAATATGAATCATATATTGAATAAATCTATAATTATATAGGTACATACTCCAAAGGTGATAACAACAACTTGACAGGGACTGATCACAAATAGCTGTTTGTATCTTCAAGATGATTTACCTATTTTCACTAACTCTACTTGCCCTTTAGTAGTGCTATGTACATTTGATTATATATGAAATGTATGCTTAGAGAATGAGAGAGTATCTCCAGGTGAGAGGTTCCCAACATAAATTTCCCTCCTTTTACCCAACCCATATTTGATTTTCCCACAAGTATACCACTTTAGCAGGAATTTTCACCCTTTGTCTCCATAATTTCTCTACCCTTTGTTGAGGGATACCACACACATATATACATACATAGCACCCCTCTTCCTGTATGTTTATAAATAATTCAATACACCACACACAAGTGCTCCGAATTCAATTGGTTATTATTAAATATAATTATAAATGCATTTAAAATTTCATTTAACCTTCCCTTCCCTCCACCCCAAAATGTCAATGAAACTCCATTTCCTCCCTCCAAACTCCTTCCTTCTACCCAATTACCTCGCTAAATATAAAATACCCCACGTGCAAGAAATTTTGGTGAAGGAGAAAATTGTGAAATTTCACAAGGGCAGGATCTTAATGCATAAATTCATAACAATTTAATTCAATTTCACCACCACCTCCCGCATTAATCCGCGACTTTGTGTAATAAAGTAGCTCCAGTGTAAAGTGGTGGGTACCATTGTAAGTCAATAAAGTTGAGCAAACGGGCAGCAATTAAATACATTGTCTTAAGCCTTGTTGTATACATATAGTTCATGTCTTATCATCTGGGAAAATTAATTCCTTTGCATTAATAGCTGAATCTACTGTGTAGGGAGATTAATGTTATATTTAGTATCAGAACAAATTGTTGTAACTTTCATTCCACGTGAATTGTTTAAACAAAATTTAAAGCTCAATTCTCTATTGAATATTTACGTCGTTCACAAAATAATTTTCTCTTGTAAAAATTATTTATTTTATGAGAAAAAAACATTCACTGTACCACCCTGTATTTTACAAATAAAAATCAATTGAAATAATATGCAATTTGTTTATCACACACGTTTAAAATAAATTCATAAATGCGCTGTAATTAATTTCAATATTTCTCACAAATAAATTTTCAAAAAATAATTTGTTTGGATAATTAAAATTTAATAAATTATTTTTCAAATTATATAAATTAATTTATATATTGTTGATTGATGTATTTAAAATAATTTGATAAATCTATATTACTAATCAAAGAAAGTTTATCAAATACAAATTATTTATCTTTCATTGAATAAAGATCAACAGTAAATTGCTGCATTTTTTTAATGACTGATAAATGTTGTTTTCAGAAGCTGCGAAAATATTGTTATATTGAATGATTTCTGTAGCTCTGAATTGTTTGTTTTAAAAATTAAATTAAAGCTCAAATTAGTCATTAAAGAATATATTAGTCATTGTTAAGTCATTGACTAAAAATAGCTTTAAAAACTCTCATGTAATTATTTAATGGAAAGTTTCTTTGAAATAAGATAAGATTAAGGAACTAGAACTTTACTGGATATCAAAAAACATATTATATGTTGCTGAAACTACTTTAACTTATATATATATTGAACTCATACATTATGGTGAGAGTGTCTAATCAATCAAAATTGATGCAATAAATGTTATATACCGCCCATGAGACATATAGCATAAAAATATCCAAATAAACATTTTCTGAATAAATTCATTTTTCTCTAGTATTTTATGAAAGCTCTCTCTCTCTTCTATCATAAAAGTAGAATTTATACTTCTCCATGTATTATGATTCCTAAAAATATACTTTCAACGTGAAAATGATTGTTCTGTCGTTCATACAAAAGGAGGTAATATAAAAAAATGTTTTCGTGGTATAATATCCAATATAAAGTGAGCGTGATAGCTATTTAATACATGGAGAAGCCGGAAATGTTATGCTGAGAAATATATCGCTGGCAATCACTATAAAACTCGCTTTGTGAGAAGAGGTGAAGACGAATTAACACGATTATTTAAGTTGAAATGTAAGTCAAGGTTACTTTTATAGGCTCGCGCATGTATTGAGGCATCTATAACGTGCATTCATCAAGTGTATGTATGAAAATATATAATTATTTATAAATGGATGAGAAATAAAACATATTTACTTCAATGTTTTCTCATCAATTTCACGATTTCGGGTTGAAAAATCTTTAAAGTTTCTTTTTCTCTTAACTTTAGCCATGTATAACTCTCCGTCACAGGACTAGGAGGCATTTAATTCATAATGTGGGAAAGTTTTGGACATTTTCACTACATACTTTTGTGATAATAATCCTCATTGTGGTGACAACATGAAATTCACATTAATTTTGACTTTTGCTTTACAAATTATGTAGATAAATTTCATTCATATTGTCCTTTCACCAGCATTTAGTAAAATGTTATAATTTTAAGTACATTCATAGCTATGCTACATATGTATAGTTAAGTTCAGTTACCTTTTTGTTAAAAATGTTTTTTTTTCGAGTGTAAGCACATCCCTCACATTCATTGCAATTTGCACAAACATACCCAAAATAAATTTTAGCATAATGTTGTGAATAACTATGGCAAATATTTCAACACGATAATTTCCCATTATTTTGTACCTCACCAAACTAAATAAGAGATGTGAATTTTGTGTGGCAAAAGGGGGCATATAAATCCCATTATTTGGAACAACTAATGGTGCATGTAATTTTCAGTAGAATATATTGTTAAATCAACTGCAAAACAGTTAATGGTTTGATTTTCGGGGTAAATGTTGGGAATCTCTCGCAACTTTTCACATTGAAATCCATTTTACTTAAATTCACCACAAACTCTCACCACACGTTATATAAGTATTAATCCTCCCCATTAATGGCTCCCCCCCAATCCTCCTATTTCTCATGAAAAATCAATAATCTCTTCACACTTTCCTACTTATACAAAGAGGTAATTACGTTTAATTCATATAGTAAAATCAAACTGTGATAAATTTATTCTAAATTATAAATCATTTCAATGGAAGTTGAATCATTAAAATTTATGAAAAAGTGCATCAATGATTGAGAGAGATGTATACCTCATCATAATTTATGTAGAGCATGGCATGAGTTATAAAGTGTGGGTGTATTATTGTTAACAAAATTGTTTATTAACACTTTTCAGTCAATCACAGACACACAGATAAAAATATTTCTTTTATTTTAAATTTTTAATATATTTTTTTAGAGAATTTTCAAGAGAGAAAAATCCACACTGACCCACTTCTTCCCACTCATGACTTTTCTTTCGAAATCATTCAATGTAAAATGCCAAAAGTTTAACTAATTTTCCCACAAATTGTCATTTAATTTATAATATTTTACACTTTTCGAGCTTTTGCATGCAAAGCTGTTTAAAATTGCCGCCAAATGTGGATAAGGCTATTATATGTAGGGTAGCAGTGGGTCAATTAATGGAGGTTATTCTTAAATAAAGTATCTAAAAGAAATCTACTTAAAATGATAATTTCTTATTAAAAAACCTTTATTAAAACAAAATTCTTCAATGTGATTAAAATAAAATAGAATTTTTAGACTAATTTCCCAAAGAAGTTCTAACCCCATTCTCCCCTATATACACAGTAGATGGAAGTTATTTAATGGCACAAAAGTTGGGGAATTGCATTGGTCAGCCATATGGTGCACATGAGGAGAAAATACCACCCACACACAGCAACGATAATGTCACACAAATTTCCCTTTTCCTCCAAGTTTTGTAATTGAAATCATTCATTTGCGTGCAACAGCGGCATACAACACATGCCCCAAGAGGAAGTTAAATATGACGCGAGTGATTTTCAATTTGACTTTATTCCATGTGTGAGGTCTTCGTACTCACAATTGAGAGTTTTTTTTGTTATTAGACGATCGTGTGTGTTGATGAAAGTCAATTGAGGGAAAAAGGGTTCTTGACGCAAAAAAGGGCATTTTCTCGACCTTCGTTGACCCTTTTTTTGCTATCGTTGAAGGCTAGGAGCATTATACAATGACTCAATGGATCAATCTGTTGGGTTGAAAAGGAGGAAAAGTTGAGTTTTTTTTTTGGGAAATTCCCAGAGAGAACGAGAGAGCGTGTCACGAAGAAAGGTTACAAAAGGTGAGTGGGAAATACGACAGAGATATGCTTGGAAAATACAATTAATCACCTTTCTCTTCTACATCACAATTTTCAATATATTTTCCACGTATTTTCCATTCACACAAGTTGTGGACAATAAAGTTCCTCTATATAGCAAAATGACTAAAAAATTCAATTGACTCCAACCGTATATATAAACCCTTTTATGACCACACTTCTATCACCCATTTTACCATTTTGTGGATTCATTCCATTCAGACTCACGCTCTCTCTCTTTCTCACTCTCTTTACAACACAACTCAAACCATTTCCCATCTAGGGAGGGAAAATCCATAAAAATTCAACATTTACAGAATACCAATTACAGAATTTAATACTGACAATTCAAATAGTCACTATAGGTATGTAATAATACTGAATGAAACACGAGGGGCATGGTTTGATGATGTATAAATTGAAGTTTGGGAAAGTTTTTTTTTGTTTTTTAATATGTAATAGTTATATATGTTAGCAAAGTTCTCTAAAGGCGGCTTTTTATTCATTTTTCTTTCAGATCCAATGAACATATAATTCACCATCAATTGCGTTAAATACATTAAGGTCTTTTTTTTTTTGAAGTTGAAGAAATCGAACAATAATGTGTTGAAATTTCACTTAAAGTATTCCATTGAAAGTCCAATTGGGAAAATTAATTTTAATTTCAATAAGAAATCGTCGTAATTTTTTTTTTCTTTACTGAAAGAATTTAAGTATATTTAAAAACGATGAATTAACATGCAAAGAAAAGTACAAGCATAGTTTGTAACAATCGCTCTATTTAACCCTAAAAACTAGGGTTCGAATCTCACGAATTTCCTTTCAATCTTTAATAAAAATTTAAATATTTTGGCAGAAAATTCAATTTCATTTATAACGTGTTTTGTTGTCAAACAGACTGTTACATTTTCTTGCTCTTTTTGTTTGTACCATCATCATACATACATATGTATATGATTCACGACATTTCAATTATTATTTCCTTTTCTCGCGAAAATTGCATGAATCTCAATGTTTGGTGGAAAAAAAAGAAAAAGTAATTTTACGATATCCGTCTCAGTTCGTGAACTTCTATAATGAATCAAAATCTGACAAATTTACAGTAATATCACATTTTTTGCCAGCCAAATGAAAAATACGATGGAAGTGAGACTGAAATTTTCATTCTGACTCATATTTTAATGGCAGTGCAATAACATTTCAAATTTCTCCACAACGACGATATTATATAGCGTGCGCCCCAAACCAAAAATTTCATTGCAAAAGCCCCCAGACTCGTTCAACGACACATACCCGCCAATTTAAACTACATATAACTGCATGACTCTTCGTATTCGCGAATGATGATACATCATCCACACATAAAAAAAAAGTTCCCCACAGAGGAAATAATCACTGTGCTGCTATTGACCCCTCAGTATCATTATAGCATAAAAATAAATATATTTTTCTTTTCAACCGAACGAGCGTTAAATAATAAGTGCAGACGACTGAAAAAAATGTATCTCTAGTGAGCAATTCCAAAGCGCCCCCAAAACGACATACAAGAATGTCAAGTGGGTGGAAAACAAGAAAGATTTTACAGCTTTCGCCATATAAACAATTTATGGACATCCCATGCACTGTATTTTACTACATTTTCCTTCTATATAGCCACATATATATGTGGGAAATTCACTACCGAGACACATTTTCTTCCCACACTGCCTATTCACTGGCTGATGGTGGAAAATATCCATCTTGGCGGAAATCAATTTTATTTCTTCAGGGCTCCATATCAAACCGCCATCCTCTCCTCCCGTCTCCCCTAACCCCTCAAGGTGACCTAACTCACAAAATCGACATTTTCACCATCACCGCACCGGAGAAAATGTAGCACACATTTTTCACATTCTTCACCACACAATTTTCTCCGTGAAAAACTCCCTACAGCAGAATGTATACATACATAAAACATTACAGAGTGATGAGAGAATTTTTGAATGAAATTTCATTGCATTTTGGCAGCATTGAAGAATTTTTTGGGAAATATACTTTTGGAGATGAAAAATGAAAAAAAGCAGAATTATTATTGTTATATTGGAATTTTGACACCCCAAGACACAAGCTTTAAAACTTCACGTCTAGATTAGTACCTATATAGTAATTTTAGGGGGAAGGAATGTGTTTAAAAAATATATAATAAAAAGTAAACAAAGAAAAAAGAGTTGAAAAGAAAAATTTATTCAATTTTTTTTGTTGTATTCGAATTAGCAGCTCTGACAATTTATTTGACATTTTATTCAAACATTTGACGTCTCATTTCTAACGATTTACTTTTACTCTAAAATTGATAGACGAATGTGGCCCAATTCCAACCTCCAAAGGTCCGCGTAGAATGAGAAAAAAAAATAGTATAAAGCAAAAAGCAAAATTCTTAAATTTGGTACCGTTTTAAAGCTCATTTAATGCTCTTTTAACTCCCATAACTTTCTACATTTAAAGTTTAATCAGTTTAAAGTAAAAGCGGATTAAAAAAGGTCTTAAAAGGTCCGAATTGGGCCACGTTCCCCTATATTTTATCTTTATTTTTTTTTTAGATTTATCATAATGGTTTAACTTTCTTCTAACGTTAACGTTTATTTCTAACGTTTGAAAGTCCTTCTTTGTAATTTTTTCCTAATAGTTTTAGACCAGAAAAAAAATATTATTGATCTTTAAAGTAAAACATGAACTGCTTGAAATTTTAACGTCTTTACACAACCAATAATTCTACAAGTTTATATAAAAAAATCAAAACATTTTCCCCGTAAATTAAAAACTCTTTCAGTTTCACACAGAATTAAAAATCAAGCACCCTTTTGCAACACCCTGTGGGAAAGTTTTGTAAAAAATAATCCTGTGTAGTGATGAGAGTTAACATTTAAGGCATGAGTGAATTTTACTACTAACATGACATACAGAATCTATAAAAAACGCTAAACAGGAGAGAAAGTTTTCTTTTATTTTGCTCTAAAAAAAGGAACATCTTGCTGCATTATATACCTACCTACATAAAGCTTTAAAAGATGCGAATATCAGTAATTCATAAATACAAAAAAAAAACCCGAAGAAATGAGATGAAAATGCACGAATGAGAGAGATGTTTGAATGAGGAGCAACTTTCTTTTTCAAACTATCTCTTCTTAAACATCCAAAAGGTCAGCAATAATATTGCAGTGTAATCACAGTTGAAGCAAAATACTCTTCTTACTTTTTTGCTCACACATCTCTCAATAAACGTTCATTAAGCCATCTCTATAGAGAGATTTTCTGCCAAAGTATAATTTCCTGCCTTAAGAGAAGTTGCTCCAAAAGACATTTACGGAAATTCCTTATCAAGCATATCATTCACGTCTAATTCATTCACTGCAGGCCCAGTTGCAATTAAAAGTACTATGCTGGATTTATAAACATCACACATATGTGTTGTCCGCTCTCCCCCATTCATGCTTGATTTTTATTAACCTTGACGTCGTCGTTAGTTAGCGTGGAACAAGTGAGAAATATCATTGAACTCTCGCGTTTAGTTTTTTCATTTGTTATTTTTTTTTGCTTCCTATACAATATGATGCGAATTCAAAAGCTGCGCGAAGAGACAAAACAGTGTGGAATAAAAAAAACCATAACGTGATGGAAAAAAAAATGAAATATAGTAATGAAATCCCAATGCCAACCAGAAATCGCACAACTTTCATATAAATAGCAAAGTCGCATTGTTTAGTGTTTGATCAACTTTTTGCACTAATCACCAAAATAAATTTTATAAAAAAGTTCAATAGTTTTTTTTCTCTCACACTAAAATTGAATTCAAGTATAATATTTTTCATGTTGCTAAATAAAATCCATTTTGAGATCAATGTGGGAAGTATGCGAATGAAAATCAAGAGCTTTTGGATAAATCCACAAAAAAATGTAAAAAGCAGAGAAGCCAGCAAATTGTTAGAATTAATTTAGCCAAGTTTTGTGATGTTTGGCACGAAAGCTTTGGTGGGAAAAGCTTCTAAATGACACCCACCCTCCTCATGAAAGAAACTTTGTTACAAAATACCCCCCCAAAAAAGGAAAAGCTGTGAGAGACTTTACAGACAAACACAAAATTAGTACAATGTGAATTACTTTGGCCAATTTTCGCTCTTTTATTATCCAAATAATGGCGTCATCTCCGAGCCAAGAGCATCGCCTGCAGAGAATCTTCTCTGCAAGAGAAACATCTCCTATCTTCTATCCTAAATTTCTGCATATATAAGTAGTATATATAGATAGTAGAAGAAACAATCAGAAAATTGAGCAAAATATACTACAAAACACAAATATACACAAAACAATTTAGAGACAATTCGTAAATTAAGCCAAAATCTCAATCTCATCTCCTTTGCAACCAAACTCGACGACACAGCCAATCTTGTTCTTAAGGAGTATTCTGTGCTGTGTGAAAATTTATTACCATTGTTTGTCTCTCGTTCCCCTTATTTTCATTCGCTTCTTGTGACAGAAAATTCTCCAAAAACATCTCATAAAACACGCGCACAATCTTTAAGGTATTATAAATCACTGAAGCCAGAGCAATTTTCCACGACAAAATTACTTAAAATTAACTTCAAAATATTTATATAATTTTTTTGTATTCTTTTGGGATGAAAATTGAGAAATCTCTCAAGCTCAAGGAAAGTTTTGTCAATTTAACTTTTAACTCTCAAACACTTTGTTAATTTTCCTCTCTAAACTGTCAACATTTTGGTTTTTCACTGCCATTCACCCCAACTGAGCTTTTCTTCACAACATTCCGAGGGGGTGACTTTGCAATGTGATTTACTTACATCACCAAACTTCTTGAATGTAATTGGATATATAAACCAAAACTTTCAAAACTATTGATTTTCCTTTAATTTCAAAGGAATAATTTATAAATTTATTGTTGTATTAATTAAAAGTTTATGTAAAGAGAGATTTTGCATTATCTTTCATTTTGTTTTCTTTAAATTGAAAGATAATTCCCCAAAAAATTTTGTCAGAACTTTCGTTGCAACCAATATTATATATTTTTCTTTCCTTAAACTTTCCACCCCCTCTGTTTGTCCACAGAGAAGAAGTATATCCCATCCAATCTACCAAATCAAAGCTATCAGATGATGAAGCACAAAATTGAAGATCAAATATTGATTTAATCTTTCACTTTGGCACTCATATTTCATTTCTATTTAACTATATATAAGTACATTGTGGAGCTTTTCCCTCCTTTTACCCCCGAATGTGAATTGATTGAGTTTGGTGACACTAAATTGTAAGTTTTCCAAAGAAAGTTATTGAAACTTTGATGGTGAGGTGTGTGTATACTTTGTGAGATGTGCTGCAGAAGTTCTGCCAAAGTTAACCACTTCAAAAGAAGATTTAACTTTTGACTTTATCTTCTTGTTTAAAATGATGATTAAGCTCTACTTGAATTTTTGGTCAATTACTCAGAGTAAAAAAATATAGATTTTTGCTGTGAAAGCTTCATTTTCAAGAACTCATTAGCACTTGAAAATAATAATTTCCTTCACATTCAGACTCTTGAAATTTCTCTAAAAATATATTTTCTGGGTGTGCAGAAATACCAAAAAAAAATTATTTTTCTTTGCAACACAAAAAAAAAACATATTCTCAACGACTCGTTAAACGAAATGAATTGTATTCCCCTTAATTGCTTAACTGTGTAACCTATATTTGCGCTTTTTTCCACCCTCTTTTGCACTACACCCCACCCTCCGCAGAGTGGGCAACCCACAGTGGAGTAATTGACACGAAAACCCTCCGCGAATTGCTTTTTATGGAGGAATTTTTCTAATCCACTTAATGTGTGTTTGTGGTTATAAAAACTTACAACAGAGAGTCTTCTTAGGTATATTATATATTGTTCTGTTCTGTCGCTACTACAATATTTTCCTCATGGAAGAATCCCATATATATAAATTCTAAAATTAAAATGAATTGGTGGGTAACATAAAAGAAAATTAACAAAGAGATGCTTTTAAAAATTCTACAGGTTGTGTACTTATTTGCAAAAGAGACATAAACAAAGTTTTATTGAGTGATTTTCAAATTCAAAATTTTTTGTGATTCACGGAAGAACCATTAAGAAATTTAATTAGTTAAAAAATGTTTGACATTGAAAGACAATTTATCTGATTTTTTTTTATTCTTTCGAAGATTATATTGCTAATTAGAAAACCATACAGAATCTAACATTTCATTGTTTAAAATGCTAATTCTTGCAAAAAAAAAAAATATCCCAGACAATTCATGCTCATTTTCCGGGAAAATGTCATTCTCTTTGTGTTTTCCATCTGAGCGAAAAAAAAACGTTTCGTCGTATTAAACGAAGAGGGAAAAAAGTTTAAAGAGGTTAAATCACTTTGATGCATGTGTCAGGAAAAATAATTTATGTACCATTCCTTTTTAAATTAATTGCTTTAATTAAGCATATAAAGTATTGCAGATTATTTTTCTTTTAGAGAACAAAATATATATTCAAAATAAATAATTAACTTTTTCATAGAAATTTGTAAAAAAAAATTGGTTTAATTTCTGCAACAGAAACATTACGTAAATTATACTTTTTCACATTTAGCACACACACACCCAGTCTTTGCAAAACCCCCCCATTTGCAATGTGTCGAAGTTTCATCCAGGGGAATTACAGCAAAGTAAAAGAAGAAGAAGAAAAAAAGCAATAACCCAACACGAGGCGAATTAAAAAGAAAAACAGTCGAATTATTGCCACAATTTGGCCTACATTTGGAGCATTCTTTTTTTATTTATAAAATGCATGCACTTTGTCTGAGAAGTTTTTCTTCACTTCTGCTCATGACGATGGTGAAAAAAATTTTGTACAGACGCTTTGAGTCATTTATGTATAAACGAGAAAGGAATATATAATTATAAATGCATACATAATATGGAAATGAGCCGCATGAAAATGCCTTTAACACTGAAAAACAGTTTTAGTAATACATAAATTTGACATAAGACGACTGGTGGTTGAGTTGAATGACCCAGAAAAAAAAGAGAAGCAAATCACACTTAAACTCTTCGTATAGTCTACCCGATAGAAGCTTCTCTCTCATCACCCAAAAATATCTTACTTTTAGACACAAAAATTCATCTCATGGATAAACTTGACTGGAAATATTTATTTTTAATAAAATATTTTAATTTTTTGTTGAACATAAAAATGAATAAACTCCTTTTTTCCCAATCTCTATCCAATAAAGCATTAAAATTGAGATTTTTCCACCCCCAATGCGACTATATGATCAAAGCCAGGGGCGTAGTCAGAAAGAAATTTTGGGTGGAGTTATTTTAAGTTAAGTTTGGGATTGAAAATTACATGCATGACCTAAGTTTTTCATGTATGACATTCATTTTTAGATGCATAACCTAAATTTTTTATGCATGCCATTGATTTTGTCCAGAAAGCATCATCCCACGGATGTCTAATCCGGTTTTTTGGGTAAAGAAAATCATGATAAGTAGCATTGATGAGATATTTTGCAAATTTGAATTTTTTGGTCAATCTGTTCTCAAGTCAATTTGGCTCGAGGAGGGAGTTTTGATCCCCAAAACTTCCCCTGGATACGCCACTGATCAAAGCCTTAAGTAATATTCTTAAAAGCTTTTCTTAGAATATCTAAACTTTCAGTATGCGTTTTATCTTTCACACAGATAATGCCTCAAGAGCTGAAGAGGAAAATTCTTCTGCCAGATTTAATATATTTTTGGCACAGAATTCACAGCTCTTTCAATTAACATGATACAGATTGCTTCTTCACAGCTTCTTCTTCATTCATCCCTAATATTCCACATGAAGAGGATTCATTAATAAGTTAGAAGCAAATGGCGAAAATTCTAATTGATTAAAATGATGAAGAGGGTTTTGTGCGTGAATTAATGATTATTGAGAATGGACGGGGATGATTCTCTTCAATGCTAGCATCATCCCCTTAAGTGGCATTCATTAAATATTGGTGATAATATTTGGTGTGCTATATATGACCGTATATGTAGTGTTATTGTTTAGTATATACCCAACGCAGATTCATTTAGGAGAGAGAGAGAGAGAGAGAGAGAGAGAGAGAGATCAAGAGGACGAAACTGTCAAAGTGAACTCTTGTTGTCTGCTGATTTGGAAGGTAAAATGCCTAATCAGTTAAGTGGCTTCCCTAAAATCTATTTGGCATCACAGGAAGAATTGGCAGAAGAGAGGGAAAATTGGATAAATACTCACAACTACAGACCGAAGTTAGTCGAGTTGAAGTCGCGACTAGTGACTAGTCGATGGATTTTCTTGAGTCGTCGTCGTTGATCAATTTTGTCGACTAGTCGTAAGTCGTCGTAGTCGATCTCAAGTCGACTCAAAGTCGACTAGTGCTCAAAAAATAATAATAATTTGATCATTTTTAGTTTTTCAATTTATGAAAAACCTCAAAATTTCTTATGATTTAAAAATACAATTTACCTCTAAAAAAACTTTTTTATAATAAGTTAATTTTAAGCGCAAAGTGCACTTTGAAGAGAAAATTTTTTTTTTTCTTTTCAACTTATTTTATAAAAAGTTAATGCCAAACGCGTAACAGTTGACGAAGAAACAATCTTTCTTAAAATCCTTTTCTAACAAAGAAACGTTACAACTTCTGTAAAATATTTGAACTGGAGTTTCACTCTAAATGTGTTAAAATAATATTTAATTGAGCGCTAGTTATTCAAGGTAGTTAGAAATACAGCAATCAAAATTCAATATTATTTTAATTATTTTTAGTACAACTCCGATTCTTTATAATTAACACAAGTTCATCTTTTTAAAGTAAATGTTTCGCAATACAATTAGACTGATTTCTGCAATCTTAAGAAATTCAAGGTGAAATTCACTAAAAGTAAATCTGTCATAAAAAACTCAATTCTAACTCAAATAACTTTTTTTGTATCTAAAAACCTTGCGACTGACTTTAAAAAACCTAAATCTTACGTAAAAATGCTGACCTTAAAAATTCAATCCTATGTAGCTTATGAAACTAATAATTTTGATTAAAAACTAAAATAATACTGACTTTAAAAACTTAAACCTGACTCAGGGAATTTCACCCTAATTAATGGATTTTTAGTCAATTTTCATAATTCAGCTTTTTGGCCAGTTTAATTCTAGCTATGTATGTAAAGACCTTACTATGGGTAAAGGGGTAATACCTTTAAGGATTAACCTCTTATGAATAATAAGGAATCCAGTGGGTGGAACAAAGAAATAAAAATTAACTAGCCAGAATTGGACATTTTCACAAACAAGGTGTATAGCGAAAACGTCCCATTGGTCCTTGGTTCTTAAGGGGTTAAATAACTCTGGGTAAAATGCACTACTCAGTCGGGCTTAAAAATTTAAATCGGTTTTTGAGTCGGTTTTAAGGTTTTAAGTCAGGTCTTATTATAACCAGGATTTTGTCTGCCGACAAAATCCAGAATATCTTATTATAACCAGGATTTTGTCTGCCGACAAAATCCAGAATATCTTATTATAACCAGGATTTTGTCTGCCGACACAATCCAGAATATCTTATTATAACCAGGATTTTGTCTGCCGACACAATCCAGAATATCTTATTATAACCAGGATTTTGTCTGCCGACAAAATCCAGAATATCTTATTATAACCAGGATTTTGTCTGCCGACAAAATCCAGAATATCTTATTATAACCAGGATTTTGTCTGCCGACAAAATCCAGAATATCTTAATATAACCAGGATTTTGTCTGCCGACAAAATCCAGAATATCTTATTATAACCAGGATTTTGTCTGCCGACAAAATCCAGAATATCTTATTATAACCAGGATTTTGTCTGCCGACAAAATCCAGAATATCTTATTATTTTTATTCTTTTTTTTTTTAATTATGCGAAATTTGATTGTTTCATCGAATAATTCTTCCCATACAAAATTTGGTACTCCTTAATTTGGCTAAAAGCATATTAAATAAATATTATGATCATACTCATTCTTTCAGAAATATATTTTTTATTAAAAGCTTCCTTATGAGCTTCATTGTAACTCTCTTCGGAGTTTTGTGCAAATTTAAGAAAAACCTATTTCTAGAGCTTTCAGAGCTTCATTATGCCATTCTCTAGGGTAAAAAAAAATAGAATCCAAAAAAAGCTCCTGAACATTCCAAAAAAAATGTGATAAAAAAAAACAAATTAAACATTTAAATTAATTGAAAATTCTTAATACTGCCTCAAAAGTATTGAATTTTTCGCAAAATAAGAAAATTCTTGCCGTGAAATGAGCTCACAATAGACCTCTTGATACACTCAAAGAAGTATATATTGACTACTTTAGAACACAAAAATAATGTTTAAAATGAAACTGATGGCCCCTACAACATATCAAAATTTCAGCCCTCTAGCTATAATAGCGGCTGAGATATAGCGAAAACAAAATTTTGAGGTTATTCAAAATGGCGGACAGGGGGGTGGGGGGGTGGATTTGACCTCATAATCGGATGTCTTCCGGTCGATATTTAAACTTTGCCGTTTACCGCAAGTCTCTATCTATCACCGTTCTCTTGCAATTTAGCGTTAGGTTCCGGCCGGCCGGACGGACGGACGGCCGGAAAATTTTTTTTTGGCGCATACGTTTTTTGGAATGTGGGGACACTAATTCGTGCTCATCCCAAGTTTGAGCCCGATCTGACGACTTTCGATTTTGCTCGGTACACAAAAGCTGTGTCTGAAAGAAACACAGCTAAAATATTTAATTATAAACTTTATGCTCTGTATAAAAAATTTTGTGTAATTTTCCTCTATAAGTCGACTAAGTCGTTGAGTCGTCGTCGACTTATGCTCGACTGACTAACTCGACTTAGTCGTCGAAGTCGATGCAAACTTTGCATCAAGTCGTCGTCGACGAAAAGTCCATCGACTTCGGTCTCTACTCACAACAGTCTGATCAGCAGCAAAGGAAATGGTAGGTATATGAGGGAGTTTTGTATCTCGCTTTTAGGTCAACAGTATTCAGTGTACTTTTTGGAATTGACAAACATCGAGATTTGTCAATTGAGAGGTCCATCCGTACTTTGAATCTGATTTAATCCAATTCCAAAATGGTCAATTTTGCTTTAAGAACATTCCCAGAGGGAGAATTGATCGCAATAAATTCAATTACAATGTTTGAATTGAGAAAAGTTCGTTATTTTAAAGTTTTTTTTTTTACAAAAAAAGCAAATATAATTTTTGCTTCAAAATTGACTTGAAAATCGCCCCAAAAATCCTCGATTGTCCAAAATTATTTAACCTTCCTTTCATTTAACCTTTGGATGATCGATAATTCTAACCTCAAAACTTTGACCTTAATTTTCTCTCATGAAGAAAATGTTTTTCGTGTTTTTCCAAGCTTTCTTTTGACAAACTTGAAGAACTTTGACAAACTTAAATTTTCCTAAACGCAATTGCAAAATTTATCGCAAAATATTAGATTTAAATTCTCAAACGATTTTAAAACATCGAATTGGCCACAGCGGCCAACAAAATCTTCCAATGGTTAAACATAGAACCTAATATTTATTTTTAAACAACTACAACTGCTTAATGTCATAACACCTGATGAAAGGGAGATTCAATCACCCAAAACGTCACCAACATAGGTAATAGAGGAAGAGTTTCAATCCCACTGTGAACAATACTTCTTCTGAGAAACATATTCTCATGATTTTCATGCTTTTAGTTTGTAGTCCTAATTTTTTCCAGACCCTAGTCTCATGGCTAATGGGTGGAGGGAATGTGCGAGCTAAATGTCCTAGGCTATGCGGGTATGTGTTAGCAACCTTCGTATGCACGCTCCGGTATGAGTCAGTCTATTGCTGAGTTTCGTTGGGAGCGCATGTGGGGCATTTAGTTGGCTACGCCCTACCGCTCAAATAAAATCTCTAGGTAGTCCAACTTAATTGGACTACATATCAGAAGTGCGATAAGATCCCTAAAGAATCGCAGAAGTAGAACTGCGATAAATACGCGAGTGAAAGTGAAAAAGTTGTGAAAAAAAGTGTGAAAAGCGGCACGATCGATGAGGATCGGCGGAGCGACGCAAGATGGCGGACGGCGGAATTCTCGGAAAGAGAATTTCTTTCTCATCGAGCAGCGAGATTCCGGCAAGAGGAAGCCATCAAGGGCCCCAAAAAGGGAAACTGTGAGTAGAAATGGGGGGTGTTCCGCCCCTGGGGCACGCGGAAGAGACCATCGCCGAAGAAAAAGTGGCAGATGGGGTGCCCATGAGTAAGAAAGAGAAAATAAATGGAAAAAAAAGAGAATTAAATACATGCGCATTTTCTTCATTTTCTTATGAAAAACTCTATATATGTGTATATATATGTAAATGTTGCAACAAAATCTACCCCTGGGGTGTATGAGTGTGTGTGTGTACATGAGAGATCTCTCCGACACGAATTATTTCCGATTGTTTTCGATGACGTCACGTCAAACAGAAATTTCGAGAATTTATGACAAAGTGACAAGTAGTTGCGCGGAATTTCTTATTTCTGGCAATTTTATCAGCAAAATATCGTGTGAAAATCAAGGAGAATTCCTAAAGGTAAACAAAAAGGGCGATAAAAGCCGCGAAATACGTGAATTCTATCCCAATTTGGGTCATTTGCAGTGGATACTGTGTGCAGTGCAGGGCAACTGGTGAAGACACATTGTGTGAAGAAGACGAATTTTTGGGTTTTATGCAAGAAAAAGGAACCAAAGTGAGTACAAGAAGGTAATCCATGTGTGAAAGAGGATGACTAAGTGCAGAAGGAACGTGGAATAGAGCCGCAAGGGGTGATAAACAAGCACAAAAAAGGACAACATGTTTTGAGGTTATGTTGTTATTGTTTCTTTTTTTGAGCAAAAATGACCGGATTTGCGAGCATTTGTCCATATTATTTCTGCGAATAACCTCACATTAGTCATCCTTGAGCACCGGGGGTGCGAGATGTACCATTTTATGTACTAAATATTGTTGTTTTGGGGTTTTCAGACAACAATGACTACTCCTCCGACTCAACGTCCGCGGCTGACAGCGGTCGAAATGGAGGCACTCATTCCGGCCTTTGATCCTGGGCAGAAAAATGGGTTGCTCGCGGGAGAATGGCTACGAAAGGTGGATGATGCAAGAATGCTCTTCGATATGGATGCTCAACAGTCGTTGGTAGCTGCCGTATTTCGGCTTAAAGGTGCTGCGAAGGACTGGTACGAGGGAAATCAAGGAGCTATCAGATCATACGCGGAATTTAAGAAGGAACTTCTTTTAAATTTTCCGGAGAAACTCTCGAGCGTCCAAATTCACCATGAACTGAGGATGAGAAAGCGAAAGAAAGAGGAATCAGTGGAGGAGTATTTTCACTCGGTGGTGAAGCAGGCCCGGAGGATTAACCTACGGGATGATGATATCCGGGAATACCTCATCGAAGGAATTCCAAATGTGATGGTTAAAGGACTGTTGTTGTCTGCTCCGGCTGGAAAACTTCCAGACTTTCTTAGCTACATGAAAAAGGTGGATAAAATTGTGACAAAGGATCGTGAGGAATCGAGTCCCTCAAGCAGCAATAGTTCATCGGAGGATAGAAAGTATCATCCGGACAAGATGGTGAACAAAAAGAAAGAGACAGAAGATAGCTCTAGTGAGGCATCCCAAGGGGAAGAGACACACGAAGTGAACGTGGCGAAGGACAAGAAAGAGGGGGAGACAAAAACTGGAGCACAGAAGAGTGGAAAACGCCGATGTTTTGCGTGCGGTTCGGAGGATCATCTAGTCAAGCAGTGTCCCCGTAAGGAGTAATGTGATTATGAAGTTAACCATTGACCATAGTGAGGTCTCGTGAAGGTTGTATGTCCAAGTAGGGGGAGATATTTTGATGTAGATGATTTTGAAAACGCACTGATGATGGAAATTAATGAAATCTTTTGGAAAAATTTCATGTGAATCAGGGGGAGCTGACTGTGGTCGCAGCCCGAAGGAAGAAGAAGGAAGATGTTGGGGAAACTTTTTTTTTGAAATAAAGTATTTGAAGTATTGACATCTTCTGAGCTCGATGGGTCGTGTCATTAGACTTTAGGTCTGTGGTTGTGTGTCCCCTTGTGTTATCTCATGAAGGCCCTGAATTAAAGAATCGAAATGAATTAAAATTCTCGGGGGGTTGGCTCTTGTGAGGGGGGTGTCGCTATCTTGGCACAAGCATTTTCCTTGGGAAGGTACTTGGAGTCACAGTAGCGGGGAATTATTCTTCTAATCGAGCTTGCTGCGTTGGTGGTGGGTTGGATAAAAGAAGATAATTCCGTGTTCAATGGCATTTACGGTGAATGTCGTTGGTGCTGGCAATTATGCCGTGTTTTCCACATAATTGTGGGAAAGGTCCTGTGTCATACCATCCGTGGGTGGAGATTCACTGACCTTGGATCAGTAAATCTGATCATTTGGCAATCTTGCCGTGTCGACCGCGCTGTGGTACGGTCGGGTCGATTTATTCGACTGTGGATCAGTCAATCTGGTCGTGTAAGGACAGCCGAGCTGATGTGGGGAAAGAACGAATTACGGGTGAGGTGGCGTGTTCCAAAACTGTGGACTCACTACGCTCATCGGTGACAAGGGACGTCACCACATCAGTATGGCCGAATGTAGTCCTAATTTTTTCCAGACCCTAGTCTCATGGCTAATGGGTGGAGGGAATGTGCGAGCTAAATGTCCTAGGCTATGCGGGTATGTGTTAGCAACCTTCGTATGCACGCTCCGGTATGAGTCAGTCTATTGCTGAGTTTCGTTGGGAGCGCATGTGGGGCATTTAGTTGGCTACGCCCTACCGCTCAAATAAAATCTCTAGGTAGTCCAACTTAATTGGACTACAAGTTGGAATTACATTATTTTTCTCTCTCTTTTTAATAATAATTCGCCGCAGATGACTCATGATTGTGGCTTGCCGCCACCGATATGTTTTTTCTTCTTTCTCGTTTTAAATTGCATTGAATATGTGTATGTTTCCATGCAAAGAACGTGATGTCTTCTCACCACAACAGGTAGTAAGAAAAAAAAAATCAAAACCTGTGTGTTTTTGTGTCGAGGACAAAAAAATCAAGAAAATCAGCAAAAGAATCTCACAGAAATTGTAGTTTCTTTGCAAAAAAAAACTCCCACTAATATGTAGAAATTTCCCTTTTTAAGAGATTCTTATCGTTAGAAAAAATCGCTGAACAATGAAGGTTACAAATTGCAAAGAAAAACTTCTTCTTAATTTTCAATGCGTGTGGCTATTGTTGATTTTTTTCGGTGTGTATTTGTTGTGCTTGAAGGAAACGCATTTTTGATCATGAAAAAGAAGGTTTTTATATGAAAAAATTAACTATTCCACTTATAAAATTCATAGCAAGGAAAAATCGAAAGCCCCCAAAAAACACGAAAATGTAAGAAAATTTGTAAAGAATCTTTAATTTTTTTTTGCTACAACAAACAGCACAACATCCTGAAATTAAATGCAATTATCTACAGTTGAGTGCGCAAAATATAGTGCATATTGCGCAATTTTTTGTCTGTTCATTTCGGTTGAAAATATCATGCATTTACATAAATTTCCATAATGTCTCTATATACCTTTATGTATTATTTTTTCGTTTGTTTTGACGCATTTTTATCAATTACAAGCCATGAAATTGCACTGTGTAAAAATTTGTAACATTTTTCCCTTCCTCCATTCGTTCAATTCTTTTTTTTTCCCACCTTGGCACAGCAATTTCCCATTCAATTGCTCTCGTACATAAAGACAAACCGCGCACACAGGTGATTGTATAATACCTCACAGAGATACCCCCAGTATTACCTCTATTTCTTTTTATCAGAGACGACTTTTTGTTTTATTGATCATTTTAAGATTATCTTGTGTGTGAATTTTCCATTCATTCAGCTCCGTGTTTTTTTCTTTCTTTACCTCGTCATGAGTACGCGTATCAGTGACACAATATTAGACATTTTATACAACCCATAATGTGACATTTTATGATAAAAATTTCTTACGCACAATTCATATCAAGGAAGATTCTTCATTGTTTTTTATAGCATTTAGGTAGTCTTTTATTTTAAGACACAAACATATAGAAGGACATGGGGCAAAAAATTAGTTTTTTTGGGAGAAAAATTTTCCTAATTTCCCTGAAAATATTTGAGATTAAAAAATGACGACTATCTTATAGGAAATTTTACAGGCTACAACTTCTACGGGAAAACCCGGAAAATTTAGACTAGGTACGTGTTCAGCAATAGTTACTCTATATAAAAATGCATTTGAATCAAAAAAATTACAAATAAATACGCCAAAATACAAGGGGATGGTATAACCACATTTTCTGTGAAGAAAAGTCACTTTTTGTTGAACAAAATGTATGAGGAATTCTCGAATCTCGATCAATCTCGACCGATTCCCGAGAAACACTTTAATTTTTTTTTATATTAATAAGTTATTTCGATAATGAGATAGGGATCAATCAAAAGCTAATTAAATGTACTTTCGATTGCAAGTGGAATTGTGGAATTTGATCCCTTCCTCTGATCGGAAGAACCTGCTGCTTCACGAAAAGTACTGATTTCTCGGGGTTGGGCATCTCCCTGCCAAAATACGATATTGAAATGAAAGGTCAAAGTAACTTTGAAATTTGAAAAATTTGTTTTTTAAATAAATCCCAAAATATTAGATCAATTATTATAAAACTTAATAGGCTTAGTTAGAGTTATAAAACCTTTTGACTAAATTAGAACAGTTACGAAATAATATTTACTGAGATATTGGAGATGTCTTTCTAACTTTTTGCCCCAGTTACACCTATTCTTCTCATATTAAAGTAATTCACGTTATTAAAAATTGAAGATTTGCGTAAGAAGAACAATTTTTTGAGGGTAGAAAATTAGATAAAATCAGGAAATTAGAGCAACTATGTGATAAGGCAATGAGGGGCAAAGCGTTGGAGAGCATTGCTGCAAATGCTTCTTCGTGTGACATTTCGGAGAATATTAAGTATCCTTCCTCAGGCATTAAAACCATCAAGCATGGACACAATTATCCCTGAAACTTTGCGGAAATTAAATGAAAAGATCATTCCGTGTTTACTTCTCATTAGAAAAATTCTCATAATTTTTATAATTTAAATTTTTAACGAACTAGAAAGGTTTGTTCTTCCCCCGAACCTTGGGGCATGCCTGTATGAGACACGCGACGCTCATGATGGCAACACCACACAAGGTAGGAATATAATTGAATTTTCTCCCTTTCTCACGCACAACACCCCCCATTTCCACCCCCAAAACAAGAGAAATTGTATGTAATGCCCAGAGAATGATTAGCGCACGACTTACCATTTGCTATGAATGGAACAATCAACAGGAGAAATATTAATCCACATTTCAGTGTCATCATGAAGTGAAAAAAAAAATGCTGCTGCTAATCCTTGGACGCTTCGTCTCGGTGAATGGTGTGAAAATTAAAATTCCTAACTAAACAATACACTGACCACGAAAATTTCATGAAAAAGAAACTTATGGGTTCTCTCTTCTTCACTTTTTGGCGTTGCACACACAATTTCAGTGGGCCATCACCATTTTCTTTGAGATTTCTCTTTCACTAATCACATCACAACGAACCATCATCATTTACTTTCCTTTAGGGCGCTCGCTTGCTGTAGTTCTCTGGCACTTGTTGTTTTTTTTTCTTCTGTCTCACACACTAAACTTAAGCATCCACCACCTCCGGAGATTCTCTTGCATCCTTATGGCAGGCTATGGGCAGCTGAGGAGAGAATTTGTTTTGTTTTTTTAAAAGACTTTTAAATCAAAACAGATTTTTTAAATGAAAAATGTGTTTGTGGGGGCTGGGAGGATTTCTTTGTCTGACAAAAAGGGGGTTGATTTGGTGTGTTTGGGGGAGACTTTGATGGCGCATGTCACCACCATTCCGGACGTTCGACGAGGTTGCAAAACAACTTTTTCGGCTGGCCCTCCCGTGAATTGTTGCGCCTTCCCTGCTGCACACACACTGACTGTTGCTGCGCTCCTGACACCCTCCCTGGACGTCTGGGCGTCTTTTCTTCTGGCCACCACCGTGCCAAAACAATGTTGTTATCAGCTGTTTGGTGTTTTGTAAACACATCCCCATCACCCGAAGAATTGTCAGAGGATAAACAAGGGACATGTCGCTGGAGAATCTGGAGGTCATTATCCAGGACATCACGGTTGTTGGGACATAGAAAAACATAAAGAAATCCTTCCAAGGACGGGAAATCTTCCCAAAAACTCCAAATTCCCCAAAATTAGAGCAAAGAAGGGCAGAAAGACCCCCTGGGGCGTAAAAGAAGCCCCCAAACAATGAGAAAAGTTCCCATTTTTCCCACTTTCTCCACAGAAGTGACCAACAAAACTCTTCCAGGTTTCCACGCAAAATTCTTCCCAGCTTCCACAAATTCTTAAAGCTCAATTTCTCCCTAAAAGATCGCCTTCAGAAAACCTCCCTCCCTCTCATTTCCTCCCAAATAAATCCAAGAAAATTGCAATTTATTTTGCAATCAGCCAACATAATTCGCGAGTGTGTGTGTGAGGAACAAAATGTCGTTTTGACTGTATGCGTGTGTATTGATTGCGAGAAAACATTCCCCAAAAAAGAAATTCCTCCTTTTTAGCCCTTTTCCCCACAAACACACCATCCACAAAATGCACAAAACACTCGCAAGAACTCACTGCAATGGCCGTTGGTGCAAAATGTCCATTTTTGTGGGTTATTTTGTGAAAAGTCTTTGCGAGAAAAACACATCCACTCCGGGGCACAAATGAGAAAAAACTGACATTGTTGACACGAATACTTCCAGGGATTTTCCAGTGGAAGTGTCAATGCCACTTGGAGAACAGCGCCCTCTATGGAAGATATTTTTGGAGAAACTTTTTTTTCTTACGTTAGAATTTTATGAAATGCGTGAAATTGCGAAGACTTTTTACCAGGAAAATAATTCTTAACAGTTCTAAACGTCTTACCTGAGTGTCTGGTGGGTGTAATAGAAGAGATTCTTGAAGAGAAAACACGTAAGTCAATCTTATTTCTTCAATATTTCCTTGGGAATAACGTCGTAGACGTCGTATAACAATAATTAAGATTCTTTCGATTTCAGTTTTAATTTTATTATTTAGTCAATTAATTAAAAATAAATCGGTAATAATTTTCTTGTAATCCACACTAGAAAAGCTCAAAGAATTAATTTTTAGATAAAAAAATCATTTGAAAGCATAAAAGCATAAAATCGCGATTAAAAATGTTTCATGTTTTATGTTTCATGAGTTTTTAAAGGAAGCTTTCGTGGAAAAAAGCTGCGGCTGCTTTGATTTTTCTGTTGTTTTCTTGCTATTTTTTGACGCTTTTCCCGCTTTCCCGGTTTGTATTTATGCGCTTCCGGTGACCTAGCAGCGTGTCCTGTTCCTTTAAATCGTAAAAATCCTTATTTTGTAGAAAAAATCAACAGAAATTTGATAAAAATTGCGATGAAAAACAAGAGGTGAGTGAAACAAAATGAAAAAGGAGTTTACCCGTCTTTGTATGAGAAAACTTTGTAAAATTAAAAAAAAAATGTTTTAATTTGTCTCATTTTATATATTTTATAATAATATAAATACTACAGCACATTCACATTAGAATAAATTATCGAGTATACATTCTATATACACAGGGTGTAAATTAAGGAATTAAGAGAAAAAAAGGGAATTAAGTTTCTGGGAAAGCGCATTTTAAGGATATTTTCTGGTTTTCTTTTTTCCTAAATTTTCTAGCAATACTTTTTGTTTATTTCTTTGCATAAATGGTCGGGTTTCGCTACTTTTGCTTGTTGCTAATTTCCTCAAAGAATGATTAATCTTACATCTTTTGCTTCCTAATTCTAACGTTCATTTAACGGCTAATTTTACATCCTTTTTTTTAATCTTGCATTCAAACATTTATTATTATGTGGTTGATATAGGGGCTCCCAGCGGTGGTCAAGATGGGGGTAGTTTTCTTCTTCTAACGAATTACAGCAATAAAACTGGGACGAATGAGTTCTAAAAGATTTAAGGAATTTACTGGAATTTTAAGTAGTCTCTATTAGAAGTTGGTTGTAGTCCTGCCACCACCGCTTTAGGAGCATCCTGTGTCACTATGTATAAAATATAGAGGGTTCGGGGAAACAAGAAGGGCATCCACTGCAAAGTATCGGCAGACGGGTGCGAAAGGGAGTGATCACAAAGGTAGTAGAGCCTCATATTTGAAGGACTCTGTGGTGTCTCTAAATAACGCTCGAAGGGAGCTTCTCGTATGCCGGACCAAATGTCTCCCGACGCCTTGAGAGCGTTCCTCCCGAAGGTACAACCGTGTCCGGGCATCCGAGTCCCACCAGCAGCTCCACGAGAGCTGTGGTAGCCTCCAAGGAGTATTGATGGTGATGCTGCTGCACACCGCTGCTGTTTGCCTTAACAGACGTTGCAGCCACAGCCAGGGCTTCACGGGCATGCGTTAAGCACGATCGTCCATCCTGATCGATTTGCTTTATGTTGGCATTGTACTGTTCAAAGCAAAAAATAAAATCAATTAAAGTTCATTTAAAGGAACAAATCCTTATTATACAGGCTACTCACCCAAATAAGAAGCTGCACAATGGCGAGATTTCCAACGCCACATGCCACATGGAGCGGTGTCCGGAGATCTCTGGCATTGATTGGTGCATTCACCTGCTCGGGTGTTGCATGAGCCAGCAAAAGAATGATATTCCGCATGTCTGGCCGGAAGATAGCCTCAGTGAGCTGTTGCGCCACATGCCCAGCTTGCGGGGGTGCCGGAAGGAATTCCTTCCCCTCATACTTGCTCCTAATCCAAGCTTCCTTCTCCTCACGCGAAGACCCCGAGGTAGGTTTTACGCGGCCTCGCGGTACATTTGCCTCCCATACGGAATTAGCGAGGGAATTGCCAACAGCCAGCATCACACTGAGATGCCCCGGAGGCCACTCATCGAGTCCCAGGGAACGAACTTTGCTGATATGCGATCCAAGATTTCGATGAACACCTGAGCATTCAATGCACATCACAATACCCAAGTTGAGACTCGCCCATTCGGGATCTATCAAAAAGAAAGAAGCGTTTGATTGAGTTTCAAGAAGATGCGGAAGAAGGGAGGTTCCTCTTACTGGGTGCATCACAATCAACGCAGTGACTATTTCCAGGAACCCGATTTCGCACAAGTTGCATTGAGGCCATATCCGTGCTGCTATTCTGCTGCTTTGACTTGGTTGACTCATTGCCCTGCAGTGTCTTGAAGATTTCCTGCTCAATGGCTGTCACCCATTCATCGCGCTCCTCGGAGTTGGCTGCCTCAAAATGCCACTGCTTATTCCCAAGTGAAACAATGTAGAATTCAAAGCCATCGGAATCTGTTTTTAGGAGAAAATCAAAGACTTTTAAAATTGACTTCATTGGTGAAAACAGGCGTCGTTACGTCAGATCTCTGTCATTTACGGGATAAGAAGTTTCCAAAGTAAAGACTTTTAAAAATTAAGCTTCTAGGAATAGGCTTGTTATAAAAAAAACTAACAAGGCGTCGTTACGGCTGATCTCTGTTGTTTACGAGAGTAAATTCAAGCCCAAAAGTGTAGTCACTTCGGTCAATTCTTAAAAATAGGCTTCCTAAAATTAACCAAATCATTCTCTAGATATTGGCTTTTCAAAAAATATCTTCACAAGGCGTCATTACGGCTGATCTCTGTCGTTTACGGGATAGGAAACTCAAATGTTATAAACTGAATCTTCTAAATAAAGCTTCCAAAGTGAAGGCTTCTAAAACAAGCCTTACAAAAGCTATCGCTTAGAAATTGGTTTCTCTGAAAAATCCTACAAGGCGTCATTACGTCAGATCTCTGTTGTTTACGAGAGTAAAGACAAGCCCAAAAGTCTAGTCAATTATCAAAACGGACGGCCGGCCGGAAAGATTTTTGGCGCATACGTTTTTTGGAATGTGGGGACCCTAATTCGTGGTCATCCTAAGTTTGAGCCTGATCTGACAACTTTGGATTTTAGAGTGTACACAGAAGCTGTGCTTCTTTGAAGAAAGAATCACAGCTAAAATGGGCTTCTTCTTCTTAAAAGTAATCAAGTTATTCTCTATTAGCTTCTCAAAAAACATCCTCACAAGGCGTCATTACGCCTGATCTCTGCTGTTTACTAGAGTAAAGACAAATTTAACATTTTTTTAATCTACAAAAGCAGGGCCATAAAAGAATACTTTTAAAAATTAGTCAAATCATTCTCTAGACTTTGGCTTCTTAAAAGCCTTGTTAGGCGTCATTACGCCAGATCAGGACATTTTCTTTACTTGAGAATAGAAAGAGGAAAACTCACCGTCGTACTCATTATTCTTCACACCACTACTCTTCATGCGTCGATGTCGCTTCTTAACATTCGGCGTTTGAGCCTCTTTGGCGCTATCGCTGTTGATGAAGGTTTGCGAATTGCTATTGCTCAGTGCAATGCCCTCATCACCGCTCGTCTGAGAATTACTCTTCCCAGGCTCCCTAAGTGTGTCGTATGCTGTGAGAAGAACCTTCTCCTTCTTCTCTTTGGCCAATGATAGTCCCCCTAGGCCCTCGGTGAGTCCATTTGCGTGCGCCTTTATTGCCGTTAGGGCACTATTGGTAATGATGGATTTGGAGCCTCTGGGTTTCTGTCCGGGTACCTTAACTGTTACCAGTTGCAGTTGAATCTCTTTCCCGTGAACGTCGTCCATGTAATCATGCAGCGATGGGTGGTAGGTTAGTCGGCCATCATCGCACAGCGTCACGTACTTCTTCTTCCACTCCTTATTTAGGGATTTACTGCTACGCTTGTAGAGGTAGCCTTGTTTCAGTGGGATTGCCCTCCCACTTCCCAATTCACCGCCATTCTTCAATTTTTCATCACTCTTCTTCGACGATGGTATGAAGAGATTTGAGCGGCGTCTACTCTTCCTACTTGTTGTGGGTGTGGATGTTGGTGTTGGGAGTTCCTTCGGGGTAGCATCCTTAGCCACAGCAGTGCCAACCTGTTAAAAGATTCAAATTATTTTAAATATAAAGGTGCTTTGAATAAACCACTTTAGGAAGAAAATAAGAAATTAAACAAACCTGATGGAAGTTATCGAGATCCCGCGTAATTGCTTGTGGTGCAAATTTGGTGATGTTGTTGTTTTCTGCTGTAATTGCAACGAGAGCCTGCTGTGAGGATCCATGTGAGATCGTACCCCATTTCCCGTGATCCGCCACAGCGCCATGAGCTACCAAATCTGCACTAATGCGAATCGGGATGTGATGGCTTGATGCTGAAAGGGTGTGATGTCGGTGGGGTAGGGTGAGGTTGCCGTGTGAGGCTGAAATGTGACTTGGTGAGGCCGAACTTAGGGTTGCATTGCTAGCTGGACTCCCGGATGAGGTGGTGAAGCCATTTGTGGGGCTCCCAACACCCCCATGGTAGCTGGCTACACCCAAACGTGTCCCCTGGGGGGTTGTTGGCCTCGAATTGGTTGGTGTGATTGAATGTGGGGGTTGTGGTCCACCCAATCTATGCTGTACGATCTTCTGGCATGCTGTTAAGAAGAAGAAGAAGGAATTTGAGGATCAAACTCTCGCAATTTTTTTTTAAATAAGGAATTTCCTTACCATCGTGAAAGACACGCTCCACATTGAGACCATATGTTGCACATGTTTCATAGTAGGAACACCACTTTAGGTCACTCGCCAATTTCCTGGCACGAACATCATCAATCACACGGGGATTCCTCTCACTGATTGCATCTGCAATAAGTAATAAAAATTCCTGTTTAGCTCTAAAGAACTCGATGACCGCGTTCTGCCAAATAAGGCAGGTAAAAGGTACTCTCCTCACGCAAGAAAAAATCTTACCTTGAGTCCCAACGAGAATTATGGGTATCTCTGAGCTATTCCTGAAGTGGGACATCTTTGTGAAGTAGTTGTACACTGCATTGAAGCTTGCCTCATTCTCCAGGCTGAACACAAAGATTACAGCATCCACCCACGCTGCAAACTGCAACCAAAAGTGCAACGAGAGAGAGAGAGAAAGATCAATTAATGGGTTTTTTTTGCACGATTCCACCTTGATTCTATTCCCTCATTTGGGAAGACAATGGAAATCTCTCTTTCTTTCTCTCAACCAATATCCACATTGGAAAAGCTTTAATTGCCCCCGAATGCGGTGAAACTCTCCGTGCAGAGTTGATCGAATGTTGATAAAGACTTTTATTGGGTCAACAAAACAGAATTTAGTAATAAAAAAATTGATCCAACACGAGCTTTCCAAACAGCATCAGCAAATCTAACTAAAGGGGAATGTAATTTCATTTTTTTGCTGTACTTTTTTGTGAATCTTCTGTACAAATTTCTGCAAAGCTTGCGCGCAATCATAAACTCTTCTCGGAGGGAAAAAATTGCACATAAGTAGAACCACTAGGCAACAATTTTTTCCACGTTCTTAAACACCAAATGGGTTTTTCTGGGAGAAATGTATGAGGGGGTGGCTGTGCGGGGAGGTGAGTGTGTAAACAAGAGACACCCCTTTGTCCTCATTTCATCTTTTTTTTTGTACCCTCATGCCCACATCTCGGCAACTTTCCTCAAAATAAACAACCCTGTGGCGCTCTTCTCAATAATTCAACGGAAAATGCATTGCTTTCCCCGTTTTCCCAGCTTTCCCGGAGCTGTATGTGGGGAGTTGTGGTTAAAAGAAGATTTCACGCGAAGAAAATTACTTAGAAAGCTTTGAAAGCTTTTTTAGAACTATGTATGTACAGTACATATATAGGAAAGGAAGAAATATTTAAAGGATTTAAAGAGATGATGAAAAAGCTCTTGAAAAGTTAAAGACATCGTTGAATATTATCGATATTATTTATTTCTTTTAAGTTAAAAAGGATTTTCTCTTCTTTTTTATTCATAATATTTCTTCTGATGATTTATAATTATATATTTTTTATATTGAACGAAAAAAGGATTTTCTAATGAATCTTTTTATTATTTTTTTTATTTGATATTTTATCGATTCTTTCTTGACGTTTCTTTTTTAAATTAAATCATTTTCCGACTTTTCCTTGGTAAAATAATCTCACTGAAAGTTTCGAAATTTTCAATAAACTTTTCAACCCTTAAAGCAGCCCTTACAACTAGCCGAACCCTTAGAGCTAACTGTGTAGCCACACTGCCAGAAGGAAATAGAGAAAATTTCTCTCGTTGAATTTCCTCCTCGTGTACATTTCAAACATTGTTCATGTGGTAGCTTTTCTTCTTTTTCCCCGCATTCAACATGAGAATTAAATCGAGAAAATGTTGAGAGAATGTACATATCACTGTGTCTACCCTTCTTCACATCAGGGACAAATTTACAAAAGTAGCAAATTGCATTTGATTCCCTCCATCGTCACCGGGGGCTGTGACTTAATTTTTCCCAATTGCTTCCTTATTCCCTTTTCACCCTTCTTGTTTGTAATTTTTTCGAGAGAAATTGTCCTTTGATTTTTTTTTCTCCTTCTTGTACATCAAGAGATTTAGAAGATGAGAGGAAAACGAAAGAATATGAAAAAAAGCAAAGAAAAGCAAAATTCATGTTGAGAAAATCTGGAAGGGATGAAATCACTTTTTTTCTGGGGATTTTCCCTCTTGCATAAAAAATGTAATATAATTGCTTTCCCTTGTCGTGTTGTAAAGTGCTCGTGGTGCTCGTCATCCCCATCAGCAGAGGCAGCAGCAACAAACATCCTCTCTTGGCATTGCGCCTCTATATCGATTTTTCTCTATTGTTTCAATGAGGGATTCATGGGATTTCTGTGCATTTCATATTCAACACTTTTCCTCAACCAAGAGAATATTATTTGCATAATAGCATAGGGGTTGGTTGGTTGGTGGTAGTGGTTCAAAAGAAAACACATTGGGGTTGAAATCCTCCTGCAGATCTATTTAATTACGACCCGGCGAAATATCATATTTATTGCTAAAGCTTAAGAGAAGTTCGCGTTCGTTGTGTGAATGCGTTTGATGTAATTTTTCTTTAATAAATCGTTCAATTGGAGCTTTTAGAGCTTTCTTTGTTGTAAAAACTCTAGCACTGACCTTAGTTCTGTTACTTTTGCGTACCCCTCTGTTTACTTCAAGAAAATTCAATGAGATTCATGTCAATATTGAAGAATGATTCTTATATTGAAGGAATCTGAAAGAGATGTGTGACTCACACAAACCAGCATCTTGAGCATCATTCTTGTTCTTTTTGCGCGGCATATTTTGCTGATCACCAAAGTGGTTTGTAGCAGAGATTGTTTGAGCAATTTACACTCTTAAAGCGAGAGTGATTGTTTCAAGAATTTGTACGTCTATTTGGAGTTAATTTTCAATGTTTCGCATGGCAAAGAAAAGCAATTCTCACATTTTTATCAACGTCAAATAAGTAGGTAAATATTTGCCAATCATCTCACTGGTTAATCTACACGCTATAAGAGTTTAAATCTTCTACGCAAAAAGTCTGTCCCCTAAATACAGATTATTTGGGGATTTTAAATACCCCTAGTTGAGAGAAGAAGAATTTATTGGGTACAGTACAACCCTCCTATATAAGAGAACCCCTAAATTGTGATTTATGATGAGAGGGAGTCAATCACCCTTTGCAAATCCAACATTTTCCACTGCTTGAGAGAGGGGGTGTTAAAGTGCATCGCCCTGAAGCATTTTTGAAGAGCTTTGTATGAATTTCTCAGGGGTTATGCCTTCCCTTCTCATACAAGATGTGAGCTTATCTTTATGATTTTGGGCATTAAGGGGATGATGGTGGGTGTATAAGGAAAATTTTCAATGGATCTCCCCCACAAAATCTTGTATGTATATCGATTTATGATGTGAAAATGTTGGAATTATATCCCATTTTCACAAATAAAATGGAAAATTGGGTCTTTTTGGCACACATCATTTCATCAAAATATGCGATTGGGAAGGAAATGTATTGAGGGGGAGATGATACGGTGTGGTAATAAATTAATATTGAGAGATCATCGAAACTTTATTATGTAGGTTTATATGGAGAATAAAGTTTCATCCTCCAATAAATTCATCCCAAAACTATTCTCATAATTTGCCCTTGAGAACACTACTGCCATACAAAAACTTTTCTCTCAACATGCCAAAAAGAGAGACCTTCGAAGAAAATTAATTGCTGCAGACATATGAAAAGTTCATTAAAACTTTTCTCACCCTTTAAATAACTATACCTATAAGGACTAGGGGGTGTAGTTGGAAAGGAAAATTGAGTAAAAAAGAAACGTTTATTTAACGTTTGATGATTCATATTGTAGAAGGCCGACGTGTGACTTAGATTGATTAAAAATGGGGAATTTTTGAAATTCTCCTTCCGGTGAGCGTTGATTTGTTTTGATTCAGCGATTAAAACATTCGAATTGCCAGAATTAAATAAAAATCTATCCTCCACAGCCACTGAGGATGACACGCAGAGTGTCGAAAGCTCTGGCAATTTGAATGTATTAATTGCTGAATCAAAAAAAAAAAAACAAATCGACGCTCACCGGAGGAAGAATTTCAAAAATTCTCCATTTTTTTTCTCAATTTTCTCAAGTTTGATTATTCTTTTCTTACGTTTGACATTCATCTTAACGTTTAATATTTCTTTTCTTACGTTTGGCAATATTTTTAACGTCTGATGCTTCTTTTCTTTGACATTTTCTTTACAACCTTGAAATTCTTTTCTTACGTTTGGGATTTTTTTGTTTTTAACTCGTATTTTTCATATTTTTACAAATAATTTTTAGCTAGAAAATATATATTTTTCTAAGCTCTAAAGAAAAATCTAAACTGCCTGGCTACGTCCCTGCTTCAAGACTTCTTTCCCCCAAAAGATTTTCCGTATGAAAAATAGTTTTCTCCCCTTTATTTCTTTCTCTTGTAGGCGGAGGGGGCTGTTCCATTAATTGAGGTGAAATCTTAATTTGTTTTTAATGAAAGTCACAGCGAGGAAATTGCCAGTTTCACACAAAATGAATTTATTGCTTTCCTACTTCTGGTTTTTCTGACCCTCTCCATTTCTTCCATCAAGAAGAAATTCAGGTGAAAAAGTTACTTTAAATGGGAAAGGATTTTTCTTTTCATTGCTGTTCGATTTGTTTTTCTTATGTATTTTTGCTTTCATGACTTTCGATTTTTTTGTCGTACCATCTTCTTGTCATTAACTCCGTTCTGTCATCCATGAATTTATACTGTTCGTACCATTGAGATACTTTTTTTTCTTGGACTAACTAAAAATAGTGGGAAAGTGTAGTTTTTGCTCACATTTCCCTTCCACAAAATTCCATTCAATATTTATGAGAATCATTCACAAATGGCCCAAAAGGATGAACATTGACTAAATCCTAACTATTGTGCGCAGAGTTTTCTCTCCTTCCTTCAGCTTGGATCCTTTCCTATTTTATTTCCCAACATTTTCACATTTCTATGCTACAGGAGCTTTTTTTGCCATATCCAAAAGGTCTCCGGTGTGGTACTTTGGGGGGTTTTCCTTATTATTATGTTACAATATTATGAAAATTATTATATAAGAAGTAAAGAGATGGTGGAGGGTTTATCGAAAACGTGAGATTATTAGGAGAAAGTGGTGACCTCATAGTATGTGTGATGCCATAAATAGTTGATTAAGAGAAATATTTCTGAATCCTGATTGTACTTCAAACAACCTTCGTGAAAGTCAAAAATCCAATTTGAGGGTTTTCTTCTCATTTATTCTCTACTTCACTTAACTAATCTTTTCCCGTGTTTTTGATGATACTCCGTGTGAGTTGAATAAATAATAAAATAGGGAAAATAATTTCACCCCCAAACAAGCTCTCTGTGGTGCTTCATTTCGCGGAACTACAAACAGCCCCTGCTCTCTCTCAAACCCAACACGCGAGGGTTGGGAATGAAGGTGTTTTTTGAAAAGTTTTCTATGAGGAATGTAATTTAGCCACTGCGCTGGATGTTGATAGAATGCCCTTCCGCGCGATGAGGGGTTTGGGAGGCGACAAATGTAAGGGGGGCAATAGCTCACTTTTAAACAAGTATTTCGTGACGCCAGTCGACGCCACGCTCGATGGCGTCACTGTGGCGCCAAAAGTTGACGTGTTTCCGTCAAAAGAGACCCTCCTCCCCCACCCTTCTAGACATTAACGTGAGTCATGCATTTCCTTTTATTTTTACCTGCATTTCAGGTGGTCCACCTTCATCGCGTATGAGCAACAAATAGCTCTGATTGTCAATGAAGACTTCCTTCTTGAAGCGCCCACCTTCCGGTGATTCTTCCTGCATGTACGATCCCGTGAGGTAGCGATGAACAAGGGCGGATTTCCCGGAGCTAAGTGATCCAACGATACCAAGTCGTAAATCCGGCACCGATCTCGAAATTGTCCATTCTTGGCTGTTGACGAAGGAATCTGCAATAGGAGGTAAAGTAAAATTCACAATTGAATGCTATTCTTGTTCAAAAATTATTTATTATTCATAAACAGAGTTGAATGAAAATTTAGAAAATTCAGATTAGTGATTCATTTCCTAGGATTTTCCTTGAAAGAATTGCAAAATTTTCTTTAGGGAAAAGAATCAAGGAAGATTCTTATAAAAGTCTCTGTTATGACACAAGAAATCAAAAAAGGAAGATCCCCTAAAGAAAATTAAAAAGTATTCATTTCAAGAATGGTTTTAAATTTCAATTATTTTGCATGTAATGCGATACTAAAAACATAAAATGTTTTATGCAAAAAAATATACCTTTATCAGACTATCTCAATCTCTATGGAATTATTCTTCTATCTCATACAATTCAACTTGAATTTAAATGAGAAATCAATGCTTGAACTTCACTGAGGAGTTGCAATTTCATATTTCACATAATATTTATTGTCTCTCTTGCACTCCATGTAAGGATTCTTCTCGTCTTTTACTTCCAAGAGGTTGAGCAGACGAACTCGTTATACGTCTTTTTACATGTCAATCAAAATGCGATTCTCTCCTCTCATCATGGCCTCGTTTTATATGTTCTTCCTCTTGCTATATATCGCGAAAAATTATATACATAACGTACGTAACGTAAGACTATTAATTTGTGAATTATAAAGGGGTTAAAGAGAAGAAGAGAGAATTCGCGGGGCGAATCAGAGAGACATTAAGTCAATTGAAAGGCGTTGTTGCAGAATTGTCGTGAATTTGCGAATACGGTACCATACCCAAGGAGAGAAATCGCTTGAAAATAGGGAAAATTTTCGAAAATCCGTCGGCAGGGATAGGGCGAGAATTGGTCAAAATTTCGACGCCTTGACGAAAATGGGGAATAAAAATCCCAATTTTTCTGTCGAAAGTTCGTCGAAAGCATCTTCCCTATTTCTGCCCAATTGAGAAGCTGATGTCGAAACGTGGCCGACCATATTTCGACGGACCGTCGAAATAGGGCAGAAATAGGGAAAATTTTCGAAAGCATGTCGACATGTACTGCCTTGATTTCCTCATTATTCTTCTCTTTCTCTCCAATGATATTCAATTCAAACAACATATTTTTTCTGCTCTTTTCACACATCACATGATTATATTGGGGCCTCCATGGCGTTATTTTACATGACAACAATAAAATGCCAAGACAAAATGGAACACGATATTAATAAATATTAATATTTTTATATTGCGACTTATCCAGACGCTTGGTCTTTGGAAAACCATGCCACACCCTTTTCCCGACGGGAATATTTGCCATAGGCGATAAAATGCCATTGCATTTCACAAATTTAATTTTTAATTATATTTTAATTGCACATAAAAAATGAAATTTTCCAAAACCTTGTTGAAAGTATTTTTAAAATTTCTTTACACATCCTGAAACATGTTGGTCAACTTATTTTGGATGCAAAAGTATCAGATAATTAATAAATCGAATTTAATTTTAGCAAGTAAATTTTTGATTTGCCGCGCACGAATAAGTACGCCATTGAGCTCATTAACCTCTAAACCTTAAAGTCCATCTGTTGACAAAATATGAAATCAAAAATTTGGAGAAGGGCAGAAATTGGGAAGAAATAGGGCAAAAATTGGGAAGATTGTCGAAAGCATGTCGAATATTAGTCGACAAGCGGCCTAATTTTTTTCCCAATATTAAAGGAAATGGAGGAAGGAAAAATTTCGACAGACTGTCGACACCCAATTCCCTATTGGGAAGAGGGTCGAAACTTTTTCGAAATATTTTCCACTTGGGCTGCCCAATTTTTTTACTTAAAAATAAGGCAGAAATTGGGCTGATTGATAGGGAAATATCCCGAATATATTTCGAAAGATGATTTCCTTCCAAAATAGGGCAGCTACTTTCGACATATTTTGGAAATTATTTCGAAATAGGGCAGCATTTGGGAAAGTAGTTCTCGTTGGGATATGGATGAAGAAGATAAAAAAAATAAAAGAAGACCAACCGCAAATTGATATTCAAAACCTCCCCTGAAGGGTTCTCTTCTCTTCTTTTCCTCGAAGCCTTTAAAGGCTGTTGCGCACCGATTGACAATCTCCAGTTAATCAAGGTGCGTATTCAATACCCCATATATACCTCATTGTCACCATCAAGACCCTTTTTGTGTCTTTGGGATCTTCGGGAAGTTCTCCGTGTTTTTTTTTGTTGTTCTTCTCCCAACATTCTGTCAAGCCACTACGCGCTATTCACGTCCCTTTTGACATAGTAAGAAGCATAAATTCCCAATGGAGGACACACCAAACATCCTGTCGCACCCTTTGCCATCCATTCTTCATCAACACTACGCACGATTATTGTCTCGGATTTCAAGTTTAATGTAAACATCATTTACAAGACACCATTTGGTGTGTGCGAGAGTGGATCAAAAAAAAAGTACGAAATTTTGGGGAGATTGAATGCCAAAATATTTTATTTTTTCGACATACATGGCGAATCAAGGATTTTGCACCATATAATCAATTTTTTCTCCTTCTCTCTCAATGAAGAAATATAATAAAATTAGGCAGTGGAGTGAGGTCATTGATGTTGCATAAAATGCGTAAAAAATTTCCCAAAAATGTCTGTGGAAGAATTTTGAGAAATTTATTATATTTTAGAGTTTTTTTGAAAGCAAAAGAGCACAAAGGGGCGTACAACTTGGCAGAATATGTCCATTTTCTTCATATTTTACGAGAATTATTCGGAATATTAAGAAAAAAATCTTCAGAAAAATGTAAATAGATAAAATATTTGACTACCAGGCGCCTCCATCGAATATTTTCTTAGATTTTACCGGTTTTATTCGAAAAGGAAATTTCCCTGTTACGTTACTTCTTCTTTTCACAAAACCACCATCATCTAATAACGATAAATTCACACCATTGTGTGAGGTAAACCACAAAACTCTCGAATTAATGAGAAACTCTCTTGAAAAATTATTTTGAAATAACTCTGTACACATCAATCGATCGATAGATGCCAATTTGAACGCGAAGAAAATTGATTTTTTACACACAAAATTGATCATGAAGATTGAGAAACGTGCAAAGTGAGAAAAATGTCTTCCTCACAACAAAACGTTGGTGGAATTCATCTAACCTTGTCAGAAAAATTGGTCAAAGTGTCCAAACAAAAAAAAAATGTAAAGAAGAAAAGACTCCAGAAGAACTCATTGAGATGAAAAATTTCATGTTTGAGGCCCTCTAATGAGAAACGAATTTAAATGAACGCATCACTCGGGAGTTGAAAGAAAAATTACCATTTGTGTTATTCTCATGTCTTGTTTACAAGCCAAAAAAAAAAAGAAGAAGATTGAGTAATTTTTAATTTCCACCAATTTGGGGAACTTCTTTTCACTTTTGTGTGTGTCCTTCTAATGACAAATGCTTCGTGTTTCAACCCCTTCTTCTTGTCGTCAATTACCATCGTATTTTGCTTTGGAGAGTAAAGAAGCGAAGAAAAACTTGCCGGAGCTGTTTCCGGGCTTAATTACTCTCCGTCTTCCTTCGGGGTGCTCCATCTTACTCCTTGTTAATCAAAATCATGTTATACCTTCCACGGATAGATGTGAAAGTCAACCCCATTTTGGACGTGGCGAAATGATAAATCACATGCAAATTGCCACAACCAAACACATACTATATACGCATAAAAGTCTTCAATTTATATGCTCGCATGTCACGAAATGCATTGCAACTGATTGATGAGGTATTGCGCAAGAAAAAAAGGATATTCTGAATGCATTGAAAAAATCCCCGAAAGGGATTCGTGAGAATTCTCAGGAGGAACATCAAACAATGCACAACGCATTTCAACTCTCATACTTGACCTCAGAGATCGTTATGCAAATTTGTAATTGCTAATTTGCTGGATGAGATCATTTGGAAGAAGGCAATGCTCGATTCTTACAAGGGGTCAAATTGCCAGGCTAAGCTGTTAAAACGGTTCATTGAAGTGGGTTTAATTAGTGAACAATCTCACGTATTTATGTTCATTTATGCTCAATGCTGAGATGCCATTGAAGAACATCTTGTAGTAATTTTTTTTTGGATATCATTCAAAGTATTCTCGAAAAGGAAAACAATTCTTTGATAAATATTTTGCAAAATCATTTTTAACAGAATATTTATTCCAAAAGAAGAATCAATTTATTTTTCTCTGAGTGTAGTTGCCTACACAATTAAGTCTCATTCAATTCAAAATATTTAACATTGAGCTATATATTATTTTTTTCCTCACAATTCTCCTATTCTTCCACGACAAATTTCCTCGTCAACAAAACACGTTTTATTCTTCCGTGGAAGTTCATGAAATGTGACCCCCTCTAATTGAGATTTACACCTACAACGGCCACAAACTTCCACATATATATTTTCTTGTCGTTTAGTGTTCGCATCGGAGCACATCGCAATTGGACGTATGTATAAGATTTTTTTAAGGTGCACACAAATACTGAGATTTTCATTTCCAAGACATTGAGGGAGCGAATTTATGTCTGACCTAACATAAATTGACCTCCGCCCCCGTACATACATATATATATAGGTATGCATTAGAGAGCAGGGAACGTGCTATTTGTGCAAAAGAAGGGAAGTTAAGAGCCATATAGTATAGCATTAATTAAGGGACCTCACGTGCTTGACTCGATGCCACGGTGGTTGAAGCCAATAATTGATGCAACACACACTCGCATATATATTTTGTTATTTTTTTCCGCAAAGGTAATGTAAGTTTATAGGTAGGTAGGTGGATGTAATTGTCCTTTCGTGTGTGAGGTAATTTTGTCAACAAGGGTGGCAACATTCGAGCACAAAATTGCTGAATTACAGAAAGAACAACGCTGCTAGTTGTCTGGCTGAGCACACGCCAAAGAGGCTAAGAAAGTGATTTTTCTTGTTAGAAAAAGTTACTTTATGGATACTTTTAATGAAAAAAGAACTTTGAGTTCTTCCCTATTAGTGGGAAAAGGTGTTTGTTCTAGGAAAGATTCTCAATTTACTCTAAACTAATAATTAAAAAAAAGCCTTTTTATTCCTATTTAAAAAATAATGCAAACCCGATTTTTTCACGCTCATAATCACATTAAACTAAATTTAAATTTCAATAATTTGTCTCTTAAACCGAAACTGACTTGAAAATCCTTCTATGAAAGAGCAAGAATCCTCACCAAAAAAAAGGGATCATAACATAAAAAATTCATGAGGAATCAGAGCAATAAATAAAACCCTCCCCTGATCAAAAAAAAACTCAGCCTTTACTATCTTTCTGCACAAAGATGCGTTAAATTGCGAAATATTTGCATAAATTTGTGTACACAGGAACGTGTTAATGTGTCCACATTCATGTCCTCGGCAATAGTATTACCCGAAAAAAAAAAAAGGAATGGGTCTTATATGGGTGATAAATGAAAATCTGGTTCACATTCATCTATTGCGCGTAACAATATATATTATAGTTTTATAATTCGATATGGTTTAGCCCCCTTTCGAAAACATCCTCGCGCATCCATAATTTGCGCATCTTTCAGCCAACAATATTAATTTCAATTTTATTTGCGGCTATTATTGTGGACAATGAATGGACACTGGAAGGATATCTATGTCCACTCTTTTTTTTTTCATCCAGCTCATGTGAGTTTTATATCGTATTTTTCGGGGTTGAACTCTTTCTCATTGGGTAATTTGAAGGACCCTTTCGTCCTTGTTAGGGGCTCTTTAAATCTCCTTCGCATCAGACAATAATCAACGCAGGACGACACAAACCGGGAGGATTGCACGGCGTAAAAAAGGACGAATGAACTCAATTTGCATATTTGAAAGAGATTCCTCGAGTGCCAAATTGTTTCACTGTGTTTCGCGCAGTGGGGTACCTACCATTAGATCAAGAACCAAGAAGGATGCTCAGGGGTGGGCAACTTTTATACCAAAAAGGGCGCGATGTCCTTCTTAAATAGAATTTTTCTTACATGAGAGAAGAGCAATGATATATTTAATTTATTTCATTAATTTCTTGATATTTTGGTGACTTTAAAAGGAAGAATTTTAAAAGAAAAATTTTGAAATTTTTCAATAAATCTTTCGATAAGAATTCCAGCAAATTTTTCATTTTCTTTTCAAAAAGATATTTTATATTTTGCCCTAAATCTTTGGCAATACTGTGTAGGTCCTAGAAGGCCCCTGGATAGTCGCCATGAGCCTCTGTGTCTTGGTCTTTTTCGCATTTTGCCCCTTGAAAGCATGCCTATATTGCTAATTTTTTCCCCTCCTCATATCGACATTGTTATTGTCCATTGTTGGCCTTCCTTCAGAGGCAGATCCACACACAATACCTTCTTCTCCCAGAGACTGGTTTTTTGATACATCTTGTCCTCTCTTCCATATATGTATTCTCACATAATACATAAAATTGCATAAATATCACTCATTTCTGCAAGACTTGCAATTCGTGAATTGAGAGACATTTTTCAGGGTGGGATTCCAATGGGACATTTCCGAGAATTGACCCTCTTCCTTCCACTCTCTCGTGGCGCCCGTTTTGGTCACTACTTCAGGACGTAAAGGACGTGCTACCCTGTACAGTACATATTTTTCATTTCTTGATATTGATACCTCGCTACAGGACATTCTGTCAACTTTTATGTTCATTTGAACATGCGAGGTATCCTTTTGTTAAAGACCTCCTCTTAAATCTCTCTCTCGTCCCGTTTTCCCTTCTCCTGGCATTCTTCTTCACTCTGCCATCTTACATACGTAGCGTACAATTTATGCGCGGGCCTTGTACATTTGCAGAAAATTTATTAAAACGACCATCTTCCGCTTTTTGCCGTCTCTTCAACTTTCGCTCCGACAAAACACTCGTCATTTATGACTGTATATTTTTCATAAATTGCCGTGGAACAATAAATTTTATATTTTACATTTTACCAACTTCTTTTGCATCATCAACATTTGGTCATAGATAGACTTGAGTGAGAGAGGAAAAAGGAAAAGAATTTCTTTCATTGTATTGTTTCATTTCCTCATGAGCAGAGTTCATTTGCAATTTTTTTTCTTTTAATTTCATTTAAACTAAACACGTTTTAGTGCTAAAATAGAGACGCTGTACAGTGCAAATCATACCCAATTTCACCTTTCTAACGTAAAAACAACTCAATCTCTTCACCTTCCTCATTTACCACAAGAAAGGTAGAGAAGAAGTAAAATAATAATAAAAAAAGCTCGTGGGCGTTGATGTTGGTTTCTTCGGGGGATTTGCACACAGATATATATAAAATGGGAAAAGGAAAAACCATTTGGCAGCTATGAGTGACGAAAACAACCAAAATGTGACCCCTTCACGCACACACAAGGTCTTTTTTACGAGAGGTACGTACTATTGGTTACGCAAGGGACCATTTGATGCGGAACATAAAAATTATTAGTGACGGTCAGCTGATTTTGCACATCAAAACACCCCATGTTCCCATTATAGAGTAAGATACCTACCTATATTACATAGGTACGACGACAGATGATCGCTTTGCCAACATCATGTTCTGGAGCATAAGAAAAATCACTCAAGAACACCACAGTTGGTGGGGAAACATCAACGCGTGTTGCCAGAATTAAACATACAAGTTGTAATTACCAAAGCGATAGGAATCAGCCAAAACATTTGGACATAATATTTTGCTAATAAGCGTGGGCGGTTGGGTGATTTTATTAATCATTTGTGTATACTTTGGTGAGAAGTAGCTGAATCATTCATTTTTCAATTGCAAATTAAATTTTGATTTTTTTTCTCTCATGCTGAAACTTGTCAATGAGGAGTTATTAAATTTGAAATTAATTTCGGCAGTATATCAAAGAAAAAAACCAGGATGTTATTCAAATTTTGTGACGATCATTTTTTTGTGATCTCTGGATCTTAATAAATTTTTTTGTGCACAAGATTCAGCCATTAGTTGATGAGAGAACGCCTATTAATGGAATTTTCTTTGTGATTCAAGATGGAGACGCCTGGTACTACCAGGCGCCTCCATAAAATTACAAAATTTGCAAAACGAGTTTTTATTTATTTTCTGCTCATTAATTTGGCATTTAATTAATGGGAAAATGGTCAAGTAATTGCATTGACCTGGAAATTGAGATGGAGACGCCTGGTGCTACTCGGCGCCTCCATTTTCACTCAAAATAAACCCAAAATCTTAACCAAATTACAAAATTTTCATCAACCTCTGTGAAACAATGAATTTTTAAAAGTTTTTTCCTCTTTTCGAAAGTCTCAACAACAAAAATCTTCACCCAAAAAATATTACACAACCTTTTAGCCCACAAACATTAAAAAAATATGAAAATCCACCGTGCATGACTCTTCATTTTGCATTTTTCATTAACACAAAATTTATTAAAAGTAAACATTTGCTGCACTTTCTATTTTTTTTTTCAAATGTTCATTTATGAAAGATTATAGCCTAGAGCTCTTATATAGATGAAGGACTTTGCTTTTATTACTTACACACCCCCTCTATTTGACGAAAAATGATTAATAACTCGGAGCGTTGTCGCATAAATCAATCTTCATATAATATTTCAAAAGTTAATACGAGAAATGTTTCGGAATTTCTATTAATTTATGAATAATTCGTTTATCAATTATATTGAGAGCATCGAAAGAAAATTAATGAAAGTAATGAAATGAATATTTAATAAATACTTATTGGAAGAAAAATTCGGGCTTAAGGCCAATTGGATGGATTAAGGGCAAGAAGATTAAAAACGATGCTCTAGATTTTTTTTTTTTCAAAATAATTTCCTACAAGAGAAATAAATATCATCCCTGTACTTATGGCTCTATATATGAGGAAAATTCGAGGACATGAAGTTGGCATTATCCTTTCGTGCAGAAACTTTTTGGCACGCATCCAAAAACTCCCACAGATAGAGCACAACAAAACCAAATATTGCCTCTTTCTTTTATCGATAAAAACCGGAGAAAAGTGTTTGACGTCAAGTGAATTGCAAGATGTTGTCCATAGAAAGGAGGTTTTCGTGCACAAAATCTGAGGGCATTTGCAATAAAAAATAGAAAATCTCTTAAGTAAAAAAAAATATTCTGCACGTTTTTGCATTTTCAATGTTTGTGTAAAATGTACTTTTCACCTAAAAAACCGCAATGAAAGTTCAGCTGGAAAGCTTTTTACTCTAAAATATTCTCACCCTGTCCGAAATTTATGTTCTGTGGCTGTGTAGAGAGGGATTTATTAATTCACTGCATCATTCATTCTTACCATTCTTGCACACATTGTACAAAGCATAATTTTGAATTCATGTTGATTTCACACAGACAATTCACATACAAATAATATAGTAGTTTTGTATTCCACATTGGTATTTGCAACAAAGCTTTTTGGGGCTACCCATTTTCCGATTTTCATATGTATTCAAGCAGTGAGAGAGAGGAAGTGATTTTGGTGACACAATTTCTCAATTATAATCCTATTGTGTTTTCGGGGCAGAATTTGTTACCATTCTGGGGCAGAATTTGGTTACACATATTTGGTAATGGTGTTTACTTAACAGTGAATGAGACGTTTATGTGGAATTGTAAATTTTGTAATACACCCAAAAGTGTCAATTACAATTCGATATTATCGTAACACTGTTAAGGAGTGAACTCTCTCTGAGACATTTCCGGTAATTGCTTCGACACACACAAAATTTTATGTATGCGTATGAGGAGAAGACACGAGCTCCATAAGGGGGTATTCACTTGACCCTTTTACTCCATTGTAAATGTTTTGCAATGCAAATTTGATGCACCTGTGAGCTTTATGGCTATTTTACTAACTTATTAATTCATATTTTACGTTTATTCTTTACTAAAATATTTTTTATTTAAAAAAAATAAAGAATTCAGAATGAAAACAAGAAAGATGACGTCATTTATTGTATTTTTGAGTAAATCTTTACTGGTCTTCCACAGCTGTGTGCTTCAGTTAAATCTATCAAGTATCTTTTAGAAGCCGGCAGAAATGGGTTAATGATGAAAAGACTTTACAAATTTTTAACGCAAATTACTCTTGTTTACGCTTTTTAGCACTTGGAGGATTGAAGTTTCTAACCTCAAAAGTTTGAGCTTCATTTTCTCTCATGAAAAAATATTTTTCGAAGTTTTTTTTCGACGATCTTGAAGTAATTAAACTTCCCTATACACAGATTATGTAAAATTTATCACAAAATGTTAAATAAATTTTGATTCTGTGGCAATCGGAAAAAAGACGAATTGACCACTTTGGCCAGCAGCAAAATCCTCCAAGTGTTAATGAATATTTCGAGCTTTAGTTCAGAATGATTTTTCTTATAAAATGCTCAATTTTAAAATAAAAATCATTCAAACATTTAGTACAAAGTGAGTAAATGCATTAAAAAACGATACAAAAAGTATGGTGAAACACCCTAATGGTCTTGTCGTGTGTATCATCTTGTGGTTGGAGGTAGGAGAGTGTGAGAGATAGGAGAACACCAGAAATGGTCACGGCGGCTCTATTTTGGGTCATTGCTCCTCCATTGCTTCGGTTAAACCATACACAAAAATATCTATCTACCTTTAGTACACACATTGTTGGGCTCATAAGCATTTTAACTCATTCTATTCATTGTTTCCCTCCGTATCTCAATATCAATATCTTTTTCTCTCTACTCGAAAGTCTCTCCTTCTCCGCGGCGTGTTATTCACCCGCAAGAAGTATTTGAATTTATCGACTTCTGGGGGCTCTATGGGAGTGGGGGGCGCTTCATACCATCTGTGGCAAAGATATGAAAGTCCTCAACAATCGGTGGGAAAATTTATCTTTCTCACTCTCGATTTCTCTGCCAATTGTTATCATCAAAACTGAACACTAAAGTGCAATTAAGATGCAATTTTCAGTGAGATGAATGGCGTTGCTCCCTTCCGAAAATTTCTCACATAAATCGAAAAGTTTTTTTTGCTATATATTAAGATGATTAATATGCATACCAGACTTTCGCTTTTCACGTTCAGACGCCACCAAGGATTTTGTCCTCTTCACACGTAGGGACCTCCGACGGATTGATCGAAGAAAAGTTTCGGGCATTCGGGAGAAGCGTGGAGTGGCTTCCGGGGCCTTCCTTTCGGGAAGGAAGAAGTTCTTCACAGCCAACATCTTAAATGTGGTTTTTTGCTTTATGTGAACACAGCGCGCACACAAGAAGAGAGGAAATTTATTCAACAAGTCACAACACCAACAAGAACTTTATCATGCCCCAAAAGAGATTAAATACAAAACTCGAGTTATTTCTTCTCCCTTTGAGCACTGTTGTGCACAAACATCGTCTAAAGTGTATAAACTCGTGATAAGATAGTCATCGAGAAAGTGTTGATTGTCCAACCACACGATTTTCCAGGGACCGGGGTTTTTTTTTATTTAGCGGTTCTAAGCTTAGGTCGTCTGTTGTGTTGATGATTCCTTCACAGAGTGATGACAATATTATGTATTTTTAGATAATTGCACACACTAAACTTCGCAGAATTTCTTCACAGCAATTTTCTTTTTTTTTACCGCACTTTCGCTTTCGGCGCGAAGAAAGAGGAAATCCGCAAAAAAAAATCGAGACTTCTCTGAATCAGATGATTAAATCACAACGTGTGAGAGTCTCTTTAACACTTTAGCATAAAAAAAATCCACGTCTTTTCAGTGTGGGTGGGTGGGTTGATGTTTCACGCTGAATTTCCCAAATCACCCATCATCGACTGATGCGATGGATAAATCAGAGCATTGATTTCACCACCAGAGAGAGGAGAGTTCCAATCCAAATCAATTGCACCCACGAAATGTCCATCAGTCGCTGTGTATTCCCGCCATCGACGAAAGCGGTTCTTCACTGACTGACTGTCGTAACACAACTGCCGGAGCTTCGCGCGCGCGGTACCCCGGAGAGGTTCCCAACATGCTGCACAAGAAAATCCAAACCAAGTGGTTACCGCACAATCTCTCTCTCACTCTCACCTTCTGGTATACGGTCTTTTAGCTGCCGTGCCTGCCTTAGTCCTCGACGACGAAGAGCCCAAACATACTCATTTTCTTGGCAGCATATCATGGCGCAGTACATGCGGCTTTTCCACTCAATGCCAAAACTCCTCGTCTTATGCTTGAGCATGAAACTTTTCGAAACTTTCGGATGCAGTTAAGCATCTTTACAGTACATAACTAGGAGAGATTGATTGCTAACGAGGAAGTGTTCTCATAAATCTTCAAGAAAGTGCTGCCGCGAGAAAACTTATTAATATAAATTCCTTTTTGGGTGAATGTATAAAGTTCAAAAGAGGAACTTTATAATAATTTAAAATTATATATAAATTCCAAATTATATATAATGAGCTTTGTGAGGAAATGCATTTCTGCTTGTTTAATTCATTCCTTTGATGTAATTTTGATGGCTTTGCTTACTTCAGAGGGAATTTTCATTTTGAACTGATTTTTTTGGATTGTCAGTGGAAATTTTTAATTTATTAAAGACTGAACTTTTTTCATCTGTTTGAATTTAGTACTTTTAAGGCTAGAATTGAATTTTTTGAGGCTATAATTTAGTAACTTTCGAGGCTTGAATTAAATACTTTTAAGACTTGAATTAAATACTCTCGAGGCTTGAATTTGAATACTTTCGAGGCTTGAATTGAATACTGTCGAGGCTTGAATTAAATACTTTCGAGGCTTGAATTGAATACTTTCGAGGCTTGAACTGAATACTTTCGAGACTTGAATTGAATACTTTCAAGACTTGAATTGAATACTTTCGAGGCTTGAATTGAATACTTTCGAGGCTTGAATTGACTACTTTCAAGGCTTGAATTTAGTACTTTCAAGACTTGAATTGAATACTTTCGAGGCTTGAATTGAATACTTTCGAGGCTTGAATTTAGTACTTTCGAGGCTTGAGTTGAATACTTTCGAGGCTTGAATTGAATACTTTCGAGGCTTGAATTTAGTACATTTTATTATAGAATTTAGTAACTTTTAGGCTTGAATTGAATGTTTTTGAGACTAAAATTTAGTATTTTTGCTCCTTAACTCCTCAATTTAAACATTATCTTAATAAACGTTCAAAAAACGTTTTAGGTTCTAAAATCTCTCATTTCAAATGAAAGCAATGAAATTCATTTCATTTCATTTAAATTTTCAATGGTAAACTAAAACCCATATATACACAAGAACATTCTCAAAGCAATGGCAAAGCGCATGAATTACACATTGAATGCAGGAAGACATAGAATTAGCCGAAAAAAAGAGAAGAAAAGAAAAAGAATATTTCACCAAAAGGTATTCCACCGTTCAACTTCACCACACTCAAGTGAATTTTCATTCTATTTGTACAGTCTTATGAATTTTAAAATATATCCACGAAATTTCTGCCGACTCATACCAAATTGTAGGTAATATAAAGCTTTTGGTAAAATGTACTTGCAGCAGGAGGGCTTCAAAATGGATTAACTTTGGTAATACCATTCAGAACTTTTCCCCAGTAGTTTTGTCCTATTATTAGTTTTGGATTTTATTGGTAAAAATTCATTGCTCAGTACGCCAAAAACTTCCACCTACACGGCAATTAAAGAAGGAAAAAAAGAGAGAATGAAAAAAAAACTTTCGATAAAGGGCTAAACCACCTTCGTACGAAGCAAAACTCGTCTCTGTGGGGGGAATTTAATTAATTTGTGTATAGTTCTCGCTTCTGATTTTCTTATGCCATTCACGGTGACATAGTGATTGAATTCCCGTGGGAGGAAAAACTTTTGCGTGGCAAGTGGCAAAGCATTGATCCGTTTGCGCTGTACGCTTCATCAACGTCTCTGCTGTGCCAGACACACACCGTTGTGGCAGTACATTAGTCTTGAGACGTGCAACAAGGTGCAAGTGGGTTTAATCAACTTTTCTCCCTCTCTCGCGAATGGCACTGATTTAAAACTCTCAAAATACACAATCAATTAAAATTCGTGTCATGCCACTTTTATTTTCTGAGACACTTCTTTTTTTCTGTTAACCCTCTACATGGGCCATTGGCCATCAATTCCTGCTTCTTTTTTGTCTCTCTTTTGCTGCACCATCTGCAAACATTAAAGATTTATTTTGGAAAATCTCCAAGTATTCAATATTTTATTGCCTATCCACTGCGCAAATAAATCTCTCCTCATACACTGTCTCCAGAGGGCAAAAAAAAGACTTTCATTAAAGAGAAATTAAGTGTATTGTGTACATAAATGTTTGGGTTACATACGTGTATTTTAATCACACGAAGTGCCCTCGAAGGGTTAACCGCACTTGAAGATTCTCAAGAACCCTGCAGCATATAATAACCCCCCAAACCCACTTCACAAATAATAATAAAAGAAATTCAATATTCTTTCCTTTCTGTGTGTATGTCATTCCATTCTCAATATCATCGTCTTTTGATTGCGGAAGGAAATTAAAATGTAGTCAATGAAACATTTTTCGGGGGTTGTATTCATAAAAAAAAACTTCATTTCATACGTAGCACCAACAATGACTTTTTGGGTCCCATTCAGTTGGCAAAAAAGGATCACTTTTCCCATTTCTTGACTCCTCAACTGCCATCTCCTCTCAATGGAGTTCGTACAGGAAGAAAAGAAACTTTATTTCGTCATCTTGTGCGTCTTTTTTTGATATGGAGGCACACACAGAAGATCATTTTAATGTACAATTGTGCGGTTGGTGGTTTTATATGAGACGCACAGCATACAGTTTTTGGTTATTCAACAACATGTACGACAGTCACAAGTTCTCTAAGGAAGTGGATCCTTTTTCATGTTCTTTTTTTTCCTCATCTTCGGCCTTTTACCGTGAAATTCAATCCATTTTGGTTTTTTTAAACAAACGATGGCAAACAAAATGAATAGAAGGAAGTAAAGGCTAAAAAATTGTATATCATTTCTGCACGTGCAATTTTTTTCATTTAAATTTAACTATACCTTTTACCCTTTTTGCGACATTAAATGTATACAGAATTATAAGAGTTTTGTACTAAAATTGCTTGAAAAAAAATTAGTTCCAGACTGGACTCGAACTTAAGAAAAAATAGATAGGTATAGGGTAAAATTCACAAGTCAGACAGACTCGACAGACTTAAAATTCCTTAAGAAATATATAAGTTTTCTTATGACTCTTAAAGTTTTCTTATAACTCTTTAAGTTTTCTTAAGAATTTCTTAAGGTTTTATTGGATTTTTATTAAAATTCCTAAATAAAAAAATTCAGATTTTTAAGTTTTCTTAAAGGAAACTTACGAATTCTTAAGTAAATTGAGCGAAATGCATATTTTTATGATTTTTACGAACTTTGATGCCCGAATGTGATCATAAAAAAAACTTCGTAAAATTCGCTTTTTGCCCGATTCAGCCTGACCGTAGAAATCTTAAGTTTCCCTTGAGAAAGCTTAAAAAAATTTTAATTTTTCTTAGGAAATCTTTAGATTTTTCTTAATGAATCTTAAGTAATATGAAAAATTAGGATCTTCTTAAGAAAAATAAGAAACCCTTAAAAAAACTGAAGTCTTTTTTAAAAAATTTAAGTCTGTCTGACTAGTGAATTTCACCCATAACGTTGGCGTTTTAACTGATTGCACCAAAAACATGTTAAATTTTATAAGAATCATTTATATTTTTTAGACTTTTATTCAAGAATTTTATTGAATTACAAGAAACAATCTTCTCTCTTTAAGCTTCTGAACAACTTAAGAGAGGAGAGAGAGTTTTCGCTTTAACCCTTTCGCATTCTTTGGGACATATCTAGACTCAAGCGTGAAACATTTTAATTTTCCAAATACATACTTATAAACTTAATTATTTTTCAAAGTTAGAAAATGTATGGAATTCATGCAGTAGAGGCCGATTTAGACGTTTCTCCTGTTTCAAGGGCACATTTCTATGTTAAAGGGTTAACAGACATTTTATGTTAGGTTTTACATAGAACTTTAATACGATTTTAGCTGTGTTTCTTTCAGACACAGCTTTTTCGTTTTATTCTAAATTGGAAAATCCACATAGAACTTGCTCAATTCACATAGCAAAGAATTTAAATTCTTCTAGACAATTTTATGTTATGTACTCAGGTGAACTACATATTTACTGAATGTTTTGAGTTTGCATAAAAATCCACATGAAATGCGTACACATACATACATTTGATACTAAATAAACTCGTGGTTTCTCGCTTTAGCAGCGAAAGGTATAGAAAAAAACGCGAATAAACACAAGAAAGGTGATTGAAAAAAAAACTATCTATTTGAACACTTTATCGTCTCTTTGAATATTTATTTCTTATACTTCTCTCAAGTATTTTGTCTGTGTGCGCCAATCTATGCAAATATTTTGCACAATAATTCGCTTTTGAAGAACATTTTTGATGACTTTGCTGAAAAAGAAGGGGGTTTAGTTGAGAGTGAGAGGGTTTTTAGCAACAATGGTCTTGTTGTGCGAAATTGTGCGCCTTTGCATTTAATTCTATTTCAATTCATTAGGGAATTTTTAGATGGACATACGCTCATGAAATGACCTCATGCTGGGCTGGACATCATTAATGCTGATGTGGCATATTTCGGACAAAATAGAGAAGTCAATTTTGCCGGGAGTACAAATTGATTTACCCTGTTCAGGGATATTTTACCGTGTTCGCCTTGTGGGTGAACCCGAGAGGTCTGAGTAGTGTGTGTGCAAAAATTACAAGAGGGATTTTTGTCCTAAATTAATCACCCTCAACACCCCATAGAGGAGAGACTCCTCAATGGAACTGAACAATCAATCATTCGGTTGTGCGCCTAACTCCATCGGTGTTTGACTTTATGGTTTGCAATTAATGGATATAAAAATCCCTCCTGCTGACTTTTTCCAACACGTGCTTGCATGTGGCGAAAAATCTCCTATTTCACAGACACACCAGAAAATGTTATTTGTCAATGAAGGAAGAGACCAAAGAAGTGAGAGAGCGGTGAAATATGGCTTAATCATTGATCTTTTTTTGCACGTTTTTGCGTAATTCCATTTTCTCTGCATTTTTTTCGCAACTCTGCCATTTTTAAAGTTGCAATTTTCTTACCTCGTCTCATAGAGGTGAACAGACTCTAATGGAGGTTTTTTTTGTGTGCAAGGCTTGATTAAGAATTTTACTGCAAGCATAAGCATAAAAGAGTAAATGAGTGATGCAATTTATTTGTCAAAGCATTGTTATTAAAATAAATTCATGTAATTTCTTTTCTTTGCAAAAATTCTGTGTCAAATTGATTACAAAATTATCCAAAGATATATTTTATTTTTATTTTAATTCAATTTCTTTGCCATTTCCAGATGAGAAAATCTTCTAATGAAATTCTCATGATTTATGAAATTTTCTTCTTTGCTTTGTAAGAAAGGGGTAGAAGTTTGCATCACCCTTCGATTGACAAAAAAAGGGTTAATATGTGATTTTTATCTGTCGCTTATTCCAATCATGTGGAATTAATTGCATTTTCGATACTGGTGGGACACAATGCACAATTCCTTAAGTTGTAGGTACCCCAATGCCTCTCCTTTGCCTGCATCCTTTTGCGCCCTCGAAAGCAATCGAGTATGAAATTGTAACTCTTTCACTCTTGGACTAATTTGTAATTTATGCTTTTCTCGTGGTATAATTGCGACACGGGATATCTTTCATGATTAATTGATTGCAGCATAAAGATGGAGAGAAAGGAAGAAAGGGAGAGAGAAAGAGAAAGATTTTTGTTAAGTTTGTTTAAATGAAAATTAAAATATGTATAAAAAAAAGCAGAATTCTCTCTTTTTTCACACGTTTTATTTCCCCAAATTGCCGACGTTTTATTCAAGATAGAATTTTCCTTAGGGCCTATTTAAGAAACTTAAAAAGAAAAGAAAACCGTTTTTTTCTTAAAATTTCCAACAGTCCAGGAAAAGTCTAAATCTTTTACAATTATTTATAGACTCAGAAAGAGCTCCAAACAGTTTAGAAAGTTTTAATTTTCTTAAGGCAGCAAAGGATTAAAATTTACAGGATATGGAAAGAGAATTTAGTTGTAGCGTAGGCCAGAGCGTCCTAATCTCTGCAGGATTGAAGCATTCTGAAAAAAATCAGCAAAGAATTTTTCAGTTTTCTCCTAGCTTGAAAATTTCATGAAAATTACAACTTTTCCATTTCCCAGTGAAAATATTATATATCTCATTGCTATCTATGTGCCACAACTATATATAAAAATTAAACATATTCCAATATTGTGCGACAGATGCAATTTTACGTTCACTTTTTTTTACACCGCGTGACATTTTACTTCGCTGTGTTAAACTTCTTATCTTTTCACCATATAAACGGACGTTTTGTGACAGACAGTGTGGCTTTTTAGATGGGCAAAAATGGCACACAGCTCCGACTTTTCTGCATGCAATACCAACCAACCATGGCGTGTGCACTTTTACCCTCTCCGAAAAAAGGGTTAAAAAAGCAAAAATTACGTAATGCTATTTTTAGACGGAGAATTTATGGAAAATTGATGACATTTTTCCGGATAATTTCCCACCACAAGTCCCAGTGAGATCAATGCTATTTTTGTAATGGATTTTGCAGAAGCAAATTGAGTGCAAATTCACTTAAAAAAAAAGAAGGCTAAATATAGAATTTAAATTTAAAGGCTATTTAATTAATTTAATCAACCCCTGGGCAAGCAGATGCATGCATAATTTTCATTTAGGCTCCGCGCGTCAATTTTTCTGTGACGTCTGCCGCGTGCACTCATTTTTGCAATTTTTACACAATTACATCACAATGCAAAAATTCAATTACTATTCATAATTGCAATTGCATGTGTGCAAAAATTCCAATTGGTGAATGGGCAGTGAAAGAAGAAGCATATAAGTATAAAACGACCGGAGAAAAAGTCGTTTTATCTGTTACAAAAAGAAAGAAAAATAAAATAAAGGAAGCAAGAGGAGGGACGTCTTTTTAGATACTGGGTACCCATCAAGGAAGTCTGTTATTTAATGAAGAGGAAAACTTGCACAATATCCTTTGCATAATTTAAAGGAACAATGTGACAAACTCTGTAATTTGCAAGAGATTAGATGAAGGAGTTTTCTGTGCAGATTTCTCCATGAATGGGATGCTGAGTGTAGACGATATTTTGAGCTAGATGATTCGCTATCCCAGGGAGAGATCCTCTCCCGATTCTTTCTCACCACGTGAGATCATTTTCCATTGAAAACTTGAAAAATCAAACACACGAGTCCACAATTATATTAGTCAGAATTGTGTCAAAATGCGTGGGTGTTACACCAATTGTATATGACTTTCTGAATGAATTTTGAGTCGTATGATTTGCATACAGCATAGTATGAACGCTGCATATATTTATAGCTTTTCACGGCAATGACTCATCACGTCACGTTGCGCTCTTCCCCCAAAAATATGTATAAGCAAGTGCCTCTGTGGAAAATCGATAGTGCCCATTCAAGTTAGATAATAACCCTCATGTTGCTGCAACAAAAAAAGAAAATCGGGGGTTCCACCATACATACAAAAGTTCTGTGTTGAATGGGAGGGTGAAAAGTCACCCTCTCTATGCTAGATAGAAGACATTTTCCGAGGGATAGAATTTTAACGGCATCCCTGCACGCGTGAAATTAAATCCTAAACAACCCCATCTCGACTTTATTATCGGTCCACTGAGAATGCAGTGCAACCCCTCGCGCGTATATCGGCATGAAATCAGCGCCAGTGCAGGCGTACACATTATTGCTTCCATCATTTACCATTCTGCACGTGAAATGGGCCAAAATGAGGGTGGAACAACCCTCCGTGAGGGGTTTATCAATCACATGTGGTGGCTTCTCCGTCAAATACAATTGAATATTCAATTTTCCCGACACCTCTCACTCTCTTCCCTCACTCTGCCTGTCTCTCTAATGGATGCGCTTTGAAGCTCTCATGTTGACTATTTTGTTCAGAAAAGGTCTCACTTTGCATAGAAACCGATAAAATGTTACCATCCAGAGGATTTTCATGCTTCAGTCAATTATTTAGAGATTATTTTCTCAATAGATGGCATTGTAAGTGTTCGGAAAACTTATGAAATAAAATAATATTTGAATTTGGCGCGCACTCGAAGTGGTGAATTTGAGTGGTGAAAATATAGAATGTGGGGAAAAAAGGAACGATTTGGCGGAAAAAATGACAGATCGGATTTGGAAGTCAAGGTGAAAGGATGCAAACGTGCTTGCTCCGTAAAAAAGTTTTATTTATCGCATAAATGTTCGCGAAATTTACCAAATTATACGCGATAAATTACACTTTATTACGGAGTAATCACGTTTGCATCCGTTCACCTTGCCTTCCAAATCCGATCTATCATTTTGGCCGCCAAATCGTTCCTTTTTTCCCCACATTTTATATTCTCACCACTCAAATTCACCACTTCGAGTATGCGCCAAATTCAAATATTATTTTATTTCATAATTTTTTCGAATAGTAAGCATGTGATTTAGATGTGATAGAGCGGTAAATTCAATCTTTTTATTTTTTTAGATTAAAACTCCCAAATAGGCAATTCCACCCTCAATTTCCTGCACCCTCTGTAGCCTCTGGGTGGAATGTGAAGCTCTTTATTGATTAAAATGACATTTTGCAAAATGAATATTCCGTCACATGTTGCCATCCATGGAAGACATGCAAGATTAGGTGCGAGGGTGTCTAATTAGTTTTGCATCGAGCGCTATGGCTTCCACTTAAGTGCGCGCGTTCTCTTCCCTCTTCTCTGCTATCTCTCTCTGGGTGTTATAAAGTATATGGGCTATAATATCATAATTCAGGGTGTCATGGTACAAAAATTGCACACAAGGATAAGAGTCCTAGTGCTCTCCAAGATACAGCCCCCTTTTGTCCCTTATTCAATTGAAACCAACAATTATAAATCATGAGGAGAATTTTGAGGAAGGAGCTGTGCTGTCATAATTTCCAACAATGGCACAGCAGGAGTTGAGAAAAATTATTGGCTTCAGGGATCAAAGGACATTAAAAATATAAGAAGGATGCGGAGAATCATGCAAAATCACGATGAAAAGCGGATTAAATGTGAAATGTTTTTCACCCAGGAATTTCTCCATGATTCCTCGTTAATTGGTCTCATCTTTGCATTATTTTTTCCCTTTAATTTATTAACCCCCAATGCACATTTTGCTGCAATATGGAAGTTAGGGGTTGCCAGGATAAGCCCCCGGTCTGCAATATTTATTCCGTTGCCCATAAAATAAATAAACCATCTTTGAATGTTCCTTTTTTTCCATCAACTTCAACACCTTTTCCCTCATTATTGCCACCTTTTTTTTTTACTAAAGCGCCGAAAGTCTCTTTAATGCGCCAAACTTCTTGTTCCATTCCCATCTCTCAGTTAATCTCTCATGTGTCTGATATTGCAGGAAATCTCTTCATTATCCATGTGCAATCGCATGTAAAATGTAGTGTACCTTTTCTTCATGTTTATTCAGCACATTGTTGCCAAATGTGTAAACTTTAAACATTTATCTTGCATTCAAACACAGAATCTTTAGTGCTAATCCGCGGTTGTTGCAAAGGGAAGAACTTTTTACCATTTTTTTATTCATACTTTGAGACTGTGAGATAAAAGCTAAAGAATCCTTTTTGAGATTCGCGCAAAAAGATTCTTTTTCTTAAAAATATTCTTGTTTTTATAAGAAATTTTCCTTGGATTCTTTATCTTTTTTGAAGGAGCATCTGAGTTATTAGTTGCAGCAACATTGTAAGTCTCAAAAAGTATGTTTCTCATTGAATATTTGAGCACGAAGATGAGAGCTAAAATGAGAGCATCGCAGGACCTTCAATTTCCGTTCCTTTTGGGAATGTTCAAGGATATAAAATTGGTTCAGGGAGCGAAACACATGATTTTAATGATGCTCTTGCCTCACTGAATTTGGTGCAACATGGTGAATTCCCCTTTGCAATATGAAATGGAATTAGCTATAGAAAATCCGTTGGTATGGCACATGCTTTCGCAGGGATCCTTTTCTTCGTCAATGTGCCTTTACCCTCCTTGTTCCCATTGTATGTCTCTCCGTCGTCTTTTGAGTCCGCATGTCTCTTCCCCCCGCCTTGAGATTCAACCGAGTTTGTATTTTTTTTTGTAGGTCGCTTTTGCAGTGATTTCCAATGTGGATCGCGCAAATTTTCATCAAACAGAGGGTGCACGCAGACAAGCATGAAGATTTTTCGGTGGTGGCTGCAGCATGTAAGATTGAGGAGTGTTGGACAGACTTCTTTTCCAGGTATATGAGGTGAGATTTTTTTTTGGGAAATGGAGGGATTCAATCTTTGCACGATGAAGGTCCTTTTTGGCAAGAGTGAGAAGGATTCCGAAGGGACAATTCTTATGTACTTATACGGGCAAAATCTGCACATTGTTGCTACGAAAAGTGTCGTGCACATAGATTATGTATGTGCTACATAGTTTGATACACCCCAAAAAATTCATTGGAAGGTGAGACGGGGAGGGTACAAAATTCAATTTGCTTTATTTTGTCCTTCTTCCCCAATTCTCATGTTATTTGCTCTCCTTTCCTTAAGACTCTCTCAAAAAAAAATGAAACAGTTTTCTTATTTATGTAGTGTGCAGAAAAATGATGGATGTAAGGAGATTTTCAAATAGAAAAATCCTTTTTCCTCTAAATCTAGGAATATATCTGTGGGACACGCTCTGTTTCTTTGACAGAAATTACTTTAAAAATGAAACTTCTCTACCTTTGTTAATAATTTAACCCTCTGTAGGCCAAGGAGGAGGAGTTTACAGATCGATATTACTATTTTCTCCTAAGAATACATTTTTAATTTATTTAATACTTAACACTATCAATGCCTAAAAAGTAAAAACAGAGCTTGCTTGGAATATTCCTGGAAAATTGCTTTCTCGAAAATTCAATAAAAAACATTCTCTAAAAAATCACTAAAACTCCTTTAAAATTTAAAATTTTGTAGAAAAATAGACAAAAAAAACTTCTAAAAAATATCAAAACGCTATAAAACATCATTTAGTCGCATTAATTGATTTAATTTGCGAGAAAAAAAACCTTTTGGGTCGGTCAAGTACCCCCTAGCCAAGCGTGTGAGTGCTTCACTCTTAGCCGACAGAGGGTTAAAAAAATCCAATGCCAACAACTTTGCAGTCAAAATCTTGCTGTAATTTTTTTTTACTTCACCTCAACCTTAATTTTTTCCTTCCTCACATGCCTCAAATTAAACTTTTGTCCTGCATTTTCTTCCTTCAAAAGATTCACAACAGAAATAACAAACCGTGAAGGGAAGTCCTCGGAAGTATAGAGGCAACAAAAAAACCTCATATAATTTCCGATAAAATGTAGGAAAGAAGGAAGGAAAAAAGTCACCAAGGAAAATTAAGGACAAGAAAAAAGCAGTTGCATTTTTTCCACATTGCAGTGTCTCTTGTTCTTCTTCGTGACTTCGACCCAACCACACACAATCATCCCTTAATTTAATGTGATAGTGAATGGGTCATAAAGTATGATAAAATACGATGTTGCTACCGAGACAAACCCACCTCATTTCTATTTTAATTTACAAACTCGCATTTCAAGCAAATTGAAATATGTTTACATGATATTTCACTCTCAATATTTATTCGACATGCTTTTTTTTTTTCAAAGCAACAAGAGCACTTTGAACCCCGGGAAATGATGTGTTGTAGTATAGCCAGCCTAGCCCTTAGTCATTGAAAAATAATCAACAAACAATTTCCCATGATGGTGGGGAGGATTTACCTTTAATGATACGAGATATATGAATAATTAGTGGTCTTCCTCAGGTGTGTTAAATGGAACTTCTTCTTGTACCTTTAACGATACGGAACGATAAGAGATTAGTGACTGAATCTTCTTCTGTCTTGGGAGGCTTCTTTGTGTACCTGTGAATTATACAGCATGGATTAGTAAGATATCCTCCGGATTGAAGGCGCGACTTCGTTGTCCGGCTGTTCACAGGCCCAGTAGCACTTAAACACGTGGATTTTACTTTCTCTCAAATATCTCCTTTATTCACTACCCCAACTTCCCACAAATTCTCATATATATTTTTCACACTCTCCTTATTTATTTCCTCCACCTTTATTTACGAATTTCTTTACTTTTCTTAACAAATATTTTATTTTAAAATTTTCAAATCATTCCCACGACTCACTAAGATAGCGGTGATACCAAAAGTGCCCTTGATAATTTTATACTTCAATTTTCTACACGGAGCTCGGCTCAATCTCGGGCTATATAGATTTCGCCGACTTGCCATAATTCAATGTTCAAATTCAACTGTAATTCATTCTAATTCTCAACAATGGCAAATGGGATTTTTTTTCAATTTGATTTACTATCATTTGAAAAAAAAAAATGTAGAGAAAATAATTAATAGAAAAATATTCATTGCATAGAAACTACATTAATTGGCTTATTTTGTTAAAATTGATTTTTTTTCCTAAAGAAAAAGTGGAAATTGTCCATCGATATGCCTTTCATATAGATTGAAGTTTCTATTTACCCTCAATTTATTTATTGCTCAATTTTGCTTTAAACTCTCCATGAAAAAAAAACTCTTCAAATGTTTTTTTTTATTGAAAACTTTCCTACTTCCTCTCAAAACCTTTGATGTCTCTATCTTTAACAGAATGAACGGAAGTGACCAATCTTCCTTCTTTTGTCTATGCAATTGTCTTTTGTGTGACAATAAAAAAATCAATGTATTGATTTCTTTTGAAGAATTTATAGAAGCTTTCTTTCAATTTGAGGGGAAAGCTTGCAATTCTACGAAAGGTAAACTCGCGCGGAGGATTTCGTGAAGGATTTGTGGGGTTGTTTTCTTTGAATTCACCATTTTTTTCCAACTAAAGGTATATAAATTTTTGATAAAACGCCAGGTGAGGGGTCTTGCACGAGAATGTGAAAATTTCATGTGTGTGGTTTCCTTATAAAAATGAGATTAATAGAGATAGAAATGGTGGAGGGTCGACCAGGAACAAAAAAAAAGAGAGAAGAGAAGAAAGTCGGGGTAAGGAAATAGAGTAGAAATTGCATGTCAAGAAAAATTTATTCTATGAATATCATAAAAATTCCTTCTTCAATAATGAAAATGGGTGTTGAGGGAATTGTAAAGAGGCGTGACATGTTTTGCCACATCGTTTATACAATTTTGTCACCCTTCTATGGGTCTCACTGTTAGAGCCTTGACGGCCTAGCTCATCCCATCTCACTCCAATTCGCCAGTTAAACATGTGAAATCCTCGGTTTGGTCGTCTCATGTAGGCTTGACATTGAAAAGAAATTTCCACGCGGCGAGGAAAGAAAAAAAAACTTACATGTACACAGCCTATAAGGTACCTCCTAAGGGACCACTTACTACTAGGGTGTAAGAGCGAGGACTAAGGGATTAGATGGAATTACGTAACCATTCTTAGGCATGTCAAATTTATATAAAATATTATGCAATAATTGTCGCAATGAGATAAATGTATTTATTGGGTTGCCGCTCTGCATGCAATGCGCTACAAAGTTTTACCTTCGTCTTAAGCTATATGCAAGAGAGCATTTAACACAATTGTATGAATGTGAATTAATGTCTTCTAGATGCAAAACAGGGATTTTCTCTCATTCTCCTTTTTTTTATCCCTTTCTTCCCTCTCTAACCTTCCATGCAACTCGCGCGTAGAGACCTTTTAATAAAAATAATATTAAATCATTTTTTCCCATGAAAAGGGCGCAACAGGATCACACTTGCACCACAATATTTACACACTAATTCATATAGAATTTCCAACTCACATGATAATTATTATTCACCTAGACACCATACACATAGATCAAATATTATGATTAAAATAGACACACTCTCGCGACTGTGAGATTACGGTGGGATTAAAAGTGATTAAGAGTGTGCTTTATTCAATATGAAAAGCACTTTAGTTAAATATCCTCACAGAGAGTTGAGTGAGAGCTTTCAGCGAGCTTTCTAGCCTCATTGAATTTCCTTCCTTCTTGTTTAAGAATTTTATTTAATATTTTTCTTAAATGCAACGTACGATGAAAATTAAATAGGATTTGCAACAAAAAAAATTCTCTTGGTGGTTTTTTGTTTCAAAGGATATTTAAAAAATTTCTGAATACCTATGTATGTATATAAAACTTTTGAAAATGCAAAACACTTTCACAGAAATAATTGAATTAAATGTTTTTTGATAATCCTTTCCGTATATTCCTCTAAAATTGAATACTGTAGCAAGAAAAAAAAACTCTGTTTAATGAAGAAGACAAGCAAGGGGCGTTTATCTGGCAAATATTTGGAAATATTCTTACCGAATATTTCAGAATAATCTGAATATTTATTATTATTTTTAATAATTTCATAAAAATAATATAAATTAATTTGAAGAAGAAATTTTAGAACTACTTCTATGAAATTTCATGAATTTTAATTGAGAATTGAGGTATTTTTTATTCCCAATTAAACAGAGCTTTTTCTTACATAACTTTAAATATTTCCTACAAAATACGAATAATTTTTAATCAGATACTCACCCCTTGGAGACAAACAACCACGCATAGAAGAGAGTCAAAAACAATTAATGCAAGAGCTTGCGATGAATTTTAATCTTCTAGCAAACTCCATGAAGACATCAGTAAACAAAGGATTTTCAACTTTTTATTCCATTTTCTCATTTTATTTAAGAAGCACTGAGAAGAAAAACAACAAGAGAATTTTCTTGTGAGATCCCTTTGCCACTTTTTCTCTGATAAATTGTGTCTATACGTACACCTTTCCTTCGTCACAGCCCCCGACAGAGGCTCTGGGGCAAAAAGCGAGTTGTTTAAATGTGAATTGAGAATCACAACAATGTTAAACAAATAGATAGAGGTACAGGTAAAGGAGAGAAAAGTAGATGTCTCGGCGAAATTTCGTTGAATGAATTTGAGAAAGGAGAAAATGTGCCACGATGGCAGGACATTGATATGGGCTAATTATTCTAACATGAGAGGTAACACAACAAAACCTATATAAAATGAGAAGAAGGACAATAATGAGGGGGAAATTTCCTTTTGCAAGAGCTACTCTGCAATTTAAATTAATGCATTTGACTCCTCTTCATCAACTTTCTTCTTTGGGAATTTCTTTGACGAGGGTATATTATATTATTTTTCAAGTCTCTCTCTCGGTATTTCAATTATGCACCAAAATGGGGTTTGTATTTTAATTTCTTCTTTTTTTTACCACTCTCTCTCTCTCGTACTTCCTGTGACCTAAAACTTTTGCTCACTTTCCACACAGCAATTGCTTGACTTTTGTTCCCTTTTTTTTGCATAAAGTTCTTCCCTTTTGGTGGAAGGGAAAAATTAGTGTGATTAAAATTATGCCAGAGAGGCTCTGGAAGGGATGAAAGAAACTCTTTTACCAGCCCACAACTCAAATATTTACCGAGTGTTTGTGACAAGGCAAATTTTGAGGAAAATTTCCACACAAGAGCAATGAACTTTTCACTTTGTAGGCAAAATTCAAGAGAGATGTATTTGGAAACTTTTGAACTCTGTTTCACCTTCTTCCGGTGTGCTGCCTTTCCGTCACAGCATGATGGTGTTACCTTATTTGTAGGTAGTTCTGCAAGACTTACCCCCTACACGAAGCAGGTTTTTGTTAAACTGGAATATTCTCCAAGAACCATCCCTTAAAGATAAAGTTTTGTCATGAAGATCTCTCCTCTTACCTGGAAAGAGAAAAGATAGAGAGGTGTGTGAATATTTAATTGGGCGAAAGGAAACTTTCTTCCTGTCATTGTTTCATTAAGAACTTCTTAAGGAAATCATTCATTGATTTCTAATTTATTTTAAAACAAATCCCTTTATCATTTTATTCTTTCCATGAATTTATAGAACTAGAAAATCTCTTTTCGATCAATTTATATTTTTAGCCTCCCATAAAAGGTTTCTTGCAAAATTCTCTATTCTGTTTTCCATTCGAAGAACCATATCTCGTGCTGAAAAGCAATTGATATAAATTATATTGGGGATGTGTGAAAGGAATAAATTTATCTTCTCTACTACTATTCAATTCAGTTTTGTGGTGAAGAAAAACATCTTTCGATGGTCAATTTGGTTTCTCCTTGGAACAATTTGTGGACAAATACACAAGGCCCTCCAGCGTCTTGAGGAGCACACGAGAGAGAGGAGAAAAAAGAGCTGTCAAGACATTGAGAAACATTTTATGTGGTTTGATGCCATCTGTTTGAGCACCCAAAATGACCCACATTTATTTTGTGAATTTAAGTGCGTACAACCTTATTTGTCTCATCGCAATCATCCATTTCTCCATTTTCAACCCCATCTTTTAGGAAGTTTTTTTTCTCCTTTCTTACTTCTTACATGACAATGGGGGCAATGATGGCGAGACCGCAAAAGAATTCCTTGAAAATTGCACAAACACACATGTTCTTCTCTATCACGGATGGGTTTATTGACCTCTTCTATCCACCCCTACACATGGCGAGTTCTTTGAAGAAAAATTCCCGAGAACATCGAAAAAGGTCTCCCTTTGGGATTTTTCTTTTTTGGGAAATTGGCGACATTTAGATACCATTCGATTTGCCACACCCCCGCGTAGGAAACTAAAATCATGTTCCAGGACTTTGTTCTTCATCCACTCTCATTCTGCCCATAGCCGTACGAGTGGACGGGGGAAAAGAATAATCGTGAACAAACAATACAATTCCCTGATTGTTTTTCCACCCCACACTCCCGGCAATTTGAAAGGGAGGATATTTTGGAGCCACACAGCGAGTTCATTCGGAAATATTTCGTCGATTAATTGAATTGCCCATAAAGTCTGGGTATTGACTCTCTCACAAAATTCCCTCGATATACTTTGTTCTACAAACTCTATAATCTCACACCCTTGTAGATGATAATCCCAAAGGGGTGTTTATCTGGGGAATATTTGGAAATTATTCCGAATATTTGAGCATTGAAGTGAAGAATCTCTAAAATTCTGCTAAATGCGACGAGCTATTACAGACTTGAAGAACTAAAGATCTAAAGACCATATTAAATGATCGCAAAATGATTAAATACTCTTCTTAAAAAATATTTATTTAAAACAGAATTCTTTTTCTTTTGAATTTCATCATTTTATTCTTCAAGCTTGGGATATTAATTTAGCTTCTTTTGCTGCAAATTTTGAAGACTTAAATACTTCGTAGATTTATTGTGATTTCAGTTAAAATTTATTTAAATTTTCTATATTAATTCCGGATAAATGAATATTTTTCATTCACTTAAACACCCCTTGTGAGATTTATCCACTTGCAAAGGGCGAGTAATGGTGGCTGGGAAAATAAAACTGCGGGGGAAGTGAAAAGATTCATCATATATAGTGCAAGTTGAATCATATGTTCAAATATTTGCTAAACTGTAGAGAGGATACCAATTGAAAATATCGATCAGCCTAGCACACACCCCCATCAAAACCCAATTAGAGAGTAGATTATTTTTGGAAATCGCGGAAATTCACAGAGTGAACCACTCCTTTGCCACCCCCACACAAGTGCACAGTTGCTAAAAGCTCCGGAAAATTGTTTGCAACAAGACAGGGAAATGCTTTCAATTCGTGAATTGATAATTTACAATTCTGATTGGGGCAAATGAGAGAAGAGTTTGAAGAACTATTAAATAAAGAAATAAATTATTTTAATCAAGATAGAAGTTTCAACAGAGAAATATTCCTTCAAACTCTTCTCAAACGAAAGAAATCTCTCAGCTGCATAAATCCCCAACAATTTCCCTCAAATGTAGAAGAAACCACACAAACACTGATTGTTTTCTGGCTTTAAAATTGCACGGGCGCGAAAGGAAAATCAATAATGAAAATGGCAAAAAAATGCTTTTCTTCACTCTAGTGTGCATTGACCCATGAAATGGTATTAGAAATTTTTATAAGCCATCTGCATGCTGCTACCTTTTGCGTCTTGTTAAGAGTTGAGGAAAAATTGCGAAAAGCATGCATTTATATGTTTATTGCATCTCCGTTCGCGATATAAATCAATTTTCCACGTGTATTCATCTTGAAAATTCACCACGAATTTCCCAAGAAATCACTCGTGAGGATTTATTGGATGACTTTTCACTCCTGTGCTTGTGTGCCTGCAAAGAAGCTTCACAAGACGAAATCACCCCCCCCCCCCCATTCGAAAGGAGAAAAAACCTCTTTAGGAAAATATATTTTTCAATCTTCAACTTCAACATCTCTTATCATTTTTCTCTTTTCTCCCCTGACGCATGATATCATCTTAACTTAATTTTATTTTCCCTCAAAGTGCTTCCAATATTGCTTTTTTTTCTGTGTGGAAATTCACTGCATTTTCTCCTTGTTCTTCAATAAATTGAATTTAACATTGGGGAACATTTGCAACAAAATCCTTGATGAATGTACGAAGATTTGCAACAATGAAATCTTTTTTTCTTCTTCTACTTTCTTATCCTTTTTTTTGCAAAATTGATGAGGATGACATGACAGAGTTTTGCTACATTTTTACCCCCAGGACATATTTTTTTGTCGTCCTCTTCATATGCTTTTTGACATGTGAAGCCAGAAATTGATATATTTTGATCAATTTCTCACAACAATCCTGTCAATGAAACCTCCTTCTGTATCCCTCTCGGGGCAATACAGCAGCGGACAGAATCTCCAGAAGATTTAATTTATTTTTTTTATATCACATTGTAAATATACGAGAAACATTTTCCCAGGTATATATTGACGTAATAAATTACCCCAACGTTACTTTTATAATTTTCACGAGACTGAGTCAACAATTTCTCGGATTTTCAGTGCATGAAAAAAAATCTAATAAAGATAATTTCATTTTTCCTCACTTGAATTTTCCGCTTTGGGTGTGTGCTTTGAGAGCTTTTGTGAGCTTTCACGAGCATTGATTGTATATAAAAGTCTCCAAAAATTGTCTTTGCTAAGCTGTGAGTACATATCACGTTTGGAGACTTTTAAATCTTGATTTTTCTTGATTTATTTTCAAATGTGCGAAACCGTTAAAGTCTCCAAAGCATTTCCCCTTCTTTTGGAGACTTGTTCGACTTGTTCACAATTTTTCGCATTTTTGAGAGAAAGAAAGCAATAAACAGCCTGAGAAAAAATGATAGAGGGTGGATATTTTCACGCTCCCAAATCTCATTGAATTTTCCAACATAAATTTTTGAGGAAGATCCTCAAATGTGAGTAAACTCCCCAAGATAAAAAAAATGAAAGGGGATGATTCTATGATGGTTTAAGATTGATGGATTAGATTAATTTCTTTTATACACCACGAAAATTGAATTATTCCCCAATTTATTGTCTCAAGTGAGAAAATGTGTTTTCCATTATAGAATAGCGGTGGAGATAAAAGCAAAATGTGCGATAAATCTACTTTGATATCATTCCCATGCAACCATTCTCTTTCACATACGCCAATTTTCCATCCACCCTCACAGATAATTGCACAACTGAGAAGCTTTTGACACTGTGAAAGCTCCTGAATTCCCTTTTATTCCCATTTGAAAAGAGAACAAAAAGCACAAGAGGAAAATTTTCCATGAAATGGTAAAAAAAAGTAAATTAGAATTGGTTCAGAATGTCCATCTCTCGTTCTCAAGAGAAATATATTCAATGAAAATTATTTTCAACATTTCCATGTCAAACGAGAAGCAAGGGAAAATTGCTGTCGCGCTGAAGACACAAAAAACCAACCTCAATGCATCTCCAATTGCGAAGATTCATCATTCTGTCAGGGATGTCCAACCGTGTTGACCTTTCAATCCTTTTTTTCGCAAATTTATTTGAATAGAAAATTGGCCATTGAAAAGTTTTTCTTTCACGAAGTTTTTCTATTGAGAAAACTTTTCTCTATTGGTGGGGCGAGAAGAAAAATGTTTGAGGGAAATTGGAGTGAGGGGTAGGGAAAAACTTCAAATCCGGAAGAACCTATATATTTGGCAATCTTGTTAAAATTTTTGAATGGAAAATGTGAGGAGAAAATTCAAAAGCCTAAGAGATTGAATTTTCTTTAAGGCGTTATTTTTGATTTATCGATGGGAAAAAGGTAACTTTTTGAGAAAGTTTTGAATGAATTTTATTCTCATTATCCGCTATAGAATTTTTCTCGCCAGAGGGCTTTATTGTACAACATCTATGCCATCTAGTGGGAAGAATTGATTAACGTTTTTTTCACCTTCTATTTTTCAACATAAAACGTACAAAATAAACTCCAATAAAGGAGCATAAAATTTATAGAGATATCAAGTCCAGTCGACGAAAATGTAAATCACAATGAATGTCCGGGTTCGGCGGGATTTTTTTCGTAGCATCAACAAAGGGTGAGAAGACGTATAAAACCGCAGAATATCAAATGGGATTAGTGGATAAAGAGGATGAAGTGGATATTTGAGAATATGCTGGAAGGAGTGAAGAATGAAATCAAAAAAGGAGAAAATAGCATTTTCATAGTCGTATGTGTGTAATAATTCAATTTTTTTATCATGCAACCTTTTTTGCTTCACTTCCACGTTTTTTCTTTATTTCTTTTTAACTCTCGCTGTATCCCCAGCACATTTTCCATGCATTTTTCCATCTTGCAAGCTATAGCTGGGGCAAATGCGCTCATTTTTTTGTCATCATCATACAGGATGTTGAACATTGGAGCTACAAATCCACGAACATTCTCTTTTTTTCACGCTCTCTCCCTCTCATTCATGCTTCCTAACATGTGCTAGATTTTGGGGTTGATTTTTTGCACTTTAGCAAACTGTGAGGGTGTAAAAAAACTTCATGATTAATTTGCATTCACCACGAAATGCTTTCACAGAGTGACACACACAAAAGGGAAGCAAGACAGGGTTTCCTCGATGCGGAAACTACTTACTTTAGAGAGTTATAATTTAATATGAATTTCAATGCAATCATCTTCTTTGAAATGTGCCTCAAAGGGAAACTGTGCAGGAGATACTCTGAGGTATCGCAACACACACCACAAACTTTGTCCAAAGAGGAAATTATATTTTGAAGAAAATTCCGAAGGTTTTCTTCAATAATTGAGATTTCACCATGAGAATCTCCATTGTTTTCCACAAATTTCCAAACTCGAGACGAAATGAAAATCAATTCAGTGGTGTGGCAAAATTTATCCTTGGGCTGTGTTTTTTGGGTGAGATTGGCGGAAAATGTGTGCCACTGTGGCATATTTTTTGTCTCTCTAACGTTGCGAAAAAATGTTTGCACAGTGTTTGGGTGAAGTTTGAAAATCACAATGAATTGTTTATGTGAATGGGGCAGAATATAAATTTTAAATGTACATCCACAAAGTCCCCGGAGGCCAATTTTCACGCCAAAACTTATTGGAAATATTTCAATAATTGCTTTTTAATGTAATGTAGTAGATTTATTTCAAGTGCACATGTTGCGTCACTAGATGGCGGTAGTTTGTTAAAGTTCTTATGTTATTTTTACAGCAAATGATTTACAGCAAAAGATAAGAAAAAAAATATTTCTTATTAATTTTCTTTATTTTTTTTTGTAGAAATTAAATAAATAAGATGTCTAAAAAAAAGATTTCAGAAGAAAATTTAAATTGATTCATCAGAAAATGTTATAATTAGATTAAAATGAGGGGTGTGTCTTGGATAATTCAAAAGAAAATGATGGCAAAATAATCTTATTTCTTTTCCTAAAAAAAACGACAAATTTCAGATAGAAATCCATGCCAAAAGAGAAAAGAAAGAGCAAAAGAATTATTTATAGAACCTTCCGTGTGGTGTCGAGAAAAAAATCCAACCAAAGGGAATTGTAATGCGATTAACCCCAGAGATTCCGTGTGTGTGCCTTTCTTCTTCAGAGTTCAGGGTAAGTTCTAAAGGCGAACCCGTCATACGAAATAAAAAATGGGTAATTGTAATATGATGAGAATATTACCACGCGTCACGAGTTATCATAATAACACGATGTATATGTCTCTTTGTCTCCCTTTTTCACGTGTTAAAGATCTTCTTTGCGTGTTTACCGCGTCCGCCCCTTTGGCACACTTCTTCATATTATATTTTCTTGTCATTTCTCTTTGGCATTGCGATAACCTTTTGCGAGATTTTCTTTACGTTTCTTCCTTTTTTTCTATTCTTTGCTAAGAAAAAAAAATAACAACAAAATCTCTCCATATCACAAAGCGGAGAGAGCAATTTCCTGAAGTCACATGTTATATGTACATATGTATGTAGAATAGATACATAAGGGGCCAATTTTGTGAGAGCGTTAGTCTGGAGTGATTTTCGATTTCCGGCCCTTTCGATAGCTAATCTCGCACCAATGCTATTTTGACTGTATCAAGTGTAATTTATACGTTTGGTGCATTTCAAAGTTTGCCATTTCACATTCCCCGTCTTTTCGCTATATGGATTCCCCTTCAATGCTTTCACGCTGGGGGAATGCATGATTTTCCATTTTCACCTCCCCCAAGAGAGCCAATATTGATGAATTTTGTCTCGATATCCCCCGAAAATCTCCCCCTGAATTCTGATGCTTGTCACTTCTCTTTCGCTTTTTGGGATTCACCCTTTTAGCAGCACAGGACTTGTGTTTCTCGCTCGTAGTAGTGGGTGTGAGGGAGGTTTTTCCCATGGGGTGGCTTGTGGTTGATGAATGACGATTCAATCGAAGATGAATTACATCGATCAGACATCCACAAACTTTACCCCACGGGCTCAAAATGCCCCGAGAATAATCTTTTTAGTTTGGTGGTAAAGTGATGGAAATTTGCAACTGTCGAGGATGCTAAATGTTTGTTAATTTAAATTCTGATCACATCCTGCCATCTATTGGGAAAATTAGTCTTAGGCTACGGGGCAGATGTTTGATGATGAGGTTAATATGTTGAAAATTGTGGAGATTGGGGCTAAAAAGGTCAATCAAATATTCAGGAAAAACTTAAAATAATATATTTCATGTCTGAGAAAAAATCCTAGAGTAAGAATTTTCCTTTAAGAATGCCTTATTAGATTTAACTCTGTGTCATTGGGAAATATGATATTTTGAGCTTCTCCCTGGCCCTTAATTGACTTTTTTAACCTCCGCTCTCATTTTGTAATTTTAAGGGATTGAAAGGGTTAAAACGTATCTAATTTAAAATTCATAATTTAAATTCAAAACTCATGATAAGTAATTTAATAATTTATATACCTGATTTCTGGAAAATTCTTCTGTGTGCGTGTGTTTGTGCAAAAATGCGTTGAAAAGGTGAATTATTGTAGCATTTTGAGAGCAACCAGGTTAGCAATAATAAACAAGAAGTATTTTGTCAACAGAAATTTAATAATAAAAGCAAAGAAGAAACATTAATAATGAATGAACACCCAGAGGAATGGAGAAATAATCTTCCACGTGACTTTATCATGTAATTTACGAGCAGCTAGAAGTCTAATTAGATTCATCAATATTTGATTTAGTCACTTCTTCCTAGAGCTTCACTCATCTGATGTGAGTTTTACTCCCAACTTCACATTATAATCTCCGAAGGTATTAATTATTCAAGAGTGATTAAGTGAAATCTTGCAATAAGAGCCGCACTGTGTAGTGAAAGAAATTGGAAATTTATCCCTCTCATTGAAGCTATATAGCGATGAATTTCCCCCAAAAATTGCGGATTTTCTTCTCAATTGTTTGCAAGTCACGCAGACTTGTAGTCAAGTGTTGGGAAAAGTGGAAAAAAGTCCTCCGGAGGGGATCAACCCATGAATTTTCCTTCGTAAGTTCTTTCACCTTCTTTCCCAGCTTACATATATATAGGAGTGCGTCTGTATGTATATATTGAATGACTGTAGCATCGTGATATCTCGAAATGTGAACTTTGTGACGTCTCTAAAACTCGAAGCTCTACTAAATCCCACACGGAGCTATATAGCTCTTCTTCGCCTCCGCACCAAAATTCACTCACTTACAATAATTATTGGATTATCTCACAGAAGCGACCTTAATGCCAATGGCTCTTGAGATGATTCTCGCACACTGCCAGAGTGTAGAGGAAAATTTTAGCCCATAGAGAGGCTCAAAAGCGACACATTTAAGGCAAGAAAAATTGCTCACATTTGACCTTCGTAAGAGGTATAAATCCACATAGTTTGTGGCGAAGGTTAAATTGATTTTCTCATTCCACATTGGCCCTTACTATATACAAAATTGGATGATTCTTCCGGTATATGGTAGCACTCATAAATTCCAATAATTCACTTACATTTGCATAATCAATGGATTTGCAAAATATTTAGCGAACAATTTCCCAAACAAACTCCCCTGAAAATTTCATCCAAATTCGATATTTCGCCGTAATACGATTATATTTTGCAAGCAGGTTTAACTGATAGCTATCATATTTAGTTGTTATCCTGATGAATTAAAGTTTTCGATTTAATTTAAAAGTTTTAGTCTCAAGGAAAATAAAAATTTTGTCTTTTTTTTTTAAATATTATTTCTCATTAAAATATTTGCATTAATTAATTTATAAGTTTTGTAAGTTTTCATTTTCTCAAAATTTATGCAAATTTATTAAATCCAAAAATGATAATTTTCTGTGTTTCTTATTTCATTTTCCCTTCAGCATTCGCAACATATTTTCCTGGCATTGAAAATTACATAATACCTACATAGCGCAAATAAAAGTCCAATATTAATTAAACTTTTATTTCCAACTGAATTATTTAATTTAAAAAAATCTCCATATAAACAAAAAATCAAATTAAGAATTTTCAATTCCGAAAAACATTGTTTTCCCATCAATTTTTTTTATTTAAAATGAAAATTCTCCATTTTAGGGGCTTTTCATTGTTGTGAGGGTGGAAAATAAACTTTTTCTCATTGAAAAATTCGTGAAATATAAATCATTGAATAATTTAATTATTCATCCAACAGGATAAATTACCTTCATTGACATGTGAATAGTATATGGAGAGAGACCAATTTGATTGGTGAAATATTGACGTGGAAAACTCTTCAAGTGTGATTAACATCAATTTCAGAGCCTTTTCAGCGTTACATATTGAATTATGTGCTGTGAAAAATCAATTTGGGGTTAAATCCTTCTTGACTGTAAATCAATTGCGTGAAATTCTTTTATTTTCCATGGGATAGGCATGAAAAATGAGGGGTTGAGGGAGGGGGAATCCCAACGCGATAAGGGTTGACGTTAATTCAAAAATTCTCAATGAAAATTCTATTGGAGAGGTTGAAGTATTTTGCGGATATTCTCTTTTAATATGTATCATTGTATATTGTGTCAATCAATTGGGGTCAATATGGGGCGTATTTGTACCCAACTTTGATCCCATTTTTTTTCTATTTATTCACCGTGGTCTTCAAATAACACAGCGAGGCCGCAAATTTATTCAATCAATAATTTCACGTTGAAAACTTCAAGTGATGATTCATCAAACCATAATAAACCGTCCACTCTGCTGTGTGGCTTGAAGATACCATATTCGATATTTCTGGGATTAATATTGAGAGCTGATTTAGTAGTGCTCTGTGGTGGTGAAGTGATAAGATGAATAGGGAATTATTATCCATTCTAATGCAATTCTCCCGATCAATTGCACAACCCTCCCAATCCAAAAACCCACCCCAATTTCCCTGTAATTATGTCTGATCATGCATTCATATATTCGCAAAAGGAATTGGAGATGGGGATGAGAGGGAATGATGGGAATTTGAATTTCTATGACCTCTTTCCCATCTATCTCTTGTATTTTGTACCATCATCTATTTTAGTCAAAATGTCGATAATGGATGTGAATTAATGTCCATTAAATAAATTATATATTCCCCACATAGGGTGCCCGTATTATTCCACGTGGATAAGTAGTTCTATGTTTTTGCCTCTCAGCATTGAACGATGCTTACAAACTCACGGGAAAAGGGGTTTCCTTTTGTCTTCCAGGTATCCGCCTTCAACTTTCACTCAAACTTTTGAAGAAATATTTGGATAGGCTTTCCTTCCACTAAAATATATAGCTTGTTTGGATAGTAAAGTGAACATTACGATGGGCACTATAACTATGTATTATTTTTAATTAAAATTTAAATATTTATCTTGGAAAGAATTTATGAAGAATAAATTATTAAAATTTATCACAGATACTATAAAGAAAAGTTTGAAATTAAATCAAAACGTCGCTGTTATGCAAAAACCATCAAATGGCAGCTTTATTTAAAATACTTGACAGTTTGATACTCATTTAAATTTTAATGTTTTGATTGTGAAAAAGTAATTTAATTTCTCTTTGATCATACTATTATGTTCTTAATTATTTAAAACAAACCCATAAATGTAACTAAAAATCCACATAAATTGGCAAAATTTTCACCACGTGAGAGGATTAATTTCATACATATACATATATGATTGTGAGAGAATTTAAATTGAATACGATGCAAAACGTGTTGGGTGCGAGTGAACGTTAAATTTGGTAATCCATCGAAAATCCACACAATTACTCATCTTTCAAAGCTTTCAAGTCTCCCGAAATTTTCACTCCCAAAAACCACCTTCACTCACCCACAACATATAGAGGAATTATATACGAGAGACATTGAGTGATGAAATGGAGAAATTACCCTATTAAGAACCATCTCCATCAACATGGTGTAATGGTAAAAGGCGCGAAGGAATTATTTTGAAAATTCACTTTTCATTGCGTTGTGCTAACAAAGAAGCTCATCAACATGTACTGGCTTGTATATAATACAAACTTTGGTCGTAATAGATGGGAAAACATGGTGTGATGACAAATAAGTCAACTTCTAATTTACATAACTCATAATATAAATAATTTTAAAAGGCTCTCATGGTAGCCACAAATGGTGTCTGTTTGCAAATAAATTCTCTTCTACTATGCCCCACAAGAATCATTACAGTGCCAAAAAGAGCGAGCTTAAATGACAAATTCGTCACACCAACAACACTATATATATATTTCACGTCAGCATTGCTATATGTACAGTAGGTACATTCATATATAATTCAAATAACGCGAGGGAACTCCATAAAATTAATTTTTCATTTGCAACTAGAATTTTATTTTTACTCCACCATTTCCCATTGCAAATGATATAGCACTAATGATTTTTTTTCTTCATCATTTTCTCACTTTGATCATCATAATATCATTGTTCTGTTACCATTTTTCGCTGCATAGTTCATGTTTTTTTTGCATATCTCAAGCTCATCGCACTTATTAACCCATTATGCGATGAGACAAGAAGAGTAAACGTGATGGAATTTGCGCATTCTTATCTTCTACTTGCGCGCGGCTTCTCTTTGTCCCCGTCCCGCGTGCAAGACCCTCCAAAAAGAAGGTATTTGTGATTAGAAATGAGGAAGATGAGGCACGCAAAATTCATCAAGTTCTTCACATTCCCCATGAGCATAATATATATTAAAAAAATCCACACTACTGCTGAAACCTTTGACGAGTGGAATAGCAATTGTATGAAAAAAAGCCGTTTGTTTTCGTCTTAATCTCCTCATTTCTTCAATTGCACGCACACTTTTTTTTGTCTGTAATAACAATAAAATAGCATCAAGGTAGAGCATTCATATATACACAGTCTGCCTTCAATTTAAACGTGAGTTTTTGTATAGAACGAGTGATTAATTCGAGGGGGTAATCATGAGCAGATGTTGAATGACTTTTTACAATTTTTTTCTGTTTCTGAAAAAGTACTAAAGGAGCAGATATTTCAATAATCTAATTCAAATTTCAAAGTTTTTAGACAAAGATATATGATTAGTTTTTCCGCCAATTCAATTACCCAATAGGTGGCGCCCCAATCATTAGGTCCTCTATTAAAGAAATTATCCAGAAGATCCAAGCTAAATGAATTTTCTAATAATTCTTTTAAAGTTAAACCCTCAAGAATGAAATGACAAACCCCTTGTGATTTAATACAATTAATAATACAACTCTGGAATACAATAAAAAACACCCTTCCCTTGTTGATCTCGCTCTCTCTATGTGTGTATTATGTATTTTGTGTGCCCAGAGAGACATGGAAAAATTCACATAGTTGATCATTATTTTACACAAGGAATAATCATTGCATTTCTATCACAGAAAGATTCTTACAACTTTATTCCTCATACGTGCACGTTGAATAATTTAGCAAAAACATAGAGCACGAGTTTGTGAAGAAATTTGCCTCTTTTACGAGCACCTACACACGGTGGAGAGCCTATGCTAGGAATGTGAAAACAGGGTAAAATTCAATTTCCTCCGCGACACTCGGGAAACAAGATCGTTTCACGGAAGAAAATAAGAAAATTGGGGTGAGGGGGGTTGGCAAAAAAAACGTTCAAGCTAAGAAGTGAGAAAAGTGGTGAGACAAATTAAAGGGAGAAAAGTTTTTCAATATAATTCCGCCAATTTGCTTCGCATGCCAAAATTAGATTTCCACCCATTTCCACACATTTCGAGGATTGCTCCTCACCACCTCCCGCACCCAAAATACAACATTGTGGTCAAATTGAGAAAGTTTTGCAGTGCAAAGATCTCCACAAAGGGCGATGAGAATTGTGCAGCATATATTTTAAAAGTTTCTTGATTGATTGACTTTTATTGTCAATTTTGGGTGACACAGTGGCAGTGAAGTAACATTTTACTGCATCAATTTTGAGCCACAAGAGTATTTCCTCAAGATAAGAACAAGTGTGGCAAATAAACTCCATTAGTGAGTCAGCATAATTTCATGTGAGAGAATACGCAAATTTTGAGGTGTCATGTCTTCTGTTTGAAGTAAAGGTTGAACTAGAAGAAATAACCGTCTTTTTGTAAGAAAATGCCGTAGTTAAGGAGAAAAAATCTCAATAGATATTGCCTCAATTATGTAAAATTAATGATTAATCACAAATGATTTTAGAATAGAAGTTTTGAAGTAAATTACATCGATAAATAAGGAATAATGATTAAGGAAAGACTAGCCAAGTAAGGCTAAGAAAGAATTTAAACAGACTTGTTTTAAAGCAGCGACATCTAGTAGCATATTTTCAATGAGATAATTCACGGAGAATTCATTACATTAATATGAAATCATTTCTATTTTAAAACAAATAAAATAAAACCATCAGAGAAAATCAATAAATCAGACATTTCATTTGCCACAACCTCTTGTGGCAAATACGATGTGAATATGCCCGACTATATACATATATAGCAAGTGTGGAGAAGTGTTAAGGAATGAAGGGAATGCTATATGAAAATATTTATATATTCCAAGTGATATTCATGGCCATTAGAATATTCCTCAGCAGGCTCTCTCGCTTGACTCTCTAAAATGTGATGCAATAAATTTTTTAATTGAAAGAATTTGGCTTCTTCACACTTGACTTAATAATGCGCAAACGAGACATACGTATACACATAAAAAACAACTTAAGCTCTGTTTATTTACATTTAGCAGCAAAAATATGAGTCAAGACGAGAATGAAAAAAAAAAATGATCAAACTGTAGGGAAAACCAGGGTATACGTGGAAGAGAAAATCTAATTGGAAAATTGCTGACCTGAATTTTTCCAACAATCCCTCCGTAATTCCTCCCTCATTTATCTTCAGTGGCACCTCTTCTTCTTCATTTTTTTTCACTGTGTGCCAAGCCTATATATAAAATGAGAAAATGTGGGTCTTGGGGATGAGAAAAATGTCAGACATTCTTTGTTTTCTCTCTTGCATGATTTGTTGTTTAGCATGCAAATTCATGCGGCGATGTGAAAGGAGAGTCATCCCTCAAGGCAACCCTGCCCCCGCCCCTCAGTTATTGAAATATTTATAATGCAGCGATAATAATCTTCAATTTTCTTTACAATTCTACTCCATTTATTGTATAAAGTTGAAAATTTCATTTTCCTCACATTTAATTTGGGGAGCTTTTATTTCCAATTTTCCTCCAATCTACCCCAAATCCACACCCCATACAATGGCTCTTTTTGCCTTTCCTTCGACCTTAATTGACTCTTTCTCTCGCATATTTTCCATTGGATTGTTGGGAAAATTTTATGAGAGATTTTTCATTTCCTTAACTTCCTCAATGAATTTATTAATCAAATTATTTGCGCGCCATTGGATTTGTTTGACAAATGAAATACGTTTATTTTTAGCAAAAGATTCTGGGCTTTCTTCTTGGGTTCTAAGCATTCAAATGGTGGGGATTATTTAACCCAATTTGTCCAATTTTGGAAAATAACAAAAGAAATTTCGTAACAATTTACCGAATTTGGAGAACAAACGAAAGAATTTATTTTCCTAAAGAATTTATCAATAAAACTTCCTGTTGAGAAAGAAAAAGAAAAGAAAATCCTCCGTTTAAACAATAAGATCATCAGTGCAAAACTATATTCTCTTTGACAAAGAACAATTCATTATTCTTTGAAATAATTTATCATTATTCTTTGAGTTTTTTTAAGTCATGTTCATGATTGAATTCTTCATTTGGGCAGAACATTATTTGCAGCAAAATCCCCAACATTTTATGCATTCACTGCACACAATTTCGTTTGTCATTTCCAAGTGTAGTATACCCTTTCCGTTTTCTCATGTCTCTCGAGACACTAAAAGCGGAAGACAGCCGACAAAGTTTGCTCCAACCAGACAATAATAATAATTTATTTTTCCCTCCACAGCGGAGTTTTTCCGTGCTGGAAAATAGTTACAAATTTTATGGGGAGGAGTATGAGGAGACAGCAGTTGAAGTTCTTTTTTTAGGGGGGTGTGGGGGGCTATACCTTTCATGGCATCGTAAGAAAATTCCGAGCAATCGTAAGAAGACGATGAAGTCAGCACAAGTACTTATTTCTTACTCTCCTTTTGCCCAGGAACTCTTTTAGGGATTCACTCCTCCATTTAGGAATGCAGCAGTGCCAAATTGTCTAATTCCTATTCGCGTGGGAATTGCTATTCCTTTAGCGCCATGAACGAATGAAAATAGCATGAAGAAGCAACTTTTTTTCCACCACCAATAGGACACGTATAATTTGCTTGTGCATTTTTTACCAACATCATAAATTTATCTGTTGCTCAAATTCACTACACTTTTACACGCTTCGTTTGTCTTTTATTGCTCCACGTTGCCTTCCGTGAGTGGTGTGTCAGCATAAAAATACTTCCTCGCCACATATCCTTTTTATGCGCCAAACCCATTTGGTTTGGGTGGTGGTGGTGAAGGGATAAAATTTTTAAGGAAAAGAATAAAATTAACTTTGAAAGACCAGTTGAGACAGTTGCTATCCTCTTTTATTTTATTTTTTTTACCTGGACACGTATGCAAATATAATATGCGGGACTATTTATTAAAATGATTCACTCGGTGAGGAGAACAATATGAAAATTTACAGAAAAGGTAAATATTCTTGGAAATGTTGAAAGAAGCCAAAGAAGAGTCATGTGCAATTTGTGTCCAGAGTTGAAGGATTTTTTTGAGAATAGTTTTCAGTTTTTGTGCTGCAGCAAAATCAATCATTAGTTTTTAATTATAAAAAATATACTTAATGACAAAAATTAGTCAAAGCGTCGCTGGAAAGAGTAATAAAATAAAATCAGAGATTAAAATAATCTTTGATAAAATAATAAATTTCATAATGTTTCCTATGTTTTTCGGTTTTATAAGAGACCTTCTTCAGGCCTTCTCATAATATACTAACTGTTTGATTATTTTGAATAATTTTAAAAGATTTTTTTCTTTGCAAAATTATCTTTTTTCTTAAAAATTCTTTTAAAACGAAAACCAATATTAAAATAAATTCACAAATTAATTGAAAACAAAATAAACCATCGGATCATCCAATCATTAATCTTTAATCTCTCTCTAAAGCAACTCAGTCTAGAGACTGATGGTGACATTCTATATCTCATTGCATGTGGTGTGGAAAAGACACAAAGCATAAGAAAAAAAGAACACCACAGAAACATCAGGTGAAATTAAATTGTGTAATGTTGTTTTGGGAAATATGTACATCTGCGAGAGAGTTCCAATTCCCGCAGTAAGCGGAAATTCCCCCCAAAGCCATATGAGAATAATAGAATTTCACTTTCTTCGGCGACGTCTACCCAGCAGAAGGCTCGCTCCCACACTCTGCACTGAAAGTGACACGAAAATTCATCTCAATTTGCGACAAAATTCTCATTTTCTTTTTCACTGCAAAAATCATCTCGATGTGAAGAATCAAAAAGGCAAACAAACTCCCAGAGGTTGATAGGAAAATATTTGAAAGCAATTCACACGAGTTTTTGTGCAAATATTTGACTAGAAAACCAACTTAATTTGTCATTGACGACGCGTCTTTATCAGAGGCGTTATGGGGTACATACACAGCACACACAAAATAGAAAATAAGCTCCCGCCTTATCAATTTCTGCACAATTTGCAAGGTGGAATAAAAAGACATCAACCACCACACAGGTAAATATAAATCAAACGTGACAACTTTGCCATTTTTACGAGCCAGCAAAAACACCTCTATCTACCTTTATTATTTTCATTTAATATTTTAACGATCGAATCCACCTCTTTTCCATGCCTCCCGTTCTTCCCCTCCTAATGGAGCTCACGAGACCCCATCCGTGTGTGGGTGTCTCTCTGCAAAAAACCCATGAATTTTGTATCAACTCTCTAACCATTTTTATCTAAATTTATTGATTTTTCTTTCCCTGAAAATTTGCTTAAAAAAACCACAAAATTAGTCACAGATAATGTTGGTTACACACAATTTTTAAAAGAGGTTTGTGGAACATTTATCACAAGCTTGGAATAACTTTATGAGTTCAGAAGCTCTTCAATAAAATAAATTATCTATTTTTTCGTATGATTCTCAGTCAATGTATTGTGCGAACAGATGTCACAATATCGCATTTCATTCCATTTTATAGCGCTAAAGTCGCTAAATCTGTTTTCACATGGTTTTCAGGCAAAGAAATTCTTTCCAGTATGAGAAGGAGTTGATGAGTTTTATTTAGAAGAAATAATAATTAATATTTAAAGTCGTAGCAGAAAGGGGTGAAAACAAAAAAAAATACATTTCCTTAACTTTAAGAACCCTTAACCCTTTAACGTCCAACGTGAAACATAAAAACATTGAAACATGCGCTCTTTTATCGCGATTTTTATTCTATGAATTTTTTAGAGGATTTTTCTCACTCAGAACGTCTTCTTTGACCCCTTATTCGTGAATTTGATGCATTTGTAACATGGAAGAACAATTACATTCATAAATAATTGAAAAAATAAAATGTTTCACGTTTGGGTCAGCGTATGACCCAAAAAACCTTAAAGGGTTAAAATGGGAATAAAAAGAACGACTCAGAAGTGAAGTTTTAAAAAGATTGAACAAAAAAAAAATACTTTTAGAATTTTTGAATTCGGGTTATCGGCTTTGGATGAATTCTAACGTTCGACATTACTTTTGTATCGTCTGACGTTTATTTATTATTTTTCATTACATTTCTTGTTCAGCGTTTGACCTTTCTTTTCTAACTTTACACGTTTCATTTCTATCGTTTAAAGTTTCTTTTCGCCAAAACTCAGAAATGAAATAATTTCAAAATGATTTACGAAGAAACGTCAAACGTTAGATTTGCGCCAACTGTCAAAAGCTATTAATTTGAAATGGAAGAACCGTTTATAATTGATTTAAAGACCAAATGTCAATCTTCTCACTGACCGTTTTTTATTCTCTTTTTTATTATCCTTTAAAAATAATTTTATAATTTTTTAAGAAGTCCCCTTGGGTAGATTTCTAACTACGCTCTACTCCAAGATTTTTTGTGCCTCCTTGTGACACTTTTGCACGGCATGTACGTACCGTATGGATTCCAGGAGAAAGACAGAACGGAAAGAAAGAGCAAAAGGGACTCTTCAACGCGAACAAGGTCCAAATAGGATAAGAAAAAAACCTCCCAGAGTTTTTTTTCCACCGAAAACACTCATGCTGTTGAGTTTTCTCACTTCTTCGCTCACTTATATGATTATGTTGGAGGAACGAAAAAAAAATGATTGCGCCTCATAACTATATTTGAGTGGATGTTAAACATATTTGTGGGTTGATCTTTGGGTGAGCTCTGTGTGTGAAGACATCGTGTCTGTTGGCAGCGATGACGATGTTTTTTGCTGGTTCTCCAACCAAACCATCCGCGGGAATTACTCAAAATAGCAACGTACGTCATTGTTGCTTCTTGCACGCGGCGCGGAGAACCGAAAAAAGCATCGCGTACACCCATGTTTTTGTTTATAAAATGCTGAATTTTATTGGTTGGACGAAAATTGAATAAACGCCACAATTGATATTGTAAACAACCGTCTTCTCGAAAGAGAAGAAAAAAATTCATTGAGAAGATTGATTTAGTTTATTTATTGTACGTTTTTTTCACACCCAAGAAGAATGAGTTTAATGGGTTGTTTTGGGTCGTTATGAGCGGGTGGATGGGATTCTTTAAACAAGAGGGTTTGAGGGGTCCCATGAGGATCTCTGTGCTGTGCACAAACCAGACAAGGAACCCCCGAAAAAATCTACTTTATCATTCTGAGTTTCTTTCTTTTACTTCTTCTGCCCTTTGTTGGGTATACCTAAAATGTTTTCTTTCTTCCACGAGATGAATATTTTCTTCTGTTGTGGCCTCTTCATTTTGTGTGGAGGTAAGGAACTGTGAGTAGAGATATTGTAGGTCCTTTTGTTACAGTGAAAGGATCTTCTAATAAATTCACAATCTAACACACTCTTGCGCGCATTCTTCTCCCAAAACGTTCACCGTTTCAAATGCAAAGTGGTTGTGTTCACGGGAGGGACAGTGTACGTATAACAACAGATATATAGAAAATAGGTAAATATAGGGGGTGGAAAACGCAGCAGAGGAAGAACCCCTGAAAGCATCAATTTATGTTGAGTGTGTTGTATGTACCTGGGCTGAATGTATTCAGGTGTATTTAATATTTCATTTGTATGGGGGCGATGGATTGCGCGTCGGCTGTTTTTAGAGGTGCTCAATTCACAGAGGGCTCAATATATGAAGGGCAAACACACTGAGAGGAAGGTGTTTAGGGTTGAGGGTGTGTATGTATGTATTAGAGGCCTCCTTGAGCATAGATAGCATATCCTAACTCGCATGTTGTGTACCAAAAAAAAACCCGATGAGGGGAATAAGTAAAGCGGAATAACAAACAAACCATTTTCATGTTGAACCTTTTTATATGGCTCAGCTCTCCCATATGGAATTTAATTGTTATTCCCTGCTTAAACTTTAAACAAACCCTCCCCCGCATTTGACTTCCAGTAGTACCATGCGTGGGGATTTTATGACATTAAACTCCTCACTTTTTTCCCGTTTTTTTTTCTTGTGCAACACCGGAAAATGCGATAATTGCAAATTTCTGGGACAAAGATGCGTTGCAGCATGAATATTATTCATTTTTCATACATTAAAATTAATGAAGAACTTTAACAAGAAGTATTTTTTTAAACGAGAAGTCTTTGAAATAACTCTACATCAACTCTACATTTCTCCTGATAAGATAAATCATTTTATTTATGGAGCATACATTTGATATAGAAGACTGGTACAAAACCCCAGGAAATGAGAGCTAAAATTATGTTTGAAGAAATTAAATTTATAAGAGAAATCGAATAGAAGGTTAATAGAATTTCTTCCAATTCTATTTTTAAAACAGAAAAATATTATGAGATGACGTGATTATGTATATAAAGTTTGATAAACAAATAAAATGTAATTAATTTTTTATCGGTGGGATTTAAAGTATTTATATAAAAAATGTGATGATGCCACGATTAATTCGCGATATGCTCTCATTTAATTAATTTTTTTGAGATTTGAAATTTTATTCTTATCTATTTTTACAAAATTAAAGAGCAAAAATTTAGATTTTTTATAAAATAGTAATTTATTCCATAAGGTCGAATTTCAAACATTTTTTAGGGTATTTTTTTTTTAATTTTCATGAAAAAAAAGAAAGAAAAAGCCTCAAAATTAAATAAATTCATTCACAACATTCCTAAAAATTTGCATTCATCAAAATTAAGACTAAAAATAAGCTAAAATACCCTAGAACTCCTTCAAGGTCAGAACGAATTCGAGATCAGCTGCAGCAACAACAATAATGCACTCTTGAATGGACTACGCCTCATAGAAAAATGAATTTACAGCATTGCCTCAGTGTGAGGCTCTTTGAATTGATTTTCTTTTAATTTAATAAAATGGGAGCAAAAAAAATGAAGCAACTACTGCTGCAACAAAGATTTTGCTCTTAGAAGTAGAGAATCGTGCGCTCCAGAAAGGCGTGGAGGAGGCGACCGGGGCACCGGAAAAGTGGGTCGCGAACTCACCTTCAATGCAAACGACGTGGTCACGAATTTGCTGTGCTATCTGCTGATCCTGGATGAGCTCAATTAGGTCGTAGATAGCATAGATGGATGGATGGACACTCTCGAAGCGCTGAATTTCCTGCCTAATGGCCAGGGAATTGGTGAGAAATGACTGCAGTGGCCGGGAGTTCATTCTGCACTGCCCTCGAACTCTTTTTTTTTTATTAACACTTCAACTTCTTCTTCTTTTCTTTTAACACTTTGAAAACTTCCCCCAGAAAAACATACCAAATGGGAGTTTAATTGAGCATCAAGCACAAACTCAAGCACTTCCGAATCATTTTTGCATTTCCGGGAGCCCGGAAGTATGTGTGTGGGTAGTGAGATGTGCAAACACAGGGCGATTTTGGTAAAAGCTGAGTATGTGTGACCTCAAAAAGAAAAACGTAATCACATCAAAATTCACGACAGACGCTTCACAATTTGGGGTTCTCGTCACGGGGTAGTTGGCACAAATTGCACTCCATCGCTTTTCGACGCGACGTCGCCACAAACAATTTAATTAAACTTTTCCCGAGGGACACGATGCGAACGAGGTTTTGATTTTTAGTTCGACTAAAAATAAGTGACAACGTAGATGGAGATAGTGTTTGCTCAGCGATGAGCGCAAGAACGCGAGAAATCGCCAACATTCGCGCCGAAAGCTTTGAATTTGAACTTATAGCTGAGTTATTGTGTGCTTTTGATCGTTTGCGTTTGAATTTGAATTGCATTTAACGGTAAAAGCTCAGGGGCTAATAACTGTCGAAACTTAAAGCACCTTAGAACCCTTAGAATATCTAGTGAAATAAGTTGGTTTTTGTTTATTTTTATGCTATGATTTATTTGTTGTTTGATAATTTTTTAATAAAAAATTTAAAAATGTTTATTGTTTTTCATTTAGTTTTTACAGTTTATACTTTAAAGTCTCTAGAACCGTTAAAAACCTAAAAAAAATATTTAAATGAAGCAATGATTTTTTTTAAATATGCTTAGAAATTGATTCTTTTTTATTCTTTTATGTTTTTATTTTATTGAAATTAATTTATTTCACTTTAATTATCTAAAAGTTAAAACTACAAAACATATTAGTAAGCAAAAAATAATATTTATGCATTTTTTAAATCATGTTTCGTACTACGAACAATTTTAGTAAGATATGTACAGTAAAGTCTTACTGCGAGGTCTTACTGTAATGTAAATGAATTTGGGGAAAAAATGAATAAATGATAATTAATTTAAAGAATTTCATGCAAGATTATTAAATAAAATGAATATTACTATTTAATTCGTTATATGTCTGCATTGAATTTAAATGATTCATTGAGATTTAAAAGGACAAAATTTAATCTTTAAATCTTTATCTACAAAATTGATCCATAAATGAAACATTTTATAAATCATAAATCAGTTTAAACAGGAGATTTTATCTGCAATCTCCTTTGGGTCCTTCAGTGACCTCCCCTTGGCTTCTTAAGCGTTAAATTTTGAGCTATGATGCCCTTTTCAAACTAAACTATTCAATGTAATCTTCAATACAAAATTAAAGCACTTTCCCTTTAATTTGGCAATAGTATTTCAATGTTGCCGAAAAAAGAGCATAGAATATGCAAATTTTCGTGAAACTTCCATTACATAACGAACCCTCATTGGCTTTTGCAAAAAAAAAATAGATAATTTCGCGCCTCAATGCTGGTGCAGAATAAAAGAAAAAAAAATGTTGAGATGGAGAACTTTTGTGAGACAAAGTCTAAAAGATGATTTCAATGGGCCCCGCGTTGGCTTCTTTTGTCGCATAATCACGCTAATTGTGCTGCAGTACCAGGGCGAGTGCAACTACTGAAATTTGCGGCAAAAGTGACCTTCCTCCAATCTCAAGATTGCACAATATATGTATTATCTTCTAACGGCTCTGGAAAAACTCCAAACAGACAATATTCTCGCGGGGCTTGTGGGAAAACATTGAAAAGGCCTGAATGGGAGAATCTGACTGAGAATGAATTTCCACCACACGCGTGGTCTTTTTGAGTGTTTCTAATCACCCCGACATTCCCAAGTTGTTGGTGTATTCGTGGAAATTTGTTTGTACCTTTTTCCATATATGATATAGGTAGACAATAAATGATAAGTTTTTGTGGGTATGTTGCCGTTTGTTCTTGCATGAGGAGTCAGAGTGAGATGGCGAATTAACATAAATATATAATGTATATGCATGGAAAAGGAGTTAACAATTGCTACCCGCATTTGTGCTGCAAAAAGTACCTACTGCTGGGAAATTCGTCGTCAGTACGTGCTGGTGATCCGTGACCGACGGACAGTTAAATCCTCGATAGTTCCTGACCCGCGTGAGTGACTTGTGGGTTGTGCAGTGAATAGAAGTGAAGTGAGAATGAGGGGATTTATCAGTGCAGGTGCAGTGATTTTTTTCGTGCTTCTTTGTGACCCAATTACCACAGTGGGTGAACCAACACCCAAACCACAGTTGGATTTACCACCCCTGCCACCGGGAACGAGTACAACAGAACAACCACAACCCCCACCTGTCCCAGCTCCTGCAGGTGATCCCACCATCTTACCAAATAGCTATGCTGGAGAACCCGATGAGGAGGGTAGATCGTCACGAGACTACGACAGCGATCGTAGTCAGAGATACGGTCCACCCTATGAAAGTGATGATGCATACTACCGCGATCGAAATCGATATGGCGATCGGGTAAGTGATTAGCACGCGATCCTCAGTTGAAGGACGATCATCATTCATTCATTCGCATATTTTATTTAATTAACAATTTCTCAGCTGAATTTTTCTTATTCAGCTGCCATTCAAAAAAAAAAAGATGAAGATGATCTATCCGAAGAAATTCATTAATGATCACATTAATTACCGCATGAAAAGATCTGCGATCTGTGATCATCAGTTGGCAATTTATTTTTCATTAAAATATTATTAATTTGATTTTTCTCAGCCCTACGATGAAAATTACGACACACCTGTAAAGTACAGCAAGGATGATGATCGTTACTATAACTATCGCGGTCAGGGAGGATATCCAGGAGCAGGGCCGTACAATAATGATGATGAACGTTACTACAACAGTCGGGGACGCTATCCAAACCCTAATCCCTACAGCAATGACGACGATCGTTACTACAAAACAAATCCATACAATGATGATCGCTATAGGGATGATCGCTACAATGACGATCGCTACAGAGATGATCGCTACAGAGACGATCGTTACAGGGATGATCGTTATAGGGATGATCGTTACCGAGATGATCGCTACAGAGATGATCGCTACGGAAACGACGGCTACAACCGGTACGATGATCCTGAGCGAAAGTACCAAGCTGCCAATGATCGTCTAAGTCGCTATTTGGCTGAAATTGATCAAAAAAGCTCCGATGAGTGCTTCCACAATGTTGCAGCGCAGTGGAACTTCGAGACAAACGTCAATGAGGCGTCGCAATTGGAAGCAGTAAGTTTGTGTCGCACACGTATGACATTGACATGAAAAATTGCAAATTGAGAGTTCATTGTTTGTACAACCCCACCCTATGTGTGATCTGTGGGAGCCATTGTGTGTCTGCGTGCACAAGAATAAAACAATGTCTTATGCGTTTTCAGATATTTCTCATATTTTATTTAAAAAAAAATATTACTTTCTGTAGCTCACCGCCCAGCAGCGCTATTCTGAATTTCAACGTGCCATTTGGGACAGGATGCGATTTGTGGATAGAAGTACAATTTTCGATGATCACCTCTATCGTCAAGTCAATCTTATGAGTATCATTGGGGCTAGTGCTCTGCCACCAGATCAACTTGATCGGGTAATGAAGAATTTTTAGCTGCGATCATTTATTTTTTGGTGATCATGCAGTTTTTATGATCATTTAATTTTTTTCGAGATCATTTAAAATATTTTTTGATCATTTAATTTGAGATCATTTTAAATTCTTAAATGATCATTTAATATTTTGGATGATCATATGGAATGGATCACTAATTATTACAAAAAAATTCTTTTAAATAATTTGTGATCATTCAAATTTTTAATTTTTTTTTAGCAATAATTTAAAATTTTTCGCGATATTCTTTTATATTTTTGTGATCTTCTAATAAGTATTTCTTTTTTTTATAAAAAGAAAAATATAATTTTATAAATATCAAAGATCATGAAAGTTTAGCGATCATAAAAGTTGACCACTGCATGAATTTGGACAAGTTTTCAAAAATAAAGAAAACTCAAGAATTTTTCTAATCAGAATCAATCTTTTTAATAAAAAGAAATAATAAAATCAATATAAATTTATTTATTTTTGGTGTTGTAGGATTAATCCTACCGTCCGTTGGCTGACGCAATCGGAAGGATTAATCCTACAACACCAAAAACATTTAATTCCGTCAGAATCAACTTAAGTAAATTTATTTACACAATAAAGAAAAATATTTTTCCGAAATTTAAGACAAAAAAAAGAAAAAGGATAAGCTACATATCCACGAAGGGAGAATAAAAGATGGCGACGGGAGGAAACATTCAAAGCGTCATGCTCAATGAAATAATGCACATGCTCAATGAAATTGCTACCAAAAATGAAGAATACTTCAAGGCACTTAATATAAGACTAGAGCTTAAAGAACTTAAGGCCAAGGTTGTTGCCTTTTTGATAAATTCATTGAGGCGGAGAAGTTCCCGATCTCTTTTGGAGGATCTTGAGGAATTCGAAACAAAAATGAAAGAGTCTTCGAGGTTAATTATTAAAGCTGCCATCAGAAAGGTCGTGAAGAAGGGTTATAAGGGATGTATCATGGTGGTCATACACCCCCATGTCCAACAGGAACTAAATTTTAAGAGTGTCCAAGAAAAGGGAGACTTGTCGAAATACGAGGTAGTGAAATATACTATTAAACACGCCGAGGTGACTCAGCAGGAGGCTGCGAAGGAGAGCGCAGGAGGATCGGATTTACCAAAAAAAGAATTACGCGAAAAAGACGGGAAGAAGAGGAAGTGAACGAGAGTAATCCAATTATCTCTCTCAGCTCAAAAATTTCAATAATTTTTGTGGCGATCTCATAGGGTTTTTTCTCACAAAAGTTTTTAATATAAATATTTATAATAATAAATGAAAAGATCATTATTTTGCATGATCAAAAGTATGATCTCTAAGTGATCTTCATTACAAATATTTATTAAATGAATAATGATCATGATCTTTAGTGTCTTAAATTCATCCAGTGGAAATAAAGTAATATTTAAATTCTCGCGATCGCGATCTTTTCTTTAGTAATTTCTCTTCTTTTCATGGATCTTTTGAATTTATCAAATTCAGTTATATTTTTTCTTGCAAAAATTTCACTTTTCGGCAAAACATTAACCAGTCACGGAATAATTGGTTGATTTTGATAAACCTGAAAGTTTTGGAAAGAAAATTAATGTTAACTTTCATTAAAGTCCAAAATCAAAAAATCCATCAACTATTTATCTATTTTTATCCAATTCCATGAATTTAAAAGAATTATTTTTTTTAAACTTGAACGCTTTTCAAAGTAAAATAGCTTGCATGTTTGATTTTTATTAATAAATTTTTTTTATTTAATTTTAGTACAATCGCTTGATTAATGATATGTTGGTGATCTACAACGGGGCATCAATTTGCGCGTATGAGCAACCCTTCCACTGTGGATTACGCCTTCAGCCTGAATTGAAAGAAATAATGGCCAAGAGTAGAGACTGGGATGAATTGACGTGGACATGGCTTGAATGGCGACGAAAATCCGGGAGAATAATGCGAGAACTCTTTGAGCAGCTCGTTGATCTCACAAATGAAGCTGCCAGATACAACAGTAGGGATTTTTCCTTCTCAGAAAATGAACTTTTTTAATAAAATGTCTTCATTGCAGACTTTACGAATGGAGAGGACTACTGGAGTTTCCCATTTGAATCTCCATCCTTTAGGGGTGAAATGGAGCAAGTGTGGAATGAAGTTCTTCCTCTTTACGAAATGATTCATGCCTACACGAGGAGGAAGCTGAGGGAATTCTATGGGCCAGATAAGATTAACAGGAATGCTCCAATTCCTGACCATGTGCTGGGCAATATGTACGGGCAGAGTTGGTCTAATATTTTGGATGTTATTATCCCCTATCCTGGACGGAGTTTCCTCGAAGTGACCCCTGCAATGAATGCTCAGGGATACACTCCCCTCGTGATGTTCCAACTTGCAGAGGAGTTCTTTGTCTCACTCAACATGACGCCCCTTCCGCCACAATTCTGGATTAATTCCCTCCTTGAGGAGCCTCCAGATCGGCCGGTGCTGTGTCAACCATCAGCTTGGGATTTCTGCAATGGACAAGACTACAGGATAAAAATGTGCACGACTGTCACGCACAAGGACTTGATCACGGCTCATCATGAAATGGCGCACATTCAGTATTTCTACAACTACAGGCATTTGCCGAAAGTTTTCCGCGATGGAGCTAATCCAGGTAAACGCAAAGCAAAGAAAAAATCTCGTAAAAAAAAGCTCAAAGCTCTTTTTATTTGTTTTTTTCTTTGTACTAAAGACCCAGTTTATGTGTTGAATCATATTTTCTCACTTTCAAATGAGCTACCAACCTTTTTTTCTCGCCGCTTGATCATCTCAAACAGCTTTTGGGTGTAATGAACTGACTGTAAGATCCATAAAAGCCACATTTGAGATATGATCGGTTTTTTTTCCTGATACATTTTCTTATCTGACGATCTTCAAATCATTATTCAATTTATCGCGGAAATGATTTAGACTTTCATTGCGCAATGAGATAATTTACACCTCAGCCTATTTGAGGCACATTTGCTGCTGTAACAACTTTTTGTTGTTGTTGAAACTATTTTAAAGAAAAAATAGAAGTAACAAATATTTTAAAAAGTTCGGGAAAAATTATTGAAATTATTATGCGTAGAAATAATTTCTTTTTTTTCTCTCTTGGAATAACGATTAACCGCATTGATGGTGTTTGGTTCAAGAACTTCCCTAGTGATCTCCATCTAAGAGAATCAACGCAATATATGTGGAAGTAGGCTTACAGCCAAAGCCACCCAATTAGAGGCTACAAAACGCCTTTACCGGTCGCTGCACTTCCATGCGCCAAATGAGGCGCACAGACATAGCAAATGAGAGTGAAAGTTTACCATAATATTGCGTGCGTTTCTCGTGTCTTTTTGAAGGTTTCCACGAGGCGGTGGGAGATGCAATTGGTCTATCGGTATCCACACCACGGCATCTCCAAACACTGGGCTTGGTGCACAAATCCGTCGATGACACAGCGCATGACATTAACTTCCTCTTTGCCCTGGCAATGGACAAAGTGGTCTTCCTGCCCTTCGCCTTGGCCCTCGAAGCGTGGCGGTATGATATTTTCAGCAAGAAAATCTCCAAGGAGCAGTACAATTGTCACTGGTGGCTTCTCCGGGAGCAGTATGGTGGCATTAAACCACCTGTGCTGCGATCTGAATTGGATTTTGATCCAGGTTCCAAGTATCACGTCCCAGCAAACATTCCGTATTCCAGGTGAGTCTATTTTCTTTTTTATTTAATTATTTTTCATATGATCCACATAAGTGATCTTTTGGAAAAACAAAGATCACGATCCTTTTAGAAAAATTGTCAAAAAATTTAATTAATTTTCATTTAATTATTTCTCTAATGTGATCTTCGCTTATCTTGTAAAGAACGATCGCGATCTTTTCACAAAGAAAATTGTCAAATTTACCGGTTAACTGTTACGAATATTTTAGCCATTCTTTAGCGATCTTTTAAGATCAACACTCACCGTTATTAAAATTTTACAAAATGCTTAACAAGATCTGTTGTCAAGATTCAACATCAACTTCCGGCTTTAGAGAATTTTTACCGGAAATTTATATAAATGCAAGGCGATCTCTTAATTGATCGAGGATGATCTTCAAGTATAAAATTTTCTTCGGTTGGGAATTATTCTTTGTGCTATGAAAAAAATCAAATTAGTTAGATTTTTATGAGATCTTTAATTGATCCTCTAGCTAATAAGGACAAAATGTGATCTTAAAATTCAATCTTCAGCCGATCCTTTCCTTCAAGGTTCATGCAAAATGTGATCTTCAAATGATCCTCCCACTAAAGACTAATACAAAAGCCGATCTTCAAACTCAAGTGATCCTTTCACTCAAAATGCGATCATTAGTCGATCCACCTTCCCTTCAAGGGCAATGTAAATTATGATCCTCCCACTAAAAATAACCACAAAATGCGATTTCTACTTTGCCAGAGATAACAAATGAGAAAAAGTAATCTTACACTGAATTAGTTGCACTCCCTCTGCGATCTTTGGTGCAACAGGTATGCACAACCAGCTGATTTTTCAGTGCTTCGGTCAAGGCTCATTCCTTCGCTGACCAGGCAGTGTGCAAAGAAATTGAGAAAACAACCCGCAACAGAGAGCCATGTACTGCCAATCTCTTGTGCAATATGACTTTGTTTGGCGCTGAGAAATGAGCAAAAATATGATTTTTTTTCGCAACATAATCTCCCCATTATGAGGAAATCCCACCTGAGTGGTGCACGGCGCTAAGATGATCAATTTGGTGAGAAATTATCCCAAATCCACCGAGACGTTTTGTTACGTAGGTTTAAGGAGAAAAAAAATAATATTAAAGTGCAATCCTTTAAGACGGAAATTGGCTCGATCACCTTTTTTTGTTGATTGCAATTAAATGTGAAATAGCCAATAGCACGATCGGGGGAAAAAAGCACAAGAGGGGCAATTAATTAAAAGGTGTGCAGAGTGTGGTTTGAAGTCAATTTGGCGATGGTTTGTTGATGTGGTGTGAGCTCAATGGGAATTTCTTAATGTCTTTCAATCATTATATTATGTTATGCCGTGTATGGTGAATTGATGGATATAAATTCCACTCAGTTGGAAATAACAATATGCAAATATATTGGAAGAAAAAAGAAATAATTCATCTTTTGCTGTTGAATTTTTTGGTTTAAATTCTTTCACTTTTGTAAAGTCAAACGAGAGTGATCGAGAGTGATCGTACAGATTGCTCGCGATCTTCAACCAATCAATATACTCTCTCACAAAGTCAATGAAGAAAGTACAAAAGCATAAAATATTCTCATAAATAGATGAAGGGATTATGCAATATAAAATTCTCTTCACACTCTCTCACATGGAGGGACGACACCCAGTTTCAACAGCTAATTGCATGCCGATTGCACAATTACTGCAATTGCGATCGCGATCATTCATGTGAACATGAACTTATGCGGCGAAATGATGTGTCTTCCCTCACACGCGGTGATCACTGGAGCGCGTGGTTTTTATGTGTGCGGGATTCGCAAAATGGCACACAAAAGCCCATCGCGGCGTCTCATTTTAAATATGCGGTTACGTGAAATTTTAGAAATTCAACCCATTCGCTCGATCGCGAGAGAGAGACCTCATGCAACGAGGAAGTGTTTGTGTTGCACTTTTATTTTCTTTTTTGAAATGAAAAGGAGAGAAAGATATCTACATAAAAGCACATTCAACGTCCAACGTTGCAACGACGACGCTGCTGGTATTACGAAACGGGGCAATCACAAAATACAATCATTTTTCATCATTTTAAAATAATAAAAAAATTATATGTTGCTGCACTTAATTCTTGGATAGATTAATTGCAATTTGCAATGCATTGTGATTCAAAAAATTTGATTAATAGTTGGTTAGGTGCTCAAGTCCCTTTATGGAATGATTTTTGAGCAATAGATGGCACGACAATCTACGTATAAAAATTAAAAATGCTCATAGATGTCGTTAGTTTTCAAATAAGAATTTTTAAATGTATAAATCTCCTCTTCGTGAACAAAGAATCAATTTTCCTGAAGAATTCTTTCTAGAATTGCTAGAAAATAAAATCTCGAAGCAGTCGCCATCTATTGTTAAAACTCCACCAGCCATTTTGGCAAATGAAAAGCATAGTTTTTTTTTGGTATTTTCAGCGTCTTGTTTTATTACAAAAAACAAAATACTATTTTATAGTAACTATTATACAAAAAAACAGTTTTACAAATTATTTTTCTTTACACAAAAAAGTGGACTTGTTTCTTCGCTTTTGCAGCACACAGTCGATGGTTGTACGCGAAATTCGAACGAAAGATGGTCTCGATGATCAATTAAATAGGTACTGAGGTGTGGAGAGGCGATGTATGCGAAGGCAGGGGAGGTATGTGGGGGTGGGGGGTTGATGAAGAAGACAAGTTGACAAAATCACAATTGTTTGATAGCGCCTTAATGGTGCGATCCGAAGTCATGGTGTCCATGTTCTTGATGTTCATAGCCACCGGACAGACCGTGATCCTCGAAACCTTGATGATCACCGCCAAAGTCTCCACCATGTCCTCCGAGGTCCCCACCGTGACCTCCGAAATCACCACCGTGCCCACCGAGATCTCCACCGTGTCCTCCGAAGTCGAGGGTGTGGTCTGAGAGGTGGGAAGACAGTCCATGACCACCATCTTCGTGGTGATGATGATGCTCCTCATGGTGCACGGGCACATGGATCTTCACGGGGTAGGGCACATGCTTGGTGTGCACAACAGGGACGTGCTTTTCAATGTGCACGGGCACGGGGCGCTCAACGGGCACCTTGACGGGGTAGGGCACGGTCTTCTCAACTGGGTAGGGGATGTGCTTCTCAACTGGGTAAGGATGGGGCACGGGTACCTTAACATGAACTGGCACAGGCTTCTCAATGTGAACGGGGACTGGTCGGTCAACGGGCACATGAACTGGGTATGGGACCTTCTTCACAACTGGATATGGGACAGGCTTCTCAACGTGCACAGGCACGGGCTTGGGCACATGAACAGGCACTGGGCGATCAACGTGCACCTTCACGGGCACATGGATGATCTTCTCAACTGGGTAGGGCTTGGGGACGTGCACGGGCACCTTGACGGGGTAGTGGACCTTCTTCTCAACTGGGTATGGAGCTGGCACGGGCACCTTGACTGGAACATGGACCTTCTTCTCCACAGGGTATGGCTGTGGCACGAAGACCTTCACAGGCACTGGGCGATCAACGTGCACATGAACTGGGTATGGGACCTTCTTCTCCACTGGGTAGGGTTGGGGCACCTTGTATGGTACTTTGACGATTTCCTTGACTGGGTAGTGGACCACCTTCTCCACTGGGTAGGGATGGGGAACAGGAACCTTCACTGGCACTGGCACATGCTTCTCCACTGGTACGGGGATGTGCTTGGTGACGGGATATGGGACGGGGACCTTCTTCACCACTGTGATGGTCTTCTCGTGATGATGATGGGATTCATGGCCACCGAAATCGTGGCCACCGTCGCTGTAGCCACCAAAGTCGTGGCCACCATCGAAGCCGCCGTGGCTACCGAAATCACCGCCAAAGTCATGGGATCCATAGCCAGACCCAAAGCCATGCAGACCGCGCTTGTCCTGCTTCTTCTCAGCAGCACTCTCTGCAGGCTTGCTGTCCGCCTCCGTCACCTTCTTTGCATCCTCGGCATGGGCCAAGAGCACCAGGGCACAGAGACACGCGATACCCTATTTTGTTGAATTGAACAACAAAATGGAGAAGAAGAAAAAAAGAAAACAAGCAATTAGAACAAAAGACTTCAACGCACGCATAAGCGACGAACACTTCCTCGCGAAATTTATTCTTCCGATCACACAATATGAATTTTTAAAAGCTCTCCACCACAAAAGGCCATTCACACTTTATTATTTTCCTTTCTTTTTTTTCGCACACTCCAAAATACAAAAAACACGGGATAATCTTTTACTCTCTCTCGAAGTAAATTAATTAATAAAAATGTAATTCACTCAATGGGCAAAACACAACATCTCCCTTTCACTCGCGTCCTGATTTTTTTTCTGTAGGTACTTTGTTCACAAATAAGCGCGAAAAAATCCACAATCCTAATTTTGAATTTAAGAAAAAAAAAAAGGAAAAACTCACCAAAAGTCTCATAGTAGGAGAATTAATCCGTTTTGTGTGCCGTGTGTGAAACCAGCAAGTTCACTGATGGTGCCTCAATGGATGTCTTCGACTTTTATACGACGGTGGGCAAACCATGAGCAGCTCAGTTCCACTCCAAGCAACACACACCACTTTCCCCAATTCTCTCACCACACACATTTCCCTCTTCTGTTTGAATATTAGACACTGATCGACATCAATCATTCGGGGCTGCCCCTTCTTAAAGGCTATGTGTATGTATGCTACTTTATGCTGTTTTAGCCTTCATCGAGACAATTGGGCAAATTTCTGGATGTCCCTTTGGGGAAAACTTTCTTGTAATTTGTGCACAAAAAGCCATTTCTTTGGCGTTTTCGTGCAAAAAAAAGAGAACTCACTGCAAAATCCATAAAGTGCCACATTGCACAATATCCCTTGTCTTAATTAACACCTGTTGTTTAGACAATGTGCTGCTATAACATATATACCTACATAAACTCATTAATTTCCTCGCATTTATGCCTCACTTGCACTGGCTTGACAAAAATCCCCGCCAAATGGGGCTAATGCAAAAATTTTGGGCAAAAAAAAAACTTTTTAAGAATAATTTTTAATTTTGAGGAAAAATAAAATTTCAATTAAATTTTAATCAAAATAAATCAATAAAAAATCAATAAATTTTTCTAGGAAATAAAATATGAAAATTTGGTGATTATTTTCACTGTTTTATGAGATTTATTAATTAAAAATTTCCAGAGTTTAAATTACGCTTCATTCAATTTTAATTTGTAGGCATTAAAATTGAAAACGGCTCTGTGAGATGGTGTAAAAGGAGTTTATTCACTGTTGTTTAGTTCATCTTTCTTGTTTATGTAATAATTCTTTTAAAAGTGGAATAATGAAAAAATCCTTTACGTTCAATTTTTAATTGTGTTTTTAAATTAAATTATTTATTAATAAACATTTTATTTATTTATTTATTTATTTATTTGAAATTATATATTATGAAAATTTAATTTAATAATACAAAATTATTTAGAAGATTTTTTCTTAAAATGATTTTTCAGTGCTTGAGGAATTTCTTTGAAGTGGGCGGTTGATTTTGTCAAAAGTTTTTTTCTTTTCTTTCCTTTCTTTCTTGAAAGTTGTTGTAAGATTTTGACAGTTAAGCTTTTTAAATATTTTTTTTATTGTTCTTTAAGAAAAAAAAACAAAAAATTTGCTTCCCTAGAAAACTTTCAGAAAGGTCTTTAAAGATTTCTAGAATAGTTTTTTTTTTCATTTACTATACGATTAAAGGGAGAAACAAACTGTCCAAATATTGAAAATATTTTTCAGTAAATACCACAAATCTTGCAATTCCCTTATTTCAAGAAATGAATAAAAAAGATTTGTAAGAGAATCGACTTTAAGCTCTCAAGATCTTTTAAGAATAATTTTAAAAGGAACCTCTCATTACCAAAATGGAAGATTCTTTTATTCCTTTCACAAAATATTCTTTCACTTCAAGTTTTATCACAAAGATATAATTTTTTGATGCCTTCTTTTGTAGAAGAAAAAATACATAAATAAAACATAGATTTAGTTTTTTCGTGCTGAAATATCTAAATTCCATCTAGATAATGGCATTGAATGAATTTTGCAGATTTTCTCCACATGCGCACAAGAGAGGGTCAACAGACAAATTTCATATTTGAGACATCTAAAGCAATTATTTTTGGTTATATTACAAAACTACATAACTTTACAAAGAAAAAATTAAATCTTCTCCATATGAGTGAGTATACCTTTTAAAATTTTTATTCCTCAATGCCTCAATTATGAAGACATTGCCCCGCATTGTCCAATTGGAAAGTGCATAAAAAATGATTGAATGACTTTTGAGAGCAATTTTTGGTGGATTAAATCCACAACTGAAAAAAATCTTCCTTTTGGAGCATGTGTGGCTCATTAACAATTTAATGTGTCCATAGCATGAAGACATATTTTGTGGCAATGTTTTTTCGTGTGTGAAATGTGCAAAAAAAAAGTAAATAGCGGAAATAGACGTGTGGATAGCCCGTGTTCACATGAAGATGATTCACTCTTTCTGTCTAACAAGACACCTCTCTATATGCTAATACACACCTCACCGCATCTGTTTTTATTCCCATTATGCCATTGGACTTGTCTCTCGTGCATATATAGCATCAAAATGCACCGCCATTGATGAGAAAAAATTATCCTACAATTGCTATATATGTTTGTATGTAATTTGCAGACACTCACACTCCACATTTCCATATTAAATATGCGATTAATAGCGGCATTTGTCTTATCAAATTGCCCTGCAAGGTGGGAAAAATGTAGTGGGAAGAAGAATTGTTGAATGATGCTCAAAGAAGTGGGAGGAATAGCAAAAAAACAACATCAAAATATTTATTGCAAAGTGAAAGAAAAATTATGTGCAGACGAAGATTAATAATAATATAAAGTAATATTAAAAGAAAAATCGTGCAAGACGTTCTTCGCGGTGTTGTGACTTTTCTTTGCATAACAGCGCGCGTTGAATGAAAACGAAAAAATCCACATTAAAAAAAAATAGTGAAAAAAGAGGCTTTTCCTGAATTAGGAAATTCATCATGATGGTACACATTTTTGTGATTCATTCAATACTCAAGCATGGATTGCCATTATATTTTCCATCACACCGCCAGTTGCAGTCACTTTAACTTCATTAAAAGTCTCTATTAGACAGCATTGTTACCGCTTGTGCTTTTCTTAATTATATTAAATATCTCTTATGTAACCGTCAAATGCAATAAAATTTCATATTTTATCCACCAACCAATATTATGCTGCGAAAACAGGGACAATCGCGGAAAATGCTTCGTTTCTAGGTTTTTTTGAAAATTATTTTTAAATTAAATAAAATCTAAAAGAATAATTAAAGAAATGGAGAAAGGGGTTTTTGTGAAATTATAATAAGAAGATTCCTTAAGAAATAGTTAAGGGAGACTGGGGTCATTTTGCATCATTTTCAGTGTAGAAAAAAAAAGGGAAAAAATCTTGAAACATCACCCGAAATGTTCAGTCAATTCAGAATTTCCATTAAAAAGAAAAAGAAAACAAAAATATTTCTTGGCTAAGAACTAGATTATAGCAATTAAAAAACATAGTACGTAAAAGAAATGTCAAACGTTAGAAAAAACGCTAAACTTTAAAAAAAACTTTGAAAGCCAAAAAAAAAACAAGTGTATAAACATGAGTCTAACAATAGAAGAAAAAACTACAAATTTAAGAAAAGAAATGTCAAACGTTAGAAAAAATAAGCTTTACATCTTTAAAAATTAGGCAAGTGTTTGAAAAAAATAACCAAATTCTAGAAATGAAACGTTACACATTTTAAAGTTAACTTCAAACATTAGAAAAAACATCAAACATCAGAAAAGAATTTTCAAATGTTAGAGAAAAAATTTCTAACGTTAGATTTTTTACAAACAAACTGCTAAAAACTTCGAATTTGAATACAACAACTTTAATATAGTTTTTAGAAATCTCTTAGTTTGTTCTTAATACATCTTTAGCGTTCTTTAAATTACTAAAAAAAAAAAGCAAGAATTTGTTAACTAAAATCATTTCCATGACTTTTCTAACTCTCTGGACCAATAGAATGGTTTTTAAAGGTCTCAATATTTCTCTAAAAGAAAATAATTTTGCCCCATCTTCCCCTAAAATAGTTCCAACTACAAATTCTCACACAAACCCTGTTTAAAAATTTATATATTATTTACAACGTGGGGAGTGTATTTTGCAAGATTGTACGCCATGGTGGTGCTTCAAAAGTGTGTGCAACACAATATTGTAGTTATTTCAAATAATGTATATAATTTACCGAACTAACCGTGAAGACAGACAATTAAGCGATCTTCGGCTGATAGGAAAAAGAACTTCAATGACATTTCAATGAGAAAACCCTTTTTTTATTGAGAAATGCATTTTATTTTTATTTAATTCTTTTCTCTAAATTTCTCCCCCTGAAGCGCGCAATAAAGTGGGTGGTTCCGATAGAAAAAAAAAGTTGCAGCATAACACCACGCAAATGCCACAAAATGCAAGCACAAAAAATAATATTTAGAGGACATGGGGCAAAAAATGAAACACATTTCTTGCGCACACGGTAAATGGTAAAAAAAAATACAACAATATAAAAAGAGTTTCATTTCTGGGGTGATGCAACATCAATTTTTTTTCTTTTACTTCGCCAAATCCCCTTTCGTCTCAGTTGAATAACAAAATTATGTTCATCTTAATCGCTTACAAGATGAGATGAATTTATAATTTAGATCATATTTCTGTCGATCAACGCTTTGAGCATCATCCGGCACAAGGTGAAAAAAAAAGCAACAAGAGAGGAACTAATTGGACCTCAATGGGAAGCTTATGAGGCATGTGAAGCATTTCCCCGTGGAGGCGCCAGGTAAAAGCTTACGTGCTGCTTGTGCTTTTTCCTCAATACCGTCGTGAATGTTGTGCGTAAGAGAATTTAGCTTCTTCTTAGTCGATCTTCTATATAAGGGCTTAAAAAGGTGCAAAGTAAGTGACGCGTGGCATTAAATGTTTTGAGAAAATCTCAACGCGATTCTCTCTGCTTAATTATTATGCTTTTTATTACAGCATTAATGCTAGGCCGAAGAAGTTGGTGGATTAGTACACAAATTAATCTCATTTTAATATTTTTAAAAAATATGTTTTTGCGGCTTTCTCCTAAATAGAGACCTGACTACATTATGTACAAAAAGTCGTGCATTATATGCATGTATATGGCGCATAACATTATGAGATAGTGCCAAAAGAAGTGGACAGATTTACGACAACTCACGTGTGTTCAGTCGCGATGGAATAGTAAACACAAAATGATGGCTATAATCGTTATAATTTATTCAAAAGAGACCCCAATTATGGAAGAATTCGAACCAAGAAACGGAAGTGGCGCATTTTTTCGCTCAATATTTCAAAGCTGAAAGAGCAAGAGAGAATTATTATGTAATATACTTCCAGTTTGTTCCTCACACACTCCTCATCAAAAATGGAAAATTGTAAAAATTTGTTTGAAAGAAAATGCGCAAAAGAAATGAAAGAAGTGTGAAACATAAGAATCGCATATAACATACTTACAAATCAAATAGAATTTGCAGAAAAATTATGAATTGGTAATAAATTTTCATTACAAACTTGATGGTATTGTGTACATAATTAACAGACCATATCGACTATTAATTGTTCATGTGAGATTTTATACCCTCACAGTACCCACCACAAAAAAGTCTCTCATCTCCGCAGTAGCTCTCTGTGTGTAAGAAAGAAACTTTTTGAGATTTTAACTGAGATTCCTTCGCGAAAGGTTGAATCTGCAGCTTCTTCTCTTTGTTTTTTTTTTTCTTTTGGTTAAACCGAAACTTGTAATTTCTTTCACTTCACTTAAAGGCCAATATTGTGACGACATTTTGGCAAACGATTAATGTTCATGCGCACGTAATATTACTCCATAATCGCAAAATGTGTTTTAAAGATGTTTAATGCTTGTAAATACATTTCAAACACACTTCCTGGCATTTGTGCAACAAAAAAGCGAATTATTTAAGCAAGAAAAAAATAATACTTTGCGTTATTAAGTAAAACATTAGACATATAAAGTGATTTTGGGGAGATATAACATGTTAACATGTAATTCCAAAGGTATAACCATCTAACGTGCTAGCAGATAAATCAAGTAACATCAAAAAGTCCGGCAGAAATGCTTGATAAAAACACGATAATTACTAGGGAAATGTGCCCAATTCGAACCTCCAAAAGTCTGCGCAAAATCAGAAAAAACTGAAAGCAATATTCTTAAATTTGGTACCATTTATTTTAATGCTTTTTTTAACTCCCATAACTTTCTAAATTTAAAGTTCTATCAATTTTAAGTAATAGTGTATTGAAAAAGGCCTTAAGGGGTTCCGATTGGGCCACGTTCCCTTATAAAAAGTATTTTGAATTTGAAGAAGTGTTTCTCTTATGAGTTTTTGAATTAATTTTATATTTTGAAAAACGGAAAAGAAAAGATAGTTTAAAGTGGATTAGGAGATGCATTTCAAGGAAGGATAAACACCTTTAAAGTTCAAACTTTTCTAATTTTCCTATTGAACTCTAAAAAAACTAATTATTCCTAAGCTAAAAATTTTTGCTCTGAAGCGAAAAATTAGCTCAAAAGTTTCTTATAAAATTATAATAATTTTATTTTGATTAAACATTCAATGAAATTATTCTCATTTTATTAATAATAAAAATTAGCCCTCCAGCTTATCGAAGCTGGATTACATAACAATTTTCCCGCGCAATTTTCGTGCTTTATTGGGTGAAAATTCCTCTGAAAAAAATAGATAAAATTACCAATTTATTTATAAGTTGCTTCACTGTACTAAAAAAAATGTACAAATGCAAGCAATAAAGATTTGGCGATAACAGGCTGTTGCAAGTTTTTACGCGCGGTAGAAGTTCCAATTAGACGCCTAATATTTTTTGGCGGAATACCTTTATTCAATGACCCATCGGTGTGTAAAGAAAATTGTATATAAATGTAGGTAATGTTAGCTCTTGAAAATGAGGTAAATGCGGGGAAGGTGCTAATAAAATAATAGACCAAGGCGTGCGTTCATAGCTCCCACCCCTGCTATATGGGTTAGGTGAAGCCCAGCTGAAGCTCTGTGAACACCTGTTGAGGTGTTAAGTATTTTCCGTCATTTGTTGAACACACCACGGGGCAATGTTAGGTGATATAGATGTACAACACACAATATTTCCATTTAATTGAGACCACATCGACATGGACACCGTGTGTGACACAGCGTGCATTAATTTTGCCTCCTGGCGCCAACGCATTTGGCAAAGCTCCTCAAAGAAATCGTGCAAAACTCCGCGATATAGATCCATTTTTTTTTCTTTATTAATTCAGAGAAAATTTACATCACGTTGGCTCTATACCTTTCCATCATTTTGAGACGCAGCACTTTTGCTTTCTTTTTGGCACTCACAATGCCCTACTTGCCACACATTGCTAATGGAATGCATTGAATTTTGCATTGATACTGATGATGCAAGAAAATCAGCAATAAAAATCACAAAACTTCCCAATAAGAGAGTGAAATGCATCTTCAACATCCATTGAGATGTACGATGGAGATTGCACCATCAGACACTAAAAATCTCTTACCGGAGAATTCACCGGAAAATTCACCACGCATTTTTCACTTTATGCTCCGTCGCGAAGAATCTCCTCACATAAGATGCATGCATAAGGTGGGCAATAAATGACCATACTTTTTTTTTTGCACTCTCCGCATCTCCAGAGCTAATATCAATTAATTAGCATTTCATGCCGGCATTGCAAGTCACATTGTGTGCATGTTGTGCAATTAAACTTTTTTTTTTCGCCATGTCCATTCACTTTGTGCGGGAAATGCTCTCTCTCACGAGTGAGAGAGGAGTTTCCACCCCTCCGTCAAGGAAGTGCATCAAGCCGTAGCTGAGCTATTTCCTCCCTGGCTAAACTATCATTTTTCGGAGCTAAACTTGAAAAACTATAAGTTTAAGAGAGAAATCTACACGAGAAAGATACAGAAAAGAGATCAGATAAATCGTTAAACGTGTTGTCAGAGTTGAAATGTTTTTGCGGGGAATTTTCATAGATAAAAGATGAAAGTTCACTTTAGTTTCTTTTTATAAAATTTTGTATTAAAAGAAATTTATTTTTTTAAAAATGACAATGCTTTTATTTATGCTTCAGATAGTTTCACAAGGCAATACACAGAGAAAATTTAAACAAAAAATAAAGAAATTACTTTCGGTTGCGGAAAAATATTTTTTTACGATTTTACCCCGGAAAAATTTCTTGAATAACCAGAAATTAAGGATTTTTGAAGACTTTAATTTAGCTGACTCTGGTTAATAAATTTACGAAAATCTCCCGGCTTTGGAATAATACATTCCACACTTTTTCAAGAATGAAGATTTTTTGTAAAACGGTCAAGCCGTTATTTTTTGGCAACCATTTTCTGCCAATGAACATTTTTTTCAAATCTTTAAAAAGTGTTTAATCCATTCACCGTCTTACGGGGCTATCACACTTAAGCTCCAAGTGCTTGAGCATCATAATCTCTATGTGAGTACGAGAGAGACAACAATGCTGTTTTTTCTCGTTTTGTCACATGTAAAATCTTAAGCATCAAGCGCTTAGAGCTTAACTGTGATAACTCCCTTACATATTGTTCGATTTTGATAAAATCAGTTTCAAAGATGGAAATAAATTACCTTATACTAAAAGATCATTTGTTAAAATCGGCACACTCTCGGCTTGGTTAAAAGATTGAAAGAGTTAAATGAAAATTTACAAAACTTTATGAAAGTTATGTAATTTTGTAATTGGCAAATATTTTCTGACTCTTTTCTGTGACTCCATGTGGAAAATAAGAACTCTCTTTTTGTAATCTATTATTTTATTTTAATCCCGATTAATTTCTCAAATTACTTTCTCGGGTAAATTCCTTTATGAAATCCTCTAAAAACTTTTCGATTTTTTCTATCTCTCACTTAATCTTTAATCTACAATTTTGCCGGGATTTCAACTCAGCTAATGTTTATGGTTTGTTGCATAATGTAACATGAGCATGGCTAGTTGAGGAGCGAAAAAGTGAAACAACGCAGATAAGTCGATGGACATGGAGCTTGCAAAGAACTTAATTGAGAGGAAAACTCCAAATTGGAGGCAAGGTCGAAATGTTCAATGATTTATGGGCGATTGTATAACAAGTGGGCTCCCCAATTTCTCATGTTAGGAAATGAGACAAAGTACCTAAAAAATCCAAATTTGAAGGCATTAAAAAAATTTCTTTTTTTTTTCAACACCTTCTCTAAACCAATAAGGTCAGTGACCAAGTTGAGAGTTTTCTTTCTAATGTTTATGTGCAGTTGAGGCGCCAGTGGAGGGAAGATTTAACCACTGAGCGATATTCTTTAACCTTCTTTTGGTTTTTTGCAAAGAAAATAAATTGGGGCATTCGCTGAGGGAACTGCGTGGGGGGAAGTTTGTTCTTAAATAAAGAGTCAGGTACAACAAGGAGGTAAATGTTAATTTGCAATTAGCAAACAAGAGACTCAAAGAGATTATAAATCTCGCAACATATAATTTGCTCAATTTTTTTTTCATCACCACACTCCGGAGACTTTTGGAAGGAATTAGTCCAAAATGTTTGTTGCATAATGGTGCGCTGTGCCACTAATATTCCACGGCTCTTTCAGTTGACTTCTGTGCACGCTATTGAGCACCTATTATTACTTTATGGTACCACACCGCGAAGAAATGTTGATGGATGATGACAACCGTAGTTATTTGCTTTTGAAGGCATTTTGTGACCAAAGATTATTAAATAATCACTTCTCTCCCATTCGTGAGGCGAGTGTCTCTATATGTATGTATATATATATGAATTGAATTTGGAGCAAGTGATGCATGAAAAGTGACGATCACCAATTTAATGTGCGGATGGAATTGCTCTTTTACGCAACCCCCGTCTCCAACATATACCTTTTATTTCATGCAATCAAGAGATGTTACAATAAAAACTAAAAAAAAAGAAATCAAATCACCTGCCATACATCCTCTCCAATTAAGGTAGTGTTTGTACGATTTTTTCCCCACTGAGTCGTTCATCTCAATCGCATTTTTCACAAAATCAACATTTAATTGAGTTGATTGGAAAAGGAGTAAAAAAAAGCACGCCCAAAAGAGATATCAAAAAGAGATCTCTCGCCATGATTGAATCGATCTCGATTTTAGGATTTGTTGTACATACATTGCAAAATGATTCAACAAGAAGTTGTGACGATAAATCGTGAGGTTCACTTAACAGTTGATTTTATGTATGATTTGGTACAAAAATAGCTCATAGAAAAATCTCTGTGATTGTTAAAGAATTGAGAAGAAAAAAAAATAACAAACAATTTTATGCAATTCAACCTTGTCAGTGAGCTTTTTAACCCGACCACTCACTGTTGCACCTAATTTTCTTTCTTGTCTGTCTATGAAAGAAAAAGTTCGCGGATTTTGTGCTTTTTTCCACCAACTCCGTGGGAATTTCTTTTGTAGTCTCACAGGTGTTGTTGAGTTTTGGTATGAAGAAAAAATAGCGCCGACAAGTAGAGGAATATTTTATTGTTGTCTTCAAAATGGAAAAAAAATTAGGATGAGGGTTTTCGTGAAATATTCATGAATGAAATTTTACTTTTTATTTCGTATATTTTTTATAAATTGTTCTTTGGAGTTTTTATTTGAAGGAGTATAGTTATTTTTGGGACTATATATCACGATATAAAAGGCAGTTAGATTCAAAATCTAATATTTGACATAATTTTTTAAGTGTTTGACGTTTGTTTTCAACGTTAAATATTTTGTAAAGAATGTTTTTTTGCCAATTTTCATGTTAGAAACCACAATTGTGCTAAAATGAATAATCTCCTTTCTAATTTTCTATTATTTCACAAATTTAAGGATTGGAAAATTTCTCTATGGAAAATGAGAAGAAAATTTATTCTTTAACGATTTTTATCGTACTTTCTGCAAATTTTGTTTAAATTAAAATTGGTAAAGCTTTCCAAAAAGCTCACAAACTTTAAAAGAAAAACTAGTTGAGCTTCCTTTAAAAATACATGCTGCTGCTATGTAATATGTTAACAAGTTAATCAATTTTATTGACGCAATAAATTCAATTTCCTCAACATTGTTGCACCTGTTCGTTAACAGCAAAAATTATAACATTCAGTGTGATTCGTGTGATTTTCCCTAATTGCTCTCAATTGGAAAATGATGAATTTCCACGAGTAATCACAAAAATGTAACAATCCTACATGAAGAGATACACAGAAGAGGTTAATTGCGACCAATATGAGAAATTCTTCTTTGCAAATTTACCGGAGGATGTTGTGTAAGAAATTTTTAAAGTGTCCATAAAATCAATTCTTTAGCAATCACCTAACTTCTCTCAATTGTTTTTAAATTCAACACCTGTGCAGTGAAAATTAAGAAAAAAAAGATGTCTCGCCAGAGAAGAGATTTACTTCAAATTATCGAATTGATTTTTCCATTTGAGTCCATTTGGTGTAGTGGAATGTGCTGGGCAAGAACCATTGTAATTGATTTTCGCAATTGGGCAAAGGAGCTTTTCTCTATAGCATTCTTTTGATGGGAAAATTGCTAATCAAAGTCATATTGCGGGAGAGGGAATTACAAATTGAGAATGATGGCTAAATTTAAGTGTTGTGGAGGTTTCCTCACCTGTGATGGTCGGTGAGAAGACCTCAATGCCCAACGCTGCGACGTTGGTGTCTCTCAAACAAACTTCTCACAATAAAATGCTCAACAACCTGGTAAAATCCGAGGAATTATGCGGTGATGTTGCAAAAAAGCCATAATATACCTACATACATAACATACTTTCCTGCATATCCAATTGAATTAGCGCGCTTTTCATAAAGCTCCGCGCGACTTTATTAGTATCTTTCAACAAAAAAAAAGCTCAACATTTTACGATTATTTGGCGCCATTTTTTGCGCCCACATTTCAAATGAAAATGAATCACCCCACAAAAATTCATAAAAGTAAATCATATTTTTGCATAATTATATGCGCGAAATCTCCCCAAGTTTTGTGGCTTATTTACCGCGATAAATTTGCTTGCAACTTTGTTGTGTGCATTACTTTAGAGTCAGCCACTGTGTGAGCATTTTGTGGTGCAGGAGAAGAAAAAAATGAAACGCTAACAACGTTAAATATTGTAACATCTTATGACAGGTAAAGAGACAAACAAGTCATTTTATTGTGCTTCCACTTCATTATGGGTTAAAGCGAAGAGAGAAAAAAAGTGGATTTGCACATATTTATGCTGTAACATGTTATATTCACTTAAATAGGCAAACGTCTCTGTTTGGCATACATTTTGCATGGAAGATACTGAGGGGTTTGCAACTTGATGGCATTTTGCGGGAAATGCAAAAAAGTTCTTTAAATGAATTTTATTTACTTTTCTCATTTTTTTTGTTTTATATGAAATTGATTTGAAATTGATTTGAAAGAATCAGAGGAATTTATAGAAATTTTTCTTACGAATTTTTTTATTTATTGGAAAATATTAAGTTCCTCTTGTTTTAGCACCCCGAGAGCCCCCATATTATTTTTCTGCTTGAGAAAACTAATGAAATTAAAAGAGTTTTAAACATTTTCTTTTAGGAATAATTCCTAATTTTCATATGAATGTTTAATTTAAAGATCCAAAAGGTAAACTTGATATTTCAAACATTTTCCATACATTGTGCGTAATGTCCTTTAAACAAATGTAATAAAAAATTCAAAAGAAATCAACATTTATGTCGATGTAATTCCTAATGTTGGTTCAAACATTTCATTCTTTAACTAAAATACTAAATTATTAAGATTAAAACATAATTTATGCAAAATTCTGCAAGAGAAAAGTTGCAGAAGAAATTGAAAAATATCCAGAAATATTTTCATTGTTGGTTTAATTGTGGAAAATCTTTAACAAAGCTCACAAAGCTTAAATATCCTTCTAAATTACTATTAATATTGAGAGCTTTCTCTATATTTTATGCGCAAAATCTTTAAAAGAATTTTTTAAAAATCCTTTGAATGCTGTAAATTGCTTTTTGACTCAAGATGTTTCTCCATATATTCTGCTATAACGTCCTTTTTTTTATAAAAAAAACCAAAAGCAATCGAAAGAAAATATCTAAATATTAGTCTAAGCTCTTTAAAGCTTTCAATCATTCTCTCAATGATCTAAATTCATTAAAACTTTAATAAATGCCGCTCTTTGTACATAACGTCCTTTTTAATAAAAAAATTAAAATATCGAGGATTAGATCCAAATGAATCGTATCTTCATAATCTTTAAACAATCTTTAAATATATTTTTTTCCAAATTAATTTTCTAAAGCTTTCAAGTTACCCACTAATGCGCAACAAAAGCTTTGTGTTGTTAACCCCTTCGGTGGGCATTCTTTTGTGGTAAAGAGGTGCGAGGAAGAAAGTGATCTGCAAAAATTCCACATTCCACGGAATGTGTGATAAAATGATCAAGCTTAAGCTAAAAATTCCTCATCATGAAATCAACTTTAGATGGCTTTTGAGCCAAATGATGGTTTGAAGAAATAAGCGCGCGCTAGCATTGACAAATCGATAAAAAGCGAAACTTTACCAATAAAGTCAGAGCATTGCGTTGCGCCACTTCCTTTCCTTATAAATTAGTCGAGATAGGTAGATACATACAATATAGGATGGAGCGTACGACATACACCTGACTCGTCCACAACCATACACAACTAAAAGCAGCATCGAGCGAATGATTCACATTAGATGTTTTTTAGCTCACACACGGGGCCAATATAATTGCATATCGGGTACGCGCGCCGTGCACCTTGAGACACAAGAAGAGGAAATCTCACGGAGTGTAAGGCTTTCGCAATGCTCCCTCCTCTTGTGATTGCTTGCAAACACAAATGGGATGTGAACTAGAATTTTGCAACAATATGCTCTCTGTGTGTTGTTGTTGTATTTTAATGAGGTTACCATCCAAGGTGGTTTGGGCCATGCACTGCACTCCACTAATTCTCCTCAAATAAAGGGTTCCAAATGAGGGAAAAATGAATGAGAAAATTAATCATTTCATTCTTTCAACTTTTATTTCATTTTACATCTCTTTTTTTTTTCATACAAAAAAAAACTATATAGGTACACAAATATATAAATTATACACAAAGGTAGCGGAGGGTTTCAGAGGGGGGACGAGATAGAGGTCAAATTTAGGCATAGGATCAGGAAGCAAAGATCGCAATTTATATATATAATTCTTTCTTAAGAGAGAGTGTGAGAGAAAATGAAAGAGAATTGGTGGTTAATGCGTAGCAAAAGAAGAAGGTTTTATGTCTCTTTCACATCTCATTGTGGCAATCTTAGGGGCTATAATGGGACGAGAAGGGGGTTGGTTTTGTTTGTTGTTTTTTTTTGGGGAATTTTGGTTGCCGCTGCATCCCCCTGGAAGGTGAAGCCAGGAGCGTGCACCTTCTTAGTGGTGGTAGGAGTATTCTCCACCCAAACCGCTGAAGCTCGTGTAGCTACCATCATGGTAATCCTGGTGGAGATCGTGATGGTGCACATCTTGGTGGAGATCGTGATGATGGACATCATGGACATGATGGACATCTGTGTGCACGTGCACGGGGACCTTTACGGGGACTGGGACGGGTTTCTCATGGATCACGGGGACGTGCTTCTCATGGATCACAGGTACGGGACGATCGACGGGCACCTTAACGGGGTAGGGCACGTGCTTCTCAACTGGGTATGGGATGTGCTTCTCCACAGCATAGGGCTGGGGAACGGGCACCTTCACGGGCACAGGGACGTGCTTCTCGTGCACAACGGGCACGGGACGATCGACGGGAACATGGACTGGGTAGGGAGCGGGTTTCTCCACAATGTATGGAACGGGTTTCTCAACGTGCACTGGGTAGGGTTGGGGTACGTGCACGGGGTATGGACGATCAACGGGCACCTTCACGGGGACGGGAACTTTACGTTCAACTGGGTATGGAGCTGGCACAGGAACCTCAACTTTCACAGGCACTGGGACATGACGCAAAACTTCATAGGGTTGGGGTACGGGAACTTTCACGGGGTATGGGATGTGCTTCTCCACGGGGTAGGGTTGTGGAACGAGAACCTTGACGGGGTATGGGCGATCGACGGGCACATGAACTGGGTATGGGACCTTCTTCTCCACTGGGTAGGGTTGGGGCACATGAACGGGCACCTTGACGTACTCCTTAACGTGCACGGGGACATGCTTGACGACCTCATAGGGTTGTGGCACGGGAACCTTCACGGGCACTGGGACGTGCTTCTCGTGGACAACTGGAACGTGCTTCTCAACAACATGTGGCACTGGGACACCCTTAACGAGTGTTACGGTCTTGGTAACATCTGGTCAAAGGAAAAAGAAAAATAAGAGAATTTTGCGTTAGAAATTCTCCCCTAAATCGATTTAAAAAAAAAACAGATTTTAGGAATCATTAAGGGTTCAATTTACCTGTGTGTCCTCCCAGAAGGAAGCTGTTGTGTCCACCACTGTATCCACTGTGACCCAGGGAATAACCACTGTGTCCCAGAGAGTATCCTCCATAGCCACCATGAGAGTATCCCCCATGGGAGTATCCACCACCGTGAGAGAAGCCACCGTGGTAGGCTCCACCCAATCCGTGACCACTGCCAATGTAGCCCAAATCGAGCCCATTAATTCCATACCCATACCCCAAATTGAGAAGACCACGCTTGTCGAGCTTCTTCTCAAGGGGTTCAGCCTTCTTTGTCGCCTTCTTTTCCTCTGTCTCTCCGGCGCGAACCGTCGACACCAGGAGAAGGGCGCAAATACAATACTACGGAAAATAGGATTTATTTTATTTAATTTTCAATTTTTTTAATTGAGAATTGATTTTTGAGAAATTAAGAATTTTTAAGGTTTAACTGGGTTTTTTTATTTGTGTGCTGATAGTTTACAAGTTCGTTGATTTAGATCAGAAAAGAAGAAGAAAGGATGTAGAAGAAACTTGTAAAGGATACTTTTCTTCTAAAAGATTCCAAAACATTCCTTCACAAAGTTCTAAAAGATTCAAAAATTAGGTCTCATATTAAGGTAAATTAAATAAATTTGAATAAACTTTTTGCAAAAAACGATTATTCTTCAAATTCGGAACAAAATTCGTAAATCTGATTAAGTTTAAACTTGTAAAACTCTTGAACCTAAAGAACTACAATTCACGTTTTTAGATATTTAAATTATGTAGGATATTGGGCCTAATTCAGCGACCAAGAAACCCTTGAAATTCACTTGAAATCTTGAAATTTCAGTACAAAATTCAAAGATTTCAAGGGTTTCTTGGTCGCTGAATAAGGCCCATTATTGCTTTAAAATAATTAAAAAATCTGCATAATTTCCCCTTGAATTTTAAAATGAAAATTATCACAAAAATAAACATGATGAAAGTATTAAATTAATATTTAATCACGAAATAAATCATGCCTTAAATACACTTGAAGTGATTTTTTATAAGTTACTAACCAAAGGAAAATTAAGTTTTTGATTAATTTTTTTAAAATAATCTTTCTGTTTTCTAAAATTTTAATTTATGAATATTTATACAAAAAATCCCGATTTATCAGAAGAATTTAATCTCCGTTCAGCAGGTTTTATAAAATTCGGGCTGTAATTTTTGGCTTAATTTCAAAGCCTCGACACGATAGACCTTTTATCTTCAATAAAAATTTATTTAATTTAACCTAAAACAAAAATCAGGAACAATTTAAATTATTTTTTATAGCTCTATTAAACCTTTACTAAAGCTTTGGCCATAAAAACTAAACGATAGAAATTGTCTTGAATTAATTTAATGATCACTTATTTTATGACTTTAGTTTAATCGAGCAAAAACTTTATCTCAATTTATTTTTTAAAGAATTCATCTATATTTTCTTAAGATTCTTTTGAATTCATTTCTTTAAATAATCAAACTATGACACAACTTTACCGAGAAAAGAGAGATTTTTCACAGGAAAAGAAAATCCCAAATTTTTAAGAAAATAATTCGAAAAGTTTTTGGGCTCAATTAATGCTCGCATTCCAAGGGGTTTGATCGCAAAAAAAAATCAAAATTCACGTCCCAAGTTAACAATAAAAAATTTCACTTGTTGTCAATATTGTCACGCATCGTGTCGCATTGATCATTCGCGCGCGCATTTTGTTATCGCACGGTGAAAGAAGTCACATGGCGGGAATAAAAGTGAATTTATTGAAAATAAAAGAATGAAGAAAGAAGTGTTTGTGAGAAATGTGCACGCGGGGGTGGACGCGAAAAAAAAGTAAAACAATGACCGGAATTTAATGGGAAGTGTTGAGGAATCGTGAAGAACTTCATGAATTTTAATTCACTCTTTATCGCCAAATTCACTCTCGGTTATGTGAAAGAAAAATAAACAACGAAAAAGAAGAAGAATTCTTATGATCGCGCCATGAATGCATAAATCCATATGATTCATTTTAATTTTTCTCCCATTTAGCGCCTTTTTACATCGGCATTTGCATTAAACACATGAGGGGGGTTTCACTTTCATTTGAACGACAAGAAGAGATAAACCTTCTTTTAACAGCATGTTTTAAATCCCATGCAGGTAATTTATGTCCCACAGAGCTATTAATTAGATGCCGTATCATTTTAGTGAGGAAAGGTTTTCTTCACGTATCTTTCTTTCTCTCCTCTCTTTACAAAAACGCGGAAAACATCGCCACACTTGTGTTGTTATATATTAATGCATCGATCCCGCAGATCGCGATCGCGCGTTCCGAAAAAAAATTGCAAAGATGCAAGTAAAAAAAAAAAGTCGAAAAAATCAGCACACAAATGTTAATCCTCAGTTGCTCCCTCGAAGTGGTTGTTGATGATGTAAAAGAACTACTCACTATTGTTTTCATTGTACTACTCGCGTGCAAAAGAACAATGATGGAAAAGGCGACTGGACGATTCCAGACGATATACTGGATGCTGAGATTGGCGCACCAGCCGCTTTTATACCACCAATGAGTTCACTTTCATTTCGCGCGCGCGGATCCGCAGACTTGGCGCTCGCGTCCCCCGCCGTGGACGCCGATGACGCCGAAGATGAAGTTTGGGGGGAAACTTTAAGAGTCAAAAGAAAAACTACTACTGCCATATGGATTTTCCAATATACACACAAAAAAGCTCTTTGAAGAAGCCAAAGAAGTGCTGCACGAGAGGATCGCGGTGATCGCGATCGTGCCAATCCAGGAAATTCTCTTTCCTTCACAACAATAAACTATTAAAGAACAATTTCACGCTCATGGCATTCAAAAGTAACGAACACAGAGAAGGATATGGAGCGACAGATTATTGGTTTGCGCAGAGAAATCCATGAGATTGCCTTATTTTGGCCAAGTTTCATTCCAATAAAACTCTTTGCTCAATGGAGATTTTTTGACCTTCTCGCGTGCATTTTTTCCCTCCGGAGTGTGTTAAGAGAAAAAAAGAACGGACAGCTGGTTAAAAATAGTCAAAACATTATTTGGCAATGACTCAATTATACAGTGGGAGACTTTATTTAGTGAGACTGCAGGGTTAATAAGATTTTTTGCATTGATGTAAAGTGCCTAAGAATTTGCTCAGCTTGTATTTTAAGATAGATTCAAGGGGCCTAATTAAATATTTATGTTAGTTGAAGAAAAAAAATCATGTTCTGAAGAAGAAATAATTCAGAAACTACAAGAAAAAAAATCAGAAATTTAAGAAATTCCGCACTGAAGAACAAATTCAGCAGCTACAGAATCAATTCAATACCTGCAAAATTTATTAAGAAAGTAAAGAACTAAATTCAGCAACTTTTAAGAAAATATTTAAAACTGAAAAATAAGAAATAGAAAAGCAATTCAGCAATTTATGAAAATATTCAGAAATTGGAGAAACAATTTTTCAAACTAAAGAAATAAATCATAAATTGAAGAATAAGTCAGCAAATAAGGAAATAATTCAAAATCAGTTTAATTTGTGAAGTTTTGCTGAATTTGTAAAATTAGTCGTTGATTTTTTATTTATTTTTTTCATTTATGATGAAACTCATAATTATTTAAAATTCAGCACAGGAAAAACAGGAGCTTAATTGAACAAAAATCATACCCTGACTATACAGCAACTCAGAATTAATTCCGTATTAATTCTTTCTTAATTATTCTCCTAACAAAGCACTTAGAATTAATTCAGCAATTAATGCAAAATCAACTTAGTTTTGTCAGCTTTGTAAAATTTTATAAACTTTTGCTGAATTGTTTTTTTATTCTAAATTCTTGTTTCAATTTTAAATTTTTTTAAAGAATTTATGCTGAATTGCCTGTAACTTTTCCTACCTTTATTAATTTTTACTTGGATGAAAGATTTTTTTTCACAAAAAAAATGAAAGGTTTTACAAACAATTTTTACTTATTAAAAAATTGAGAGAACTAGGAAAAAATAGTTTAAGGTATTTAGAACACTAATTAATATTTTTCAACACCGCAAGAAAATTCTTAAAAAATTATTCTTGTGGTTTATGAATTTTTATTTAATATTTTCTTTTCATTCAAGAGAAGAATTAAAATATTTTTGATCTCTTTTCCTGTTGTATTCTATATTTTGTAGTCACAAAATGAATGAGCTCCTTTTTTCTAAATTATTTCTAAGTGAATAAAATCCTTTTCCTATTTGAATTAAAAATGAAATTTCAATCTAATTGCATTTTCTTTGCAAATACATTTCTTCTGAACAACCCTATAATATTTCTTGTGCTCACTTAATTCCCGAAGAACTTACCAGCAACCAATTTGACTTCACCTTCGCTACATTGCGAGCAGTAGCAAAAGCCATCGCCATAGCATAAATTGCACCAAAAAGTGTTGGGAGACGCGTGTTGCTGGTGAAGAGTAGCAATTTCAGCGTCCTCCACTTTATGTGAAAATGCAATGAATGTGGAAAAATCTTCCACTATACCGTGGAAAGTCTCTTGTGCATCTCTTTATGCGTCATTCAATGGCAATTAGTACGTCCATCAAGTGAGGTGCCTTCGTTTTTTTTTTCTTTACTCCTTTTTTTGTTGGAATTCCACAGAGTCATTCCAAACTCACCAAAGATACTCATTCTTTCCTCAATGAAATGAATCAAAAAATCTCTTGCAAGACACATGCAATTCGCATGGAAGACCATAAAGTGGTCCCTCATCATCAGAGATGGTGAAGGAGAAGAAATCAAGATGAGAAAAAATCTGCATTTTACAAGAAACATTTGAGTAATAATTAACTGCAATTCCTCGGCGATTTTTTGCGATCTTGAGACAATGGGGGGAGTCTCAATGGGCTAAACAATGATCTGGTGCATTTGTGTGTCAAATTGTTTGTTCATTTTTTTTTTGTTTTTGAGGAGCGTGAAAAATATTTCTTGTAAAATACTCGGCTCCACCTCCGCGTAAAAGAAAAATGAGATTTTTTTCTCATAAATTCATTCCAATTTTGGTGGTAATATTGCAGGGCAAATCTGCGGCAGTGAAGTCGTCGTGACTTTGTGAAAAATGTGCCTGCACGAGGGGGGAAACACATTAAGTTCAACACTGTATTTGTCTTATTGATCAATATGCAAATTAGGGGCAGATTTTGAGGTCACAACACTTTGAATGCCTTCTAGGAGAGCACCGAAAAGTTAATTCAAAAAGCGACACATTGCATAGCTTAGAAGCATGGCAGCATCTAGTAAATATATCCTCTCATCGCTGAATTTGTTGCAAAATAAAATAGCAGAAAAAAACGAGAGAAAAGAACTAATTAAAAATATACTCTGTGTCTTTGACTAAATCCGCGCGCATATAAGCTCCAAAAAAAAGCTCTAACTCTGCTTTTGATTTATGTACATTTGTGGACTATTTCTTCGCGTTCTTGACTCCGTTTTTTACCTCTTCTTTTTCTCATATTGCAATCTTGTCCATTTTCCCATGCAACATACCTATATAATTTAAAGTAGGTAGATAGATGGAAAGAGCTGTGATCAATCAATTTCCTCACTGCGTTTGTCATCTTTGGGGCTGGTTTAAGACGTGGTGCGACTTTTCCGGTTTGTCACACACACAAGAGCTTAATAAATGAGGGGATTTTGCAAGAAAATTATCAATTGAGAATTTCTCGATGACCGCTCGATTTGTAATTGCGCGCGGTACTTTCATTTTCTCTCTTCCACCAGCAAAGCACCAAAATGTATGACAAGATCGTTTTCCGTTTGTCACGTCATACATTCTTGAGATTTTATTGACACACGCACAGTTTTTTTTTCTTGTTGAGAATGTACCAAGAAATTGAGATCAAGTCAGAGGATTTTTCTCTCTGAGAATTTTAATGATGGCAGAAGACGATGAAGACGCTAATAGACTCAATGATTTTTTAAGATCGAAAGAATTTTTTTGTAGACTTTTAAATAAAATATTAAATTTGAAATTAAATTTTGGACGGAAAGTTTATTTTAATTATCATTCGAAATTGAACGTCTAACGTTAGAAAAAAAAAAATGTCAAATGTCTGAAAAAAATACCCTTAAAATTAAAAAAAAAAATACCAAAATTTCAAAATAAATTTTAAATGATAGAAAAGTTCGTTAAACGGTAGAAAGAAATACATAATAAATATTAAGATCAAACGTTAGAACTTTTCGGATGGTTAAAAAATTATTAAAATCTTCTAATTTAAATGTAAATTGGCGCTAATTTGGTTAAATAATCAAAATAATCTTAATTTGAGATTCGAAAGGAAAGTAGAATTTCAGCGTCTGGTTAATTTTTAAGCTTTCCTTTCTCTAGATTGAAGATTTTAATATTCTTTCATTAAAATAATCTAGAACATAAGACAATTCGCAAATTTAAATTGGTTTTATCAAAAAATCTAGCCTGAGAAGATAAGAAATTTACCGAGATGTCGCTGGAAAATAAAGAACAAAGACGAAGATTTTTCTTTTACTTCTAAGCAGAAGATCTCCTTAAGACTTTTAAGAGAAATAAATTATTTTGAATTCTAGAACTTCTCTGCCAAAAATTCTTCCTCAATAGAATCTTAAAATTTAATATTTCCCCTGAAATTGATGACAAAATTCAAAAGAAAAGAATAATCTTGCACAGAGTCAATGAGACAGAGAAGTCACGACGAGATATCTCTTTGGGGATTCTGTCTAAAAAATTTCGCAATGTGCGCATTTCTCGTGCGGATTGGCGTCCCCCCCCCCCTCCCGTGCGATGATCGCGACTGACTTTTAATGCGGCAAAGACGATTTCTGGTGGATTTTGGACACGATCTCCACAAAATGTCAGTGAAAATATGCTCCCATATAGCTTATCTCTCTCTCACACTCTTATTCTCCTCTTCCTTTTACCTTACCACCCCCGCGGGAATACATATAATGGTTAAGGAATATATGATGTGTAATTCGCGCAATAAAGCACACCTTTTCTGCAATAGGCCGCATCGTGGTAACAAGTTGACTCTCTTTGCGCGTGATCTGTACGTTACGTGATGATGAAGATCACAGATAGTGTCTTTTATTGTCCACACCACAGCCTACAGCAGCAATCGTGTGGTATATTGTGAGGCATGGAAAGCTCCCGCTCTGTAAGATGATGATGATGGCAACTAAATGCACCATTTGAAAGAGCAAGAGAGAGAGAAAGAGATGGGAGCGAAAGAAATGTATAAAGTAAATCTCCAATGGTCATTGCATAATGCGGATTGCCTCTTGAAGTGTTAAAAATCATTTGATTGGGAGATTGAAAAGCGCTCAAGAAATGCATTAATTACCACCTCATTCCCCGCCTTGTTTGTACACCTCACACATTATATATGTATGTATGTGGGGTCAGGCGCATTTCTCTCTTATCACCTGTTTTCCTCCTCTCAGGTGGAAAAGAAAAAAAAAATGTTTGTAATATATTGTAAAGCTCACCAAAAAAAAAAACTAATTTTATATGAATTTATAAAAGAGAAAAAAATGAATGCAAATTAAGTCACAAACACATAATACTAGCATTTGACATATCTCCTCATAGAGCTGGTTTTTGTTGTTGTTACATAAAATTGGATGATTTCAATTAGGAATTTCTTATGTATGTCATTTCATCACATAAATTACATTGTTAAATACGCATTTTATAAAGGTAGAAGCGAAAAAAACGGATAATGTCGATGAAAATAATTACAAGTGTCGTGAAAAGTCATTTATAAGAAAGTTGTTTATATGTTGCTCCATATGCAAAGCACTGCACAATCTGTGGGTAGGCCTCTCTTGTGTGGCAGTTAGGAAAGATCTCTTTCATTTTTTTTATACATTTGTTGCTGTTTGTCGAAGGAATGCAGCAAAATGGGATTGTAAATGGTGGAAGTCGTGTCGTTCTTTCACCATTAAAATTACTTAATTTCCTTAAACATTGCAATGCGCTGGGTTATTAAAACAAGCAAAAATTAAATTAATGTTTCAACTTTTTTTTCTCTAAGAGAATCTTCCGAAGAAAGTTTTCTTGTTGCAAAAATGTTGTACTAAATGATTAAAAACAATTTGCCACTAGATGTCGTTAGCAATAGGCTAAGACCCCTGGCGGATTTATTTTTAAGAGTCTTTTAGAATTTTTTTAAAATAGTTTTAGGATTGTTGATCTTCATTCATTTTATTTTTATTTTTATTTCTATCTTAAATTCTTTTTTATTTATTTGTATTGTTTCAAAGTTCATTTTCTGAATTAAAGATTAAACAAACTCTTTAAAACTCTTTAAAAAAATAGAAACTTTACACAGAAGCTCGTCAAACCCAAAACCTCCCAAAAAAACATAAAATTCAAGCCAAAAAGCTAACAAAGGGCACCATTTAGACCTACTAGCGACGTTTTGATTTTATTAATTTCTTAAGACCTTGTTAGATCTCAATATGTTTGTACATATTGACAGAGCAATGGAAAAAGATAGTTATTTTCCCCAAGAGCTAGAGGCCGTGTTGAATGGAGAAAAAGTCAATCAAAAAATATAGATCGATTACGGAAGGCGATTATTAAGTGATCACTTATTGGATGATGGACATTGATTGCTTTGGTGCGACATGGGGGATTAAATTGTGTGATAATCTCCCATCAGTGTGTGAGATAGGTGAACCACTTAAATTTTTAGGTGAACACCATCTAACCATATTGAGTTTCTTTGAGTACCTTTGCGATCTGCTCCAAGAAGGTCGTTTGCAAGATTGTGGTGTGCAAGAAAAGAAGAAAAAAAGATCCTTCGTTCCCACCGTATATGATCATTCGTTGCCGCTCTAATTGCACAATTAATAACGCATTATTGGGAATATAAAATTATGCTAATGGATGTTTTGACGACGACACACCGTATAGCAGCAATAGCAGCGTGTATGAATCACAAAATATCATTTGAAAAATGAAAGTGGAAATGGACGCGCATTGCTGCAATAATAAATTTCGCATAGACATGACCGTACTCACTTATTTGCCATTGTCGATGCATATGGACGCATAGAATCACGGTATTTTGATCTTCTCCCCGAGCGTGATTGATTGCATTTTGTATGTGCGGGGAGAAGCTCCATTTTATGTAACAACAACAACTGGGTGTGCAGAGTGTACGCCGTGAATTCATCATTTGAGGAAATTGGTAGCTAAACGTGTGATGTCATCAGCTTCGAGATTCTCAAACGTTAATTCTCCCATTTATCGCAATTTAATTGATCATCAATGTTGTGTGCTGGCTAACTTGCGGGGAAATTATGCTGCACACACAACATGTTTGCAAGAAGAGAGATGTTTTCCATATGGACCACGCAGTAGTACAAATGCGGGACTATATGCAAGAAAGCCTATCTATATGTAAAAGCTCCTCGCGTTATATGGCTTCTTTTTCCACTTAAATATGTAAACATTCGCACGGGTCAACTAGATGTCAGCCAACGCGCAGATGTTTTGCTTAAGAAAATTCTCTTTTGAGAAAGTAATGTTTTGTACATAACTAATGGGTTGAGGGGATAGATACCTGTGTACAGGTAGCGCGAATTATGCAAGAGCTCACCTCATTCATTTACCTGAAAACTAAAGTCTAAAATGACCTAATAAAATAATAAGATTTTACTATTATGAATATTATTTTTAAATGCCTTGAAAAACTTGTTTTTTTTCTAATATGTATGTATATAGCAAAACATAACTAAGGATGTACCTTAACGTTAAGCTTATTCTAAAAATTATTTTTTTAGAACAAGACTTTTAAGAGATAATAAGAGGGAGTCAATTGAGCTACACCCCCTACTGCAAAAATTAAAGTTAAAGAGAAATGTTTTTTTTGCAAATTAAAAGATATCAATTTCTATGATTCTTTTTGTATATATTTAAAAATATTTAAGAGATTCATAATTAAATTTTGTAAAATATCGGATGCGGGGTGTAGCTTGATGAACCTCAAAAGTCCCCAAAGAAATTTTCAGGAGTATTTTTTTCTTTCGCTCTTCTTTACACAAAAGCCATAATAAAATGTTTGTGTTAATTATTTAACATTTAGTCATGAGTTTTTTTCTGCATGAAATTCCTGCATTTTCAACATTCCTAATTGCTTTAAAATTGATTATCACGTCTGAAAATTGGTATTTATCGTCCAATTTCACGGTTGAATAGTTTTCTTTTCGCACGTTGTGCACAAATTCCCCTCGATATATTGAATCATTTAATTCTAATGTAGGATCAAATTAAAATCCCATCAGCAACATATAAGACACACATAAATACGCACAAATACGATTGATTTTATAACATCCTCCGCACTAAATGATGAACCAATTTCCATGACATAATAGTGCTGCTATTTGATAAGATGGAATGTTGTGTGTATCATACTCTATGCTATACCAAACAACCATCCCAAATTATTGCTTTCACCATTTCCCGGGCACATAATAATCTTCTTTTGAAAATGATGAATAAGAAGTGGAGGCAAAGGAAAAAAAAAGCAAAGAAGAAGTAAAACATCCAGCTGTGAGATCGCAAGCCAATCTCTTGGGGTTTTTATTTTGACTGGAATGAAGATCATGTGCGGCATAAAGATTGTCGATCACTTTGCGTGAGAAAAGGTGATCTACGGTGGTCCGCTATGGTGAATTAATCTAATATTGAAGTGTGTGTGGAGTAGCATAAAATTGCCAATTGTGCAATTTCACAGGTATTTTTGACGCCACGGATGAGATCTCAATTCTTGATTGATCACTCGACAAGTGAGGATCACGCGCGCGCAGGGGGGAATTTCTCTGGCGTGGACCCAGAAAGAGAAAGGTCACGTCTTTGGAGGTTCAGTGGGGCGATGGGTTGAAGAATTAAGAAGGAAGAAAAGACGATAAATAAAAAAAAACGCTCCATATGTGGAGTTACCTAATTTTTTGAAAGATCATGTTGTTAATTTTTTTTATTGTGATCTTATTACTTAATTTGTGGTTTTAATAGTATGTAGATCACTCGTATGGTACCTTCTCTCAGTGTGTCAATTTCACTCTCTGCTGCGGGGAGGCTTATTTTTGCCAACAAACACTAAATGAGGGGGAGAAAGGGGGGCAGAAGTGGATTTTTAGATGAGAGAGAGATCGCGCTGCACGAGGAACATATCAGACACCTGTGCTCATATGGCGATCGTGCGGAGAAGTAGCAATAAGAGGAAAATTGATCATCATAAGCGATTGGATAATATGAGATAATTCCATTACATAAAGATCAACGTTGTTTGAATTGCACGAATGCATTAAAAATGACGACGCATCGAATGACATCAAATTCATTCCCAACTGAACGACTGAACTAATATCATTCATTATACTGACCAATTTCAGACCTAAACACTCAATCAATGGGCTTCTCTTTTTTTTTCTTATGGCTTCTCCGTCATACTACATATTATATTGGTTACCTATATATCTTCTCATTCATTCAATTTTCTTTTTTTTTATGTAATTGGACACCTTGAAATTTTCCCCGCACAATCACTGCGAGTACATTTATTAGTTTAAACCTTCAATTGGATGGTTGTTGCACAATCAACCAGACAGACAAAGATACACCACACAACTTCTTCTGCAAGTTTTGCTCTTTCTGCATCTTCAACCGTGGCCAATTGTGGCCCTCATCTCCCCGTGAAAAATTCTTTATCCACTTCTTACGTTAACCTCTCTCTCTCTCTCTTCTTTCCGCGATCTTTTTTTCTTATTTTTCATCTTATTTCATTTTTGAAAAAGAGAAAAAAATTCACCTTATTAATTTATTATGCTTCTGCCATATGATGCAATAATAATGTACCTTCAATACACGTGTTTTACTCGCACCTTCCCAACCACCGTTGTTCTTTCCTCTCTGTGCGCAAGAAATCCCGCGCGCAGATTTTACCTCCTCTATTGTAGACACTCCACTCAACACACCATAATATACAAGAAATTGTAACAATATTTTTCTTCTTTCGGCAAAGAAAAAGATGAAAAAAAAAACGAAAATTCCCACCGAGATTACAGATAATTGCACCGGTGCGGGTGGATTATTTAATATTTTGGGAAATATTGTTACATTTCGTTCCGTTTCATTACCATTCAATTGAAATTTTTGTATATCTTTTCGCGATTGAAATGTGTACGACTCCCACAAAAAAATCCGCAAAGCCACAATAAGTCATACAATAAGTACATAAGACTCATAATAATAGTAATATAAAGGGGAGCAATATATGCGCCAATGCATCAATCTCTTTCAATTTCTGCATGGCATTTCTTGCAGTCTCTCAACATTGTTGCAATTTAGCGTCTCCCTGGGAGTCAATTTGTGCTTTGAGGCACACTGAAAACAAATCAAGGGGAAAAGTGCAATTCATTTTCAACACTGCCACCGCACCATTATGTTGGGATTGTTAATGCTGATATATATGACGTTTGTTTTAATGGGAATTAAATAGACTACCCAAGATAGCAATTATTTTGTAGGAGGGAGTCTTCGTTTTTCAGCTGATATATCGGGTAACCCGGTTAACGCGGTTAACCGATATATCGGTGTAAACTGAAATGTCAAAGGCTTTTGGTCATTATTGTCTGAGCGTTCGAGTGAATCACATGTTAAAGTCTGAGCTGAAATAAATGAGTTTTTTCTACTGAAATATAAAAGTGGCGACGACGATAAAAGTGTGTATAGATAATCTGTACAAAAGTGCATAAAAGGAGTATAGAATGTCGGCGTTGATAGGCTCCATTGAGCCATATTTGCCGGGGCAAAATTTCGTACATTGGCGAAATCGTATGAATCATCTAATGGCCGCCAATCGCATTGATGACGAAGCAAGAAAGCAATCGCTGCTCATCACCCTGATGGGCACTGTTTGCTATGAGAAGTTGGTAGCACTTCTTTCCCCGGACAAGCCGGATGCAAAGACGTACAAGGACATTATGGATACTTTGGAGGCACATTTCAAAGAGACAAACAATGTGATTTCGGAGAGATGTCAATTTTTTATGAGAACTCGCCATGAAGGAGAAATGATTGACGATTACATCATTGAGCTTAAGCACATGGCAGAGTCTTGCAATTTTGGAAGCTTTCTCCAAGAAGCTCTGCGTGACCGATTGGTGAGTGGTATCAACGACCAGCAAATTCAGGCGAAGTTGATCATCCAGGCGGATTTGACGTGGGAGAGTGCAAAAAACATATGCATCGCGGAATTTCGCACTCGGAAGAACGTTCGTGACATGCAATCGGCAATCGGGAAAGTCAATGTGGCCGACTCAAAAAGCTCGCAGCAGCGGAAGTGGAAGAGAGGACCAAAGCAGCGTCAGGAATCGCAAGCAGAGGGAAATGCGACAGCTTGTGGCCGCTGTGGTATGATGCACGACAAGAATGAGTGTAGAGCAATCAACAGTACGTGCCGTCTCTGCGGGAAGAAGGGCCACTGGGCCGCTGTGTGCCGATCGATCTCAGAGCTGGGAGAGATAAGTATTTTTGGATACCATCACAGTCTTCAGCTAGCATCATCATCAGAGGCAACTTCTAACCCCAAATTTACTAACCCCATGTTCATTTGTCTTAGGTTGAATGGCACACCTGTCAACTTTGAGGTGGACACGGGAGCTGCGTGTACAGTGATGGCGCATGGTATGTACGAAAAACTATTTCCAAGTAGACCACTGGCGCCCTCTGATGTTCAACTAAGACAAGTTGATGGTAATGCTGTAATTGTGAGGGGAAGAGTGCCGATTAATTTGGGAAACAATCATCTTTTTCTTTATATAATCGATTCAAAATCAAACGCTGCTCCATTGTTGGGTCGGGACTGGATGGATGTATTGTTTCCGGGATGGCAAGAAAGAATTCTAGAGTCACGGGCAATTCTCGAGTTGGGACAAAATCATAAAATTCAAGTTGATCAAAATCAAGTTATTGCGGAAATTCAGAAGAGTTTCCCCAATATTTGCAATTTTGCGGATAATAATCCGATTAAAACGTTTCAAGCTCAAATCACTTTGAAAAACAATGCAACGCCTGTTTTTGTTAAGTCAAGGGTTCTCCCCTTTAAACTGCGGGAAAAAGTCGAGCATGAATTGGAGCGATTGTGCCAAGAAGAAATTCTCGAAAAAGTCCAACATAGTAATTGGGCAAGCCCTATTGTTGTCGTGGCTAAGGGGGAAGGTATTCGCATGTGCGTGGACTTTAAGGTCACTGTGAATAAATTTGTAGAGAGAGAGCATTATCCGCTACCGGAGATCGATGATTTGTTGGCAAAATTGTGCCATGGGAAAGTTTTTTGCGCCGTAGATCTTAAAGGGGCGTACCAGCAAATCGCGGTAGATGAACGTTCACGGGAGTACTTGACAATCAGTACTCACAGGGGTCTTTTTAGGTATAAACGGCTCCCATTCGGTATTTCCTCGGCTCCTAGCATTTTTCAATGCATAATTGATCAAATTCTGATGGGAATTGAGGGAGTACTCGTGTATCTGGACGATATTTTGATTTTTGGCGAGACAGAACATGAAGTTAAAGATACCCTTTTCAAAGTATTGGGGAAGCTGAATGATTTCAATGTCAAAATTAACACTGAGAAGAGTGTGTTTTTTGTAAAGGAACTAAAATTCCTGGGGCATGTTATTTCGGAGCAGGGTCTTAGACCGAATCCGGACAAACTACATGCGGTAGAAAATGCCCCACAGCCTAAAACACTCAAGCAGCTCCAAGCTTTTTTGGGATTGATTAATTACTACGGTAAATTCATTCCGAATCTTGCCACCCATTTGAGGCCACTATACGATCTGTTGACGAAAGAAAATCATACGGGACAAAAGTTGAATTGGGAACCGATACATTCAGAATGTTTTAAGATGTGCAAGGGATTGCTTAAGAGCAATACCATCTTAACGCATTTTGATCCCAAACTACCTTTGATTGTGGCAGTAGATGCGTCACCGGATGGATTGGGGGCAGTGCTTTCTCACGTATACGAAAATGGGGATGAGAGACCAATTTATTTTGCCTCGCGAAGCCTTAATGATGCAGAGTACAACTACTCTCAGCTAGATAAAGAAGCCGCGGCTGTGATTTTTGGGATCAGGAAATTTTATAAATTCCTGTACGGCAATCAATTTACCGTTTATACTGATCATAGGCCTCTAATATCCGTCTTTGATGCAAGGAAAAATGGGGGGACTCTACTTTCACCGCGTATGATGCGCTGGCAGGCGTTGATATCGTCAATGGATTGCGAACTCAAATACAGACCGGGTAAATCACAAGGGAATTGTGATGGGTTTTCAAGACTCCCAGTAGACGATAGTACGGACGGGTGTTTAGATTTTCATTGGCTCGGGTTCGATGAGATTAATGAGTTGACATCGCTGCATGAGGTGGGGAGTCCAGTTAATTTTGCAATAGTTCAGCAGGCCTCTCGAAATGATCGTGAGATCGCACGAATCAGGGAAATGATTATAAAGGGTTGGCCGGAAAATCCCACTCAACTTCCAGAGTCGCTAAAATATTATTGGAAGTTCAGAAATGCGTTGTCAACGGAAGACGGGTGCGTATATTACGGCTATAGGCTGGTGATTCCGCGAAAATTGAGAAGGAAAATTCTATACATTCTGCACGAAACTCATGTTGGAGTTGTGAGAATGAAAATGGTGGCGCGATCGCTGGTCTGGTGGAAAGGTATAGATGGGGAAATCGAGAAATTCGTGAAAACTTGCGAAGCTTGTAGCGTAATGGGGAAGTCTAACGCGGAAAAGACGGTACCTTGGAAAAAGTCGACGGAACCTTTTGAAAGAATTCATCTCGATTTTTTCCACTATGCAGGGAAACAGGTGTTGATTGTAATTGATAGTTACAGTAAGTGGGTAGAGATGTTCATGATGAAGAACACTACCGCGAATGATGTACAAGAAGCATTGGATCAGATTTTCATGCGCATGGGGACACCTAAAAAACTTGTGTCAGATAACGGTCCTCCGTTCAACTCGAGACAATTTGTTGAATATTGCCAACAGAAAAATATTGAAGTCCTAAAGAGTCCCCCATACCACCCACAAAGCAATGGATTGTGCGAGCGCGCGGTACAAACCATGAAAACAATCCTTCGGAAAGAGATGGTTGAACAAAATTTTGCAGCACACAAACTACCCGAAATATTGCGGAAAATAATGACGGGATACAACCATGCACCAACCACTGCTACACAGCTCTCACCGGCGGAATTAATGTTTAATTTTGTGCCAAACACAAAGACTAACATTATTAATCCCCATTTCAAGATTTCGAGTAAGGTTAGGAGTAGCTTAACTGATAATAAGAAAAAGCTTGTAACACCTGATCTGCCGAAGCCAAAATATAACAAAAATCAAGCGGTGTATTACAGAGTAGTAGGGAATAGTTTTGCTAAATGGGTACCTGCAAAGATTGTGGAAATTTTGAGCTCCGTGCGATACACGGTAGCAGTTGAAAATTCATTGCTGCAGGCCCATCAAGATCAACTTAAATTGAGGGAGGAGAGGGTTGTTAGACCCTCAATTACATTTAAAGAATCAAGAGAAAGTGATAGGGCTGAAAGTGATGCTTCGGATTCAGATTCATGGCAATCTGCTTCCGAGGGTCAGTCAAGCCCAGAAAGTGGTAATTCAAGCTCTTCAAGAAGAATTCCACGAAGATCACAAAGAGTTCGCCGTCCACCTCGAAGACTGACATACAGTTTCTTTTGATGTACTTATTTCTTTCAGAACATGGGAGACCAATAATGTTAGTGATAAGTTGAGAAACAGAATGAATTAATGTGAAGGCAGATCTTATAAAAAAAAGGAGTAATGATATATCGGGTAACCCGGTTAACGCGGTTAACCGATATATCGGTGTAAACTGAAATGTCAAAGGCTTTTGGTCATTATTGTCTGAGCGTTCGAGTGAATCACATGTTAAAGTCTGAGCTGAAATAAATGAGTTTTTTCTACTGAAATATAAAATCAGCCTTTCGGCATTTCATTGTATTATTAAATATTTGAATTATTTGTACTTTTAAAATCCATTCTGGGTGTCAAAAAGAAGATCTATTTTAGCTTCGAGTATTTAAACATAATTGTCTTTCTCCAATTGCTAATTCGTAACATGAATAAGAATCACAAGAATACGAAAAACCTGGGCATGAATTCTCTAAGAGTGAAAAACTCTCGTGATAAACTCCTGAAGGCTTTAGCGCTTTAAAAGAAATGTGAAAACCCGGAAAATCTAAAATCAAGCTCATGTAAAGTTTCCCTCACTTTTCCCCGCAAAAAGACTTCGGGAGTTTATCACAAGAGTTTTTCACTCTTAGAGAATACAGCCCCTGGAGAGAAAGCATATCAAGGATGTTTATGATAGTCATATGAATTATTAGAATATAAAGAATAAGAATCATGTAAGAACTTTTATGATGTGATTTTCCCATACTTATCATGTTAAATTTTATTTTATGCTGGGCGGTACAACTCAACTGATCTTCTCTAACCTCTCTAATCAAACTCTGGTTATTGTAATCACCATCAAACAAATGAAATTTATTCTTTAAAAAAAAACTTACAAAGAAGTTCTAAAAAATATTTTTTAGAACAGAAAAAAATCCTTCCTTGAGGTAAAATTTAATAAATAATAAACTAAATTCTATGAAAATCATTACAATGTTAATAATTTTTCAACTTAATATATACTAAATATCCCACAATTTGTTTAATCTCTTTTATTGATCAAAAACATGCACTTCAAAATGCTTTTATGTGCATAGTTCAGCGGTATCTCTCTCTTTCGAAATGCATATTAAAATTCCTCTGACTTTTTACTCTACATAGATTGGTACAAAAAAAAAACACTCTAATTTAAAATGATTATCCAATGCTGGAAGGTAGATATTCAAAGAAAAAAAAAAGTGTGGCATTTCTCAGGCAAAAGCAATCTTCTTGGCGGATCACTTATTTGCATTTAGCCTGTGAAAAATCTTTCGCCGTTGAGCTATATCTCGCGCAGAGCGATTGCCCGCGTGCGATAGAAAGGAGATCACTTGATCTTACATAAATATGTGGTAAAATGTTGTTTCCAAAATATGACAAAGACTTGAATTTTTTATAATATTGCATAATCGTGTATGTGGCTGCAGTGGTAGCTGCAAAATCTCCACGATGGAGACAAAGCGAGTGAGAAGATGGTGGAACAATTGAAGAGGATCTCAATTCAGCTGCAAATGGGCGCCTTGACATTTTCAACATATACCGCACAAAAGATCACATAAAGCCACTAATTTGCTAACTTTTTCATCCATTTTGTGCGCGTATTGTCTTACCAAGACACATTGCGGACTCACTGAAAATTCTTTCAAGAAGTTCACACCTTTCACTCCTTCATCATTCACCTCCAATTGTTGCGCAGACATTTTTTCTTTTGTATTTCCCATATCTTGTGCCTTCTTTTGGGGCAATCGAGTCTTATTTCGACTTGATTGTTTTTTTTTCTTGGTAGGTAGGTAGCTCAAATAAAAGCTCCATATAATGTAATCGAGCAAAAGCCTGCAGAGCTTCCGTCAAAAAATCCCCCGTCTCGTTGGAATTTTTGTAAAAGCACCACAGAAGAAAATTTGAATTGTATATCAGACAATCGGTCGTTTAATCAGTGATCTGGGGAGCGAGATTGCATCACATGGCCAAATGGTTGGTATTTTGTTTGAGAATGCATGCGGGGTATTCAAATAAAATAGATTTCGCCGTCAGACATTTCCACCACAACAGGGGCCACAAATGCATGCGGAGACGCGAGGGCGGGTCCGTTAATTGAGAAAATATTATAAGGAAGGGAAAGGAGGAACAACAGCTGAGAAGTGATCTCTCTCTCGTCTTTCTGCTGTATATGTTTTAATAAATTTTCCTTCAATTCACCACCCATTTATCACTTTCCCGCACAGACACAGAATGCTGCAAGTGCAATAAATAGCACACTCAGGAACTTTTTAAGACTTTACTGGATTGTAAATGGGTGGAAAATTAAGAGAAATTCGTCGTATGCTGGCTTTTCATGTTTCACGGAATCACGGGGATTTATTAAAATTAAACTAAGAGCCTGATATAGTTTTTATGTTTTGGATAAACAAATTACAAATTTAAGGAATCTTCATTGAAATATTTTTGAGAATAAAAAATTGTATGATCTTTTTAAATAAAAACAAGGAGATCGCAAGATTTTCACGTATGATCGCACGATTTTCGAGTTAACTCAGAAGATATCGAGTTAGGATCTTAAGTTTTACTGAAAAAGATTGCATTACATTCAATATTACATTCAATCAATAACGATCGCAAGTTTGAGAAATTTTTATTGAAAAATAATTTGATAATACAGAAACGTACGATCTCTAAAAAAATCTCAAGATCGTATAATTCTTAAATAGAATCATAAGCATTTAAAGTTAGAAAGATTTTGAACTAAAGATCAAATGGTTTTTGGATAAGATCGAAATTCTAATGATTAAAACTTTAAAAAATTTCATTTAGAATCGTAATAATTCAGGATTAAATTCTGAAAACTTCAAGTAAGATCCCACAGTTTTTTTTTTTAAGTAAGACTTTAAAGTTATTGAGCAGAATTCCAACGTTTTTGCGTAGATCAAGAATCGTTTTTGGGGTAGATCGTAAAATTTTAAAAAAGGATCGCAATATTTTTTTGTAAGATCATAAGGTTTTTTTTGCATAGGATCGTGAGATTTTTTTTCACACGATCGTACGGTTTTTAAGTCAAATCACAAAGTTTAATGAAAGAACCTTATTTTTCTCTAAAATCGCTAACTAAAACTAAAAGTCTTAAACATTATCAATCCACAAAATTACATAATTTGTATGATCTTGCATAATTTACTCTTCTTTTTTTTCATTTTTATAAAATCTAATTAAAATTAGAACTGATAGGAGAAAAGTAATAAATTTTACAGAAAAGATCTCTGCGTAGAGCTACGAGAAATTTTGCTTTTCATTTTCCTAATTACTTTAGCCTAAAGTCTCGCACAGCGATATCATCGGTTAATTCGCATTGCAACCTCCTCTTAAATCCTCTACTAAAACGTCTCTCAGGCATAGACTATATATAATACATAAATAGTCGCGCTGAGTAATAAAAGAAGCCCATTAGCTGGCACTAAAGCGGGTTGAACCGCCTCTTTGTTCACTTTTTGAAAAAGCATCCGCGCACCATGAGATTTGTATGCGGAAAGCTCACCCGAAAGTGAACTAGTTTTAGGCTATATAATATTGGTGATCTGGTGATCATTTATATTTACCATATTATTTCCGCATAGTTCAACAAATATGATTCAATCGCCAATTTGCCGCAAACATTTAATTTCTCTCTCTCTCTCTTATCCTCTGATTATTTTTTTGCAGATACTTTGTGGGAATTATTTTACAGTTTCAACTACATAGAGCCATGTGTCTTGCCTCGCGACAATTTGACCCAAGTGATCCTGAGAAGCCACTCCACAAATGTGATATCTATCGTCATCCACAGGCGGGAAATCTCCTCAAGTGAGTTAGCCCATTATTTTATGTTTGTTTTTTCACCATCAACAAAACCATTGGTTGACTAATTAGGCGGGACTTTTCTTACACATATCGCACTCAGGAGAGTATTTTCTCAAGGGATTTCTCACAGTTATATGTACCTATGTACATTTGAGACAACCACGTACAATGGGAGCAAAGAAGGTGGCACTTTATGGGCGCTATGTACAAAACACAAACTCAGATTAGAGTTGAACAGTTTTCAAGATTGGGATCATTTAAAAAAGAGTTGTAGAAAAAAAAGTTTTGATAATTTGAAACTAATTTACAATTTTTCTAATCATTTTTGATTAATTTTTAAAGGAGTTTATGCATTTTCTAAAGGGAAAAGTCCTTATTCTAAGGTTGAGAAATTGGGAATTTTTTGAAATTCTCCTTCCGGTGAGCGTCGATTTGTGAATGAGCATTTCTCTCCTCTCTTGTTGTTGAATTAATTTTTTAAAAAATCGTCTATTGTAAGACTTATAAGTTCCATGCCTTCAGCATCCTCAAGTTGTATAATTAGCATGCCCTCACATTTCTCACTTATGACGTGATTCACACAGCAATAATTCAATAGTTTTGTACCACTGAGTATGACATGCAGAGTGTCGAAAGCTCTGGCAATTCGAATGTTTTAATTGCTCATTCACAAATCGACGCTCACCGGAAGGAGAATTTCAAAAAAATCCCAATTTCTCAATCTAAATAACACGTCGGCCTACCACAATATCGTTCGATTTTCAAGGTTCCCATAAAGCAATTTTTTCTTGTTATTTAGTCCATTTATAAGATTCAAGTCGATTTAGACTATCGGAAAATTATAAAATAGAAAAAAATACTGATTTTCAAAGTGATGAAAATCGACCAATTTTTCCCAAGTTTGATGCAAAAAATCGACTATATAGGAATTAATTGGACGAATCAAAAAAATATGTCTTGAAAGGTTGATCCTTTAGCTTTATACTGGCGAAGAAAGCATCCAAAAATATTAACTAGAAGTATCCTTAAAAAATCATTTCCGTTTTGGGTCAGGGTATGACCCAAAAAACGTTAAAGGGTTAACAGACGGAGCATTATTGCTAATGCTCGAAGATTTTGCACAACTTCATGCAATAAAAAAAGAAAAAAATCAGAATAATGACGTCTTTGTTACAATTTTTAGATATAACTTTGTTATATCTTTTCCAACTAAATCAGTTGAATTGATCCTTACTTGGAAATTAAAAGTTTCTTTGGTGATTTCGTATTCTTTATTAATTCTTTACTGCAAGATTGCTCATATCGCGATTATTTCCTCAAATAAGGACTTTCCTCATAGAGAAACGAATAAACTCCTTTAGAATCTTTATCTAGAAAAAAAAAAACAAATAATTCTCCTCTCAACTCTGATCTCATTCAAATTGCGAGATTACACAATACTACTCTAGATCTATTCAAATCACTCATAAAGCACCTGGCGGGTATATTCAAAATCTCACCTCTCCTTGTCTTCATTATGTATATAGATAGGTAGCATTGGTACCATTATGTGCACGAGGGGGGAAAATTGGGAAATTTACTAATTAAACAGAACTCGAGCAAATAATGTAGTTTAAACATAAGTTTTTTTCTCTTTTTATGGGTTACAAAGATGTTTTGTTTTGTGGTATGCATGAGTTGCAGCATAATTATGCTTAAATAGTCTCTTTAAATTGTCTTGTGTGCGCGTAATTTCAATTACAATTCGCAGCAATGTGGGGTGGAATTTATGCGAAAAATGTCGGAAGCTATGTGCTGGTGCTGAACAAAAGCCTATTGAAGGGTATTGCACAATGGTGTGAGGTGTTGGGTGAGCAGAAGAGATTCATTAAAATCAGGGATTTATTATCACTTTTTCTTCTCATCTTAATTACGTATACAGAGATTTAATGTCAAAGGGAGCTTCTAAGCCATGGCGAGAAGTTCTTCAGGAGACTTTGGGTGAGGGACGGTTGGATGGATCAGCTTTGCGGGAATTTTTCAAACCACTCGAAGAATGGCTGCGGCAGGAGAATTTGCGGAATCAGGAATTTGTTGGATGGATGTATGATGGGGATTACTGCAAGCATAGCATAGAGACGGCCAATCTTCAGGTCATTGGAGGCTTTTACAACACCGCCATGAATCTCCGTTTCACTCTAAGCGTGATCATTTTAACGCCCCTCGTGGGAATCCTTGGCATTCAACGACTTCTTCTGCTCATTTAAAGCCTGCACAAAACACTCATCAAACAGTTTGTTCCACATTTCATCCGTGGCCATGATCGCACAACGAAGAGCCAGAGATTACACCCAAATTTTATTTATAAAATATTCTGCATTAATGAGGTAAGAAGAATCGTGCGCGCGAATTAGAAATGCCCCGTTTTGTCATCAAAAACCATTTAAGAAAAAAAAATTAAAGAAGGAAATAATACGAATTCAGTGACCTTTCAATCGGTGTGCGAGATAAGAGCCAAGAAAAAGATCACGTTAATATTTATTCAAGAAGCACATCAATGCATATTAAATTCAGGATTCAAGGAATTCTACTACTCTATATCGTAAAAATAACCCCACGATGTTTTACAAATACCATCGTGGCACCAGAATAAATTTAATTTATTTAATTTAGTGATGAGATTTTATGCAAATCATTCAGCTCGTGCTAAACTTCCTCACCAAAAGATCACAAATTTTTGCAATAAATGATTAAATAAATTATAAGTTAATTTGTGTGGAAAAATTTACGAAGAAGATGTACTCCAGATAAAATAAGATCAAGGATTAATATTGGTTGAATTTAATCGGAAATGAAATGATAAATTAATGTGGATCGTTGTTGTTATGCAATTTGGTGATCTTCATTCAGCGATCTCATCTAAAATGCAGAGATTTGATCTTTTGTGATCATACATTGGGACAGGAATGGAAATCTCGCGATCTTGCGATCTTTGTGTGTGAAAAAGTGATCGAAATTTTTTATTTATTTAAAAACTTCATTAAAATATTTTTTTTTAAATGAATAAAAAAATATTATTTACAACAACAGATCAATAAAAACTTGAAAATAAATGATCAGAGAAAAAAAACTATTTAAATTTCTTGCGATTGATGTTTTTTTTTTCGAAGGAAAAGACCAATAGAAAGATGTTGAGAATGATCAGAAAAAATCTTTTTAAAAGTAAAAGAGATCTCTGTGATCTTGTATTAATAAAGAAAACTAAGATCGATTTTCTTTAAAAGATCGTTACTAATTTTCAAAAAAAAAGATTAAATATTATTCTTGATTTCTTGATTCAAAAATTAAAACAAGAATAATCAAGATCTTAAATTCTTAACTTTTCTTAATTTTATTCCATTAAAAGTAAATAAAAGATTTAAAATATAATAACATTTTTCTACAATCTTAAGCAAGCATAAATTTCCAACAAAAAAAACTCCAAAATTAACGCAAACAAACCATAAATTGCACAATATAACTTAATAATAAAATCAACGCATTTAAAATTCATTACCCAAACAAACATTTCAGTGAAGAAATTAAATTTCAGTAATTTTTTTCCGTGAAACAATTAAAAAATATTCATTTTCATAATTTCTATTTGTTCTCTCTTTTAAATTTCTTTCAAAAATGTTTTTTTTTCCCTACAAATTCTTCCAAAAATTCCTTTTTTTGGTCATAATCTTAATTTCTTCCTCAAAAAAAAAAAAGACAAACAACAAATTTTTGGCGGGAAAACGCTCAATGGATCTTCACGCCAAAAAAATGTATAATAGCATGGGAAGTAATATTAAAAGTAAATTAATTTCTCACACGAAAGTGAATTTATTCCCGTGAATTATGCTCCGGCCCCCACAGCGTGAAGAAACGATGCAATTGTGGGGAGCATGGTGAGAAAAATTTCGCTTTTTTATGTCTCTAAAAATGCTTGAAAATTGTGGGAGTTTACCTTTGCGGCCACCTGCATTTGATGACTTTTGCAGTGTCGCGCGAGTCAATGAAAAATATTGCAATTTAATCTTTCTTTTACTTTAGTTACCTCCACACTTTTTATTGTCTTGTTGATGTGCTTTTAAGTTAATATAATAAGAATAAAATAAAGAAAAAAATAGAAGAAATTCCATTGCCCCTGATTGTCGCGTGAGGTCACAACCCTGTTGTCCTTCTCAAGTCGTTTTGTTACATACAAAGTAAAAAAAAAAAAGAAAAGCTTCGCAGAAATAAAAGCTCAACGATGTTCTGCGAGAAACATCGAAACGTTTATTTAATTTAATCTTTCTCTGTATATTGTTTATGTATTTTTCTGTAATTTAAACAAGATATTATATTATGTACAATTATACGAATGAATTGGAGAAATAAATAAAATTTACTCCAGAGTAGAGGTGAATTCGTAATGGAAGGAGAGTGAGTAAATAAAGAGATGAAAAGAGGAAAAAATCAATTTCAATGCAATCCTCGGCGCGTTGATTTCATTAACGAGACGTATATTTTGTGATTTTCTCGTATCATTTCAGTATGTATGTAATGTGACTTTATTGAACTCTCTTCAAGTGAATTGCACTTCCAAACACTTTCATTTGCACCAATTTAGCTCAATGCTGGAATTACTCTTTCCCACCCACACCAAATTACAAGCAGACTAAATGAGGATTTATTTGGTCAAGATTCCGCATTTTATTTTGTTGATTTTCTGCGTTTATTCTTCGTGGAATTTCTTCAAGGAATTTGACTTCCAATGAAGCAGAAAAGTGGAAAGGAAGAGAGGAACTGAATTTGAAAGAATTTAAAGGGAATTTTTGAAAGTTCAAATGATTTTTTAAGCGTTAAAATAGCTAAAATAGCATTGGCTAAAATTGATACGAAATTACTAAAAATATTTTTACTTAAAGCTTTGTTAGATTTATTTTAATTTAAAAATTAATTAATTGAAAGTCAATTTTTTAAACTCTATTGATTTTTTAAGACTTCAAAGTCAAATTATCCGACCTTAAGCTCATTTGTCATTTAAATAAAACTTAATATTCTTCAATAAATGAATCAACCTACGCATCTTATCAAATCAAGTATCAAATGGATCAAATGGATTTATTCTTAAGGCCTTTCTGCTATATCAGATGAAATACTTTCGAAAAATGATCTCCAAATAAACTTTTCAGATAAAGTAATTTAGGCCAAGGGGTTTGTGGAAATTTCTTCTTTTTTTCTCTCTCATTTTAATGCACCCACACTAAAAGTTCTGACATCCAGCAAGGCTAGTTGTGCGCAGCATGAACGAATGCATATATAGGAAAAGAGCTGAAATGTATAATCTTTATGTACAATGATCTCGTGAATGACACGAGAGATTGAATGAGTCAATGGGATTAATTTGATTGTGTTGTGCGACACATAAAATTGTATAATTTGCTGTTTGGTTGGAAGGTACTTGACTGGTCGTCAATTTCATGATCATACGTCGTTGGGTTTGTTTGCTGCACTTCCAAAAGGACGCGGGGAGTGCAATTGAAAGTTCCCCTCCGGGTTTTGTGCCCACTTAGAATGATCTTACTCGAAATTATTCTATCTCGGCAGTTGTGTTCTGAACGCTCAGCGAGAAGGATCGTTCTTTCCCATTTGCGAGTGTTTGTTAAAAAGAAACATTAATCACAGCATAAAAGAAGGAGATTTGTCGGTCATTTATGAAATCCAACAAGACAGTACATACATAATTTAATTGCGCAAGGAAGCAGGAAGGTATAACGTAAACGCCCCGGCGTCCGTGTGTGTGGCCCCCTTGGGGTACAACAGATCACGAGGAGAAAAAAAAAGCAAAAGAGAAGTGAACGAGATCCCTACGCGATGTGGCTCTCTGGATGAGCGGAAGTGTCTAGTTGACAAATTTATGTTTCATGCAGCCCATAATCCCCTATAATTGGATAATGTCAATGTGAAGAAATACTGCGTGTGAAGTGGGTTTCGAAAGACAAGCAAGAGTGGTAAAACGGAGAGTGATCACCATGTCCATCGTGCATTTGTGAAAATTTAAAGAGAGTGCAAATCTCGCCTTAACGCGCGCGATTTTTTTTTGTGTGTACATAAATGATGATCTATCGGGGTGTTCTTGTGCCAATCGCTGTCGCTCTCCTTGGACACTTTGTGACGAATGGTGATGAGGGGCTTTCCACGACAACACACAGAAATGTTCTCGATCACGTATGCTACCGCGAAGAGAAGTGAGTTCATCAAACATTAAAATAATATTTCTTTCTCTTTCTTCCATATTTGGAGAGCTTTTGAATGTAGGTACATAATTTATGTAGGTACATAATGCACGTATGTATCTGATCTTACATTGTCAACCATGAGGTGATCAAAAGAGTTTCAAAAAGATTTACAAGAAAATCAGTTATGTAGTCTGATGAATTAGTACAAAAATCGAATGAAATTGAAGGATTTTATTTTCAATGAAAATTCGCCTTTTCCCAAAAAAAAAACAAAATAAAGGACATTATGCACAATGCATTGAGAATATTCAACTTAGAGGTAGATTCTGATAAAAATCTTTTCTTTTCCTTTTTAACAACTTACGGATTAAAGATTTTGATAGATGGAATTTTTAAATCGTTCTATTGTCATTCTAAAAAAAACAAAGAATTTTTATTCATGGAAAATAGTCAGAAAGATCTCTGAAGAGGCCTAGAAAAATAATTTTCCTTAAAAAATCCGATTCAATATATAAATAAAATGTGAAAGATTTTTCCCAGAATACCAAAAATCTTACAAATTACGTATTGTGAGGAAAGAAAAGAAAAGATTTGTATCAGAATCTACCCAATAATTTTTTATTTTGTTTTACAATTTTAGGGAATGTTTGTGGACAAAATTAAATAAATAATCGCTATAATTTTTTCATAGACTGGAAAAAAATTAAGGAATAATTCAGTGGGTCTAATGTAAAATTATTTTTAATATTTATTAAATATTTTTCTCAGAGTCTTCCTCAAGGCAGACAATTTTTTTAAGATTCCAATTAGGGCTTTAAAACAAATTTAAATAATAAAAAAAATCTTGATTTTTTAGTAATTATTTCCCTCATATTGTACATATAGAATCCTTTAATGTATGTCAATGTGTCAATGGAGACGCCTAGTAATTACCAGGCGCGTCCATCTCTGGCTTTTTTAATTTTCTAAACAAAGCAGAATTAGATTTTCCCACAAAGAAAGTAGTTTAACTTCATTTTCCTTTAGAAACTCCGAACCAAAATATTTTTCTTTGCATTTTCTTCGTTTTTAACAATTTAATTTAAAAAAATCCTCTCCCATCATTCTCCTTCTTCGCAGCTTCACCGAACTTGAGGAGCGACGTGTGACGCAGCCTGTGCGAATTCGATCTCATGTGTGGTGCCTTGAATTCCCACCAAGATGTGCGCACTACCGCACAGAAATGAAGGAGATCATCAAATGGCAGGTAATATTATTGTTCGTGATCATCAAGTTCTACATTTTTTTTCACCTTCTTTTTGCCTCTTCCTCCCGTATGACCGCAATCCGATATTGCGACGATATGGAAGCGTTTTCTTCTTTGCAATTTCTCGCGTAACAATCTCACCGTGGCAACAACAACTTTTACTTTTCATCCCGGCATTTGGTTTCTTTGCAAACTACTACACTACATTTTGAATAACACATTGAGATCATTGAGAGAAATTCTCTTTCTCTCGCGAGAAGGAATTGCGGGCAAAATACGGGCTGAAAAAAAGCGAGGGTGTTAATTTGCAAATTTCGCACCCAATTGAGAAAATTTGCTTTATAAAACGCGCCGTGGGTGTTTCTGTGTCCAGACAACCAAATCATTCATCATGCCGGCAAATGGGGCTTTGTTGTTTGGAGCAATAAGGAAGATTTTATTTTCTTCTTTCAATTTTAAAAGGGGCTTTGATTATTTTTTTTCTTAAGATTTTCCTGAAACATTTTTTGTGGTAAGAAGTAGGATAAAATTATTGAAAAAAGAAGCGATAAAAAGCGATGAAAAAAGAACTTTAAAGACTTTCTGGGAAGATTTGCGAATTATTCAATTATAATTAAACAAAAACTTCTTTAGCCGAGTTCTTTAGGATGATTTTAAAAAGTAGAAAAATACTATAAAATACTTAGAAATTTTCGTCTAATTTCCGCCTAAGCTTTTTTTTTAAACTTAAGTCCTTCCAAATCAATTCTAGATTTAAGTGTTTTAGGCTTGGCTTAAGTTTTTCAAGCCTAACTTGACCGAATTGTTTTCATAAATCTTAGACTCAAATTTTCTAAATGAAGTTTTGGATTTCAAAACTAGGTCTATACTTTTTTCAAGATCAAGCTTATTTTTTTTAACTTTTATTTGTTTTATTTTTTCTTTATTCTAGGTTTAAGTTTTCCTAAATCAGGCTTTAGGTTTTTAAGCTAGGCTTAAGTTTCTTTAAGACTTCTTTTTATAGGATTTTAAGATTAGGCTAGTTCTGATTAAATATGACCATTAAAAAACCATAAAAATTAACCTTAAAAAAACTTAAGTCCGGTTCAAAAAGAACTAAAGCTTGACTTAAGAAACTCTAAGCCGAACTTAATTGTGATTTTATTTAATTTTATTTTCTTATTAGATATATGTAGGTTAAAGATTTGATTTTATTGGTTTGTTCAGTATTTATTCGCATTGAAATCCATAAGTGAAAACTTTAATTTTATAGGAAAAATCCTACAGTTTATGGTACAATCCAATAATTAATTCACACAACAACTTCTAAAGAACAAATTCTTCAAAAAAATACCTCAAATCAATAAAGAAATATTTTTCACAAACAATTTTAATAAAAAGAAATCAACCTATTTCAGTAGGTAGGTAAATTAATTCAGTAGTGAGCACCCCCTTATGGTTTTGAGCAGCAGCATTGAGCCGAGTCTCCGGGGCGACATTTGAGAGCCAGTTAGTCTGCGGGGCATTACACAATCAAGAGTATTTTATATTTTGGAATCTCTGGGCAATGACTTAATCCATTTATTAAATGCCCCAGCATCTCTACCGGAACAAAAGTGAAAGCATTTTGAGAAAAATAAACTATATACGATCACCGAGGCAGACTCTTTGGAATATATTCTTTTCAGTGATCCTCATGAGTGATTCAGGTCTAAAATGGGCATGTAGATGAAGGTGCGAAAGGGAGATGAGAATAAATACAGAATATTGGCAAATATTTATCGAATTAAAATTGTCACGAATGTTGGGAAGGGAGAAAATATTTTATGTTGCAATATCGGTGGGATCTTCCCATAGCAAACGGAAGCAAAAAGACTCGACTATTTTTTGCATAACATCTCTCACTCTCTTCATTCGTGTCTGACTTGAGATGGAATTTATCTCGTGGTCGATGCGGCTCGTCAATTTCTCACGTAATTAGAAATTGTAATTTTCTCACCACACCGATCGTCTCCAATTTGTGCACAGAACGTCACGAAGACACGGCTCGTGGAGCACTGTTGCGATGGCTACGAAGAGGTCACCGAGGCCAATGAGATCATTTGCAAGCCCATCTGTCCCGATGGCTGCCGGCGGGGGTTTTGTCATCAACCTGGGATGTGTGTTTGCAATCCCGGATGCCAAAATGGGGGTTACTGCGACAGCAAGAAGGGGGAATGTCGCTGCCAGGAGGGATGGAGTGGAGAAGGGTAAAGAGAAAGGAATTCTTTAAATTCCTCACACTCCTGATAAGCAACTAATTTATTTTTTTTCGTTGCAGCTGCGAAGTTTCTTCAACGGGAACCTCACCTGTGTCCCAAATTACCCCAACAACACCCCTTAAACTCCTTCCAGTCACAGAAATAATTCCCAAAAGTACACCATCGACCATTGAGGAGCTAAATTCAACCCTTGTAGACCTCGCTGATAACATTGATAAGCTAAAACAGCAGCTAAATACAACACAGACAACACAGAGCGATATAGCCCTGTTGGAACTACACACAACACTTCCGGATATTGTTATAGCGCACCAGGAAGTTGTCCCAGCTGAGGATCATCTTGTTGAAATGGGAACAGGCTCTGAGATTCTAGTTCTTAGCAATTGGGACTTGAATGGAACGCTCATCAAGAATGCCAGCGATGCAGGTAAGAAAGAAAAACAAACTTGAGAAGTCTACGAAACTGTTTTGTTGCTAGAGGCTTCCGGTGTTCGTTTCAGCCACTGAAGAAGAGCCACTATTGGGCTCGAAAGCTTTGGCATAAATTGCTGCTTTTCCTTGGGTGAGCGGGAATTTTCCTCTGACGAACACCGGAAGCCTCTAGCAACATAATCAATACGTCAGAAAAAGAAAGAAAAAAAAAAAAAAAATAAATAAAAATTAAAAAAAATCTACGAAACTCATCAGAACATTAATCTCTTTTTTTTAATTTCAAATTAGGAGCGAGTGAAAATGGCAATGAGAGCAGTACCATTGCCCTCCTGGCCACAAGCGTCTTCCTATCCGTTGTCCTGCTCCTTCTCTTCGTCGTCCTTCTCTACTGGAAGCGCAAACTCGAAGCCCATCATGCGAGACGTTCTAGTACCGACAGCAATGCAAGTATTCAGGGAAAGGACACCCTAAGTGGGAAGATTGTAAACAAACCCCTTCCGGAGATTCCCTTCACGGACATAAATAAAAGCAAAACGTCGCCTCATCGAAAGAGCGTCCAATTCGTCGAGAGTCCCATCCTGCACTACAAAGACTCCGCAGCAGAGCAACCAAAGGACGCTACTCCTACGTACAGCTACCCATCTACAGCCTCACAATCATCCACACAATCAACGAGGGAACATTTGTATGATGAAATTAAATATCCCATCTTCACAAGTGACGTCATACACGTTTGATAAGCATTTTCGTGCATTTCTCAGAAAAAAAAAATCTCCTTTTGGTGTTTAATCCCTCCATGTTGATTTTTTCCACATTCTCAGAAAAAAATGTTCTTTTTGATTAAAGTAAAAAAAAAGAAGCCAGAATAAATCCCGAGAAAATTGCAAATGACTCTTATTTCTCTCTGGTATGAAGCAAAGAAGCGATAAGGCTTTGGAAGGAAATCGCGGAGCGAACTTGGAGATTAGAGGAAACCACGACGAGATTGACCCACAATTCTTCCGCTTTAACTTTCAGCGTCTCTCAGTTCTTCATTGGATTTCGGTGTGAAGAGAAGTGAAAAAGAAATACGAAAGAAAAAACGATGAAAATTCTCTACTTTGTTGTTTCTTTGGCATTTTTGTGTGTGGTTTTGGGCCATCCACAGGTGGGTGTGAAGACGCACCAGGTGCCAATTAATCCTTTCGCCAATTTGGTCCTAAATTCAACAAACAGTACAAATGGACCACCACTGGCTACTACTACCAATACAACATCCCTGTACCCTCAGCTACCACAACTACCCCACCAACTACCCCAATTCCCCCCGCAGCAACTCCCACAAGCACCGCTGCAACCACCACAGACGAATGTTTCAGACAATTGGCGCAATACTCTCACTAGAACCCAAATGTTCCTCAACAAGACGCGCTCGGAGATGTCTCGAGGAATTTGCTACCAAGAAGTGCCGTAAGTAAAGCATAATAAATGGGAAAAATTTGAGTTTTTAAGTAGAAAAGGTTTTATAGAAACTTTTGATGGATTTTTTGTGTAGTTAGCAGTGAAAAATCTCTTCGAAATTCTATCTAGAAGAGATTGTGGTCATATAAAACAAGGGATGTTTATCTGGGGAATTTTTTGGCTTTTCAAGCGAATCATTCGAATATTTCTAAAGATCTAATTATTTGATTTTACATGAATATGTTTTACTTAAAACCGAACAAATCAAAACCGTAAAAAATCCATAAACGTATTTAGGAATTTTTGGTATGAATTTAATCGTTAGGTATTGGGATTCAATTTACTACTTTTTAGCATAAATTTACTACTTTTCGGTTTGAATTTAGTCCTTTTTTAGGCTTAATTGGTTTTTTTTAAAGTTTTGTTCCTCAATCTGTGCTGTTTTGGGACTGAAACCCAAATATTTATCGGTTTGTATTTATTCTGTTTTTTTGGGTTTAACTTATCTTCGGCTTGAATTTACTATTTTTCGGATTGGTTTAAGTATTTTTATCCTTGAATTTTCTTGGCGAATCATGCGGATAAATCCGTCCAGATAAACCCTCCTTGCTGATTTATAATTAAAATTGTTTAAACTCATTTTTTTTCAAACATTTAATATCTATCTATCACGTTCATCAAGCTTAAAATATTTTTACGAATTCTATTTCAAATTGTTATTTAAAATTTTTAAGAACTAGAGTTTAAGTTTCCTTTACAGTGGGACCCCAGTACAACGACCACTTGGTTGAGCTACTCTCGCGCATTGAAAATAATGAGTGTGAAGAGTACATCCGAGTGGTCGTTGTACTGGGGTCCCACTGTATTCTACTCTACGATCTACCTTTTCAACGTCAATTTTCTTTAATAATTTCACAAATAAAACAATTTGGTTTCCTTAAATGAAAATTCTTCTTTCAAAAGCTGTCTTACTATACGAATTATCTGTATTTTATTATCCAAATAAAAATCTAAACTGGGACTTTTCTGTTGGAGAAAAATTCAAAGACTTGCTGTCTTTAAAAAAATCAATCAGATCCCTCAAATTGTAATAAAACCATTTCAAATTTTAATTAAAAAAATTGCATAAAATACTGTAAAAGATTTCAAAGAAAAAGAAACATTTTCACAATTTCCATAATTATTTTTCAATTTTCCTTTCATACCTTGCAAAATTATCATAATATTCCTCACTCAAACTGATATTTAATTTTTTAATTTATGAAAAAAAAATGCAATTTTAGTATGGAATTCAATTTTTCACGCCTCTGATTAATTTCCCTTCTCAATGTCGTTTTTCTTGCGATAATTTGTTGCCTGTTTTTGACATAATTATTCGTCGCAATTCTTTCAACAACAACAAATATGCCCCCTGCAACGGCAATATAATTACGATAAAGACATCTTGGGACAGACCACAAGGCGGCAGATCGTCGCAACTCTTTACATAGTTTGGTTTCCTTATGCAAACAGGCAGTGTTGGGCAAAAGAAAGAAAGAAAAAAAATAATCGTGACCTCGAAATTGCGTGATGATAAAATTTAACTTGAAAAAAAATTGTATTATGTTTATTTTTGCCGTCTAGAGAGCATGACAATTGGGTCAGGAGGCCCCAAAAGAGTTTTGCAGAGTAGCAATAATCTCATGCAGAGCACACATTCCTCATTGAAAATAAGAGTGACGGGGCGTCGTGCTATCGAAATGTGATAAATGAGTGATTTAGGCAATTTTTCCCCATCATGACAAAACTATTACAAAATCTTTATGATATTTTTATGAAAATATCTCATTGCGAAACGAATCATTTTCACTTGAAAGCAGCCAAAAAACCGCACAGATGTTTAATTGAAATAAATTGCTTATTAGCGTCGATAAAATTACAAAAAAAGATCTCCTTGCAATTTTTTTTCTTTCTCTCTCAACTCGATCGAGATTCTTCATTGAGATTTCTCCTTTAATCTATTTTATTAACCCGACAGATTGTGGCACAAAAGCTCCGCGCCTGTTTTAAATGAATTTCATTCACACCGCCTCGATGAGAGTTTCTTTTAATCCATCCACCCATAATCGCATTCACATCAATTTTATGATATTCAAGAGACTTTTGGAATAAATACTTTGCGTTGAATTTAAAATAAAAGACGAACATATTGAAAGAGCTTTTTTGGGGGGCTTTTGTGGGCACTTCTTTCGCAATTCTTTGGCATTTTCTCAGCGCATTGATTTGAAAAGAATTAATTGATCTTTTTTTGGTTTTGAAATCTCTTTTTGAAATATTTAGAATGCATTTTTTTTGGTGGTCTTAAAAGGGAAGTCCTTCGGAGATTTGGATTCTTTATCATTTATGTAAATTCTATTCATTGAGGAATCAGAGAAGGGGCTAAGACACGTATGGAAATAGATCCAAAATGTTGAAAGTTTTTATCTTGATGGAAATTATTTAAAAATTAATTCTAAAGGATTTTTTTGCTTAATTCTAGAAAAGTTTCTATCAAGAAAAACTTTTTTTCTTATTATTAATTTCTTTTTTTTATTTTGTTTTTTTTTTTTCAAATAATTTTTTAATTAATAAGAATTAGTTATTCAAAATTTATTTAATTATAAAAAAAAAACTTTTTAGATTTTTCTCAGATCCTATCATTTCCAAAATTAAGGAATAGGGTAACCCTTTCGGGTTTTTTGAGTCATACGTAGACCCAAACGTGAAACAATTTTTTTTCCATTTTTTAAAAAATGAATTTAATTGTTTTTCAACGTTAAAAATGCATCAAATTAACGCAAAAAAAAACTAAAGAAGACGTTCTGCCTTAGAAAAGTCGTCTTAAACCATCCACAGAACAAATATCGTGATAAAAACAGCACATATTTCAATGTTTCACGTGGACGCAAAATTATTTATTTATTCAAAGTAAATTGAGAAGAAACTGTTAAAGTTTCTTCTATAATTTTGGACAGTTTCTTTATCCATTTTTAATAAATTTTTATTTGAAAAATATGTCATAAAAAATTCTTTAAAAGAAAAAAATAAAAAGACAATAATGGGCCTTATTCAGCGACCAAGAAACCCTTGAAATTTTGGAAATTTGTACTGAAATTTCAAGATTTAAAGCGAATTTCAAGGGTTTCTTGGTCGCTGAATAAGGCCCAATATCTAGTATTGATAGCCCCCTGAAAGCACCTATTCTAAACTTTTTAATCTCAATGGCATCAAGGCTGGATGCTTCCACGTTTGAGCATTCAGCTAAAGTGCGCTACGTGTCAAAAGTCAAGATCTCGTATCTATCACCTCCTTATCTCTTTATTCTTCATCTCTTGTATGTACGATTAACGCGTGATCTGCCTTCTTTCTTATACAGCACTGCAACACTCGTGGCTAATCCACGCGGCAACATACCCACTGGCAATGGATCAAACCCCTCCCTGAGTCGCGTTCAAGTCTGCTGCACGGGCTATGAGAAGAATCCCCACAATTGGCGCCTCTGCGATCCCATCTGCCACACACCATGCCTCAATGGGCTATGCGTTGCCCCCGATACATGTGCCTGCTACCCTGACTATGCTGTTGATCTCGATGGGAAGTGCATCCCCGTGTGCCCCATTGGATGCAGCAACGGACAATGCCAGCCCGATCGAAGCTGCAAATGCAACAAGGGCTTCATCCTCGATCCCTCTGGAAAGTTCTGCATTGAGGGCGTTCAATGCGACAGTCCCTGCCTAAATGGATACTGTACGGGCTACAACAAGTGCACCTGCCACGCTGGCTACCTTCCACACCCCACAAATCCCTACATGTGTATGCCACACTGCCCTGCTGGCTGCCCCAATGGCGTTTGTTCTGGACCAAGCTTCTGCATTTGCAATTCGGGCTACGTTAAGGATAGAAGCGTCAAGGGGAGTCAAGCTTGCGTACGTCGTATTTAAATGTAATTCTCCAGAGAAAATTTCAACTAGGGGAGACCGGGGTAAAAATAGTCAATTTGCGTAAATCCTTATCTGCAGGATTCCCCAAGGTCAAGAAAATTTCCTCAATAGGTTATTCTTATAGGAAATTTCCTGGCCTACAACTTTGTCTCAGACCACTTTTCTCTATCTCCACGGGAAATATGAGTTTTCGAGCTTTTCCTAAACCCTTCCGCTTCTGACTTTTTTTAAACGCGGCGGGTAAATATAGTCACCAGATGGCTAAATAAAGTCGGTCGAATTTTCCGGCATTTCCAATGATTTTCCACCTGAGAGATTGATAGTAGTTGATAGCTAAACTTCTCACCTTTTGATCCGCGACAAGGAATTTCACTTTTATACGCACTAAAACAGAGAATTTTGCGATTTTCTCAATCACGTCATTTTGCAACAAATGGATGGAAAATATGCCAAAAATTTCGATCTCCCATATGATTTACATGGGATGACTAGATCTACCCCAAGGGGTATGTTTTGATTCAAAAAATTGTAGAGAAAAATCATTAAAAGTTATTGAAGAATACACCTTGGCAACATTTTCTGCACTAATCCAGCTAGTGAGAAAAATTATCAGATGGGAAAACTGCTGAAGGAAATGTTCGGAAAACGCGTTTTTCTCAATACGCAAAAGTTTGGGAAATGGGCCAAAAATCTATTTTCATTTTTAACTCCTAAAGTACTGATCGGATAACCTCCAAATTACTGTCAAAAATTATAGGTTGATAGGGCTTTGTACCCTAATTTTTTCCGATTTTTCCGATTTATATTTTGGGAGAAATTGGCATTTGAAAATTCCAAAATGACTATTTTTACCCCGGTCTCCCCTACATATTTTCTTTTCAAAGCTCAATGTTGGCTTTGAAATAACCATCACTACGTTAGAATTCTTTGAAAAATTCTTGCATTGAAATTCGCTAATTAGATTCCCAGTTATGAGCATGATTAAGGGAAAGGTTGAAGCTTTTTAATTTTTGATTTAATTGAATAATTTTCCGACATGAAACTGTCAAAAAAGGAAATCCTTTATTATGTAGAATCGAGACTAAAATTTAATTTAAATTCCGTTTAAACTGCAAAAAAATAATTAAAATCACGAAGCTAATACTTAACCTTTGGAGGATTTTGCTGGCCAAAGTGGCCAATTCGACTTTTTTCAATCGCCATGGCGTCGCACCTAAGATGGCGTCGCATCCAAGATGGCGTCCGATCCAAGATAGCGAAAAGTGATTTTCTTACCATTCAATTAATAGTCTTTAAATGTGGCCAAATACCGGAAAACCAAGCTCTCAATAAACACCCCCCTTGTTCCCAACTGAAGTTCCTTCGCTGTGCAAAATCCTAAATTCCGGCTACAAATTTTAAAAAATAATTGAAGCTTAAAAAACAATCCCAGTTTGTTTTTTTTTCCATTATATTTTGTCTCTGTCAACTATAATACATTTTACAACAAATTTACTTCTTTTTTTTTTTACTGCGAATGTTCTTTTTTGCAAGAATTTTCACTTCGCACAATTTACAATTAATTATATATAATATACTCATCATGTTTATAATCTCTCTACAAATACATTGACAATAAAATGCACATTTTTTCTCAAATTCTCACTTTTTTCTTTTATTTATTTTTTTAGTGTATCCTCTATTTATTTATTTTTTTTTAGATACTTGGCATTTTTTTTATCAAATCTTTAACATTTTTTGTTTAATTACTTTTTGCTGCAACTTTTTTTCTTGTGAGATTTAACAGCGGGATTTCCCAAGATTTTCATTTTAATGAAAATAAAAAAAATCCCTGATTAACATTTTTCACGAAATGTTTCATTAAATGCATTTTACTATCTTTACCCACATTCCCCTTTTCACAATCATTCTACAATCCTAAATCTCTCTAAAATCTTCTTTTTTTTTACAAACACTTTATCTGTGCTAAATTCCCATTCATGTCCCCTCCCCATTAAAATTTTCACTAATCAATCACATAGTAATCCCTTAAAAACTTTCTATACAATTTTAAACTCTTCATGATGATCGTGGAGGGAATTTATTTAATTTCAAACTCCACTTTTCATCATAAATTGGTCTTTCTTCTGTAAAATTTTTCTTTTTCTTTTGAATCATTTCACGATTCTTCTGACTTTTCCTCTTTTTTTTTCGTGAAAAAAAAATGAAAATTCTGTGCGAATTTTTTATTCGGCACAAATTATTCTTTTAGTCAAATGTTGTTCCAGGATATGAAAACATCGTTTGACGATCCGCTGAGGAATTTTTTGGGAGAAAATCTCATTTAAGAAAAAAACAATTCAAATATTAAAGAAAAAAAATAGTTAAGGACTTACCGGAACTTGGTGGTTTAGGCTTCGGAGGTAATTTTGGTATCGCCGTATGAGGTGAAATGATTGAGCTGCAGAAAAATAAAAATAAAATATTTCTATCAACAAAAAGGGAGTAAAAAAGGAGATTTAACTTTCAGAAATTCTTCAATTTTATTAGGTTCAGGTCTGTAATCTAATTAAGGATATTTTTGCAATTTTAATTCAATTTAAGCAAACCTGAGGAAGTAGACATGCGTCCGCGAAATGTCATATTAATTGTCAAAAATATAGAAATTCTCAACATAAAGAATTCTTCAATATAATGGTAACTTGTGATACAATTTCTTATTTTTTTTGTTTGAAAGGTTTTGAAGTCAGCTGTGACATATCGAAAAAAGGAAAAAATAAATTGTCGCCATTTTCGAAAAATTCGAGTTCGAATTTTTCGTTTAATTTTTGATTTTAGCACCTCTCGTGGTCATTTCTCGAAGTTGCAATGTTATAGACATTTGTAGGGTTTCACGAAACCTTTACTTTGCGGTTGATTTGATCAAATTCCGACTTGTAATTCGAGTTATGACAAGTTAACTTTGGAAGGCTATATCTCCTAAACGGATCTACCGAATTTTATATTTTTTTTGTTCGAAAGGTATTATTGTCAGCCATAACATATGTTCTAGACATTTGTAGGGTTTTACGAAACCTTTCATTTGAGCTTGAGTTGATCAAAATTGGACTTCTCAAAGATGGAACTCAATATTTTCAAAATTACGACATATTTTTTTTTTATTTTTTTTTTTAGTAAATAAATGTTATAGTAGGCTATAAATATATCAAAAAAATGAAACAAATAGATTATGGCGTTTTCGAGATATTCATCGAAAACTTATCGAAAATTTTGATTTTGATTTTAGACCCTTTAGTAGTCACTTTTAAAACTTCCGATGTTCTAGAGAGCAGTAGAATTTGTTGAGATATTTTATTTGAGCCCGAGCTCATCAAAATCGGTCAAGCCGTTTTCGAGTTATGGTCGATTTTCGATGAAAAATTGTGGCGGCCATATTGACTAAACGGCTTGACCGATTTTCGAAAATGAGGTATCGTTGGAAAGGTATTGATGTTCCCTACAACATACCAAAATTTTAGATTTTTAACTATATAAGGGGTTGAGATATACTGAAAACAAAGTTTAAAGGTGTTTAAAAATGGCCAGAAAAAAACTTGTGCTAATTCCAAGTTTGAGCCCGATCTGACAACTTTTGAAACACAGTTTAAGAAAAATGGTCTTACCTTGCACTCTTTATTGACCCCCCAACGGCACCTTCCACAGCTGGTGGCGATGGAAGCCCTGAACTCTGTGTCTTCCCATGGCTGCGATCAAGCGCTGAATTGCGCCGCATCATGATGGTACTCGTGTGTGGCAGCATTAGATGATGCTTGGGCGTTGTCTCCACTGAAGACGTGGAATCACCACGTTCAAAATTATTGTACAGCGATCCCATTTGCTCCTGTTGCTGCTGCTGCTGCCCACGTGCTGCTGCAAGATGATGCCGCGGCGGCAATGGGGGTGGACTCAAGTCACGTGGTGGTAGCTGCGGTGCATCCGGAGCCTGCTTAACCTGCGCACTCTGAGCCCCCTCAAGTGGCTCACGACGTCTAATACGCGGTGGTAGCGGGGGTGGAACGTGATTGAATGTCAGAGTATTCGGGACATTGACATGCGGTGAAATGGGCAAAGGACCCACTTCTGTAGCCACCACTACGTCCGCCGTTGAATGAACCTTCGGACTACCCGGCAACTGTTGCCCTTCAGCTTCTGAATTTGTTCTGCAGAAATTCCACGAAAACAAAACAATTCGAAATAAATCTTTTTTTTTTTAGTTATTAATCTCAAACTTTGAGCCAATAAACCTCCTGCCAGCTGCAAAATAAATCACCGCATTCACGTACAAAATTCTCACACAGCACATTCATGCCAATGTCAATTGCTCTTAAAAGTCTCTCAAAACAAACCCAAATTGACCTCGGAAGTTGCATTGAACGATCAGATCTCACACTGATTGATTTTTTTCAATTTAGAGACACATTCTTAACTTTTTCAGACCTCAATTAGGCGTTAGTTTAAGGAAAAATTATTAATACTTCGTCTTAATTTATTGTGCAGCAATCAAAATATAGTGTTTTGAGAAACTAATCAATATGCTATATTATTAATATTTTCTTCTCTCTCTCTCTCTCCCCACACACAAATTCACAACTTCCAACTACAGATGAAAGTAGAGAGATTAATAATATTGGAAGAAAAATGGTCAATAAGCACTCACAGATACTTATCAATATCTACATAAATAAATTTAATCTTCTTGCAAATTATATGGCATTTAAAAGTAGTTTTATAATCCGTATTATCGATTACTCAACGTGCATAATATGCCATTATTATTTTTCTTGTTGTATTTTTATGAATATTTAATAAAGATCACCGCATAATAAAGATAGATTAGTTCCGAAATAATCTTCATTCATGCAATAATAATTCAATTCATTTACATTTAAATTATTTAATCAATCGATGCATTTTCTCCCCATAATAATATTGATCTTTAACCAATTATTTCTGAAGAAATTTTATTATTTTTTTCATTCAATTTTCACTCAATAAATTCCCAATAAAATTGTCAACAAAATACTAAAAGAAAGCCATTTTAAAGAAAAAACGACTCACGTGATGCTTGTGGTGCTACTGCGAACACAGTTGCGGACAATTGTAGTGGTAGAAGCCCCCTGGAAGGGTGTCCGGAAGCTCTCTTGCTCCCCAACACTCCTGTGCATGACCCCAATACGATCACTCCTTGGACTCAGCGTTGGCGCGTCCCCATCTTCCCGGAAAGCCGGAAGAATTTTGGGACTAACAACGGGTGAACTTCTCGTTGGTAGAGTGTTGCAGTTGACCGTTGCATCCAAACTCCGTGGACTGAGGATGGGCTTAACTGTGTCAATGACGATATTATTGCAGCTCGCCATTGAGATAATACTGTTTGACCTCTTTGGCAACTCGGGCACACCCGAAGATGGCACATTTGTCCCGGCAACACTTGTGACGCTCATCTTTAATGAATTTTTCAAATTAGGCGTCTTTAAATTTAAAAGATTCCTTAATTGTCTTAAAAAAGAAAGTTCAACACAAAAGTGTCCCCTTTGCTGACTACTGCGCCATAACACGAAAGACACATAATTGCATCAAGAGGGCGTTGTATTCCGCAAATGGGGCGCTTTAGACGCCATTTATTGATTTTTAACACTTGGAGGATCGAGGTTTCTAACCTCAAAAGTTTGACCTTCATTTTCTCTCAAAAGAAAATATTTTTACAAGTTTTCTTTCCACGATCTTGAACTTTTCTTTACACAGATGCAGAAATTACCACGATATGTTTAATAGATTTGATTCTGTGACGGTTTAAAAAATGTCGAAATGGCCACGGTGGCCAGCAAAATCCTCCAAGGGTTAAAGAAAAATCATAAATTTATTTTAAAAATGGTCTACACAAAAGCGTCCCCTTTACTGACTACAGCGCCATAGCACGAAATATAAAGAATTGCACCAAGAGGGCGTTGTAATCTGCAAAAGGGACGCTTTAGACGCCATTTCTTCATTTTTAACGAAATTTCTTTTGATTCAAGACGTTTCTTTGGGTAATTTGGACACTTTAAAAAAATAAGTAATTAAAAGCAAACAAACCTGATCAGTTAGGTCAATGCTAGAGGACGTTGGTAGCATACTCAGGGACGTCGATGGCTGTGAGACATTCATGAGGCTACTGTGATGTGCCCCAGAGAGATTCACATTGGCAAACACCGTGAATTCCTGGGAAACTTGAGAGATACTGCTTGTGGGTGACCAATCACCTTCACTACTCATCGTGAGACTCTTATGGCTGTACGGCAGAGAGCCCGGGAGTGAGATCAAGCTCATTGAGCTTCCGCTATTATTGTGCCTCCGTGGCTTTATACCCGGTGACTTAAGCGTCAACTCGGGCCAGCGTCGTGGAAACTTTGGGGCTTGCTTGCAGCCACGTGGTTCAATTCGTAAGCTCTCATTGTACAGGTAGTTGCTGATATCGGTGTCATTTTTCCCCTCAAACGGATCCAGTGTCTCCAAGAAGCGCCTTATCTTGGGGTCTGTCTTCAGGCAGTACGGTTGATTCTGATACTGCTGAATTTCCCCCGTGATCTCGGCAACTTTTCGCCTCTTTGAGAAATTAATGAGTTCCGTATTGGGCAATAGATCGGGATTACCTTCCTCAATGTGAAGGATATTGGTCAAGTACATGCCAAAGAAGGGAACGCACGGGGGATTAATTGAGCGCAATTTTTCTTGATATTTCCTGAAGTGATCCTTATTGAGCTCCCTACATTCCTCCAGGCATTTCTTGTACCTCTCCGGAATGACTTGATACGTCAACTTGAGCCGATATACCGATGCACTCCCCATGGCTGACACCACAGATAGCACCCCGTTGAAGTTATTTAACTCTAGTAGCACCATCATCACCTCAATTGCCCGTGTTACCATTGCCACGCGCTCCTCAAAGTTTTCCGACTCAATTATTGACTTTTCCAACCATCTTGTGAAATTTGTCGTGTGCTTAATGATCTTTAGGAGATTTGGACTTGTTAACTCCTTATCCCGCTTCGTCCACACGGACCCCACAAGCTCTGATGGCTTGACATTCTTGTAGAATTCAAATTCAAGCAATGTCAGCTGCCGCGCAAGCTCCAACGGGTGCAACGTGAGAAGATTAAATTCATTCTCCGGCACTTGGAGATGGTACTCAATGGCCGGAGGACTATGACTGAAGGTGATCTGTTTGTGATTCTCCTCCTGCTCATTCTTCCGGTGAACAATCTTAAAGAACGGATCAACCCATTTACGCATTGATTTATCATTGACTGTCATGAGGAAGGCCAGGAGATTTTCCAGCAATTCCACATCCCGTTCAAAATCATAAAAATGATGATCAACCCAATGCCGAAGAACATTCAACACGCGAAATTGCACTGGTTGCATAAATTCCTTCTTGTAGCGCTTGTAATCTTCCCTTTGGGAGCATTTGTGCAATTTATCTGTATCTGTTGCCTCACCGGTACCACTTCCGGTACCTAAACCACTACCATCGTACACAATACTTGGATCAGGAATGTTAAAGCGCTGAATGAGCAATGTCAGCAGTTCCCGTGGTGAGCAAAAGGATCTTTAAGACAAAGCAATAAGAGATTTTCCCAATCAAAATTCTTCCCAAAAAAAGCCCTAAAAAATGGGGCCGTGTTATTTGAGTAAGTGTCATTTGAGTAACTTCAAAAATTCGTGTCGTTTGAGTAACTAAGGATCATAAAGGATTAAGCAGGTATGGCTATTTTCATGCGTGTCTTTTGAATAACTTTCGATTCTTAGAGTGCGTTAAGATAATCTTAATATTTAAACCAAATTCTAGAGCAGCGCGGCCTGCTGCGTGCCCGTCCAGTTTGAAATCTATGAGCGATCTATCAAATTTTTCCTTGACATTTTGTGATGACTTCCAGCATATTTTTTCGTTGACATTTTGGAATTTTCCAGTGACCACCACTGGAAAGTTCGAACTGTCAAATTGCGCCAATTTATTTGAACTTATTGAGACCGTTTGTAATTATTCTAACATAGTGTTAGAATAATCGCGCACTTTATAAATTAAATTCTAGAGCAGCGCGACCTGCCGCGTGCCCGTTCACTTTGGAATCTCTGAGCGATCTGACAAGTTTTTATCATTGACACAAAGTCATGATTTCCAGTCTATTTTTCCTTTGACATTTTGGAATTTTCCAGTGACCACCACTAGAAAGTTCGAACTGTCAAATTGCGCCAATTTATTTGAACTTATTGAGACCGTTTGTAATTATTCTAACATAGAGTGTCTTTTGGTTAACTCCTCGGAGCAGGTAGATTCCTCATAAACAACTGTGCGGTTTTCATAGCAAAAGAATTTTTATGGATGTTCCTGGGTTTGATTCTTTTTAGTTTGGTTGATTCGGAAGTGAGGTTATGTATGTTAGTTTTAGTTAGAGCGGTTAGAGCCATGAAAATTGGCACAAATGTTCTTTAGATAATTCTAAATAGATTGGTCGACGGATTTTTTTTTTACCTTCATCTATGACCCTTAGTTATTCAAACTACACTTACTCAAATAACACGGCCCCAAAAAAGAATTTGGCGCAAAAACAAACCTGTAGGTTGTGAGGAAGGTGCGAACAAACTTGAGATCAGCATAAATGTGGTAGGTTAGTCTCTCAATAAGTTTGCACAGTGTTGCCCCCTTAATCAGGGGCACCCCCGTTGATTCCCGCTCCTCCAGCACAATATTATTCGGGCTATCGGGCACGGCAAACTTATAAATCTCCTGACTAGGTAACTTAAGTGGATGCTTCTTCTCAATATCCAACAAAATACTATCGAGGATACGATCCAGCATTGGCTTTGTGTTCACCATTATCAAATCCGCCATCCAATCATTCTTGTGCTGCGTACTCTTCGCCATCAGCACCACTGCCTGCTGGACACGCGGCGAAATCTCAAATGCATGCTTCAACTCATCCGTATCCTGCCTATCAATCACTTCGACTTTTCGCATAAAAAATCTCTCTTTCATGCGAAAATCATAACTCTGTGTCGCCCCCACGGACACCGTTTGTCGCCGCGTATTCGCCTTGCACAGCACAAACAGCCCATCAAACAGGTAAACCTTCCTTTCGGTGATTCTCTTTCCCGAACCAAATTTCGCCAGAGTATCCTCTGCAAATGCCCGCGAAAAAATTCCCTCCCGTTAATTAGTCACACAGAAAACATTTCCGGATGATTTTTTTATTAGTCATTCATTCAGTGACACATCACGAAAAAAAACTTTCAATCCCTCATTTGTTGTGTGATTTATTGGGTGTGCAGATTTGTAATAAAGAAGCTCAAAAAAACCCCAAAAGCTAATTAATTATTAGCCTCTGCAAAAGCCCACAGAAATATCAATAAGGAAGATATTTTTCCTCACCTAATAAGCTTCATTTTTCGTTTGAATTTATTGTAAATTTTTTCATCTTCTTTGAATCGTCTTCTTCAACACTCACTCACACGTTTCTTTCACTCTTAATAGTAATTTATATTCCATTTTATTGGTTTGAATTTGATTGAGAGTTTTGTGTGCAACTGAGAGCCAAAGCGGCTAAATGAATAAATTATACAAAATTATGGAATAAAATAATTAAAATAATATATTTTGGGGTACAAAGGGTACAAAAGTCCAAAAAAGGAACATTTTGCCTATTTTTGAGGGTAATTGTTTCTTTTTCTTAGTAGGGAGCTTTCAGGGCTATATAACGCGGAGGCATATTAACGGTTGAGAGACAATTACTCTCTAACTTCAAGACAAATAAAATTTTGAACTGAAAATCGATTATTGTTTCAAGTTTTAACTGAATATTCAATTCATTTTTGATTTTGATTTAAAAATTATTAAAAACAAAAAAAAAGAAAGCTAATTTATTGATGTAGAAATATGTATGAAAAACAAATTGAATTTCCCAAAGAATTTTGACCTGAAGAAAGCAGCGAGCGTAATCAGAAAACTCTTGAATAGGATGTTTAAAGGAAAATATTTCTTTTTCTAATAAAAGAATGCTAAAAATGGATGAAAAAAGACAACTTAGGAGATGAAATAAATGGTAAAGGAACCATAATAAAGGATATTGCATTAATTTTGATAGTTTGTCAAATTTCTAAAGTTTGACAGTTCTTTTGTAACTTTAAATTCTTTTTTTTTTGACATTTACTATTTCCAGACGTTTGATATCCTACCAAAAACTTTAACTCTAAAAAAATTCTAAAGTTTGTTATTTAATGTTTTAAAATTCCTTTAATTTTTTCCCTGTAATTTTGGTCTGAAAATGATTCATTTTAAGGCTTTAAATTTGCATTAAAATGGCCTTTTATACACCCAAATATCCTTCTCCACAAAGGACAAATTAATTCATGAAAGTTAGGACCATTTCTGCAAAATTTTCAAGAGGTGTTTATCTGGCGAATCTTTTGGCATTTCAAGCGAATAATTCGAATATTTCCGAAGATTTTTATATTTGACTTCACAAAGAACATTTTTTGCTAAAAATCGAACAACTCAAAGCTGGAAAAAATCCAAAAACGTATTTAGGACTTTTTGGTTTAAATTAAATCTTTTTTGAGGTTAAATTTTTTACTTTTTAGCATAAATTTACTACTTTTCGGTTTGAATTTAGTACTTTTTTAGGCTTTTGGTTTTTTTTAAAAGTTTTGTTCCTCAATCTGTGCTGTTTTGGGACTGAAACCCAAATATTTATCGGCTTGTATTTATTCTTTTTTTTTAGCTGTGATTCTTTCTTTTTGGGGTGGAATTTACTGCTTTTTGGTTTGATTTAAGTCTTTTTATGCTTGGATTTATCATTTTTAGGCTTAGACGAATAATCTGAACGAGCATCCGAATAATCTGAATATTTCCGAAGATCCGAATAATTTCGTCCTGATAAACCCTCCTTGAAGATTTTCTTACAAAATAAAGGACAAAAGGGACAAACAAAACATAAAATTTTTTAATAAAATTCTCTTTCTTACCTCTTATAAATTCATTGCAGCACTGCCCAACATCTTTATCCCAATGCTCAACTGTAGTGTGGAGCTCTCTTGTCTTCTCAAAGGCAATCTGTCGCCTCTGTCGGCTGTGCATCCTCACCATTGACTCCCTGACAAAGAAATAAAACATCCCAAATAAGCCACAAAATCCACAAGAAAAAATCCTTTTCTCAGCTTCACTTACTTTGGCAATGTGGACACAATATACTGCAGTTGGCATTGGAGCGGCTTCAGGAGTCCCTGAACCTGCTCAAAGCTCTCCTGATCATCGCGCGCTGGACTCTTCTCCATGAGAATCTTAATGTAGTCTAAATACAAAAATGCATGCCAAATGGGTCCCAAAAGTAGTTTTGGTAGGTAAAATTTCACCGCCTCCCGGAAACCATGCCCGGCGGCCATTAAGGAGTTGGATTCAGGACGTGCCAGGAGGTTCGCCAGGGCTTCCCGTGACTGTGGTGAGGTAACTTCACGTGCATACTTGGCATACACATCAAATTCCGCCGCTTCGGCCAATTCCTCGAAGCAACTCCCAACGCACGGTGGTGTGTGCTCCTGTGACATCTCAATCACATCCTCAAGGGACCCCAGGAGGGTCACCGTAACCTCGTAGATGTCGATTATATTGGAAAATATTGCATCTAGTTCCTGAATTTAAAAAAAATCAATTCGCGATGTTTAGCGAACGTTTAATTCTCAAAACCTTTCGCTGGAAGCCCTTACCTTGGAATCATTAACGATTTTGACTAGTTCCTCGCGAAAGACACGGATTATCATGTGCAAATCGCGCTGATATTGTTTCTCGTCGTGAATTAACTCCTTAACAACTTCCTCATACGACAAACTTATCCGTGGTGTGGGTGGCAGAGGACTCGGGGCTGCAGATCCCGATCCATCGCCCTGATAGAACATATCCATGAGCACCTAAAAGAATTCCACCCCCGGGGGCCACATTAGTCTCTCTCGCGCTCTCTCTCTCTCACTTTCTCACGTCATAATCATCACAAAAATAGAGAGAAAACACATTTCTCCCTGACCACAGAGATTAGGGTTACCACCCCTCACATTACATTCTGGCCCGGAGATTTTACCTACCCCCCTCTAAATTTTTAAATGTCCGTAATATTAAAAATTCCGTCGATCTTTCGATAGGCAATACAATTATTTTTATATAATTAAAAAAATATTTAGATATTTTTTATTTAAAAAAAAATTAAGTCGGTTTTTGTTTGTACGTTTCGTTTTTTTCGCTAACTCTTAGCATAAAGGATCAGCTTGATTTTTTAAGCCAGGCTTAAGTTTACTTAAACCAGGCGTCAGTTTTAATCTTAAGCTTCTTAATCGAGGTCATGCTGAGGTAGTGTTAAGTGCATTCAAGACCTAGCCTGTGTTTAGATTGGTAAATTGTTCTAGCCTGTGTTTAACTATTAAAACTTGTTAAACAATTATAGGGCAAATTGTGTAAAGCCTCAAAAATGCTAGTTTGACTTAAAAATTTAAGCCTGACTTAAGAAACAAAGGTAAGCCGTTTATTAGGACAGGTCTTTTTTCTTAAGCCAAACCTTAGTTCTTTTAGGTCAGACTTTTAAGACGTATTAGGACTCAGTTCAGTTCAACATGATCCAACGTTGAAACCTTAAAAGTCTGACCTTAAAAAAAACTTAAATCTAGTCTACACCAATAGCCTTGCTTAAAACTCTTAGAACTGAGTTTAAAAACTTAAACCTAGTTTGAAAAAAAAAACTGTAGTCTAGCTTAAAGAAGTTTATTCTGGTTTAGAAAAACTGAGATCTGCCTTAAGACAACTTCCCTTTAGTTAAAGAAAATCTAAAATTCCTAAATAACAGAGTCTTTTCAATTTCCGATTTTTAGTTTTCTGGTACTGCCGAATATAAAAGCAAAAAAAAAATAAAACCGGAGAAATTCATCCTAAACCCGCAACCCGGAGATCATACCCCGAAACCCAAAGTCTCCGGGTGAACCCCTAGAGGTGGTAATCCTAACAGAGATTGCAGCAGCAGCAGAGAATCTCCTGCAGCGAATCATTTATGGCCAGAGAGGACAGACAAAGTTTTTTTTTCAAATATATTTACATTGGATTTTTGAAAAGAGATTAATTTTATTAATTAATAATATATTTTCTAAAACACGGCAAAAGCAGAAACTTCCTTTTTTCTTGTTCATTTTCTTTTCTCTTTCTACAAAACTCTATTATGGCAAAAGAAAATGACAATGCAAAGGAAAAATGCATGAAAAGCGACAAATGAAGGGACAAACGGTGAGCATGCTTGCAAAAGAAAATGTTAGTTTATGATAAAAAAAAAGAAAACCTAAAGAAGGAAACTTAAAAGCCAAGAAGAAGGACCAAAAAGGGATCACATGTGGAAAAGAAAAAAAATCCTCAAACATCTAATGAATTTTCTTTTGCGGAATTTAAGGAAAAATGTTAATGAAAATAAAAGAATAATAATAAAAAAACAAGAAAAGGTATTTTTGGTATTTTTTTCTTAATAAAAAAGAATCGTTTTTCCACCTACCACCTGTTTGTGAGTTTTATTTTTGATTTTTGTGGTAATTTTGAGTTTGTTTTTTGATTTTTTTTGATAAATAAGAGGACAGCATGAAAAACATAATGATTTTTGCAACATATATCGTATACAAATAAATATATTTACTTTATATCATTTTTTTTTATTCTTAAAACCAACTTAAAATTAGTAATAAATTAATTTTATAAAAGTCAAAATGTGTATAATGTGAGAATGTGAGACACGTAATAAAAAGCAGTTCTAGTTCGTTTAAAAAAATTTCTCTCTTCTCAATTTTCCTTAAGAAGGATTCACTTTTCAGTTACAGGATTGTCCGTCAAAGGTGTTCCAAAAAATTTATTTTATGTGGTAAAGGAATTTATTAAATCCACGGTGAAATTAACTAGTATAAGGCTGGCTTAAAATTCTAAGTTAGTTTAAAATTTTAAGAAATTTTTTTTAAGTCGGACTTATAATTTTTATTTTTCAATGAAATTCTGACTTAAAGTTTTATGACCGATTACAAAAAACTGACCCGAAATTTTCAGACCGAATTAAAAATGAATTTAAAATTTTAAGTCCGAGTTCAAAACCGATTTAAACCGTTAGGACCGACTTAAAATTTTAAGACAGACTTAAAATCTTAAGCCCGACTTTCTAGTGAATTTCACCGCATATCTTTGAAGAATCAACATGGTGAAAATTAAAAAAAAAAACTTCAAATTTTACTAAAAAAAATGCAAAGAATGACGTCACAAATGTTTTTTTTTCTCTTTCAGTTCTTAAAACATCGAAGCTTACGCTTTATCAATGATTTTGTGATAAAGTGTATGGCTCCACTAATTAAAAGTTACGTCATTTTCTGCATTTTTCCCAACGTTTTTAATCAATATTTCCCAGATAATTGTAATGGAATTTTTTTATTTTATTTTATTTTTTCAATTTATTTTAATTTATTTTTATATATATTTTTTTAATTTTAAGTCAGACTTGAAAAAACTGACTTAAAACTTTAAGATCGACTTAAAAACCGACTTAAAATTTTAAGCCCGACTGAGTAGTGAATTCTGCTCACGATTTATGTTTTACCTGTTTGTTTTATTTTCGATTCTCTACAAGAAAGCTTGTGATCTGAATTTTTTCTTCTAACTAGAGTTAGCTTCTATACTGGATTGAAACGTTTAAAATAGATTTAGAAAACTTTCTTCTTTAGGTTTACTTGTTTGTAAAAATTGTAAAAGTTTGCAAAATCTTTTAATGATTTAGGGATAAAGTTTTGAGAGGTTCTATCCCAATTTATTCTGTTTAGAATCATTTATTTTTTGATTTTAATCAAGGATTCCGTAAAGGTTATTCAATTTTTAAATTAAATACACTAATTTCATTAATTCTTTTGTTAATTTTTCAGAAAGATTTCTTTCATTTTATTTAAAAAGAAAGTTAAAATAGATTGAAGGAAAAGGCATCAAAATTAGTCTTTTAATCTGAAGAAGTAAGAAATCTTCCCCGAAATGTCATTAAACAATAAAAAAAAACATTTTCCATTATAAATTCCAAAAAATTAAATAAATTATGCTACGAACACCAGTAACATGATCACCCTGTGCGTGAATCCTCGCAGGAATGACGAAGGCAGAGAGTAAAAAATGAAGCTGCGAAAATGAGGATGAAACAGAGAGTGATACCCAAGATCTCAAAAGAAGCATCTTGTGTGTGGTCTAAAAGAGAGATTTGTGACTAATCCTGGTGATCTGAGTCTTCCTCAAAAGCTACGGCCGAAAAGCACTTGAAAGACCCCATTTGAGAGCCCCTTTCTAGATGTTTTCTTTACTTTTTTTTATTACTAATTTTAACTGGTCTGTCTGTGAGTTGTTTTTTATGTGGTGGGGATAGGTGGGGTAGTGAGGACTCACCTTATCTGCACACATGGCAATCTCAATATCCTCACGGGATATCTCGATGTGCTTGATGTTCTTCACGTAGTTCCCGGCCAGCTTGAGAATATCGGCTGAGATGTACTCCAGCACGGCCACAAGGAAGACGCACACGGAGATGTCAATCTTGTACTGCAGCACTTCCTACAGAGAAACATTTGCGCGCGTGAGTTGTTTCCGGAAAGACTTTCCGGGAGTTGGGTAAACTTACTTTCTGCAGCATTGAATGGACCTTGTCCACGGGGAGGACTGATTTCTTCTTCTTTGACTTATCTAACGTCTCGAAGGCCTCCGTGAGGGCCCACTTGTCAATTGGGGTGGGGAATGTCTTGCCGATCCTATCCTCAATGTCCTGCAAAAGATGGGAAAAAGGAGATTTTTTCTCAGATTTTAGTGACTCCTCCCTCTTTTACGTCGTGCCTCACCTGGATCGTGTGCGGGGGTGGCTTCGCGCACAGCATCGCCAGCAGCCTAGAGTACAAAAGCCCCGTGTTTATTGGGTTGTTTTGGTGCACAGAGAGCCCCAAATGGGGCACAAAAACACTCAAAAAAACTCACCTCAAACAAAGGCTCTCGACGTAGAACAAGGCCTCGTCCTGAGCTGTCATATTGGGATGCACTTGTTCCAGCACCTGCAGTGACAAACCCACATAAATACCCATTCTACACGATGCCTGGACAGGCAGGGACTCACCTTCCGCAGGGAATTCACGAAAACACCTTTCCATTTCATGGCATTTTCGAATTTTTCAAAATTATAATCACTGCCGTCACTTTCGTGTTGAGCTGAAAACATTGTGGGAGGCAGCGCCTTTAGCACGTCACAAACACCTTAAGCACGTTCTTTGGGACGCAGAGATGACTTCTTCGGGGTAATTTGCACGCTCACATGGTGGAAAATTGTGAAAACTCACGGGAAAACTTTTAGAAAAAATTGATACCTGGAAGGAAACATTTTTCACGCACACCAACAACAAAACTTACACACCTAACCCTAATTTCTATGTATTTGTTTTCCCAACCAAAACTGTTCCCAATTTTTCCCATTCGTAAACTATTCGGGAGCTTTCGCTTCACGTTCGGGTGTTTATGAGTTTCTTAACCTCAAAAAAATCAACCCCTTTCGCGGAATCTTTTGATCTCCGGGAGAATTTCTTGCAATTTAACCGGGTAATTGTTAATTAATTTAACAAGAGACTAAGAAAAAAGATGCTGTGGACACTATTTGCTCTGGTATCATGTATAAAACTCCTCTTCATCCCTGCATAGTGAGTAAATTGGGATAATTCTGATATCAACGTCAGCAATTCCGGTAAAAATATTATTTGTGGATTTATTTTTATGCAGCCGGTCGACGGATTTTGAGGTTCACCGAAATTGGCTGGCAATAACACACAGTCTCCCACTTAGTGAGTGGTACACGGATGACACGAGCGAATGGACATTGGATTATCCACCATTCTTTGCCTATTTTGAGTGGATTCTCTCCCACTTTGCGAAGCTTTTCGATGAGAAGATGTTGATTGTGAAGAATCTGGGGTACTCCTCCGATGCCACGGTGTTCTTCCAGAGAATCTCAGTTATTGCCACAGATGCTGTACTCTTGCTAGGCGTTAAATCGTTGAGTATTGTCCCAAAAGAAAAATATTTAAGATTCTTTCTAGAAATTAATTTTGAATAATTTCCTCCCTAAAGCTGCCTCCAGGGAGTGAAAGACTGGTCAGGGAAGCAAAAGAACATCGTGGCTGTTCTTCTAACTTTCAACGCGGGACTTTTAATGGTTGATCATATACATTTTCAGTACAATGGGATTCTCTTTGGGCTTCTTCTCCTCAGCATTGGAGCAATAATTGAGGAAAACTTCCCAAAGGCTGCACTTTTCTTCTCAATCCTCCTGAATATGAAGCACATCTTCATCTACATTGCCCCCGTGTACATTGTCTACCTCTTCAGGCATCACTGCATGCAACGAGGGAACTTCCTGAAGCACCTCGCACAGTTGGCTGGAATTGTTGGTGTTACAACATTCATCTCCTTTGGCCCCTTCTACGCTCAACTCCCACAGGTGAGGCCACGAATATCAATCAAGCGTGTCACGCTTTCCCCCATAGCACACAAATTGACCCAATTAATTGCATTTCAACTGGATATTGGGTTTGTGAGCTGCGATATAATGTTTTATTTATTTATATTTGGCCCTTCCTGTGTTTTTGGGGTCGATTTGCATGAAAAATTTAACCAAAATGTGGAGCGTTTGATGGCATTTCGCTGTCGCGCTGTCTTCCGCGATGTGCATTCAATTTGCTGAAGCGGAACACGATTCATTTGCATAGTAGAGATTATACCTACAACACAGCATAGGTATCTTTTTGCTGTGTGGCAGTTGCACCAAAATTGCCTCATTCACATTTTAAATGCACCCACAGATCATTCACACCCTTACTTTACCTTCTTTTCTGTCTTTTGTGAAGGGAAAAGGGTTAAAGGGCAAAGTTTTCTCGTTGTGGATATTGTCAGAAATCAATGCTGTGGAAAAGGAAGTCAATCAAAACGCGTCCAGTTATAAGAGTTGGTATACCACAACGCGGATGGGTCAGTCTATGCGTTGTAATTTAATTTCTGAGTAGTATTAGTAGACAAAGTTGATTTTTATGTAAAATTCAGCAATTTGAAAGACAAAAATGCTCATATCTCAAGTTCTATAACACCTATAGAAATTTCGTGGCTAGTTATGGAAAGCTATTGAAATAAGCTATAATCTGACATATAATATGATACTTTTCAAACAGTTTTTTGTACTTTTTGACCTCAAGGAATGGCTTAAGGGATTTTAAATGTTCTAGAAAGTTGTAGAGAATTGCAAAGCCTTTAATTTGATACCAAGTTGAGCAAAATCGGTCAAGCAGTTAAGGAGATATGACTCTTAGAACTTTTCAAATTCAAGAATTTTTCAAATGCTCATATCTTCTAAACGGCGACATAGATTTTCTTCATTTTTGGACTGATGAAAGATATTGAGTCAGGCTACAAGATATAAAAATTTAAAAGAAATCTATAACAGATGTTGGGAGATATTGCCCCTTAAAGTTAGGCAATTTTTGTTTTTGATTTTAGTGCCTCTTGCGGCTATTTCTGAAACTTGAAATGTTCTAGACAGTTGTAGGGCTTCTTGAAACCTTTCATTTGAACCTAAGTTGGTCAAAATCGGTCAAGCCGTTCTCGAGTTATATCGAAAAAACACTTTTTGCTTTAGGCCGCCATATTTGCTAAACGGCTTGACCGATTTTCAAGTATGAATTATCGATGGAAACGTCTCACTGAGCTCTACAACATACTGAAATTTCAGACCTCTTGCTACAAGGGAACTGCTTGACAGTAGTTCAAAATGGCAAACAGCGGCCATCTTGGATTTTGAAAATGTGAAAAAATAAAATTTTACACCCACATTTCTATAGAAAACTTCAAATCGGAAGTCTCTATCTGTTACCGTTCTTGAGCTATAAGCCAAAGTTTGGGTCACCGGACGGCAGGCCGGCCGGATCAAAAATTTTCCACCACCATTTTCGTAATGTGGGATGTCTAAAACGTGCTCATACCAAGTTTGAGCCCGATCTGAGGTGGTCGGTTTTTCCGACGATTACAATACTGCCACGATTGTGGTATACCAACTAATTCAGGCAAAAGACAAAAAGTTCCTTTTGTCAAAGGGGTCAAAGGAAATGCTTTGAATGTTAAAAAAAAAATTAAATGATTTGAAAATGATTTCCATCTTGTACTGATGGAAATCAAATTCTAAACTAAAGCTTAAATAAATTAATTTACTAAATATCCTTAACTATTAAGGACCCGTACAAAAAAATTTCCTCCAACTCCAAAAAATGAAATATTCGTCATTTCTTCTGCCCCAATTATTTCACAATGATTTTTATTTGAAAAAAATCCAACCAATTATCCTTTAAAAATCATTGGCCATTGGGTAGGGAAATGTCCTATTGAACTAAAAAAAATCCTCTCCAACCATGAAATGCAAGAGAAAACTCATTTCAATTTTTCGGTGATGCGGAAGGAACAGTGTAGTGGGTGGAAAAAAATTGGCCAATTATTTTCCTCAATGATTGGGGGTGCTGCTGCACACAATCTCCGTCTGTAAAGGGGGTTTGGAGAGGAGGAGTTAATTAAAATCCAGGAAGGATCACCCCCGTGTGTGTGCTGAAAGAATTGATAGGGAAGGTGGAATAATTGGAACTATTTTTTTGAATTTTTTTTGGCAATTTTTTTAGGTTCTGTCGCGTCTCTTTCCCTTCAAGCGGGGCCTCTCCCACGCATATTGGGCCCCCAATTTCTGGGCAATGTACAATTTCGCGGATAAATGCCTGGCTGTTGGGTTGAAAATTAAAACAGAAGGCTCCTCAACGTCTAGTGGGCTCGTTCAGACATTCCAGCATGTGGCACTACCGTCCATTACGCCGCTGACCACATTCATTCTCACGGCGCTTTTCACCGCCCCTTGTGCCGCGAGGGTGCTCCTGCAGAGGGATGGGAAGTGGCAGGATTTCGTCCGCGGCGTCATCCTGTGTGCACTAACATCATTCATGTTCGGTTGGCATGTCCACGAGAAAGCAATCCTCATGGCAATAATTCCACTCAGGTAGCTTGGTAGTTCGCACAGATTGTTCTCTCTCTCTGTGCCAATGCTATATGGATGGCAAATTGATAGATTTTTCACCCTTCCCCCCTCCTCCCCTTTGTCATTGCAGCCTCCTGTCCGTCCACACAGCACTCGATGCCAAATATTTGATTCTGATGACAATCACAGGTCTGTTCTCTCTCATGCCACTCCTCTATCCACCCGAACTCACCCCGGTCACTGTGACACTCTGCCTCGTGTACGTATGCCTCACCCTCTGGAGCCTCACATGGTTGCACCCGAGCATTGGATTCGCCGCAATTGAGAAAGTCTACTGCAGTGGTTTCGTGGCATTGTTCCTCTACAATTACATCTTCCACTTCCTCCTGAAGATTGACGGGAAATTACCATTCCTCCCACTCCTCCTTACCAGCATCTATTGCGCTCTGGGTGTCACGACGCTCTGGCTTTGCTACTACTGGCACTTCATGCGGGGCAGTCATCAAGGGAGGGGTACCACCACCCCAGCCCCACAACCACCCACTAAGCCAAAGAAGAAACTTAAGAGTAAATAATGTGCGCATCCAAAAAAGCTCTAGCTCTCTTCATTCCACCATTAACCCTTCGAAATGGGATTTATATCGAGTTATGCATCTTTCTCTGTGAGATGCAAGAAAAAAGCCATCAGGCACAACATTTAGACGCCTGGCTGAGAGAAGAAAATATTGCAGTGAGCGCAAAAGGATGGGATTTGCAACACTTCAAGAGACAAAAGGAGCTTTTCCTTAAAAGAGGATTTTGTACAAATTAATGAGATTTTTTTTGTAAAATAAAAATTAAATTCTTATTAATCTCGATTTTTCTCTTTATTTTCCCCTCGATTTTCTCTTGGCAGTGAATCCCGCTTCATGGCAAATCCATTTAATTAGCTAAGAAAATTAAGGGAGCACAGTTATACTAACTTTAGTATTAAGTTTGAGGTACCACTCAATAGTGTTTCTCCGTGAAAAGACGCACGGAATATTAATTAAAATTAATTTTCTATTAGAAATTCATCGGAAAGTTTTGATGGGAATGCAAGAAAATTAACTTTTCTCAATGATTCCTTTAGCAAATTAATTTTTAAGGGAGTTAAACGTTACAATAAGGTACGTTCTACATCGAAAAAAAGGTCAAACAAAAGAACAGATAGTCAAAGTAGCGTAAAACTTTTTTTTTTGAATATCTTCCCTTGTATTTGAGATACCGAAAATCCCGTAGTAGATTCAGAGGACAAAAGGCCAAAAGGTAATATTCCTGATGTATTTTCAAAATGGCCGCCATCTTTTTTTTTCCTATATGGCATTTTTTAGCCTCATATATTTATTATTGTTTAGTAGATTTCTTTTTCACTCAATCAATTAATTGAAAGACATTTTTTGACTCAGAGGTGATAGAAGAACCTGGCGGCCATCTTGAAAATTGTCAAAATTGGAATAAAAACCCATCGTTAGTTTTCAAGATGGCCGCCATGTTATTTCGCAACCTTCAGACAGGGAATCAGTCAATAAATGCGCCCAAATCAAATATGTACTGATTTTATGAAGAAAAATCTACTAAACAATAGAGAGGGCCCAGGGAGCAGTGGATAGAACACTCGAGTTGTGTCCATAGAGTCTCTGGTTCGAATACAGACGGTACCGCCCGTAAAAGGGATAGGATGTTTGTATCTCGATAGGCAAACATCGTACTGTGCTCGCCGAGAAGGCATGCTGTATTCACGCTGGGTGTCCACAGCTGTGGGTATGTCTCTCTCAGGCACACGGAAGCGAACGCCGAAAAACAGAGATGAAAATGCCCCTGCCTGGCTAACGTTGTAGTGGTACACGTTGGTCAGATTGTTGGATTGAGAGAAAGAGATGATGCACTCTCATCCACAAAAACAATGGCCCTCTTGCATCAAATACGGAGAACGAAAGTAACACCTAGATGACTTTCCAATCTGTACACAAATCCAGTTTCACAAATGATAACCCTCTGAGCGCTCTTTGTTGATTCTGTGATAGGGTGAATGGAAACATTTGCCTACCCTTTGGCGATCGATTCCGATCAATGAGGAAAGAAATTGCCGCGAGCTGTCGTTCGGCTTGGGCAATATCGATCTTCAATATATATCAGATAATGATGATAAAAGAACCGAGGACCCTTCCACAATAGACCTTTCAGGTCGCAGTGGGATGAAAGCGACTATACGCATTCGCCTCAAATAAAAATCTGAATACTAAACAATACTAAATATGAGGCTGAAAACGCCATTTTGAAAAATAAATAATAAATTAATTGAATTAGAAGGACAATGTTAAAATATTTTTTTGCTTTATGCAAAAGAGATAATGGAGATTGAGGGGATTTAATAAATGATTCTATAGTTCGGAATTTACAATAATCTTCACATTAGTAAGTAAATTCAAATACAATTTGCCATGCTGTGTACAAATTGAGCATCAATTCCTGGGGAGATCTAATGCATGAGGAGACATCTTTGATGATGTTGAATTGATATGAGAGAGAGAGGTGCACAAGACAATTTCCAGATGAATTAATTTATTCAACATTAAATTAATTGATTAGTTTATTGTGGTTGTCCTTAGGTTATTTGTCTACCAGGGATAAGCTATTGTTTCCATCCTCAAGGCATCGTGGTTTGATTGTGTGTGGCAATGCAGGAGGGAATCAATTCTCTTTGGGTATCCAATTTCAGGTCGAATCCAGAAGTTATTGTACAACCAAACTTGATCACCGCGAAAGAAAATACTCTGACCATTTTCAAGTGTTGTGGCTGCATCCAAATTGTCGGAAATTCCATGCCAGCGAGCAATACTTTTGGGATATCCGGGATCTAGGGTAGATGTGTCCTCGTTGTACCGCCAAAAAATATCCCCAGAGAACAAATAAGTTCGCCCGTTTTTACCTGAAAAATAAAGAAAATTTAATTTGGAAAAAATTCTCCCTTCAAATATTTGTGAGAAAAATTAAATCATAAAATGGATTATTTTATGAGGAACTTCGTGTGCCTCATGTGGAGCTTGTGGGTGGATTTATGGGGGAATTTAAAGGGAGAAATGGAGCTCAAGGGATTCATTTTTAATTCACCCCAAACTGTGTGGAAAGGGATGAATGATGCGGGAATTTTAAATATTCTCACATGAATTGCTGAAGGAGAGAATACTTCGCTTACCCCAAACTAGAGCAGCATCGATTGAGGTAACTTGAGAGTCAATCCCATAATCCGTTAAAAGTCTCGGACTTCCATCGACAAAGTGACTACCATTGTAGAGCCAATATTGATTTCCTGTGTGTGGACAAAGGGATTTCTTGGTGAGGCTTTCTCCTCTTTAGTCAAGCAGTTATAAGTGATCCACATATATGTAATTGTGCCACCCACCCCCTCTGCCTGCCAAAAGGGAGGTGGGTTGGTGCGGGAGTTCTTGGAATGGATAGAGAATTTACCTGAGAAGAGAACAATGTGCCCATCGGTATGTCTCTCATAGGCAGCATCAATATGCAGGGATGGGGTGCCTTGGGTGGGAAATACCTCAGCCACGTCGACAGGATATCCCGGCAGGATGTGAAATCTATTTGTGAGACGCCACAGAAATCTGCCACGGAATATGAATATTTCACCACGTAGCAGTGAGACAGCGTCGAAATTACCTTCGCACAGATTGGGCGGCGGCGGTAACTCCCGCACCAATGTTCCAGCCGCCCTCTCACTCGTCATTAGGGATGCTGTCGTACTGAATCGTGTCTATGTGGTACAGAAGGAAAATTAATATCAAAATTGCCACTTTTGTAGCAGAAATTGCAATTTGTACGATGTTGTGTGTATGTGGGTGAAAAGATATTCATTCAAATAAATGTAAAATTTTCCATACCACCCATTGCATTTTGAAACAATCAAAATACCTTTTATAACCAATTAATTCTATTAACTATATATTTTACATACATTACATACACCTACATATTTCTGTGGGAACTCCACAACGTATATAAAAGCTCTTTTGTGTGAACCATCGATGATGGTACACCGCTTATTTATTTTCATGGTGCGTAAATTAAAATATTCCGCACATTGAGTATTTATTAGTAAATCATGAGTGGAAAATTTTAATTATTTGCCTAAATTAGAAATAATTTGGGGGTAGGATTCAATGTGATTTTTGGTATACCTAAATTGAAATATTCGACATTATAAACATTTCTCATTAGTCAGAATGCGTTTTATTGCCTTTGCTAATAACGAAATAAATAATTTCGGCAATTTTGTCCCCTTTTTGCCCACTATTTGTATATTTAAAATCAATATAGCAAATATTTCAATAAAATGACCGTAAATTGAATATTTGGCATGATATTTATGCAATAAAAATATAAACATGTTGACAAAATGTAAAAAGAAATAATTAACGTTTTTGGGAAAATTTAATTTCGAATTAAAAAATTGTTTATTTTTATTATTATTATTTTTTGTATTTGAAACTTCCCTTTGGTACATATCGATCAGGCTCATCGACGAACCTGCGGGTGCGGGATGACCCAAAAATCCATTCAGATTTGCTCTAAAATCAACAGGGGAGCCAGAAAATGTGAAAAACTGATTTCAGTCAAAAATATGCCTAAACTTCAAGGCAAAAATTGAAAATTCTTATTTTTTGTATTTGAAACTTCCCTTTGGTACATATCGATCAGGCTCATCTACGAACCTGCGGGTACGGGATGACCCAAAAATCCATTCAGATTTGCTCTAAAATCAACAGGGGAGCCAGAAAATGCGAAAAACTAACAAATTGGAACATTCCCCTTCGAATTGGAACATTTTTCTGACCAAAAAGGAATATTTTTCTGATCAAAACATGGAACCCTGAATTTTTCAAGGAATTAACATTAAAATTAAGAATATTTAGAATCAAAATTGATTTATATTTATTGGAATAAAAGAAAATAGAAAGCACATTCAGCATGTTCTTTTCAAATTAAAAAAAATCCTTTTAGTCATTTTAATCCTCTTTCAAAAATAAACAAAAAAACTCACCTTGTGCTGTTCTACAGTTTCGTAGTCTCCGTGAAATGAAAAATAATTTTCTGGTAGTGTGGTAGGCCTCTCTTCACGTTCAACACTAATCGATTCAGTTGTGAACGATGCGTTTTCCCTATCATTCGAATCGATCACGGGGGATGTATCCGGGATGATTGTTGTCTCATACGTGGATGTTGGGATTATATCCGTGGTTGTGAATGATGGTGGAGTTTGTGCCATCTCGTCATCACCCGGTAGGTGTACTCTAACTGAAATTTATTCACACAATCGCGGGGAGAGAGATGGTGGAAATTCAATTAATACCGGGAGAATAAAATTGTACTGCATGCGGGGGGAGAAAACTTTTTTTGGGGGTTGAAAAAAAGTCTATATAATTGTAGAAGAACATTTTACCGTAGAGATTATACATGGCGAGGATATCGTCAAAATCGAGGGTGATTGGGGTGCTGTGGGTGGGCCTATAGTAGGGGAACATGATTGAATTGTAAATGGGAGAATGTCCCAATCCGAGTGAGTGACCCAATTCATGGACGGCCACAGAGAGAAAGTTGATTTCTGTGAGATAAAAAAAAAGGATTACATTGGCATTTTCCTTTACACAGGCTCGTTGCCGGAGAACGATGCGAAAATGTGACAACGATCAATTGTGTTGTCGGTGAAAATGTCCCATGTTGAATGAAGGGGGAGGGATATTTCCATTTTCAACCACCATCCGCATTGGTTGAGGAGATAAACTAATTGAGGGTATTTTACCTCCATTTGTGATATTTTCGCTTCTTGTCCAATTTTCATCGCTGTCGAAGTGAATGTCACCACCATATGAGCCCATTTCGTATGGATAGAAAGCATGTGCTAGAATGTAGCCAGGTCCATCGAAGGGATAGCTTTGAGTCGCATTCCATGGGAAGGGATAAAAGGAGAGATTGATAAAATATTCCCAACACTCCCCTATAATGGATGTGTGTGTTGTCCTCCCACTACCATCCCTTAAACCCTCATCATATATAGATGAGATGGAGAAGCCCCTGAAGGGAAAATATCCATCGATGCTGCATCATTGCTATCTATACTTCCACCCAAAGTCCATTATTCAATTTTGAGGGACCATTTGCACGCATAAATTGCATTTTCATAAAGTGATTTTCAATTTTAAATTAATTATTCAAAAACCAATTAAATCAAAGCTCCATCGGGAAGCATTAAAAAGCTCCCTCGTTTATTTTATGTTCCCTGAAATTCCTTTAAAAAATATCTTTTAAGCATAGAAACTTTGTTGACTTGATTGTGTGTAAAATGTACTTCCGCTATGCTTTACACATAAAAAAAAGAGAGAGAATTCTTTTCATGCATAAGCAGGTAGTATTATACCTTTCAAATGCAGTAGAGGAGATTGAATATTCTCAAGAGAATTTCCTAGAACGTTCGTTGGGTGAATATATGGTAATCAATTGAGAAGCTCTCTTTGTGCTCCTTCATGTCATATTTGATAACATTTGCAAGGACTCAATTCCTCTTTGAAATGTCCCTCCCTCCCCAAGTTATTTTGCTATGGAGTACTGCATCGGATATTTCTCCCTTGAGGAAGTCCCCACAATATCCTGCTCCCATCCCACCCACCCACATAGAAGACCAATTTCATTTTACCTGTCGCCGTGGTAGTAGGTGCCAAAACCAACCACAATATCAGCAGATGGATCGAAAACTTGAATAAAGTTCAAATTGGCATACTGACCCCAAAGCTCAAAAGCTCTCCCCATATCCTCCGTCACTTCCTTCTCATCGAGTTTTGCTGACCAATTTGCAATGCTGCTTATGATACCAAAAACCGAGAAAGAGAAAGAAGAAAAAAAAAAAGAATATTCTCTCATGTTCTCCCGGGGTCGATCAATATAGGTAGCGCGTGCAAATTCCCAAAGATCCATTATTTGCTAATTTTCTTCCCTCCCACATTCTTACAAATACGTAATTTGTCTCTTCTGCCACCCACGTCCTCCGACAACAAAACGCTTCCGTCTCCATCCACTGCGGGTGTTGCTTCCACCATCTAAATCCCGTACACCACATCTTGGCGATGTCATTAACTATCATTAAAGTGATATTAGAGGAGGAAAAATTCATTCTCATGGCGCTTTCTTGTGGGGAAGGGGGTTGGGGGGAGTGTAGAGCGGGAAACGGAAATCCTGACGAAGAGAAAGAATGGAAATTTTTGCTCATACTTTGAGCGTTTTATCATCAACAGCACCCGTTTGGGGGATTCCACCATATTTCTGGAGCATCTTAATGGCATCAATCACAGCATCTTCACTGTAGAGAGCTTCCGAATCCGATGGATTTGCATCTAAATAGCCAAATCGCCTCATAAACGCAAACTGTTGACGAGGAAGGAAGAAAGAAGAGAAAAAAACATATAAAGATGATGGAAAAAATATTGTTTAATAATTTTCCTCACAACCCATAAACACCTTGCCCAACACTCTAGGGGAGGATGTCTACGCAAATTATTATATTTTTTCTCTCCTTACAAAGGGAAATTTCTATATTAGGGAGTCACGTAGTAGGTATTCCTAAGTGGATGCAGAGCTACAAAAATCAGCAAGGATAAATGTTAAAGATAAGAGATAAAGGGTAAAATTCACAAGTCAAACAGTCTTAAGTTTCTTAAATTTTTCTCAAGATTCTTTAAGTTTTCTTAAGAATGTCTTAAGTCTTCTTATGTTTCTTTAAGAAAAAACTTAAAATTTCTCAGGAAAAATTAAAGATTATTAAGTTTTCTTAAGGTAAACTTAATATTTCTTAAGTCGAGCAAATTGCATTTTTTTATGATATTTACGAATTTCTATGTCTAAAAGCAATCAGAAAAAATCATCGAAAAATGCGCATTTAGCCCGATTAAGATATCTTAAGTTTCGCTTAAGAAAACTCAAAAATCTTAAATGTTTCTTAGAAAATCACAAGTTTTTTCATAAATAATCTTAAGAAATATTATGAATACTTAAGGCATTCTTCAGAAAACTTAATGAATCTTAAGAAAACTTAAGTTTTTCTTAAGGAGTCTTAAGTCTGTCTGATTAGTGAATTTCACCCAAAGTTGGAAAGAGAATTAAAGTTTGAATTGAAGAGTTATATGCAAGTTATATGAAGAGGTCTCAAGATATAAATAATTTTTTTCACATTATTGTATGTCGCAGTGCCAAAGAATCAAGAAAAATGTGACCATTTTTCGGAAAAGCGATGGAAAAACTTGTAATTTAATGATTTTCCAAAAACTAAGAATATTCTTAAGGGTCTGAGTTTTACTCTAGAGCTTCATTAGTTCTCCTCTTTAAAATAGAAAATTCATAGATTTCCATGCGTTTTCCCGGAATATGATTAAAAATTTAAAAAAAAACAATAAAATAAAAATAATTTTAAAATGAAATCATAAACTTCTTGATTGCAAATTCATTTATGAACAAATGATTTTCCGACGTGTAGAGACAATAATAATTTTCTTGGTTTTTCGACAAAGAAAATGTTTGTAAACAAATTCCTTCTCTCTGTAGCCACTGAAGAAGGCTCCAAATGTAGCCGAAAGCTCTGGAAAACGTAATTTTTTCTGGCCCCATTTAACCGACGAAAAACCCGGAAAATTATTATTATTCATTTAAGAACTTCCTTAAAAACTTTCCAATAACTCGAATAATTCTAATTTTAATTAATTAACATAAATAATCTATTTTAATAGTATCCTCTATCTATGTTTCTTGCAACTCTGCAAGGGAAGTGCGAGGAAGACGGTGGGAGAGAGATATAAATTGTGCTAGACCGAGGGACGGGCGTGAAATTCAATACCATTTCGGGTGATGGGGGCTTCGCCGGTGGGATTGGTGCTCCATATCCAACTGATCTCATGCTACCGACCGACCACACGATGGTGTAGGCCACCACAAGTCTTATGGACATTTTTATGCCTTTTCCCAATATGTACTCCACCCTTCTCCCCTTGAAAAGGCGCACTTATGTGTTCCAATATCACACAAATCAACCTATTAGATGGCTAATTTTCACTTTTATCTTATACGTAGGGGCTTGATGAGGGTTGGTTTGAGACGTTTGAGATAAAGAGAGCAAGGGGAAGCCCTGAATGGGGTTTGATTCTACACACAGAGACTTCGGACGGGGAACTAAATTCAGTTGTGATCGTTTGAGGGTTTTTGCCACTTTGTCGCTTTAGCATATTTAAGATTTTCTTATCATTTATAGACGACGTCTTAATGCTATGAGAGAGCATATACATACATACAATTGAGAGCGCGGTCATGATTTATTGTCGGTTTTTAGCTATCTCGGCTGTGTGTACATCGTGACGTTTTCTTGATCTTCTATGTATTATATGCGGCGAATGCTCGGGGCACGTCACATTTATATGGCTGATAGTGGTGCTGCCTGGAATGGACATTTTCATTACGGGCTTGCGAAAATTCCCCCACAGGAGGAATAAACGGAGAAACTTTTGTCTGTGCCGGTGCTCCACCCCCGCGCGTGAACTTTCCCCATTTATTGCGATATCGGGGCAAAGTTTCTTCAAAGGTTGAGGTGTGCAAGAAGTTTTATTTTTTTTTTGGTACAATTAACAAACACCTTTCCACATCTGCTCTCTGTGTGAACTCTCTGGTGGATCTTCAGCAGCAAGTTATAGTGCTTTTCACCTGGAGAGATCGTACCGGTACGTATGAGGTGTTTCTGAGGGGCCGCCGCAAAAAAAACCACCGTGTACTTACCTGGTGTAGTGTGCAGCAGAGGAATAAGATCTCGCACACAGTTGTTGTTGATCCGAATAGCGTACGATCGTCTGGCGGAGCTGTTCGAAAAGAGCGATTCAACGTCGTTCCACCAGGTAAATCAACAGGTCAATTTACCGTTCTGCCGCAGTATTAGTTGAGTCGTGGTCTCAAGAAGGTGATACTCTCTTTCCGGCAACGTCTTACCTGATCCCATCCTGTGGCACCTATATAGTGTAGCAAAAACCCACCATTGTTTTGCTCGAGTTTTTCTTTTCAACCGCAGTTCCGCAGTGGAAATTTTTTTACTACCTACATATTGTGTTGCTTTTTTGGTGGATTTTCTGTGTGGCCGACAGCACCCAAAAAAAAAACCACCAAAGTTTGATAACATTTTAATTACTTTCTCCGGAGATTACGTGAATTTCGCTCCACACCAGGCATTTGGTGAGTCAAAAAAACACAACCATTACATAGGAGAGGGTACCTACAAAAAAAAGAACGTGGAAACGAGATAAGAAACTCTCTACATATAGAGCGAAATGTTTTACGTGGATAAAAAGTGGTGGAAAAAAGTGTACAATTAGTTGCAATTATTACACCTATTTGTGAATTTTCTCCGCATCATTTTTTTTGAATGTTTTTTAGAGGTGGTTTCAGTTGGTATACATACATATCTTACGTGTTGTGTGAAGAAAAATCCTCCATCATTCATAATTGCACCTTTTTGCCCTTTTTCTCTACCTCCCATGGCCATCCATTCACTCGCATCTTCGTCTAAGCTTCAACCATCTTCCTGTGGTTCAGCATGGAAGAAGTTAATTTTCTTGCACTATGTAACATTCAAGTGTAAAATTGCAGTTTGTTGGACTGGCTAAAGGGAAGCTAGAAGAAGGTCTGAAAAAAAGAAAATCACAGCTAAAAAGGTGCAAGAGAAGCAATTTACTCGAAGAAGAAGAAAAAAAAGTGGGTACTTTTTAGTTCTTATCCGCATCTTTGAGCAATCCTGCAAAGAGTTTTCAACAAAGAAAAATCCTTTGTAAAAAAAATCAAAGGTCGGCATGTTGCTGTACTTTTACTTATGTGACATTTCGCTTTTTTATTGATTAACTACATAAAACTTATTGCTCAACTTGTGCTCCATTTCCGTTTAATTTCTGATTCACGTCAATCAATAAAAATGATTGTCGAATTTGCTCCTCAATGCAATGCCTTCAATCGAGAATTGCCGCAAATTTCGGCAGAAAAATGACTCATAATTTGCCTAATATTTGACGAAATATTTGCTTGAATTTGAAGTCAGAATTCAATACATTCAAGAAGTTTTTATTCTTAATTTTTTGAGAAATAAAAAAAAAGAATTTCTTGTAAAATTCAGCTTTTAAAAAATATGTACATCACAATGGAGGCGCCTGGTATTGAATTGAAGGAACTTTCCAAGGGGTGTTTATCTGACGAATATTTTGGTTATTGTACCGAATCAACCGAATATTTACGAACATTTTGAATATTTTAATTCTAGTAAACATCGCTTGCTAAAACTCACAAAAAAGTTAGCCCTTTACGGCTTGAGTTTACTATACTATTTAGGCTTTAATTTTAGTCCTTTTTAGGCTTTAATTAAAAACTTTTTAACATTTTTGAGATTGAACACTATGCTTTTTTACGGTTGAATACTAAATAGAATTTTTCGGTTTTAATTTAACACGTTTCAGGTTGATTATACTACTTTTCAGCTTCAATTGATTTCTTTTCGTCCTTTCTAGGCTTGAAAATCTTTAGGTTGTATTTTGGTCATTTTTAGCCTTGAATTTAACACGCCTCGGGTTGAATTTACTATTTTCGGCTTGATTTTAATCCTGTTTTAGGTTTGTATTAAATATTTTTCAGGCTGATGCTCCTCAATCTTAGCCGTTTTAAGACTAAAAAAAAATATTTTAATTTCCTTGGTGAATTATAATGAATACGAATATTAACGAATAATCAGAATATTGGCGAAGATCCCAATAATTTCATTCAGATAATCACCCCTTGGAACTTTCTTATAAGACTCGCTTATTTAGAATCCATGGAAGCTGCATAAAGGTAATCTAAATAGCCCTAAAATCTTTCTTGGTCATTCTTAAACATTCCACTTTGGCAAATTTTCTCACAGAGACATGTTAATGGTTTTAGCTCATATCGCTCTTTAATCTCTTCGTGCTGCATATCTTCTCCTCTAAAATATTGAAACATTCTTTTGATGCAAGTTTTATAGCATCAAATTGTTCCCATTCCCATCCCGTACAAGTCTCCACACTCCCATTTTCATACCACACTGGGTTTCTTTTATTGCTGAAAAATTCTCAAGTTCCCCCCGAAAAGTTCTTGGTGAAACTCGCGCGCGGTATATGCTCATAATATGTTAATTGGACTTGTGAAGGTTTCATCATCGCTGTTTTCCAGCTCGTCATACTTTTTTTTTGTTCTTTTCTCATACCTTCATCTTCACTCCATCGGCACCCATCATCTTTTATCCCCGCATGTTTAATTGACGAAAAGCACACCAGAGAATCGGCACTTGAGTACCATCGTGGTGCTTAAATACCTCTCTAAAATGCTACTTGATGTTGTTTAACCACCACACTAATTTTTTTCTTTTTCTTCTTCTCTGAAGACATCTTGTGGGACCCCAAAAGGGGCGACCCAGCAGCTAAAAGAAATGCACCATGCGAGTGTAATTAGTTGTCCATTTATTCCACCATAATACAACACCATTGCTTTTAATGTACCGTGCATGAAATTTTAATAACAGTAAATTATATTTTCTTCTCTTCTTCAGTTTTTTTTCTCTTTGCTCCACCAAACGGATAAATTCTCCACTTTTCTTGAAAGCATCCAAAAGTAACTTCTTCTTGTTTTTTCTTACACTTTTTCTCCCCCCATGTTGGTATTGTACGCGTACAATGTGGATGATGGGCTATTTGCCCCATGGGGGTACATTGAGTTACATGAAGAATTGCTGCGTGAATTGCAGCGTGAAGATGAGTTGCGGGGAAAAATGTTCTAAGAAAATTTATGAACTTAAAATTTATAAAATGAGTTGTTCTAGAAGTTCAAGGAGGAAGGTACTGTACGTGCCAGGAGGCAATGAAGTTGAATTAAGGATCTTTTGCTCACTACAGTGGAGGCGCCAGGTAGAACCAGGCGTCTCCATTGCAAAACCCTCTACAAATTTTATTCTGATCCACAAAACGTCTCAATCTAAATCTAATTCCCAAATTTAGAGCTCTAGAACGACGACATTTTCACTTTCCCATCGTATGTCTTTAATCCCGCGCACCTTACTCAGGTAGATCAGGTGCAAGCAAAGAACTTTCGTAAAGAAGAAGAATAAAAAAAATGGTTTGAATTTATTTTCCAACCTTATCACTAAAACAAATCAATCGAATTTATTATTCTGAAAATACAATTCTTTCAAGCTCTGGGGGAATGATCCGAAAGCTTTATGAGCCGCAGTGTTCCCCCAAAAGAGCTGATCCAATGATGCGGTGCCAAAGAGAAGATCATAAACTACGCGGGAATGGAAAAGAAGTCAATGGGAGATCGTGTTGATTAGCGTTTGAGCCGAAGACGATGAAGGAAAAATCTCTCAAAGTGGTCATTCCAGTTGGAGAAGAGAACGCGTTCAAAAGTCTTTGTTTGATGGATCATATAAGACAATGAGTGCGCGATGTAAGATACGCAAAGAGGGAGAAAAAAAACGATTATCACGTAATCAAAGAAAAACCCGGAATAGGTGAATAGCGCGATAGAGGAATTGTATTAAATCAGAGCATTGAAATCTCACTGTTTGAAATTAATTCATATATGATGGGAGAAAGATCATTGTTGGATCTTATAGCGATGGTGCGAAAGAAACCTTCTCCATGAACAAACATGGGGCGATGGTGGAGGGCAAAAAAACAACGAAGAAGTTGAACTACCACAGAGATATGAGAGAGAATTGAATGTTGGCCGAGTCAGTGATCCATCAAGGAAGAGCAGCTGCAGTTTGATCTCCATCCAATCACATGGAATGATCATGCCGACAATTGTTGCATCTTCTGGCCATTGTCGATGCTGCGTTGTTGTTATGTTGTGTGGCGAAGAGTGAGGCTAAAAGAGAGATGGGTGATGAAAATGTGTGTTGGCAAAAGGAGAAGCGGAGGAATTGGGAAAAGAAGCTGAAATTGACTTTTTCATGCAACCAGGTACAAACATTACACTTGAAAAGTCTCTCAGGTCGACATCTGAGCTTCTCATCTTTGGCGGTATTTCAACTTTTTTTTTCTTTTACTTCGCATCTTCACCTCTCCCTTTGCCCATCTTTTTCGGTGTTTTTTTTCTTCTTCTTCTTTAACTTACCTCCGCCACCCAGCAGAGGCAATGGAAGATGACGCACAATAATTTTTCTTGAATAACAACATAAAATTTGTTGGATAATGTGAACGAGAGGACGATGTTTTTTTTTCAAAAGCAGAGCGAGTTCTGAAAAAAAAATGGTGAGGGGGAAAAAAGGTACATTTTGGGAGAAGAGAGAAGATGGGAAAAAATCACCTCGAGAATTTCAATGTCCAAAATTATATGGTTGAGGAAAATTGTTCCCATTTCTTGAATCAATTCCCTTTATGCTCGCGTAAGGGTATGCTGGGATTGTTTTTGAGTACCTACCTACCTACATATTGTGCCGAAGGGGATATTTTCGAGACACAAGGTGTACACTGAATGCGTTGAACCGTTGAGCTACCACGAGAGACACTTTCACACTCAGACCCACTCGGTTGTTTTTTATGGAAATTGTAGGGCCATCGATTCTTGGAACTGTTAATAAGAAAAAATCTTTACAAGAAAGACGGAGAAAATATACAAGAAGTTTTAAATAATTAAGTGATTTGCCTAATTGAATGATGTTTTCAAGGTATATATGTGGGGAACAGGTTCTCTTCGTCGTATGCAATGATGAAGAATTTTCAAGTTCTCTCTCTGTGGATTTTTATTTGAATTCCATGGAAAGGAGTTTTTTTCTTCTTGAGAAAATTACCTCCAAATGTGTACAGGTGATTTGTCAACTGATTGAATGTAGATAAAGGTGAAATATTGTTCCTCAATGGCTTTTCTTTAATCGAAATTTTGGGAAAATTTCCTCAGAATTGATTACTTCTCCCATTCCCAATCACAAGAAAATATTTATTAAGATAAGAATTCTGCATTTAAGAATACAAATTAAGACATCTAGAATTTCTTAATTTAAATAAAATGAATTTCAATGCATTTCTCAGTTTATTTATTTTAAAATATTCCCCACAAGACGTCTTATCCGTGACTATATGGTGTGCATTAAATGACCTAGATTCTTGAACTTCGGTCAGCATAAAAAGTCTTCATAAAATATCCAAACATATTGTCTAACATTAAATTTCTTTCATATATATCGTGAATTTTATATGAGTCTCTGGACACACAAAACATCCATTCATAAATCACCGTTCATAATGACTTTTCTCGCTTTTAAAACATTGGTAAATCACTCTGTAGAACACGATTTTGCAATGTGCTTCACATTTATATTTCTCTCTCTATTAATATTTTCATATATATGTGATGTTTCAATCGTTTTCTTTTTTCTCTTTTGAGAACAAACCCAAAGTTGGTGAGATATTTTAGTTAATATCAAAGGCAAGGCACGTGTTTGGAGATAAATGAAAAAAAATCGTTTCTATTCGCCGCACACGGTGTATGCAAATGATAAAGATTTGGGTAAATAATTTAGATAAGGAAGTAAAATCATTAATAAAGTTGAAAGAGATTTTTTTTCTGAAAAAAAAGCAAATGAGTGAATCAAAGAATAAATTGTGCGGAGAACAATTAAAATATTCTTATAAAGACCATTAGAATTTTTTCCATATAAAATATTCATAGGCGGATGTTTAAAAAATGTTTGTGACGTTCTTAAAATATCTCAGACAATTTATTCTCGAGGATCTTATTTTTTTTTTGCTTTTTCTTCAAAAATATTTTACCATTTATTTTTACTTTCTTCTTGTAGTCTATTGCCTAACTTACGACCGTTTCTTCTGCATCAAAATTTTTATCTTCCCCCTTATGGGCATTCTTGTTAAAACTGTTAAAAGTTCAAATAAAAATACAAAAACTGCTCTAAATTGCTCTTCATTGGAAAGATGACAGCATAATTGCATACATTTCCTCATGTCCAACCCCTCTTTGAGTATTTTTTGCAAGACGTGTGCGAATGATGCGTGAGACTCTTGCATGCCTGTTAGGGCAGGAAGGACACAAATTCTCGAAGGGAAAAGGTGGAATTTTGGCATATTGAGAGTGAGAAATAGAACACGTAATAATATAAAGGTATTTTGATGGTATTTTACACACATAACAATAGAGGGGTGAGGGTCACACAGGGGTTGTGGACCGCACAGTTTTAATTTCCGGTTCGAATTTTCACCACGAACAGGAGTATGTTTGTCCCACGGTTTTGTAATTAAATTGCTCTAAAAGGCTCTCACCTCTATATTGATTTCCTCATCTATGTGGGTGTTTGTTGAGAACAGAAGAACGTTACATTTTGTTGTACAATGTATGAATATTTTTGTTCTAATTTTTCTTTGATGAATTTCGTGTGTAAATTTAGCGAATATACCGCCATAGGTTGGCTGTAGCAAGATAATAATTAGTAAAATAAATATAATTAGAGCGTCAGTGGCGCCTACAAATTCCAAATGGTTTAGCTTTTGATACAACTATAAAGCGACTCCAAACAATGTGACTCTTTTTTGCTATGTTTAATGTTTTTTTTCTCAAAAGATTATTTTACATACATACATACCTATAAGTATGTAGATACTTACTTTGTACAGCAATGTGAAGTACATGACTAATTATTTCTGCACGGGATTTATACTTTTCTTTTTAATGAAAGCAACGTGCTTTTTTCCACTGTTATCTCATGTTTGCTTTCTGGACTTAGCCAGGCGGGAGTGCCAATGGCAGAGGCATGGGCAGAGGTATTCAGGTGCAGTATGGTATGGCTTTTTTGGCATGGGATCCTAAACTTGTTGTAGGAGACGCGATGTAATTAAAAACATGAGTTAGAGAACAGTAAGGGAATTTAATAGCGAGTACCTTACCTTGTAAACGTGCTTTGCCACCTTGTCTAAATTGCACAATTAACTTTTAGCATAGACGGCACTTTGGTTCAACCTCTCCTTTTCTTATAAGATTGTATATTTCCCATTGCACAGAGCCAAAGAAGAAATTACACGGGAAGGTCGAAAGGTATGGCTCTTCGGAACTCTCCTCTACAACATACAGCTGAAGATTTATGCGGTAGTGATGCTTTGGTATTTTCGCAGAACCATGAGAAATTCCCTCGTCTGTGCGTACCTTCGAAAGGGACAATATATAGATCCTTTCTCCCCATCTACCAAATGCCATGCGTTGTAGCACAGGAAGAGCTATGAAATAAAATTCGCCAAATGTCCCACAAAAAAACGAGAGAGAGAGAGAGAGATTATCGACCCTCAAAGCGATGGGAATGCATTTTATTGCGTTTTTCATGATGCTCATGCGATTAAAAAAAAACTGTCGTGGGAATTTTCATGTGAATTTTTAATAAGTGAATGAGGGAGTTTCATTTGAAATCTACCTGTCACATGCACAAGAACATTAACAGAGGTGACCATATGCCATTAATCTCATTTACATATTTGTTTTAATTTCCAAGGATATTCTGCTTAAAATTTTAATTTTTTGTTCCCTTTTTTTGTGAAGTTTCTCTTTTATGTTGACTCTTATTACTCGCAAAAATAACTAAAGGGTTGTGTTTGCTATAAAAGTATTTTTTAGGATTATTTTTAGTGAAAATTTTGCTGCAGAGATGGTGGCATTAGAATGACTTAAATTTGTTTATGAAATAAATCAAATCGTCGTTGGAAAGATAATTTTTCTTTCTAGAAACTTTTAATGAAATCTTCACAGCATAAGGCAATTTTTTGGTCAAGTATTTGAAAGAAATAATCATGAAAACTAAGAAAAATTCAATTGAAAAAATAAATCATGCCAAGTGGATGACAGAAATAGATTAAAAAATTCTTTTCTCATTGTCAGTAGATTCAAGCATTACGCAGATTGCGAAAAAACAAACTAATACACTTTGTGCACTAATTTAATAAGCCCCTGAATTGATCCCTGAAGCATTTCCTGGCTTTTCCTTTTCATTCTTCTTACTCTCATTCATTAAAACATTCTCTGTTTTTCGCAATTTTCTCGCTATCGCATACCATCACCTCCCTCTAGGTATTAACCAACCACTCGATGTAGTAAATGATTTGATATCTTATAAATGGGAGCTCTCAACCATCTATGGGTTAGTGCAAATAGACATTTTCTTCATCAACCTTAATTTGTGTGCAGACTTTTTACAACATGCTCACAACTTCTTATGTTGGCAGCACCATACAACTCTCTGTGAGATGAATTACACCTGCTCATAATGCACTTGTCGCAATTTTATTTATCTTTATTTTTTTCTCCGCTCCAAGCACTTTATTGCTGAATTTCATCACAGAGATCTCATTAAAAAATACCTACCATGTTGCTGGAGGAATGTTTGGTTGATTAAAAATATATTTTTAATGTTTTTTTTGTGAAACATTTATGGTTGGTTGGAGCACGAGCATTGTTTATAGATGATGCTGTGTGTGGTCCCGCATGAAATTTCGGAGGGTGAAATTTACGTTAAGATTGCAGCTTTAAGTGGAAAGCCAGAAGGGTTTTATGTTTGCGCCATCATTTTCCTTCCACCATCAGATCCCTGCCATGTCCGTGGGAGGTATTAAAATTTGCCTATGCAGGACCTTTTGGCTGCTGAATTTATTGGCATATCTGACGAGGATATGTAGATGGGGGGCTCTGTAGGGGAAATATATGTATGTGCCGAGTTGATAATTCAATATGAGGTGAAATTTGCAAACGATGTCAATGGATGTGTTGGAGAGGGGGAAGGAATGAATTAACATACGAGAGAGCTTGATGATCATTTTGTTGAGCGTACATGAGGAATTCACCTGGAAGGTATATTTTCTACTACACCACACCGAAATTGTCATAGAGAGTATCCCTCTTGGGGTGTCTATGATGAAAGTACCATACATAATGCGATTTTCTTTGATAAATAATCACATAATTGAATTTAAAACATTCCTTCACTTTATAATTCACTTTTATATACCCCCCGCCCAAATGTCTTTTAATCCAAACACAATCTCAAAATTGTCTCTGTCGCCTCAATCAACCCCTATCTCTCACATTATATTTTCCTCTTCATCGTTAACGACCTCCATTAACGGAAATTCCGCGTGGAAAATACCTTCTATCTCCGCCACATCTCCGCCATTCTCTAACACTATAATCTACAATGCCGATAAATCCGTAATATGAATGAAATTTGTATTTTTGGAGATTATGTCGCCTAATTACTGATTTATTTTATAGTCTCCCACCCACCCCATTAGGAGATAACTATTTGTCTGATTCATGCGCATTAGAGCAATTAAATAGCGCCGTAGATGAGCCGGGGGTGTGAGGGATTAATCTTGGGATTTATTTGCAATCACATTCAGGCCCCGATACTCGCGTGTGCGGAATTATAAAATCAATTTCGGAATTAAATGAGAAAAAAAACCAATTTGGGAGTACCTCTACGCAAATTAATGGGTCTTACTTTATCAAAAGAAATAAAATACACTGCTGTAATTTAGTATTGGATCAAGAGCAATTAACATGATATTTATGTGGTGCAGAATATTCTGTCTCTGGTGGATACTTCCCTTGAAAATTCCAATCTGGATCACAGCGTGATATTTGTGTGCAAAAAAAGAGCAAAAAATCACCGCAATGATTGTAAAGTTTTATTGAACGAATTTATCGCTGAATTATCGCGATTTGTTGCATTCGACTTTCTTATAATGATTTTTACGGCACATGAGGGTTATTTTTATGTTTGTTTCTTTGGAATGTGAAAATTGGGGTTAAATTGCAGTGAAATTGAGAATAAATTGAGTCAAATTGAGTTCAGAATAATAAATTTAACGAATAAGGCGCCAGTTTCCGCTTAAAAAATCCTCCGAGTTGACGTGGATTCGAACCAGAGATAGTTATAACCAAAGGGATGTAATCAGAATCTCTCGGCTATTAAAGGTTCATTTTTTCCATAAAATTATGCTTTTTTATGAATTAAAATAATTTTAAAATCTCTTAAATCTACATAGAATTCTTTGTCGATAAAAAGGATGTTTATGACATGGTTATTTACTTAAATGACCGTTTGTTATTGCAATCAATCACAAAATGATGTTGTGTGGATAAATTTTATGTTTTTCATCACATTCAAAAATTTATTGGCTATATTATGCCCTCGGAATAATGTTTGTAAACTTTTGCCACACACTGTCAAATGATATGGGGGGACCTCAAATGCGTATATAAAATGCAACGTTTTGCGAGAGAAGGTGAAATTTTATTATATGAGAAAGATCAAAACCTTAAATAATAATAAAAAGGGAGAGAGAGAGGATGGAAGATGTTTCATTATAAATGTGCAATACCTGTTTGAACCCAAAAGGTGATGAAGAATTTTTATGATTTTGAACGACTTGATGCAGGGAAATGTTATATGTTGACTGGTGAATCATTAAAATGTTGGTAAGCAGAAATATACTGTTTGACGATGGAAATGGGTTTTCTGTGCAAGAAGGAAAAGAAGAGAAAAAAAGTATAGAAATGAAAGTTGCACGATGATGATTGATGACGGAATCGTTTAGTAGATTGCAACTAGTCGATTGGTTAAGCATGTAATGTACATATGTATGTATGCATAGTGGAAGGTGAGAGAATGCACATGGTGAGACTCTTTGGGGGTACCTACATATACACATTAATTGGATCTTGATTAAAGTTAGAGCCGGCGATTTCAATTTAACCTTTTTCGCATTGCAACAAAATTTATGTGAGTTGGTGCGCATGGTGCAAAAGCATCCGAAGGTGCAGCCATGCACCACCAAGAAGATTTAATATCTCCTTTACACACGGCCCCAACTTATCGGGGGACTTTTTGAAATTTGTTTCGATGCATTTAATTGGAAAAGTCTCCTCTCAAATTGTGATTTTCTCTTCGTTTTTCAATTTCTTTCTCTCTCTCTGTGTACGGAGGTATGTTGTAGGTGTTGCGGCTTATGCGCCCCATTGGGAGCAATAAAATGAGCCCAATATAATACTCAATTGGACACTTTTGGCTTAGAGGCGAGATTGTGGGCAATTAAATAAAATGAATTTTTGCGCCAGGTTGTATGTCCCACCATGTTTTCACACTGTGAGCAACACCACGCACCTTATCTTATCGCACAGGTGAATGTGATTTAATCACTCACACAAATTCTCTATATGACAACAACACCATGAATTCCCAACACGAGAGAAATTGACGTTGCACTCACGACCATGTGACTATGGAGGGATTTTATATATACATTTTGTAGATACCTACTTATACACATAATTTTTTTTCTTCTCCTCCATCTAATGCCTTCCAACTCACCTAGGCGTGTGTTGCCCAGTCTATGCACGCAAAAAAATAGACGAATTGCGTGTCTATTTCGCATTTAATATCATTTGCTGTATTACATTCCATGTCTCGCAATTTGTTGTCACTCTTTTACATTGTTGTGTCACATTTTGTAGGTGGCACAGGGAGAGGGGGCGGGAGGCAATTTAATTATACATTTCCCCCATTGCACGCTGTGTGAAAAGGAAAAGCGAAAGAACAACTTCTTCTCTTTGCTTGTTTAGTGAATTAATCTCCTCTAAATGATTTTGAAAAGAAATAGAAAGTGCACAAAATCGCTCAACTAAAGGGTGATACGGCATCAATGGAGCTTTCTGAAGAATTCAATGAATAGGGATTTTTTTACACATATAGTAGATATACCCAAGTAGCAATATTTTTCTCCCTGAAATTATTTGATAATTATTTGTATTTTTAAATATCCTTTTTTTCTCCATAAAATATTAAGGGGTTGTTGTAGAGCTTTTCTGCTCATAAAAATCTCTTTAAAACATCAACTTTTAACCATTTCCTTGTCTTGTCAGATAGTCGGTTTAAAAGACATTTTCCGAGCAATAGAAAACCACTGAAAGCTCAAAAAATAAGCCCTCTGCAACATTGGAGCTTTCTGAACTTTAGAAGAATTTCCTTAATGTCTCATTAATCTATTAAAAGCTCTTCCTTTGTTTAATTTAATAATTTGTTCAATTTCTCAACAAGAACAAACTAAAAGCTCACCCTTTGCGAATTTATAGCCGCGCGATGGTGTCTTCTGCAATTTTCATGTCATAAACTTTTCTCTTTTGTAAACTTTAATTAAATACATGTTAAAATATGCAAAGAACTTGTTACATAATCAATTTTCCTAAATAGTACTAAAAGTCGTGCAAAAAGCAATTTATTTCGCGTGTTAGTCAGTTTGTCAGATGATGCTTTTGGTGCTACTTGGGTACATCGCAGACACACCTCATCCCACCAAGGGGGACGAATGCAAAAGTTTTCAATGGAAAGTTATATCGTTGCCTTTTTCCATCCTCCCTTCACATTGTTTTCATCCTTAAGACTTCCGTTAAATAGTTTTAAAAGAAAATTCACAAAAGTAAGCATTAGTTGAAGCGTGGGTAATTCACTTTCATTCGGAGAAGAAGCAGAAAAACACTTTCAAAGGAATTAAACTCCATTTGACCGTTAAACTACTAAACTGATTGAACTTCTCATGGGAAATTCTCTCAATGGGAAATGAGTTTATTTTTTTTTGCTTAATGAGTTTATGGAGGTTTATGAATTGCGCAGGTATTGTTCTAAATATTTTATGCAATTTTCCTCAAGTGGAGGTCATTGCGAAAGTAGCATTTTTTTCTGAGAAAACCTCTTCAGCGTGCTAATTGCAAACAGCACTGAGTGGAATATAATTTATTTTGCGGAATGAGAATCTTGCAGAGTGAAAATTGATGGAAATATTGTGCAAAAATGGGAGCCTTGATCTTGACTATGTACAAAGAGATTTCACTGCGGTGTGGTAGAAGAAAGTTCTCCAACCATTTGGAGGATTTTATAAAATTTAGAAAGTACATTTTACTGTGAAATTTTTAGCAAAATATCGTGGGAATGATTTTACTTTCATTCGCAAAAATCATTTATCACAATTTTTTTCATTCATGTCTCTTGCAGGCGCAGCAATTTCGTGTCGCTTTGGTGTTGTCTATGGGGAGGAATTAAATGGAAATGAATTGCTGACTGCCAGCCAGTACCTACAAGTGTGCTGAATTGTGTGACAAAAATGCCCGCCAGGGATCATCCGTTCAATCAATCTCGCCGCCCACTGCTGGAACGATGCCATCCACAGCCACAAATGCTCCCAAAGCCCGAACGAAAGATCTACAATGGTTTCGATGATTTCAACTCCATTCCCCGCATCCATGCGGCGGAATTCACGGTGGAGAGTGGTTATCCGTATGGGGAGAGGCACTGCAGTCAAGACTCCACGGCGACTGAGTATGAGCCTCGTGGTCTGATCAGGCAACAGCAGCAGCCACCAGCAGACACGGTCTATGGGCAAACCACATTGCCTACCCAGAGGAATGGTGGTGGTGATGGTTGCAATTTCGATGACTACGCGTGGCGTCCGTTGCCCCGGACACCCAGTCCCGCAAGACCACGACGTCTCCTGCGGGCAACATCTTCTCAACGTCGACCACCCGTCCATGTCTTCGGCAGTGCGGTCAACTCCCTTCAGCATTCGTGCTGCCAGCAAGATTGCACACCTGTGATATCCAAATACTCCAACTCCAATTGCTGCAGTAGCAACGACACGAGCACCTCATCCACTGGACTTCCATTTGCCTTTCAGGTGAGATTTTCTCTTCCATAACACTTTTTTTTCCTTCTCATTCCCTCCACCTTGTGACGATGTTCTTCCACCGAGAAAGCATATCCAGTTCACTGAATTTAACTTGATTGAATTGTAGGTACATATGGAATCCACAGACCAAGAAAACCACCATGTTGTACATTTCTGATTATGTATGCTTGCTATATACAATGCGTTATGCTATATAGCACACTTCTTCTCTCTCAATTCTTGCCCAGTTCTTGAGAATTTAGAAAATAGAGCCATTTAAGATTATTTATTCAATTACTCAGAACATCATGCTGAACGTTACATTCAGTTTATTTCGAAGCAATGAAAGGGCAGCAAAGTGAGAAGAAGAATATTCAAAATTAATTCTTTATGTAAAAAAATCCTTTTTGAAGAATCTTATAGGGGAGCAAATGGTCATAATTATGAATTAAATAATCAATTTAAAATCAAAACAAGATAGAGTTGTATAAAAAATGATTAATCTTATCAGAAATTAATCTGGGACAAGTACTTACATCTTTAATTTAATTAAAAACACGACAAGTGCTCTCTTTTCTTCAATGAATAATGAGAACGGCTTGACGGTATTCCCTTTCCGCACCAACATAAACTATGTTGAACTTTTGAACACCTGAATGTCCTATTTCTTTTGAAAGGTGATCTCCCATTGAAAATGGAAACGTCTGCAATTCATCGGGGGACTATGAAAGTGAGAGATTACTAAAAGAATTATCTCCTTGTGAATGTTGAGATGTGTTGTATTAAATGATCCAAAGGCACTTTAACTTAATTGCGTGTAAGAGATGCGAAGATCTAATTACATGAATCTATTTCTCTTCGTATAAGACACTTAGAGTCTCTCTACTAACAGTAGGTTATCATCTCAACCACTTCTCTCTGCTATAGAGTTGATTATTTCACTCTCACCCCACACACATAACATAGCAATGCAAGTCCTCAGCATAAATACTAAAAAGGAAGGCAAAGAGAGAGAGAGAGAGATTGTGATGGAATGAAATGCTAGAGTCACGTAGAGACCATGAATAAATCTTCCATTAATAAACGAAATATTTATCTCTCAATCGAACCTCTCACAACCCCGATTTACACAACATCTCATTGAGAGGCACGCAGAAGTGGCATAAACCACAAATACCTCCGCATATTGGAATTCAATCACGGAGCAATATTATATATGTGATAAGATTGGTATGTTTTTTACTCTTTTCTCACTCTCAAGAGCTTTTTTTTGGGATGAAATAAAAATAATGGGCAAGGTTGAATATATCAAAATGTTTATAGCCGGTGAAGCAGCATCCAATTTAATCTTATGATATATATTTTGGGGATTTTTAGTTGCATGGAGGGATTTGCTTAAAGTTGTCAACTCGACACAAATGTTCTGTATTGTCGAAAATTTAGCTCCTCCATCCTGAGTGGGCCAAACTGATGATGCTGCGGCTAATTCTCCGTATTGTGTCACATGATATATGCGTATGCATTTACCATTCAAATCCTTTATTTGTGAATTTTTTCCTCTGCACGAGATACAACATCATTCGCATTTTATCGATGTGAAGCTTTGCAGCAGCAAAAAAAACATATTCCAATATCCGAAAAAAGGATTTAATTTCCACATTCGAACTATAATCTCCTGAAATTTATCCAACCATTTTTTTTCGGTTGTTTTTTATGCTACTGATGACGTTTTATTTTATGTGATAGTTTTGATGCATCAGATACCTGCAAATGGCTATCTGAAACACGTCAGAATTGATTGATTAATCGAAGAAAAAATAAACTTTACATGGTTTCAAATGCGTTTCCTTTTAGATCAACTGGCAAGGAAACGTACTTCTCAATACTAACGATACAGGTTCGAATCTAGGTCGTGGAAACTTCATTTTTTTTCTTAAAGAAAATATCATTAGAAATTAATTTGATGCATTTGAAAACTAACTTTTTACTAATCTCTTCGAAACTAAAAACATTTTTGAATTTCTATAGCTAATTTGTGACCCTTCAATGGATATATTTTTCTATCCATTCACATTTTGTCACAGAAAAGCACTTCACATTCATTCACACCTCTATCAAATGAATAACTTTTTTTTCATGCTGCTTTTTGCAAGACTTGACATTTAAAATATGTAAAATGCCAACATTTGGAGTCTTTTATGACACCCAAAAATTGCTCTCAATTAACTGAATTGACTTTCCGGGTTGATTGAGTTTTCGAATTTCATTCCCCAAAATTGCGGGTTATTTCGCATATATGCATGTATAGGTTATGCTGTGGAGATGGAGGCTTTCCAATATCACAAACAATGCCCAGTTATTATATTTCTGTAATTACGGTGTGCTCACTGGCTGAATACATTCGTTTTTTTTTCTCAACTGTTCAGCATAAACCAATTTTCATGGCGGCTCGCTTTGAAAAAGGAAAGTTTGATGAAAATTATCAACTGCGGGTAAATATTTTGTGTTTATTTCTCTGTGTACAAAACTGCCCGTGCTAAATTAGAGACTTAATGCTTCTTCAGTTCAATGTGAAAGTCATTTGCAAAATAATTTAATTTTGAATGAAAAAATTCTCAAAGAATAATTTAGGGATATTTTGCAACCAAACGAATTGATTTTTTTTTAAATTATCTAGTTATTCAATAAAAAGTTAATATAGGGCCCCTTGGGGGTCTGATATATATTTTTTGCCCTCCACGTATCTATTTAATTGCCCAATAAAAAAATTATCTCTCAGAAAATCCAAATGGTTTTATGATTTGAGCATCGTTGAGTGATGAGATTACAAAAAAAAATCTCTCCTATTAGTAATCTTATCGCGGAGAATCTTTATGATCCAATTTGCACCAAAAGCTCAATCAATTTTGTGAAAATTTAATTTTCATCCACAAGTATTATTTCGTATTAAATGAACTTTAATTTCACGCGCTCTTCAACAATTATTCGACTTTCTTGTAAAACTTTCTTGCATCAGCAACTAATTTTAATAATAATTTCATGTTATCCCATGGAAGTTCTCGCTGGAAAGAAAATTTTGAGTTAGTATATATAATTAGGGAATCTTTCCTTGGTGCGAGGAGTCTCCGTGGTACTGTTGTGTGGATGAAGAGGAACTCTGTTAAAGTTTGATAGCTTATTTTTTTCACCCTTCCTCAGCGGAAGTTCTTCATCCTTTTCCAATTTTCTCTCTCGCGGCATTTTCATGAATTTTCTTGTACAAGGAGCACTTTGTTGCGGCAATTGCATTGAAGTTGGAAAAGTTTGTTGTTCACTTCACGCCTTGTGCATAAGAATCTTATGCGCTCTTGAGAGGTGGTGCATGTTTTTCCGAAAACGAAAGAGAAGAAAAACCGAACTATATGGGACAAAGTGGGATTTGCAAAATTCTTACACAGAGAGCTTTCACGCAAAAACCCGGAACGATGCATGCAATCGATTGGGAGCTTTTAGTTGCGTTTCATAGAACATAATTGCTTATTTTATTAAACCAACACCGCGGGAAACACGTGTTTAGAGTGATGTTCATTGGGTTGTGTAGTAATAGCATACGCGAGGGAATATTTTAATATTACATTTATAGTCATTATTTTATTAATTAATTGAATAGATTTTATTTAATACAATGATTAATGAATTTAAAGGGATTCCAATGCTCTCTCAAACGTAAACACACTCCGTATACGTATACTCTTGGGCTCACAGCATATATTGGGAAGCTCCTCATTTAGTGAAAGCCATTAATATGAAAATCCTATTAACTCAATGACCTCAACATGAATATTTCATTTCTGTTTTTGCATTAACCTCTCACATACTCTCTCTCTCTCTCCTTAAATTCACTCTGTGGTGCAACCTCTACGCAGTAAATTGAATCAAAATTAATGGAATTACTATGCTTTGGTAAATTAGTTGAGAGGAAAAAATCGTCATGTTTTTTTTCTTCTTTTTTTTTTAACATGATGTTCATGTAATTTATCCCAAAATAATATGCTTCCATCGAAATTTTACATGAGAAAAAAGCATCATAAAAAACATCTCTTCGAGTAAAAGTTGAGCTTTTTCGGTGTGGGAAAGTGACAAAGTTTCGTTTATGATGGGGCGAAAATGCAATAAAATCGGGGCTTTTATTGCCATTTAGAGTTGATGCAAAAGGAAGTGACAAGAAGTGCGGCAGACCACCAAAGATGCTCTCATGTGAGAGCTACAATATAGACGGAGTGATGGAAAAACCACATCAATTTTCATTTAAGTTCAACGATGGAGGGAATATTTTATATAATTACCACTGGTAAACGTGGTACGATCTCTTGAATGCACAGAGAGGGTTGAAAATCACAAAAGGGGTGAAATACTTTATCAAATAGTTTTTCCTTCCATACATTGCTGCAAAAAGTTCATTTTGACTTGCACAGAAAGTGCCACAGCGTCATACCTTAAAGGTTTTTGTGTATACAGAGAGAAAAGTTTGAGGGTGAAGAAAGTTATTTGAAGAATCAAGCAAGTTGAATTTGCAAAACAGACAATATTCACTGAGAAAACAATAAAAGCTTCTCAGAAGTCTTCTCGGCACTTTCACCGCCACCACCACAGTATGAACTTTTAGTGTGCTTTAATTGCATTCCTATTACGCGTTTAGGGCTTCCTTTTGGCACCGCTTCCCGGAAAACACAAAACCTACTGTAAGATATGTACATTAACAAAGAGAATTTGTTGGAATAATATAACTATGTTTATTCTTGAGTAGGAGTGTTTGTGACAAAATTGCATTCATTGCAGGATTTATCTCATCCCACAAAATGGCGAGTTATTTCTAAGAAGAAGGGGGGAATTTAAAAAAAAATGTGGATGAAAATGTTGCATTCAAAGCTGCAAAAAATGAATGAAAAACAATGTTTTATGTATAAAGTTACGGTGGAGAAAATAATAGCAACAGGAGCTTTCCGTAGAGATTATCAAAGCTTCTTTTCCGTATTATCTCTGCTGCTTTGGATCATAGAATTTGTAAAGCTCTTGAAAGCTCTCTTCATCCTGCTTTTCTAAAATTGTATAATTCCAAACATATTATTTGTCATAAATTCATTTTCTTTATGATTCTGGACATTTCTTTTTTTTTTTAATTTCTCCGTGTATGAGGTGAAAAGTTGAAAGTTGATGGGACAGCAGACACTGAGTAATAAACAAAAAAAATCTCATTTTATGGCAAAAGCACATGAAAGAATAAAAAAGCACCAGAGAGCTTTTTTTTGCACAGCTTCTTCCACATGACTTGTCCGCTAGAAAATGTGATGGTAAAAAAAACTCGCGACAATCACTCACAACAAATTAAGTTTATTCATGTGGCAGGGACAATAAGCCACACATGAAGCCACGTAAATTTGAGATTCATAGAAAAACCACAATGACATTCTTAATCCATGATTTAATTTACAAAAGAAGGCAAAAAAACAGAAGTATTACATTGCGCATTGCACAAGAACGCGATCTTGACTTATTTTTCTTTTATAAATTTTTAATAAAAAATGTAAAAAATGTTAAGAAAAAGCTTAAGAGGAAATTTATGTAGTGCAGCATAAAATCATAAAATGGGTTAGCATAAATGACATTTTTTTCTTTCACATGGTGGCAAAATAAATTTCCAGAAACATTTGAGATGCTATGTATGTGCGAAAGCTCAGCAGTGTAGCCCAAAAGCTCTCTCTCCCGTGAAAACTGATCCCCAGAAGACCACCTTTTCCATTTCCTCGTCTCTCTCTCGTCGTATTATGCTAACAAAATGTTCTCTGTTTTCATTGCAGACACACCAACACCATCCGAGACTGAGTGACAACCTTGCAAAAGGTGGTGTCAAGGAGAGAAAATCGAAATCGAGTGAGTTTTAATTTACATTCACACATAGCAGGGGTGGGGGGTGGGAAATTGGTTTGAAAATTGACACGGCAATTGATCGAAGGGGGTGTGTGGGTGGATGGTGATACCCGAGGTTTGTATGTTGGATTCTCATAGCTTTAATGATGGGTGTTTGATGGGTATTCAATGGCAATTTTGTGAGGACTCTGTGAGCTTTTCCCTCCGCATCTCATCGACATTTCTCCCTGAAATTCAATCCACAAGAACAAGTAAAATGAGATGGATTTGTGCGGGGGAATTGATCCTAAAAGAACTTCCCACACACACACATTAGAATATGAAGAGTGGAGAAAACCACGATCTAGCGCTATTTTTCCCCTCGTTCGTATGTCTTTCTCTTGAGTGTAAGGTGGAATTTTTATCGATAGAGGGAAAATATTTGCTTTCCATCTATTAACTTGTTTACCTCCACTCAAAGATGACACGCTGATGGGGCGGAGGTGTGGAAGGAGACGAGACGACAAGAGGCCCCACAATACTTGGAAGAAATGTTGAAGAATCTCCCTTTTTTTTTTTAGGAATATTTGCCATGTAATGTTGACACTATCATTCATGCATGTTTGTTTATAATTTAATGCAGATCGGTGTAACAAGGTGAATAACAATAAAGACGCCGTACCGTCCATTAAGTGTGTCGTCGTTGGTGATGGCGCCGTGGGGAAGACCAATTTGATTATTTCGTACCTGGAGAATCGATTTGTCCCAGAGCACAATCCCACAGCTTCGGACATCTACAACGGTAAGGAATCTTCCTCTCACAGAATAAATATTTATTAACTTGCGCTCCATTTCTTGCAAGAAAGCTAAAATGAGAACAGATGTGGTCTATTTTTTTTTTTGCCTTCATTCATCCCCAAAATGCTCCATTTCTGCAGACATCAAGATCTTAGAAATTTGAGATATTTTCTTCACAGAAGAGCTTTTTGTTAAGTTCACAGACTCTTTAAAAAGACAAGAAGGGTGTTAAGAATAGAAAAAGGTTTGGGAAGATAATGGCCATTTGGTTCATTTTATTCCTTTTTATTTAACATCAAAAGATCTCCACCCCCGTGAAATGTCTTAAATTTCTCTTCTCACTTTTTTTCTTAACATCATTTCTTGTAGAATATTGTCTCTATGAATTTCTTTTTGCTAGCCATGTCCATTTTCATTTTTCCGACAACTCCTCAGGGCGACTTTTCACATTTTCCCATTAAATTTCCGTTTTCAATGCTTGTGGTGCAGAAAAAAGGAGAATTTCTCGAATTTCACGTCTCTTTCTTTCTTTCAGTGGATGTCCAAGTGGATGATGCACCGGTGAGAGTAACAATCTGTGACACCCCCGGTCAGGATAATCTCGATGTCCTGCGGGAGCTGTCCTACCCGGATACCAATATCTTCCTTCTCTGCTTCTCGGTCGTACACCCCGAGACATTTCATTCGGTGAAGACAAAGTGGCTGCCACGCTTGTCGCAGTACCAGGATGCAAGAGTCGTGTTGATTGGGACACATGCTGACCTCCGCAGCGACCGCAGTACAATTATCCGATTGCAGGTAAATGTTGCTCTTGCCACGACAGAGGGGGGAGACTTGACGTGATTCTCTCCATGATTGCTAATGAACATAAAATTCATTTTTACCTTTGCACACACAGTGTCAAGGTGAGAAACCAGTTTCACTGACGGACGCATGGGATTTTGCTAGATCCATTGGAGCCAAATACATTGAATCATCGTCTCGTACAAAGGTTAGTGAATGAAGAGAAATGAAATTCAACAAAATAGATACATTGTGAATCATGGGGCGGCTTAATTCCTCCTCACTCTGTGCTCCATGATTTTCCAATTTCCTGCCTTATGGAGAAATCGCTAAGGGGATTTTTCTATGTTATATAAAAGTACAAGAAGAAATTGAAAGAGAGATTACAGATGAATGAATTTTCGACAGCTTCAAAAATTTCAACACAGATGCTTCACTTTGGGATTTTTATAAGCGGCTCTTGTCTTATTTCCGGACTGAATTTCTTTAGCTTTTTTTTCTTCTCTTCAAAAATTATTCGAAAATTATGCTTTCAATTTATGATTAAGTAACAAATTGAGCTGTAATAATCTTTCATGCGCACATTAATGACGGCAGATTAGCTTTTAAAGACTTTCCGTTGCAGCAAAAGCTTTAAAAAATTCTTTAAGCTCAAAAAAAACTTTTTTTAGAGCTTTTCAAAATGTTTTTAGGAGATTAAAAAAAATCATCAATACATTCTATTCCAAAGAATTCGCGAAACAATTTATGGGATTGCGTTGAAAGAATTTATGAGACTTTAAAGAATTCCGAAACAATTTATGAGATTCGATAAAGAATAATTTATGTGACTTTGAAGGTTTCCCCAAAGCAATTTATTGTATTAGTCTACAAAACAATTCAAGGGTTCTTTAGGGCTTCAAAAATGCGTTTACAACAATTTTCCAAACCACAAAAGCCACACGAAGAAATATTTTATTACATCATGTAATTTATGTAATTAATTGCAATTAAGACGTATTTTTCTATGCCTCAAAGAAGCTTAATTTCCGAACTGCTTCAGTGAAGATTTTCCAATTTATTTACTTGATTAATATAATTTAATTCAATTAAATCAAGCATTATTGCTCTTTTCTCAAAATTTGCATAAGTCGAAGTGCTAAAAATTCAAAAATTATATAGGGCGGAGTGGGGATTTATTTATTTTTTAAAGCTATAGCTATTTTAATTTTTACAGCGACGTTTTGATAAATTTCTTTTTTTTTTAATCTTTATAGTCCTTATTTTACAAGTATTTCTTTTCATAATTTTTTAATTTAATAAATTAACTAAAAAATTAGTAAAACACTCCCGTTTTTCCTTATTTTCTTCTAACTCTGAAGAATCCAGGAAGATTTATAAAATTTATAAAAAAAAAAAGAATCTCTCAAGACGTGCCTCAAGTTCTTAGAACTGAGTAAGTGAAATTTACCAAATGGATTGGTTTATATTTTATTTATTAAAATCAAACGTGAAGACACAGCTGAATGTCCCGCATTGCCGTCATCTTGCTGCAAAAGATGTGAATGAAAATATTTTCCTTTGAGTAATTTTGGGGTGAACTTTATTAATTTTTCACGGTGGCTTTTCCTGAAATATTCACTGAAATATCTTCTTGTTGCCCCACGAGGAGGGTGAAAAAGTTTGAGTATATCCTTAAAAATTCATTGATAAAACGCGATGAGGGAGGAAAATTGTTCTTCCAAAAGTAAAAAAAAGGTGACTAATTGATAAAAAAATTCCTCTTCCAGGACAAGGTGAAGGAGGTCTTTGACACGGCAATTTGGGATGCATTAACAGCCCAGAGGACCGAACCGAAGCCACTTTGGAGGAAAATGCTGTGCTTGGCGTAGGGTGTGCACTGTGCAGCATTATAGATTTAAGGATCTGCATATAGGATTTACTTTTACAATTTTCGGATAAAGCCTAATAAATCAACTAAGAGAATCTGCAAAGTTTCAAACTGGCCTTATGCTTACCACTAGCACTGTGTTGTGGAGCTTTCTCGGTGGATTCTCTTCCTGCTCCTTCAGGCAATTCATGAATCATTTACACGCGGCAGCAATAAAAGGGAAATCTTGCGATGGCTACTTACCAGTAAGATTCTTCTTCGTACTTTTTTTTCCACCTGTGGGGGGCATTGCAGGGGCTGGAAAAATTACCCTCCTGAGGGTTGATAAGCGCACGCGTGGGCAGGGGAAAGGCCGTGTGAGATTTCCCCTCGAGAGGAAAACGTGTTTATGAAAGAGCACCAAGTATTCGTGGTGAATTCAGTGAAGGAAGTGAGCCTGATACCGACACAGTGGACAAAATTTTTGAGGCAAATTTTTAAGTCGGAAGTCATGGTTGGAACGCACCGCGTGTGTGGATTGGGAATTGATGAGAGTACACACTGAAAGGGAAAACAAGACTGGAAGTGGTAGAAAAGCGCGCCAAAAATCCCTTCGCAGAGAGAAAGCTCGACGGAACATTTTGCTGGGTAATTGTGGATGAGAGGAAAAACATAGAAACGGGAATTTTCTCGTTGTGTTTACACAAGCCGGGGTTGTTGTTTGAATTGGAATATAGATAAAAAAGTAAACAGGAAGTGCCACAAGAGTTGGGTGCCCGCAATGAATTTGCCACTGTGCATCCTCCTCCTGCTCCATTGGTCACAGGTCCGTGGAATTCCAGGTAGGTGATATGCCAAATGTATGTATGTGGCTTGTAATTCTCCCTGCCTTACCTTACATGTTGGGGAGGAGGGGGCACTCAAGGCGATTACATGTGCCTCACAAAGTCGCAACTGAAGTCCCTTAAAAAGTCCCATATTGAGTGGATGTGGGTTGATATCTCGCCACTCCATCAGCAACATGTGGACGTGTGGTGGTGGGAGAAAGAAGTCTTTATGAGGAAATCTCAAATGAAATATGACATTCCTGGTGCTTTTTCCACATCCCCACCACCACCACCCAATGTTTATTCACCCAGAAGACCCACAAGCAAGCAAGCAAAAAAAAAGCCACAGAAAGCTCTTCCCAAATGGACTCCTCGTGGGGGCCTGACTAAGCATATGGCCCACACAAAAAAAGCGACACTATAGAGGATATAAAACACTCGGAAATCCATCATTGTTGAAGCTCTTTTTGGCATTTTTTGCTCCACCAATTTTTGCGCACTCCCTACGCTACAAAATAAGTATAAAAAGCTCACCGGTTGCAAAGTATTCGCGAGCATGGACAAACCACCCCCACACACACATTAAATCCCTATTCTTACCTTCTCACAGCTCTCTTGCAAATTGAACTGCTAAATGTTGCAACATAGCATGAGAAAATTAATGGGGAAAGTCAGAAAAAGTTTATTCCTTTCGAGCTTATTAGGTTGTTACGCCAATTTTCCGTGTTTGGGTTTTTTTATTTTATATTTTTCTTGTCGCAAAGATGCAATCGGCTTTTAAATACAAAATTCAGAATTAAACTCTTGACTCACAGGCTAAAAGTTATATGAAAGTTTTAATGGAAACTACATGCATATTTGTTGGAAAAGCTGGAAAAGTATTCACTTGGAATTATAGGTTGGTTTCTAGATAAGACTTCTTCTAATTTAATCCTTCTGGCTAAATGAACTGTACTCTGTGGGGAATATGAGAATGTTTCTCTTATGAAAGAAAAATAATTAAACTTTAATTTTAAAAAGAAGTTTATTCGTTTTTTTGTATGGGAAAATCATTCATTAGAGAAAATAAAATCGGGATATGCTTAATTTCATAGAGAAGAGATTAAAACGGCCGGAACATTTATTTGGCGCATACGTTTTTTGGAATGTGGTGACCCTAATTCGTGCTCATCCCAAGTTTGAGCCCGATTGCATTTTAGGTGGTAGACAGAAGCTGTGCTATTCTTTTCTTCGAAAGAATCACAGCTAAAAATGAATAAAATATTACCAGACTTTTCCTCTTTTTCACCGAAATCAGCTAGGAAAAGTAGTGACTAAACTCCTTTGTTAAAAATACAATTAATGACGTCACATATTGCATTTTTTCTCTTTTTTATTTAATCCATAAATAAAAAAATTTTGTTATCTAAAAGATTTATTCTGTATTTTGGAAAAACGATTTGATATTTTAAAAATTTTTAAAATTAATAAAAAAAAATATTAATATAGAAATAATTGTGAAAAAATAAAGAATTCTTGCAAATAAAAATACAAAAAATATTTTATTGAAACTTATGGCTTTAAGAGAACAATTTTTGCACGGGAACCATGCAGAGAATAATTAAAAAGTATAAAAGAAAAAGAACAATTTCATTTTATTTTTATTATTTCCCGAGCAATAGCTGAAAAAGCTGGAAAATTCTCTCTCTCTTTTTCACTTTTTTATTCGTTTATATGGTATATGTATGTATATTGTTTTTTTTTTAGAATGTTAATTGTTAATATCTCCGTGTCGACGTGCAGTCGAGTGGGTTTTGTATTTTCAAATATAGAAATTGCCAAAGTGTTTTATGCATGAAAATTTTCCCATCGTGAAAGAAATGTGTTTTGTGTATTTTCCAAGCCCACACCAAATAATGCAAAAAGAGATTGAATATTCGGGGAAAATTTCATATTATTTCTTCGTTTTTTTTTCGCAGAGAGTGCGGAAAAAGACATGCTCACAAAGTAATAAAATGCAAATTTGATTCATGTTTTTGCACAAATTTCTCATCTCTACCACCCCCTCGTGACGCCCCCAACTCCTCGCAATATTTTCGTATTCTATTGTCCTGGAGCCTTTTCTTTCTCATTTCTGCCGCAAGAATGCTCCTCTTGTGCCGACGGTCCGGGGGTTTTTTTTGGGTATAATTTAATTTCAATTGGAAAATGTGCATTGTGTTGAGAATCGAAAATAAACTTTTTTGTCTCTCTTGCGGGGGTGGATAGGCTTTTTCACAAGCCACCTACATAGATACGTTTTGTATGGTGTATTTTGTACGTCTCTTTGAGGGTTGATGGGGATGGCAGTATTGCCATTAAAATCATCTTCAGAGGCAAAAGTTTAAATTGGACATTTTAGGACAAAATTTATTTGGCAATTGAATTCTCGGTGTGTGTGCGTTTATTTTGATAGAAAACTTACCCAGAGACACCAAAGCAGAGAGACAGAGAATTTATTATGGTTGTCACTAGAATCTAGGGAAATTCACTGGAAAATTTCAGAATATTGCAAGTGGTGCAGGGGGAGGGCAACTCTCTATGGTAGCATTTAAATCATCTGCGGGAGCTTTTATCCTCAAAAAAGGAGGTCGAGTGATTTACTAACACTCCCCGGGGCATACCGCACTTGATTTTCCTCTTTTATGTGTGACAACATATCGGGAATTTGTTACTCTTCTTCATGCACAATTCTCAGCTGGGTATGTTGCAAAAATGCCACTAAATTGCAAAAATGTTGGACTAAATTATGTACTCGAAAGAAAAAAGCTTCCTTGCATTAATTTTATTTATTAAACTTTTCAAATTGAAGGAGAGAAAGAATTCGATTGCTGAGAGTGATGGAGGCGCCTGGTAGTTAAGATTGTTCAACTGAAATTCTTATTTTCAACATACAATTTTTTTTTGAGTACAACATTTTTCTTGCAGAAACATCCAGAAGTATGTCATCACCCAACAGTACAACACAGCTCTTTAGTCAAATTCATCCTATGGGAAGCTCAATCATTTTTCATCATTATATTCGTTATATTCTCACAGAAAATACCCCCTGCAAAGGAAATTCAGTGCACTTTTGTCAACATTTTGACAATTTTTCTCGCTCTTCTCGTCCAACGTTCCACTTTTGCGCTCCATTTTTCCCTGGGATGTTGTCTTTTCCAGCATCCTGTACATTTAATATAAATATATAGGTAGATGTATGTAAGCATGCTTTCCTTTTGGCATCACATTGCGAGCAACACTTTTGGGATACTTTTGCAAGTGGTAGAGAGAATCCATCTCTTCGGAAGATTATTGGTTCTTGTGAAGTGGATAATAAATTCCATTTTCACACCCTCCTTGACCAACACGAGGGTTTCGGCGTCAGAGGGGAAACTTTGAAACTTTTCCCCGGGAGTTTTCGGGGTATGTGTGCTCTCTTATGCATCCTCTACCCCGAGGGGGACGGATGGAAATTTTTGTTTTAAATCTTTTGAGACTTTTGATGCCTTCACACGTCTTTTTCGAGTGGCCCTCTCCCTCCCAAATAAGGGTAGCTCCTCTCGAGGAAATTCAATGCCTTCAATACTGGTGATGCGTGCTGGGGAGGAGGGATTTTTTGAGGGTGGAAAACAAGACTCACAAAAAAAGGCTTATCTCGCAAGTGAGCAAGTAAAGAATAAACAACGTCTTCAGCAATTTTTTTCCAGAGCCAAGGAAATCTTTTTATTTATTTTTTTATTACTTCACAAGGAAACTTTAAATTAAATTTTTATTAATGGCGAATGTTGATTTTTTTTAGAGAGAGAGAAGCTAATTATATTTTTAATTCAATTCGAAACATCTTTCTGTGATTTATTTATTCTTGACTTTTTTTTCCTTTTAGAGAGAGAGAGGAAATATCAAAGAGAAATGAGCAAATCAATTTATTTTTCCATTTTAATTTTCTTTAATTGAAAATTATATAAATAGCAAATTATACATAACGAAGAGCAATGAAGAGATATTTGTTTCTTTTGATACTAATGAAAAAAAATTCTTTGAATTTACCTTGCTCAATTTTTTTTTAATTCATTTTAGCGATTCATTTGTTGGAGATTTAATTTAATATTCTATATTTTATCTTCTTAAAAAAGGCAACCCCCAAAAGGTGTCAGCTGCAAAAGTATTTGAAATATCTCAAATGAATAAGATAAAATTCCTTTTTTTTTGCTGCGAAATCTTTATATCGAAAACATCCCCGCAAAACCTTTTCTTATTTACAGAATATTCAATGAATGGATAAAGAATTTAAATAAAATTCTTCTTGGGGCCCCATTCACAAGAGACGAAGAAAAAAGTTATGAGGAATATTTATTAGGAATTTTTGGAGAATAGAAAATGATCGTCGGTCGTTCCCTTTTTTTTCTCCTTTTGCAATTCCGTATGTGGAAATTGGAATGCATTCTTGTGTGAAATGTTTGGAAAATTCCAATGAAAGAGAGCCCATCGTGTTCCCTCTTGAAATTCGAACATTATCACCCTCTCAGGGGTGAAAGCATTAGGTCCTCTTTCTTCCATCTCTTCCCCCATGTATCCCCGGAGCTCTAGGGCTGGGCCAAATGCCCCGGACCATCGAATAGGGGATGTTGGTGAAACCCCCAAATAGTCGGAACGGAGAGAGAGGAATCATAAAGCTTTCAGTGTGGTACTCTTGGGAGCTAAAGTGAAGGCTTATCCACCCACAATTCGCTGTAATGTTAAAATGTTGTCTGTGCTTTCTTCCTTGGTGTGTAATGCGGGAATGGGAGGTGGTGTCCTCGCCCTGGCGTCCCTCTTTTTGGATTTTTCCCGTCGGATTACCGTGAAATACCGACACAAGTCAACGTTGAATTGTGAAAAATATCCATGAGCTTTTTTCTCCTTTCATCCATCTTTGGCTACGCAGTAGGAAAAATTCTCCATCCACTGGGGACGACAGAATAATCGCTCTGAGTGGCAACAATAATGTCATGTGGATGATGTGTTGCTGATATTTCATTCCTTCCCTCCCTCCCCACATCCCAGTGGCATCACAGAAGTTGTTGTGAAATGCTGAAAAATTGCGCGAAACTCCATGATGTTTAATTTCTTCCATAACTCCCACTTTGCACCCTTATTTCTTAGACCCACCCACCTTGTCAAAAGGAAAGGAAAAAAAAAGCAAAAGAAGTGCTATAGTTGAGGAAGATACGAAGGTGAGATGTGTCTCAGTCAATTCACAGGAACGTGATCCCACTTCATGGACATAAAGTAATGTTTTTACAACCCCCATCCGGAGTGTCGACCACCGGGGGGATTACACGAAATATCCCATGGGGCAGACAAATGGTCATTTTATGGGCACTCCTTTTCTCTATTTATCGTCACACTCATGTTATCACATACTTCATGAAAATTTCACATCACTTAATAAAAATTAATCTTTCTCTCTCTCTCTCTCTTGACTCAATTGGAGATGAGTTAAATGCCATGTGGGAATAGTTAAGGGTTGACCAGAAGGTTTGAAAAGCTTTTAATGGCTATATGGATCCGGAAGGAATCCAACAGCCGTACAATTTAAAGTGCAGAAGAAGAAGAAGAAAAGCTTTTATACTATCTGAGGAAAAAATGAGCTTTTCAAGAAGCTTTTTTTCGATTTTTTTTATAAATTTAAAATTATCCTAAATACTTGACCATTAATGAATAATTTTATCATGAGAAGAAACCAATAAAAAGAATAGAGAACAAAGAATACGAAGAAATTTTTTTTATACCGAATTTAGTACTCTTTGGCTTGAATAAAGAATTTCTTAAACTTTAATTTAGTACATTTAATTAGGATTAAATTTAGTTCTTTTCCAACCTTTTTTGGTCAATCTGAGCCTTTTAGAACTGAAACCGAATAACTTTTTCTTCAGCTTAAAAATATAGTACCTAATTATTAGGCTTGAATTTAGAACTTTAAAAGCCTTTATATATTTAGATCTTTTAAAAATCAAATTTAGTACTTTTGAGGTCTTTGTCCCTCAATCTGTTTAGAACTGAGAATCTAGTAACATTTTTTAACTTAAATTTAGTACTTTTGGGCTTAAATTTAGTTCTTTTGGGCTGGAGTTTAGTACTTTTTCAGCTTGAATTTAGTACTTACTGTAAGCTTGAATTTAAAGCTTTCAGACGTATTTTCTCATCAATCTGAGACTGTTTAGAACTGAAAATTGAATAACTTTATGTATTCTGCTTGAATTTAGTACTTATTGAGCTTGAATTTAGAACTACTGAAGATTGAATTTAGTACTTTTCAAGCTCTGGTCCTTAATCGGAACCTTCTGATGAGGACTAAAATCCAAGAGCAGTTTTCTGTCGAATTTTTGAATATTTTCAAAGATCCGAATATTTTCATTCCGTTAAAACGTCCATTGTAAATTATCTTCTCTATCACTATTCGTGGTTGATAGAAATTCAATTTTCTTCAGCGACTTTTGTCCTCTAAAATTTCCTTTTAAAATTAAATTCTTGACGAAATTGAGCGCCTCTCGAAAGCTCTCACTTTCTCACTGGTTGTTCGCAATGGCCTTACACTGTGTATGCAAAGCTCGCGTGTTCCTTCTCGCATAGCTCCATCCCTCCCCACGAGCAAACATATTAGAAGGGATGGTTGGTGTGGTAAATTTGCATATATCACTCTTAAAAATACTCTGGTGGAATAAAAATCTAGCTACAGTACTTCAGTCAAAATAGCCTCATTTGGCTGAAGTAATTAGCCAAAAGAGCTAGAGACTCCAGCGACATGGTTCAAAAGGCTGAAGTAATTAGCCAAAAGAGCTAGAGTACTCCAGCGACATGGTTCAAAAGGCTGAAGTAATTAGCCAAAAGAGCTAGAGTACTCCAGCTATATGGTTCAAAAGGCTGAAGTAATTAGCCAAAAGAGCTGGAGTACTCCAGCTATATGGTTCAAAAGGCTGAAGTAATTAGCCAAAAGAGCTGGAGTACTCCAGCGACATGGTTCAAAAGGCTGAAGTAATTAGCCAAAAGAGCTAGAGAACTCCAGCGATATGGTTCAAAAGGCTGAAGTAATCAGCCAAAAGAGCTGGAGTACTCCAGCGACATGGTTCAAAAGGCTGAAGTAATTAGCCAAAAGAGCTAGAGTACTCCAGCGATATGGTTCAAAAGGCTGAAGTAATCAGCCAAAAGAGCTGGAGTACTCCAGCGACATGGTTCAAAAGGCTGAAGTAATCAGCCAAAAGAGCTAGAGTACTTCAGCGACATGGTACAAAAGGCTGAAATAATTAGCTAACAGAGCTGGAGTACTCCAGCTATATGGTTCAAAAGGCTGAAGTAATTAGCCAAAAGAGCTAGAGTACTTCAGCGACATGGTACAAAAGGCTGAAGTAATCAGCCAAAAGAGCTGGAGTACTCCAGCGACATGGTTCAAAGGCTGAAGTAATTGGCTAAAAGAGCTGGAGTACTCCAGCTATATGGTTCAAAAGGCTGAAGTAATCAGCCAAAAGAGCTAGAGTACTTCAGCGACATGGTACAAAAGGCTGAAATAATTAGCCAAAAGAGCTGGAGTACTCCAGCGACATGGTTCAAAAGGCTGAAGTAATCAGCCAAAAGAGCTGGAGTACTCCAGCGACATGGTTCAAAAGGCTGAAGTAATTAGCCAAAAGAGCTGGAGTACTCCAGCGACATGGTTCAAAAGGCTGAAGTAATCAGCCAAAAGAGCTGGAGTACTCCAGCGACATGGTTCAAAGGCTGAAGTAATTGGCTAAAAGAGCTGGAGTACTCCAGCTATATGGTTCAAAAGGCTGAAGTAATCAGCCAAAAGAGCTAGAGTACTTCAGCGACATGGTACAAAAGGCTGAAATAATTAGCTAACAGAGCTGGAGTACTCCAGCTATATGGTTCAAAAGGCTGAAGTAATTAGCCAAAAGAGCTAGAGTACTTCAGCTATATGGTTCAAAAGGCTGAAATAATTAGCTAACAGAGCTGGAGTACTCCAGCTATATGGTTCAAAAGGCTGAAGTAATCAGCCAAAAGTGCTGGAGTACTCCAGCGACATGGTTCAAAAGGCTGAAGTAATCAGCCAAAAGTGCTGGAGTACTCCAGCGACATGGTTCAAAAGGCTGAAGTAATTAGCCAAAAGAGCTAGAGTACTCCAGCGACATGGTTCAAAAGGCTGAAGTAATCAAAAGTACTTCAGCGAAAGGGTGAACTATTTCTTCCACCAGATTACTTCAGCCGAAGAGTTCTTCCACCAGTGTACTTCAGTGAAAGTTTTCATTCACTAAAACACTTCAGTGGAAGATTTCCTTCGCCAAAGTAATTCAGCGAGATTTTTTCAATCAAACTAAACACTTCGGTGGAACTTTTCTTCCACCACAAAACTTAAGTACAAGATTTATTCCACCAAAGTACTCCAGCTATATGGTTCAAAAGGCTGAAGTAATTAGCCAAAAGAGCTAGAGTACTCCAGCGACATGGTAAGGCTGAAGTAATCAGCCAAAAGAGCTGGAGTACTCCAGCGACATGGTTCAAAGAGTGAAGTAATTAGCCATAAGAGCTAGAGTACTCCAGCTATATGGTTCAAAAGGCTAAAGTAATTAGCCAAAAGAGCTGGAGTACTCCAGCGATATGGTTCAAAAGGCTGAAGTAATCAGCCAAAAGAGCTGGAGTACTCCAGCGACATGGTTCAAAAGGCTGAAGTAATCAGCCAAAAGTGCTGGAGTACTCCAGCGACATGGTTCAAAAGGCTGAAGTAATTAGCCAAAAGAGCTGGAGTACTCCAGCTATATGGTTCAAAAGGCTGAAGTAATTAGCCAAAAGAGCTGGAGTACTCCAGCGACATGGTTCAAAAGGCTGAAGTAATTAGCCAAAAGAGCTGGAGTACTCCAGCGACATGGTTCAAAAGGCTGAAGTAATTAGCCAAAAGAGCTAGAGTACTCCAGCTATATGGTTCAAAAGGCTGAAGTAATTAGCCAAAAGAGCTAGAGTACTCCAGCGACATGGTACAAAAGGCTGAAGTAATCAGCCAAAAGAGCTGGAGTACTCCAGCGACATGGTTCAAAAGGCTGAAGTAATTAGCCAAAAGAGCTAGAGTACTTCAGCGACATGGTACAAAAGGCTGAAGTAATCAAAAGTACTTCAGCGAAAGGGTGAACTATTTCTTCCACCAGATTACTTCAGTCGAAGAGTTCTTCCACCAGAGTACTTCAGTGAAAGTTTCCATTCACCAAAACACTTCAGTGGAAGATTTCTTTCGCCAAAGTAATTCAACGAGATATTTTCAATTATACTAAATACTTCGGTGGAACTTTTCTTCCACCACAAAACTTAAGTACAAGATTTATTCCACCAAAGTACTCCAGCTATATGGTTCAAAAGGCTGAAGTAATCAGCCAAAAGAGCTAGAGTACTCCAGCGACTTGGTACAAAAGGCTGAAGTAATCAGCCGAAAGAGCTGGAGTACTTCAGCGACATGGTTCAAAAGGCTGAAATAATTAGCTAACAGAGCTGGAGTACTCCAGCGACATGGTTCAAAAGGCTAAAGTAATTAGCCAAAAGAGCTGGAGTACTCCAGCGACATGGTTCAAAAGGCTGAAGTAATCAGCCAAAAGAGCTGGAGTACTCCAGCGACATGGTACAAAAGGCTGAAGTAATCAGCCAAAAGAGCTGGAGTACTCCAGCGACATGGTTCAAAGGCTGAAGTAATTAGCTAAAAGAGCTGGAGTACTCCAGCTTATGGTTCAAAAGGCTGAAGTAATCAGCCAAAAGAGCTAGAGTACTTCAGCGACATGGTACAAAAGGCTGAAGTAATCAAAAGTACTTCAGCGAAAGGGTGAACTATTTCTTCCACCAGATTACTTCAGTCGAAGAGTTCTTCCACCAGAGTACTTCAGTGAAAGTTTCCATTCACCAAAACACTTCAGTGGAAGATTTCCTTCGCCAAAGTAATTCAACGAGATATTTTCAATCAAACTAAATACTTCGGTGGAACTTTTCTTCCACCACAAAACTTAAGTACAAGATTTATTCCACCAAAGTACTCCAGCTATATGGTTTAAAAGGCTGAAGTAATTAGCCAAAAGAGCTAGAGTACTCCAGCTATATGGTTCAAAAGGCTGAAGTAATTAGCCAAAAGAGCTGGAGTACTCCAGCGACATGGTTCAAAAGGCTGAAATAATTAGCTAACAGAGCTGGAGTACTCCAGCTATATGGTTCAAAAGGCTGAAGTAATTAGCCAAAAGAGCTAGAGTACTCCAGCTATATGGTTCAAAAGGCTGAAGTAATCAAAAGTACTTCAGCGAAAGGGTGAACTATTTCTTCCACCAGATTACTTCAGCCGAAGAGTTCTTCCACCAGAGTACTTCAGTGAAAGTTTCCATTCACCAAAACACTTCAGTGGAAGATTTCCTTCGCCAAAGTAATTCAACGAGATATTTTCAATCAAACTAAATACTTCGGTGGAACTTTTCTTCCACCACAAAACTTAAGTACAAGATTTATTCCACCAAAGTACTCCAGCTATATGGTTCAAAAGGCTGAAGTAATTAGCCAAAAGAGCTAGAGTACTCCAGCTATATGGTTCAAAAGGCTGAAGTAATAAGCCAAAAGAGCTAGAGTACTCCAGCGACATGGTACAAAAGGCTGAAGTAATCAGCCGAAAGAGCTGGAGTACTCCAGCGACATGGTTCAAAAGGCTGAAATAATTAGCTAACAGAGCTGGAGTACTCCAGCTATATGGTTCAAAAGGCTGAAGTAATTAGCCAAAAGAGCTAGAGTACTCCAGCTATATGGTTCAAAAGGCTGAAGTAATCAGCCAAAAGAGCTAGAGTACTCCAGCTATATGGTTCAAAATGCTAAAGTAATCAGCCAAAAGAGCTGGAGTACTCCAGCTCTGTTAGCTAATTATTTCAGCCTTTTGAACCATGTCGCTGGAGTACTCCAGCTCTTTTAGCTAATTACTTCAGCATTTTGAACCATATAGCTGGAGTACTCTAGCTCTTTTGGCTGATTACTTCAGCCTTTTGTACCATGTCGCTGGAGTACTCTAGCTCTTTTGGCTGATTACTTCAGCATTTTGAACCATGTCGCTGGAGTACTCTAGCACTTTTGGCTGATTACTTCAGCCTTTTGAACCATGTCGCTGGAGTCTCTAGCTCTTTTGGCTAATTACTTCAGCCAAATGAGGCTATTTTGACTGAAGTACTTAAGCGGGTTATTTATTCCGCCTGAGTGTTTTTAAGACACTGAAGTACTCTGGTGGAAGAAATATTTCGCTGAAGTACTTTGGTGGAAGAAATTGTTCGCTGAAGTACTCTGCGTTGATACCACTAGCTCTACTGAAGTACTTTGGTGGAAGAAACAGTTCGCTGAAGTACTTTGGTGGAAGAAAGCCTAAAGCGTTATGACGTGTGTCTATATAGAATTCAGATAATGCTTCTTCCATATAAATCTTTGTGTTACAATATCTGATTAAGGAATGAATTAAATAATTAATTTTTATTTTTATTTTAATGAGCATTTAGAGACGAAGGCGGGAAACTATGTTTCGAACGAAGAATTTTTCATTTTAAACCAAGTTAAATTAAGAAAAATAAATTTTTCTTATATTTGTATAATTTGGCGCATAGAAAAATCTCCCCCCTCCTCCGCTGGTTGCACAATCACCCACAATTTTTCTTTAGGATAATCTGCATTCATTAACGCTAATGTCTGTGAAATTTTCTGTCCCATTGAGTACTTAAGTTCGCTAAAATCGCGAATTAACTTTTGCCATTTTGATCAAAGGATTTATATTGACCAAAAATAAAAAAAAATTCTCCTACTACCCTTTTGCACAACTTTTTGTGCATAAAATATATGCATTTAATCCATTTTTGATTTGGAATATCATTTTAGAAGTTTTTAATAAAAACTCGTGTTCTAGCATATTTTAAAGATGGTTATATCGGTTTTTCTACTATAGTTTTGAGCAAAGGTTTCGAGCTGTCCCAGGCTGTAGTTGAACTTGAACGGTCAGTCGTATGTGGCATTTCTCGACTTGGTTAATATGACCAATTATATTGGTCAAAATATGAGTTGAGTATAAGAGAACTTGGAGAGTAAAAGAGAAATATGTGGAGTATGAGAGATGGTTTTAATGGCACAAAATAAGAGAGAATATGCGATGATTGATTAAATGAGAGTAACTATGAGATGGTATAGCAATTTATTGCTATTAATGAGTATTTGTTTGAGAGAAATATATTGCAAATGAGCTGGTTGCATTTGATAGTGGTGCATGAATATCCCCATGTTCTTTAACGTAATGTTATATGGACATGGGGATTTTTTTTGCTTTTTCTTTAAGATTATTGCTATTGATGGATGTCTTTAAGAAAAGCAAAGAAAGAGAAATGGTTTTATCAAGAGGTGTCGTGTATGGCTATACTACTTTTAGTAGCTATTCAAGAGGGCAATCAAAAGGACGTTATATTTCATTGATTTGGAATATTGATGTTCATGTTGATTTCAGATTTTGCATCTGTCAACCTCATTGATACAGAAAGCTTATAAACTAAAAGATTTGTATAGATATAGAGTAAAAATAATACACGATTTTAGATTAACTATAAAGCTACTTGTACGTAGCTTTATTTATCTAAAGAAGTATTATATAGAGCTATACTACTTTTAGTAGCTATTCAAGAGGGCAATCAAAAGAACGTCATATTTCATTGATTTGGAATTGATGTTCATGTTGATTTCAGATTTTGCAATCTGTCAACCTCATTGATACAAAAAGCTTATAAACTAAAAGATTTGTATAGATAATAGAGTAAAAATAATACACGATTTTAGATTAACTATAAAGCTACTTGTATGTAGCTTTATTTATCTAGAGAAGTATTATATAGACTCTATGGTTGATGGTAAACGGCTTTCGAAAATAGGGTGCCAAATGTGCAAATCGGCTGCCATACCGTGATGCACAAAAGGCATATCCCTATCTCGACATTTTTTCCCAAGTATAATAAATCATGTAAGAGAGATACATGATAAAAAGCTAAGTAAGATTATGTTGTGGTTGTTGTTTATGAGATGGTATAGCAATTTATTGCTATTAATGAATATTTGTTTGAAAGAATATATTGCACAAATAAAATAGATATAAATCTAAATACATGATAAAAAGCTAAAAATGTTTTTTTTTATTTTTTTGAAAATTTATTGGCTCCAATGGCAAAATTTTTCAAAAAAGAAATTGGCTCCAGTGGCAAAAATTTTTAAAAAGTAGCTATAATTGACGTGTATCATATAGCACCTATGCTGTGTTGCTATTACATATAGCTCTACAATACACGTCCAGTACAGTTACTATTCTAAATTTTACCATTGAAATAAATAATTCTGTTAAAACAATTGACCAGTTAATTTTCGTACTCCAGCTCTTTCGGATGATTACTTCAGCCAAATGAGGCTATTTTGACTGAAGTGCTCCAGCTCTTTTGGCTGATTACTTCAGCCTTTTTATCATGTCGCTGAAGTACTCCAGCTCTTTCGGCTGATTACTTCAGCCAAATGAGGCTATTTTGAAGAAATATTCCACTGGAGTACTCTGGTGGAAGAAATAGTCCACTGGAGTACTCTGGTGGAAGAAATAGTCCACTGAAGTGATTTGGTGGAAGAAATATTCCACTGGAGTACTCTGGTGGAAGAAATATTTCACTGAAGTACTCTGGTGGAAGAAATATTCCACTGGAGTACTCTGGTGGAAGAAATAGTCCACTGAAGTAATTTGGTAGAAGAAATATTCCACTGGAGTACTCTGGTGGAAGAAATATTCCACTGAAGTACTCTGGTGGAAGAAATATTCCACTGGAGTACTCTGGTGGAAGAAATATTCCACTGAAGTACTCTGGTGGAAGAAATAGTCCACTGAAGTGATTTGGTGGAAGAAATATTCCACTGGAGTACTCTGGTGGAAGAAATATTCCACTGGAGTACTCTGGTGGAAGAAATATTCCACTGAAGTACTCTGGTGGAAGAAATAGTCCACTGAAGTGATTTGGTGGAAGAAATATTCCACTGGAGTACTCTGGTGGAAGAAATATTTCACTGAAGTACTCTGGTGGAAGAAATATTCCACTGGAGTACTCTGGTGGAAGAAATATTCCACTGAAGTACTCTGGTGGAAGAAATAGTCCACTGAAGTAATTTGGTAGAAGAAATATTCCACTGGAGTACTCTGGTGGAAGAAATATTCCACTGAAGTACTCTGGTGGAAGAAATATTCCACTGGAGTACTCTGGTGGAAGAAATATTCCACTGAAGTACTCTGGTGGAAGAAATAGTCCACTGAAGTGATTTGGTGGAAGAAATATTCCACTGGAGTACTCTGGTGGAAGAAATATTCCACTGGAGTACTCTGGTGGAAGAAATATTCCACTGAAGTACTCTGGTGGAAGAAATAGTCCACTGAAGTGATTTGGTGGAAGAAATATTCCACTGGAGTACTCTGGTGGAAGAAATATTCCACTGAAGTACTCTGGTGGAAGAAATATTCCACTGGAGTACTCTGGTGGAAGAAATAGTCCACTGAAGTACTTTGGTGGAAGAAATAGTCCGCTGAAGTACTTTGGTGGAAGAAATAGTCCACTGAAGTACTTTGGTGGAAGAAATAGTCCGCTGAAGTACTTTGGTGGAAGAAATAGTCCGCTGAAGTACTTTGGTGGAAGAAATAGTGCTCTGAAGCACTTCAGTCAATTAAAATTTGACTGAAGTACTCTGGTGGAAGCTTTTGGCTGAAGTACTTCAGCGTTTTTTCATATATTTTAGCTAGAGTATTTTTAACAGTGTATGTGTGTTTTCTGGCCAATTTCGACGTTGTTTTATAACAATATATACCATCACACTAATATAATTTCCCAAACCCCCTTTTGCACACCCTGTGAAGCCCCTTTTAGCACTATTCGAGACACGTTTTGCTTCTGCATACACACCCATTATGTATGTGTTAGCCCCCCCATCCGAAAAGCTTCAGCGAGGGACAATTTACAACCCCTATACACACGGCTGTGGTGTGCGGAGGAATCCGGAAAAAGGGGAGATTTTCACCCGCTGAATAGCATGGCTATTTATTGTTGTTTTACAACACCATGAAAATTTTTCTCTCCCAACACTATTCGACCAAAAAAAACGGGACTCTTTTCCCTAAAATGCAGTGCAATTGTCTCGTGGCAGCACGAATGGCTTTTTGGGGGGTGGGTTAGGGGGGATGGTGAAAAAACGAATAGTTTGAGGGGTATACACAATGGCAATTTTCGCTTTGTTCCTACCCATTGGGGAGATAATGACCGAGTGAGTAGCACAAAAATGCATACATGTTGGAAGGAGAAAATATAGGCGGAAGGAGGTGCATTGCAATCCGGATGTATAAATTGCATCAAATGGATGTGTTGAAAAGAGAGAGAGAAAGCAAAAAAAAAAAACGAGGGCAATCAGCCATTGCAGAATTTATGTTATTTATTGGAAAGGACAAAGAGATGGAAAATTGGAAATAATTGCCTATGATTCCTTTGAAATATTTTTCCAATTAAAATGCAATGATCATTTTTGTTTTAATAATGTAAAAATGTAAAGTCCTTTATGTCCTTTTAATTGACCACAAATTGATAGGAAGTTCCTAAGTACGATAAGAGACTTGTCTGAAAACGGAAAAAGAATTAAAAACTCCTCCTACATAAAACTTTCAATCATTCCGGAAAATTAAATCCTCAATGAAAATACTCTCAATTTCATTGATTTCCGCTCTAAATCTAAACCCCAAACATGTGGCAATTTATTGTTTCTGTGGGCTTTTTGAGTCCCTTTGATTTTGTAAAGCACAAAATACCCCATATCATGTCGCCACCACCCACCGGATGGTTTTCAATTTTGTGCACAAAGGCTGCAACTCTTGTGGGGTCAGCAGAGAGGTGCAATTACCAGAAATTTCCTAACATATAACCTTTCCCCCCACAAACAATCAATGCTGAAGTTACGGCCCCTATTTTAGCAACTGTCGATCACACTAATTGACTATGTGCTACTGCCCACCGTTGTAGGGATGAAACCTACCTATTTTCGGGGTCAGACGTTAGAGAAACTTTTACACACACCCACCCACAATGGGAGAGAATTAATGGAACAAATTACACGCATTGAATCAGAAAAGACCTCTCACAATATATAGGATCTACCAGCTTGAGCTTTATCATTAAATTCATGATTATTGCAACATCCATGGGAGGTGTTTGAATGTGTTGTTTTCCAATGAAATATTGAGCTACATTTTCATCCCTTCTCCACAGCAGGAAATATACTTCTACAAATAGCATTGAGGATTTAGGATGAGAAAGCTTTCCCTCTGTTAGAGACTTCTCCCAGAGAACACACACCCAGAGGCAAATTTTCCACTTTGAATATAATTTTGAGGGAATGAGAACGTAATCACAACTAATTCGGTATTAGGAAAATTTTGGCATAAATTGTAAAGTATATATTTTAGTGAAATTTAACTTTATTGCTTAAGATGTTCTCAAATACATCTATTTTGTGTTTAAAGTTTATGTATTTTGAGCACGTGCTATGTTTGTATAAGTTAACATAAATTTTATTTTTATTTTGATGCAAGCTTTGAGTGCTCAAAAATGGTATAAAAACTAATCAATTCAGTTAAAGGAAGAGTTTTAAATTTCTTCCACGGAATTTTACGAATTTTTGTGGAATCCGGGGAATCCACGTTAAGATCAATTTAAGAAAACATCAAATTAATTATTTTTCCGACAAACTTTTGCAATTATTTTAATTAATTTAATTTTACTGATTTTACAGGTAAATCAATAAATTAATTAAAATTAAACACAAGTTTGTTTCTACAATGAAACCTTCTACACCAATCCTGACACCAATGAATCATTTATCTTAAACCTCGCTCTATTGCACCACAAAAGTATACTCTTCACGTTGATTTTGATCCTCCCGCAAATCTCATCTGTAACTTTGGCTGTTATTTCATCGCGCGCGCGAGTTTGACTAACACCCCCACACCCCACTCCACCCCTTTGGAAAGCAATTCACAATTTAATAATAATTCTCCTGCACACACAGTGGGGTGCATGAGTATTGAAACGTTTTCGGAATTCCCATGAGATTCCTCTAACCAAGAGCTTGAGGAATTATTTCGAGAATGCTTTTCAAAATGTTATTTCAACAGATGAAGAGTTAGAGGAGATCTTATGGTGGAAGGTAAATACCGACTTTGCAGGTGTTTCCTCAGGGCATTTTTCATCCTGTACACACATCTTAAAGAGAGAAGTGCAATTTTACGGTATAGAGTCCTCTTTTGAATATTGTTCCTGTGAATTTTCATCTTCAACAAAATGTTCTTTGATGAGAGAAATTAATTATTATTCCCAGAATATTCTTTCTAATTAATTAAGCATGTCTTTATTATTTTTTCTTCATAAGAAATCTCGTTTATGTGAAGTTTCTTTGCTGAAAGTTATTCTTAGCTAAAAGAGTAAAGTATTCAAACTAATTTACGCCATTCAATGCAAATTTTTTGCAATTAAAACACTCACAAGAATTGAAGGAAGCTTTCACCATAAGAAAAAAAAAGCTCCATTCAATAAATCACCCCCAAAAATTCCCCATAGTGTTAATTCAGCCTCTTCTAAATTGCTCTCTTTGCCACAATTAATTCTTACAAACATTCCTCTCCGTGTATAATTATTTTAATGGGCAATTTGTGGTTTTAGCGAAAGCTCTCTATGACGATGTATGGCTGTAAAAATGAAATGCTCGCTATAGCGCAGTATTATTTCCCTTAATCACGCACATTTGAGGGGTATAGTTAATAATTATTTTCCCAGCGTGACTTTTCGCTCATAAATCCTCTATTTTTCCATTCATCCGTGCACAATGTTATTTTTTTGCATAATAAACTTCCATTTTTTTTTACCCATTGTTCGCGACTCTCTGCAAGGGACTTGGAATATATCCTTTTAGTTGTGGTTTTATTGATAATATTTTATGCAAATATAGTGTGTGTTAGAGCTGTGTGTACGTGATTGGGGCTGAGAGCTTTAATCAGCAATCAAATGATTGCACAAACTTCCACGCGAATACCATGGACTCAATTGCAATGACAAACATTCCGCGTACACAGAGGATGTTCAAATAGTATTAATGAATGTGTTCATGAAATGCAAAAGTTTCAACTTTGACCTACGGGCTATTGCCAATTGCATTGCATTCTATATGCGGGGGATGCAGTGCATTTGATGAGGCACTTTTTAGCAAAAGCAACCATCAATTTTATAGAGAGAATAAAATTTTATCGGATGTTCAAATGGAAAATCTGGATAAAAAGCTTTTCCGGAGCTTTTTCTTGCTGAATTTATTCGGATAAATTTTACGGGGGTACACCTTATTATTTCAAATTATTTTTGGCAAATTAATTAATCAAATTTATCCAATGACTTTCCTTTTGCATTAATCAGTGTGTTTGACTTTGTAATTGAATTTAATTTGTTTGATTAATGTTTGGACCTTGTGGGGGTGGTGCGGGCGTTCTGTTGACGGCACAATCACGCCGCCAAAATCCCTAATTCGTGATAAACAAGGTCGCTTTATCCACGCAATCTTTCGAATAATCATTCCTCATTCCCCCGCCCAAAGGGAAAGAATTTATGATGCGTGCACCCTCTGAAGCAAGAGGATAGGTCTCTGTGTTTATTTCCCAAAGCTTAATGAACTTTTTTTGTATTTTTTTCTCATGCCCTTCACCTTCGATAAATACAAGAAAGCATAGAACCCCATGGGGAGCTTTTTAGAACCGACAAAGGTGAGAAAAGAAGAGGGTGGTGCGGAGCAAAAAAAAATACTTTTGTGAGTTAAGGAAAAGTTTGATGAGATCTGATTGATTTGAGGAGTGTTTTTTTTTCTTGGTGAAAATCTTTTAAGGCCGTCTGGAAAGTTTCTTTTTCTGTTTTTCATTCAGAAGAATGTCTATTGAAATTCAATGAGAAAATCATTCAAAGAGTCAATGAAAATTCAACAACTTTTTTATACATTAAGGGAAGATTTTATTGGGATATTTCTTAAAGTTTTCTCCTATTTTTTGTATTTTTTATTTCGCAATATTTTCTTCTTTTATTTAGCAACAACAACATAATCAAAAAAAGAGCTTTCGGAGCTTTTGTGTTTTATTTTTATATATAAAAAGGGATTTCTTTGTGTATTTTCTTTTAATGTATTTTCTGAAAATTAATCTCTCTCTCTTCAGCTCCGTTTATCTGTGCACAAATAGGGGTTTTTTTCCACAGAGCTAATGGCTCGGTCCTCTTGGAGGAGGAATTAAATTTCTTAGCTGTGGGGGATGGAAAAAAATACCCCTAATTGTCATCAAGCTTGTGTTTACTTACCCTCAATTTCATCGATGATTAGCAAATTCTCAAATAACCCTGACTGAGATGACTGGGAATTGCCCGGGAATGCTTTTGCTGTGTTTGTGCAACGACGGAGTCCATTAGCGTGTCCATTACACATAAAAGCTGTCCTGCCCAATTTAATGATGGTGGAGCCACAAAATTTAGATATGGGGGTGGTTTGATGTTATTTCACCAAAGTGAAATACAATTTGTATGGGAATGGGAAATTGAACTTTTAGAAAATACACACGAATAGTCTAAATTATCGAGAAGAAATCAAAGAGCTTTCAATGGAGACGCCTGGTAGCTGAAGTTTCAGAGAATTTTCTTCTCTTTATACATTTCTATGCTAAAGTTCTATTTCAGGTAATCAAGATATATATTATTTTATGCAGAAATTAGATATCTTTCGAAAATTGGAAAGTTCCCATTTCTAATTTAAAAAAAAAAAATATTGAATTCGAAAGTAAACGAGATATTGAATTGAAATAAATTTTAGGGGGGTGTATATGTTCTCCCATCGTGTGCTTGCTGTATATATTGAAAATATTTATTTACTTTCAGCATGTTCAGGTTTATTTGCATAATTAGCTGTAGTGCAATTAAATTCAATATTTTGATTTGATTGGAGTTTTCCAGTAAAATCAACAAAATGATTAAAAGCTTTGCATTTAAACTGTACAAAACTTCTCTCATACACACAACATAATTTTGATGGATATAATCTAACACTAAAGCACCCTCTGGGGGTTATCTAAATTACTTCAAACTCACCCCCGTGTGATGGAAGAGAAAAAAAATTCAAAGTATCATGAGTTTTCTATTTGAAAAGCTCTCACAAAAGAAGAAAATGCCCCATCGCGTGCTTTGGGGGTATTTTTTTCGAGTTCTTGCGGCTTCAATCTATTAACTTTCACTTCATTGAAAATGTGCTGAAATGGTTTTGGGGCGAAACTTCCTCTCTTCATATGCAAATTGAATGAGAAGTCGGGTGTCCTCTTCTTCCCAGCGACTCACTTCCGCCGCCACCACACGGTGAACTAATTACCCCAAATGACCCCATTTTGGGGCTCATTTGCCGTGCATGTACCCCCACCCCCGTTGTGGCTCCCACTTCAAAGCTTTTCCTCGTAGAATTATTTATGGAAGTAGTTGATGGGGGACAGGCCTAAAAATGATCGACTCTGACTTTTTCCTTCTTTACAGGAGCCGCCACTGCTGAGGCACGCGATCACAAGGATAATGTGAGTATTCCTAAATACGATGCTTTTTCACATTTATTATCTTCACAATGAGCTTCTGGCGTGCCTCGCAATTTATCCATCCCCCCATTTGCGAAGAAAAGCTTTCTAATGGGAAGTACGATGGATTCCAATAAATATCCATCACGCCGTGTGAGACCAAATAGATAATTTTTCTTTGCAAATTTTCCTAAAATTTAAATAACTAAAAGCTTTCAGAGTGGATAAATTAAAGGATAATTGGGGGAGAATTTGTCGTGAATTGGGAAATGGTGGAGTATTAATTAATTGAGCCATATAATAAAATGACTAAACCTATAAATCAAAATGGATCAAATTTCATCAGAAATTAATGCAGAATGATAAATCAATTTAATAAATTAGTTATTATGGTTGTTAGGTCACACTAATTTGGCTTTTAGTCACATTAATTATTCAAATTGTATTGCTAATCGATATGATTTTAGTATCAGCTCAGATTTTAGCGTTAGTTCCGTGTTATCACCTTCATCGAATATTATATTAAAAAATATATTTTAAGCGTTGGAGAGCAGGTATAATCCAGATTTTCCCAGCAATTTTTTTTAAATTCTACAAATTCTAATTTCAATGTTGTTTAGAAAAACCAATTAAAAAAAAAATCTTGAAATTTCGCACAGAAAGTTCTAAGTCTCTCTTCGACCGAATTCACTTGAATTTAAGAAAAAATAATTTTTTAAACAATAATTTTAGGCACTTCAAGTAAAATGGGTAAATTTAGTTTCTTAAACTAGACTATATCTTCTAATTTACGAACTTTTAAAACTTTAATTTCGATTGCTCTATTATCCATCAAGAAAATCAAAGGGAAGAAGATAGAATTTATAATTTTCTCACAAATATACAAATTATGGGCCTAATTCAACCCTTGAAATCTTTGAATTTTGTACTGAAATTTCAAGATTTCAAGCGAATTTCAAGAGTTTCTTGGTCGCTGAATAAGGCCCTATATTCAAGATTTTCAATTAAACTCAACTATATAGTACACATGCTATATATGTAATTAGATTTATAAAGTAAATTCCAACGAAATTCTCCTTTATTTAGCTTTTACAATGCAAATAAGGAAATTAATTTGGAATTCCGCAATTAATGTAATGCGAATATATTGATTTTCCCTCACTCAAAAGCTCTCATGGTGAACCAAATGCATTCGACCGTAAGGGTCTTAAAGTGCATGGAGGAATTTCTAAAGGAATGTCGAATGGAGAGGGGGCGATGTACACATAGAACGGAAAATTCTATATAGAATGTGGGGGAGTGCCTTTGAGCAAATCACCCCCAGCAAGAGCTTTCTCTGTGGTAAAGAAAAGTCAGCCGAGAGGGTGGTAAAAAACGTTGGGATTTGCGATGGGGGGAAATGGGGTATGTGTGGGGAGAAAAATATTGAAATAGGATATTGTTGCTGACTGACAAAGGAAATCGATTGGGTGTGTGTGTGAAGAGTGGGTGAAGAAAAGGAGTAGAGTCCATGAATGCGAAATCACACCAATTACTCCTGGTCGGAAGCACCATAAACGTGCGGAACATGCTTGACTCACAGCAAAGTACCCACTCATTGCCTTTCAGCTCCTTGTGAGCTTTTTTGTTCTCCTCCTTTTGGGATTTATTGAAGAAGGAAGCTACAGATTAAGTTACAAACAGTCAATCTGTCACAGGGATTCATCTGGTCCTTATTTGATTTCATCATTCCACTCCATTGGCCATTGAGACTCTCCTCCACCCAAAGAGGAGGGGAGGAGGATGCGAACTCAATGTCGAGGGGTGGCTTTATTAAATTTCTTTGTGGCCTCCTGTCGTGGAGATTTCCCAGATCTTTTTTTCTTTCTTCCTCTCTCTCTCTCCGCATCTCAAAGGAATCTTTCAGCATGTTGAATTCCCTCAGATTAGGGTTCCTCCAATATGGCTTTGAGTGAGAGAATATTAAATACTGGGCGTGTGAAAATCCTTCTTCAAGATATATTCGTATGTAAATCTCGCTTCTTCCCCATCACCTTTGCTTTACGGATTTAGTCCATCCCCAAAATTTCACCCTAATCTTACCGATTTCATGGTGAGAAAAAAAAAACTTTTCACAGACTTTGGAGCAAAATTCTCATTTCTTGCATTATTTATTCAATCTCATTGATCCTTACCGTGGTCACAAAAACAACTCAAATATTCATCCCCCTCATGAAAGAGAGAGCGGGAGGGAAAGAAGCAAATTAAATATCACCCCATTATTAATATGATAGAGAAAATGCCAGTCAATTTAGAGAGAAGAGAAAATCCCTTGTGTCGCAACAATAAGCTCATGTTGGGAGCAAATTGCTGGCAATTATTCACCTCATTTCATTCTCGCCCCATTTGCAAAGGAATATAGAAGAAGATTTCTTTTTTTGGGGGGGAAGTAGAATATTGTACCCCATGGAGGGGAAGAATTGCTCTCCGGATGATATTCTTGTGTTCTTTAATATCCCGTGAAATTGTGTGTTAATCAATATTGACACAAAAGCGTGTCAAATTGAACTTTTGCTCTTCGTCAGGAGAATTCCATTTTGGCTGTGATTTTTTTTGCACTGTTTTGTGTGAAATATAGATTAGCAGCAATTTATGGTAGAAAATGGGATTTTTTTGTGTGTGCAAATTGTCAGGAAAACTTTAGAAAAATAGAACTTTTCAGCAGCATAAAGCATAAACTTTTCCATACATATGACATTAATGGGATTAAAGATTTCAATAAGTTTGTGTAGAAGATATGGATCAATTCCAAGATATTTCTCATAAAATAAATGCTAAATTGATTCTATAATAGTATGTTATGAAAGCTCCACTTTCCGTAAAGCTTCAAAAGTCAAAATTAATAATGCATTTTGTGTGTTGAAAATCAAATGGGGAAAGTTTTCAAATCAAAAGGATATTATGGCATTTGTCGAGTAAAAACATTAAAATGTAAATTTAAATTATTTCTCTATAAATTCTCCATGTTTTGCATGCTTATGTTCATGGAATTATATGATAGTTCTCTATGCAATGGAATAAAGGAGATTATGGAAACAAGTATAGTGCAGGAAAATCCAAGAAACGCTCTTTGATAAATAATTCTTAAAAAAAAAACTCCTTTAATTAATAGAAATTCATTGAAAAGCTTTTTAAATTGAGCTTTTATTCTAAGAGAATTTTAAGTTCTTTTTAAGATTCTTTTTATCCCGTTCATTATTTTATTTGCCAAAAACGGATTAATTAATCGATTTTGGCCTAATCTATCAATTTTTCGGAAAGGGAATAAATTTTCCTTTCAATCAATTCTGCAGAATACTTATCAAAAACTTCCACAGAATTCCCGCCCTAAGAAGTTGAAGCGAATTCCCAAACCTTATCAAACTTTCCAGAGTAATTGGCCACATGTACAACACATAGAAAATTGAACGAACATGTTGCAAAGTCATTGCCTTTATCACATGGAAACGACTTTATTTCATCTTCAATATATTCTTAGAATCTAATAATAATAAGAAAGGCGCACAAAATGAAGTAATGACAACGTATGAACCATTCCCCTTTTTGCCAATATTGCTATACAACACCCCCACTCCCCATGTCTTTGTTCACCCCGCTATAGGAGCTTTTTGGACGATGTGGTAGAGGGTGAACAAAGGTGAAAGTTTCCGTCGATTTTATGGCTGGTTTATTGAGCAACGAACGCAACAATAAATGGGATTTGCGTGTGAGAATCATGGTTCTATGCTCAGCACCAATATTGGGTGTGTGTACACGACGAACAAAAGAGGATATCTGCAATATGAATTTCTATTTCACCAAATATGTAACTACTTTATTAACTTAAAGCTCCACCGATACCCTTGTGCGAAAGCTCTGCTTTCTTCTCTCCATATATAGCGTATGGATTTTGTGCCTATTGGTAAGAGTTTTACTTAAACAAGGATTTTGAATTTAAAACTAAATATCTTTAGTGAGAATAAAATTACTTCTGGTAGTCGTAAATATAAATCTTCAATCTCCATGATTAAAAATCAAGAAAAAAAACTTTTGAGTGATTTTGTAAATTCAGCATAAAATTAATATTTTTTTCTTATTTCAACATAAATTTTCGAAGAAAGCGCTTTTTCTCTCAGCATGAAATGAAGCACCTCAATTTTTCTTTTCCTCCGTGAGAAGAAAATTCAATTGACATATTCCAGGTGACTTTTACTCACAACCCACCCCTCATCATCAAGGGAGAGATGGGTGAAATTCAAAACGAGGTGTTCCAGAGATGTGGGGGCTGATTCATTATCTCGTGCGAGTGCGAAAGAAAAGACAATCTCACCCCCTATTCCATGTAAAAGTTGTCAGACAATGTGCACGAAAGATAATGACGATGATGAGAATGGGTTGGAAGAAATGAAACAATTTGCGTGCTCTCATCGTCACGAAGATACGAGAAATTTTTCCTTCAACGATCCATGGGAATTGAGCTTTTGGGAGTCGGAGGTGGGGTAGTGTGGAACGGTGCGATCCACCCCCCACCTCCAGAATGAGAAAATCGATATTCATGCAAAATTCCTGAAATGTGGATTCAATGTTGGTTAATTGTCAGTGTGATTGGCATTGCACCACGCAATTGAGGTGAAGCCCATACAATATAGTTTGGGGAGCTGAATTGACTCATCTTGAACCGCAATGAGTCTGTAAACTGTCTAATGTTTTGGTCATGATTGACAAATAAAGACCACTTCCCGAAATGTATTCAACATTAATTGAGGCCTAAATGAGCATGTGAGAACAATGCACATGATATTTCAAGAGATTGTTATGCAATGAATGAGGAGGGGGGTGGGGGTTTGCATAACAAAAGCTCCCCTGAAAGCTCCCGCGCTAAGGAGAGTAGAGAGATATAGAATTGAAATTCTTTATGAGATTCTAAAGCACTCAAAACAAGCCCCACCTCCGTCTGGAATGTTAAAATTGAATCATGAGCGCAATATTGGGGAAGTTTTCGCGGGGGAAATGCACTTTAAGTACTTTCCTAGATGCTCTTTTTTTTAACATCACCACCCATCTACATCACTTCATATTCATAAATTCGGTCACAAAGCAACATGGAGTGAGAAACATTAAAATTTATTCACATAAATTTCCGTTACGTTTAAATAATATAAAAGTCACACCATATATAGTGTTGTGGGTGAACCTCAATCCACATTTTTTTTTTAGATAGGTAACCTTTTTCCCTTCGTCCTGGTGAGATGTAATTAAAGAGATAACACACTAAACTCCCTTATCAATTAAAAAAATATTTAAATTCTTTGGGATTTTTCATGCCATTTCGAGGGCACGAAGGGTAGTTTAGCAGCAACAAAAAAAAGTTTGTAATTTATTCAACTCACACGTTAGTATAAACTTTTTATTGAATCACCCGAGTGTAAGTTGATTAGTGCAAGTGTGCAGGATTAAAGTATTTAAAAAGCATTGTTCTGATGCAAGAATGTGGTAAATTTATGTATAACAATGTTGTTGCGAATAATTCTCATTTGTTGAACATATTGTTGCACCATTCACTGCATCTGAATACCGTGAAAGAAAAGCTTACAATAAGGCAACATAACTTGCTAAAAAGATGCTTTCAATCCTTTCAAGGAACTTTAAAAACAAAATTATTAAAGGAACTTACGTTGAAAAGTAAAAGAATGGGTAAGAAATTAAATAAAGCAATATTTTCATGTCAAAAAACAATTTTTTTAAGGAAAAAACTCCTGCAAAAATCACAAAACACAGAGAGAGATACACCCGATAAATAATACAAAATAATTCATTCAATTCAAGTACACTACAACCCCGTAAATTCACCCACCTTGGCAGTCATGAAATTTCTTCTCTCAGTGAACAAATCAATTTTTAATAAGCACCCGCACCCGAATTGGTTGCAAACAAAACTTCCTCAATGGTTTTTCCTCCTCCAATGGTTTCCGATTAAAATTCCACGAGATTGCAAAATTCACCAAAATTAGTTCCTTTAAAATTTCGCCCAATACCCAGAAGTGGGAAAATGTAAATCAAAATGCTTTTTTATGCGAATAAATTTATACATTTTACATTGTATTAGAGTTTGGAGATTTCTCGGAGTTTCTAGGAACTTCCCTAAAGAGATGGATTGCTACTTAAAAATTCGCTCGTGTATTAAATTATTTCCATAGAAAAAAATCCATCTCCTAGGGGAGATGTAAATTAATATAATATAGGTAGCGAGAGTAAGGGATTTTTTTTACAGCTGAATGGGAAAAATGAAAAAATGGGTTAGGAATTAAATTATGCAAATTGTGGGAGATTTTTAATTTTCTCTTCCCATGGCAAATTTGAAATGTAACAGAATATCCGGAGACATACAATGTTGATGGAGCTGAACAAAGAAATTCCAACGTGGGGGTGTGTATGGAAGGGGTGGGTGGTGGTTAGTCATCCTGCAAAAAACCACAACAATTGCTTCAGTAATTGACCATTCTATGGTGTGTACGCCAGTCTACGTTGAGAAGGAGTCATTAAATAATTTCCATTGTAGCATTGGGAGTTGAAGTTGTATGCGGGGGTGGTTCCTGGGCAGCTTGGGAAGGGGTGAGAGATAAACAAAAATGGTTCTATATATTTAAATTAGTCCCCATACTTCCATGTAAGAGGATGGGGCATGAACAAATTTCATCATAATGCACACACACCCTGGGTGAAATATGAATCTCTGCTTGGCATTGCTGGCATCGCAAAGCCACAGGAGTCATATGAGGATGTCTCCTCTGTGGCTTCCACGGTGGGAGATGAAGAAGGTGAAGGGAGAAAAAAACGATGGAACGCCGGACAGGAAGGGATTCAGCATTTTGCAAATTGTCCGAGGTTGTGTATGTGACGATGACACGAGACTTCACAGAATTAGCTCCCCAAACCTCCATTGCTTTGTTGGTTTCCTTCGTCCCCTCTGCATCAAATTATCCCGTCTGCAGGACGCGCAGCTTCAGAGCTTCCACACATAGTCCACATAGTACTTTTAGTGTTTTGCATTTCCTCTGCTGCTGGAAATAATTTCCAAGTACTCTTGAGCCAATTTACACAGCTCGCATGAAGGGAGATTTTCTGTGAAAAAAAATCCTGCAAAAAGTTGGAATTGCACCCACTCTGTACCCCCCTAAAAAATGGGTTTGTTTCGTATGAGGGAAAATCCAGTAAAAGGATGGAAAATGTTTAGGGTTTTTGCATTGAAAAGGAATTTTACATCGGCTTAGAGTCATTAACAGCGATATGAAAACAAAATATGTTTTAATACCTGACCTATGTCCCTTTCTACCTTTGATGTCAGCCTTCCGAGAGCTTTAAAAATTTTTTTAATCCACGAAAGTTTTGTTATTATGAAAAAGCTCGTGCTAAGAGAGCTTTCCCCGGATGTAAAGCAGATTTTACAGTGATCACATTTACACAATTTTATCCCTATTCACCCAGTTTTATTCCTTTTTACCCTATTTAGCTCCTATTCACCCCATTTCACAGAGAATTATATTTATTCCACAACCTATAATTCTATTTTACCTGCAAAAATGTCTGGGGTACGTTCTGAATGAATTTACAGAAACAGAATATTTCGTTGGAAAATATCCATACAATATGCAAGTGATTGTGAGTAAATTTAGCGCTTTCCGAGAGCCAGTGGGGAGGTCAAACAGTTGAGAACTTTGAACTTTAATTTATGCAAAATGCAATAGAATAATTGATGGTGTTAATTTCGTAGAATTTCCCATAGGATTGATTTTACAATTAAAAGCCAAATTGCCTGGGAATATCCTTTGCCATAGTCCAACGTGCCACCCTGTATGTAGCGTCAGGAAGTCATCGTATTTGCTGGATGAGTTAATTAGTACGAGGTGAAAATTATGTTGGGAACTTGATCAAGAGGAATGTTCAGAGGAATCAATTTCTGGTGGCACACAGAACTCCATTTGTCGCTCTCACTTAATTCCAAACGGAAATGGCCACATTACGGTCAAATTGAATTGGGTAGAGCTACAAACCAGGATATGTGCTCAATCATTCATAGTGTATTGACTGGGGCATCCACGGACCTATCACAATTTTCATCTCCAAAATGCAATCCATTCCTCTTCCTGGAAAATTTCCCCATACACAGCACGGGGTGCACGCAGTTCTGCACGAAGATGGTGTGAGGGATGATTCTATGTAGGGAATGGGGGTCAAGTCATTTCGGGTACGAGCCTTGGTGGACGAGGAGGATTTCCAATTGAGAGAACTTCATTATGCCCGTCTTCATTCCTCGCCCATTCACGTGCGCCCATGCGAAGTTGGGGCTTTCAATAAATTGGATCCCATTGTGGAAGTTTAGCGAAAGCTTCACCCCAAACCACCCACCCCCATACATACCAAAAGCTCTCTCTCTCTTATCCAAGTCTTAGTCCATGTAATAGAAATGCGATAAAGTCCCTCGAGGATGTGACTCGCCTCCGGAAGTGACTCGGCGAATGGATTTTTATCCAAAAAAGAAAAAAAAAAGTTCTGCGATGTTACTCCCAACAGCTGCGTGGCCCACAAGGGACAGTTTATAAATATTTTTTCGGAACTTCTTTCCAACACGACAAAACCCCCGTGAAACTACTTTTTATTATCATGCTAAATTTCCTGTCCAAAACATAAATCCGCATGTAAGAATGGAATACTTTTGAGGATTGGGCAGGAGGTGGTTTTCCTCCAAAAATGGCGCCACATCTTGGAAGGAATCTCCTTCCAATTTCTTCCTAACATTTAGAGCATTTTGCAGTGTGTCCCACATATATTTCGGGTTACACATTTTCTTTATTCTTGTTTACAATGCATGTGCTTTTAAATTGAAATATCTGTGATAAAACTTTGCAAATTTATTGCGAAGCTTTTGGAACTTTTACTGAAGTGAATGACGGTTATGTTTTTTTTTTAATTCTTTTTCTCTACATCCTCTATTTTGAGCTTTAAAAAATTGATCAATGTCCTTTAAACCAAATCCTTAAAATAGAAAAGAAATGGATAAAATAAAGGAAATTATTTTTAGACATCTCATCCCTTGTTGAAGATGTTTAATGCTCCTCCAAATTAATCAATCATTCACCTCCTTCTCTTTCTCTTTGAGAAATTTCCCTCTTTCCTTGCGAGGATTCTTCGGCGTCTGCTCCCAGAAGTGTTTGATACGGTGATGAACCTGAAGGTGAGGATTGTTTAACTTTCGACACTGCCTGTCAGAAGTTTTTTATTTGTGGAGCAATTGGCGCGGGTGGGGTGAAAGATAAAGCTTCATTGGAAAATCTCAACGACAAACATCGTTGGGTGTACTTTGGGGATTCTTTTTTTTCTCCTTCTTTGTGGGGTTTGTGCTCCGGTCTCTATGCCGGAAGTTTTTACCTTCCACATGGTACAAAAATTGTAATTCTTCTGCTCTTTTAGATATTGCAAATGGGTGTGGGTTGAGCAAATGAACGCATATATACGTAGTTTCTTTTTCTTTCATTTTTCAACTCTTCGTTTATTTTTTTCCTTCCCCCTTTATGGTCCCTTTTTGTCCTTCCTGTATAAGCTTAAAATAACCGAATGCTTGAGTTGAAAAACTCTACTTGGGGATTTTCAATTGAAATCCATCTTTGTGCTTTTGGAGCTTTCGGAGCTTTGCAATATCTACATTTATTTCCAACTCTAAACATCGTGTAATGGGGGAGGGTGTTATTCCACGCTCCAGTTGATGGAAAAATACTCGACATCCACTTTTCTGCTGTACAAAAATACATTGCTCAACTGACCCATTCGAGCGCTACGGGGGTGTTGGGGGCAAAAATAACCAAAAGAACGACGAAAATGTCGCTGAAAAACATTATTGCTGTAAATGTACTGCGAAAACTCATTAAAAATTGGGACACTCTCCCCTCAATTTGCAACCCCCCGAAATACTACTGGTGCAAATTGACTTGAATACTTCCCGGAAAACCGCAGAAAAAGGTCAAACACACACATTTGTAGGAATGGAAGAAAAACAATTTTCCTAATGCGCCATAACCCTCGTCGACATATTTAATAATGTGAGATAAATTTGTTGTATTTGGCCAAAAGTATTTTAGCAGTACATGTTCATTCGGTTTGAAAATGCCATTAAGTCACCAATTATACGGAATAAATGGATCGCACCAAAAGCATCCACTCCTGCTCCCCTTTTACGCGGCCCAATGCTCTCTCTTTTCCTATTCCTTCCCCCCTAAAATTGTACATTTGCCCCCACATTTCAAAAGTCTGGTGGGGATGGGAAGAATTTTGCCAACATCGCGTAGTATTTGTTACTCGTGTTGTTATTGTAATTGAAATAAATTAAATTGATGGAGCCCTCCTTCGCATGAAACGAAGACCAAATTCGTGGAGGGCTAAAAGGTCGCCCCACAGCGTGCGCCTTAAACACACCCCAGCCACATTAATCTTCGTCAATGCTAGAGTTTCCTTGAGAATTGATGAAATAAATCTTTCCACCATACTTTATCCCTTCTTTTGCGAGTGGGGGGGTGAAGGAATGATTATTGTTTAATTGAATATTTCTGATGACATTGAGAAATTTACGAAGTAACATCACAGCAATTGTGGGGCTTCTTGGGAGCAACAATAAAAGACGAGGAAATTCCCATGGGAAAGTCTCACAGAGATTCGTCGTTTATTACATTTGAAAGCTTTGTGAGCTTTTCGATGAAATAAATTCACAGAAATTTCCTGAAAAGTAATTGAGCTTTGTGAACTTTTCAATTACATATAAAATAATTGTAGGTATTTTGTTTATTTGTTTTTGAAAAAAAAAATATTTAGTATAAAAATGAATTCTGTTGAATTTGAAGAAAAAAATGTTTTTCTTCTTCAATCAGAATAAAATCACAAAAATTCATTGAAATTTGTTTTGGAAAAGAATCAGAGGTTTTTTTTTCTTAAACCAGACAATCCAATTATTTTTATTGATTTCTTTTCTGCATTGTTCTCGGCGGAAATTGTAAGAAAATATTATTTTATCAATAAATAAAAGAGGAAACTATCGTCAACTTGATTGTTTGAACGACAATTGATTGAAGAAAGTCCAAATGCATCGATTCATATTGAATTTCAAAGTAAATATTTGAAAGCTCTCTGACTTTATCTTTGAGTTTAATCAGAGAGAAAAGAAATAAATCCACCGCAATGGAATGAGCAAATAAAATTAAAACTAAAACTAAAAGCCACAAAAATGAAGATTTCCCTTTATTCTGTGGTCAATCATAACTCTCTTTTCTTGGAAAAAATATTTTCACCTGTTTCTGTAGAGACTTGTGGAATATTTCTTTTTTATTGTGAAAAGCTTGCAAAATATACATAATTCTAAAAATATCTTTGGCAATGAACAGAAATTCTCTTCGTAGCTTACAGTGTCACGTTTCTCTTGCCATATATTTTCAATTCTTCTTCCTGCTCACCCAAAAAAGGGGGGTTGGTGATGGGCTGTGTTTGTGGGAGGGTGAATGGTTTAGTTAGAAGAGAAGGGAAGGTGCGAATGAAAGCTTGAAAGCTCAAGGCGGAAAATTAAGCTTGAAAATGCTGTAAAGAGACCGTGAAGGTGAAAAACACAAAGTCGGCAATTAAAGTTGATATTTCAGGTGCAAAAGAAATCATATTTTGATGGAGTTTTAAGCTTGTCTCCCCCTTTAATTTCACACCCTCATTGCCTTTTTCTCTTCCTCCCCCTCCATTGTAGGTGGATGAAGCATCAAATATGGAGGAGAATTTCATCGCCCTCGTCCCGGATCAATCCACGGTGGATGTGGTGAATGATGAAATGCGAAGTAATGAGATTTCCATCAATCCAATCGCAACATTAGTGTTCCAGTCTGAGTATCCAGAAGCCCTCGAAGGGGGTGATTATATCAGAAATGTATCGAAATCCACCCCAAGAGGCACCACAACCACCATCAAGACACCCAAATCCCTCACAACAAGTCAAGAAGCAGAAGGTAAATTCTCTGCCTTTTCTTTCCACCACCTCCACCCTTTTTTTTTTCTTCTTTTATGCTCAAGACTCACTTCTTCACAACATAAGAACCTAATTGCACAGTCACGCTACACTTACGCGATTATCCACCACACTGGAGTTCAAATGCTACATAGCAATGGCCTGCAATTGAGTTCAAAAGCATTCTACTCCCTCTACCCCCAACGACTGATATGAGGGTGAATTGGAATTTTTCTTTCAAACACTTTGCTATAGGTGAATGTGTTGAGAAGAATTCCTTTTCTTCACCAAACTATTACTTTAGCCACAAAATGTACTTCTCGAAGAAATTTTCACGAAGAAAAATGTTAAAAATTTGAATATTCTTGAGAAATTCTTAAAGAAATTGAAATCATTTTTATTTAATAATTTTTGGTATGAAAAAAAATTGCAGAGAATCTTTTCAATTTTTTTAAAACCTAAATTCTTTCTCTAAAAAAATGTAAAAAAAATCAATTTAAATTAGGAGCTTAATAAAGTATTAATTTAAAGGTATTTTCTGCTTATTTATGATAAATATTTTCTCCCTATCTCTTTATTTGTTAAATAAATCTCAAAAGCTTATTATGTTATGGCAAATTGGAATAACACCCGTGGGAGTTGATCCCATAAATTGACCTACCCTCTAATTTGGCATAAATTGTGGTTGGGCCAAAAGCAGCCCTAATATAATGTTGTGTAGTGAGCTTTCCTCCAGGGACCTTCTCCCAAATGTTTCTCTGTGTGATTATGCCAAAAATTTCCTCCTGTACACACAGGCTCATGGTCAGCTGTGGACAGGGTTGCGAGCAAAGGTCGTGGTTGGGGTAGCATAGCCAAGCAACAGCAATACCACTCAAGGGGGCATCGCGCCAAGAAGCACAGACATCATCATCATCATCGTGATAACCGCGATTTCGCGCGTAATCGACTTTTGGCTAAGAAATCCCGCTCAGAGGGGAAGTTGGACTACTTCGAGAGCAATGGGAATCAATTTAGGGATCCTTTCAATCGCCACAACGACAAATGGACAAACTTTGTGCGCCTCCAGAATGAGCTGCAGCAGGAGCAGGATCTACCGCCGTACATGAAGAAAATCAATCGTCGCACAAAACAGCTTCGATTCCTCATGGAGGGTACAGTTCCACCGCGACGTGCTCGAATCCCGCCCCATCGTCACCTTGTGAATGATAAATTCTTCAAGGAGAATGTCTTTGAAGATCAACGATCGAAGAAGTTCCCATCGCGGAAAGCTCCCGAGATCACAAGAAATTCCCTGGGAAATTCTTTTCCTGGCGAGGAATCCGACGAGGATGTGGGGCAGGAGCCTTCAGCAGTGGTGAAAACAGCCACAAGAGCGGGTAATTTTATCTACCATCGTATCCCATCTGCAAAACCCAGCTCAGGTCCAACATTTGGGCGAGTAATCCGGAAGCAGGGACTCCCCTTTGTTGCCATTACAGATAGGCGGGCAAAAGTTCACACATAAAGTATCATCCCTCTCTATATAGCAGCAACACAGACTATATATACATATATATTGCATTATATAAAAAAATCTAGTGTGTAGACTCCAAGGCCTTATATTTGAGACAGAAAAAAAAGATGATTGAGTAGGAAAAAATGTAGATCTATCATCCCAATTGAGACGTAACATATCTCTCCCATAAATTTCTTCTGTAGATAATGTCACCAGGTATATTTACAAGTTAAGATTCTATAGCAGGGTGTGGGGCTATTTGCGTCACTTTTTTTTTTCTTAAGTAGATGGTTTTTAAATAGAAAATTTTCTGCCTTAAAACTTTCTCTCTCAATAGAATTTTCTCTCTCAACTGGAAAAGTGAGCTTTTCCTGAACTTTTCTTGAGCTCAATTTCAAATTGCAAAAATAAGTGATTTAAATAGCCCCATTTACCCATAAAAAATATATATAAAAGGTTCTAAGGACACATTATCAGGGATGTGCCGATTTCTAGAGGTGCTACATTATATATTTCAAAAGCTGCTGCAGAATTTTCTTTGAAAAACTATATAAAAAATATTTTATGATTTTAGAAAAAAAAATAATTTGCACACAAGACTGCGCATAATCACAAAAATTAAACAGTTTAGATTTATTGATTTTTATTTTTACCTTTTTGCGTCCGCCATAGACTTCATTAGTGGATGTCTTTAATGAGAAAATCAATCCCATTTATGCGTAAACTTTCTAAATTTACAATTCACAAAGTTGAGATGGCAAAAATGTAGAAAATTATTGTTAATAGAGAAAATAAGATAAATTAAGTTAGTAAAAATGAAAATAGAGTAGCTTTTAGGCTTCCATTGAGTATAAGTTAAATTCGTAAGAAATGTTATTTACTTGACAGAATCATTATAAATTATGTTATGTTAAAAGGAAAACTGTTTGACGATGTTTGAAATTAATTCAGTGAGGAATGAAAAAAAACTCTTTATTTTTTTGCTTTGTTAATTTACTAAATTCTTTAATAAAAATTATCTTATAAGAAAAACTCTAAAAGCTCGTAGTAAACCTTTGTTTTGAATTAAAACGTTAATCATTTAATTGAGAAAAAGTTTAAAAAATACAAAAAATAAGAGTTTGTAATTTTCTCAACAAGATTGAATACAACGCATGTTAATTTATTATATTTCAACTGTATAACCACACGTTAGCAAATAAAAAGGAGAAAACAAACAATTAGGGGAGAGCGGGGTTAAAAAAGTCACTTAAGGGTTTAGAAAAAGCTCAATATATCATATTATCCAAACAGATAAAGCGTAATGTATAGCTCAATTCTTTAGGATATTTCTTGCCCTACAACTCTTTCTCAGATCATTTTGTTCTATCTAGGTAGGAAATATGATATTTTAAGCTTTTTCCAAACCCTTAAGTGACTTTATTAACCCCGCTCTCCCCTATATTTATTTTTTCCCTCTTCTAAGTTTTGAAACTTCAGCAAGTCCAGGAACGTCGCAATTCATTTATCCGCGCGATCCGCGCCATCCCATCCCATAACCTAACTTTTTCTTTTCGCGCTCAATTTTGACATTTGCTGTTTTAACGTAATGATCGCAGTTGATTTGTGCTCAGTGAAAATTTTTCAATTTTTCCCAGTGTTTTAGGAAGAAATGGAAGCTTCCGGTAGTACAGTAAATGATATTGTGTGGGAATTTTTCGGAGAATCAGTTTGGGATAGCCTCTGCAAGGATAATGGAGCAAAACTAAAAAGCTACAGAGGAATTTTCTTCTACATCCGCGAATTGGACTTTGCAACGGAATTTGGTGTCCTTCCGGGGTATTTAACGGAAATCTGTGGGGTGGCGTTTTCCGGTAGAACGCAACTATGTGTAAAATTGTGCATAAATGTCTGCATTCCTGCTGCCCTGCATGGGTTAGATGGGGAATCTCTGTACATTGATAGTAGACAGAAGTTTCATCCCAGGATGATTGAGCACCTTGTTGCATCCACTAATACGGTGATGAAGAAGCAATTTGTGAGGATTAATTTCAAATTAACGGCTGAAGAGGTGCGCAGGAGGATGCATTATATGGATATTATCAGTGAGAAGGAATTCCTGACCATGCTGGGAACTCTGAAGGATTACCTGAAACAGCATCCGAGGATTCGTCTTGTTGTCATTGATTCCTTGATTGCATTCTTCCACAACTACGCAGGACGCAGCATTCAACGGGTTAAGCACCTCCTTGAGATCCTCTTTCGCCTTGACGCCATTGCAGCGGAATGTGATGTGGCAATGGTAATTGTCAATGATATGACCACAAAGATTGCACCCGATGGACGATCATCGAAGGTCATACCAGCCCTCGGGACGTACTTTGCCAATAAAATTCCCTTCATCCTCCAACTCTCTCCAACATTGAATGGAAAATATATGGCATTGCTGCAGAAAAACTATAAAAATTCCGGGAAGAGCATTTGCTATGATTTTTGCCGCCCAAATGAGAATTGAAAGGGAACTAATTTAATTATTGGAATATTCTGTGACAAATTGAATTTATTTATGAATTAAAAAACTTTGAGAATAAAGAAAATTTTCATTCGAAAAAAAGCTTTTTTTTATATTTTAAAGAAATCCAAAATTTTCATTCAACAAAAAATTCTTATAAATAGTTAAACCTTTTCAATCAAAGAAAATATTGATGGAAAATTCTCAATTTGAACTTCCACCCCCACACATGTCCAATCCAATTTTTTTAGGCACTCGCTCTGCAAAAAAAAATGTGTGATGAGGTTTTGTTGGAAAATGAAACAACACGTGAAAATCAATACAAATTTACTATTCATTTATTTTCAGAGCAGAGTTTTTTTTCTGCTACCATTCTACAATGTGGTGTGTTTTATACATTTTTAACGCCATTACACGGAAGGACAGAACTCTTGGTAAGTTTATGTTGTGTTTCTATTTTTAATGCATCATATGGCTTTTGGCCAATGAATGAGGGAAAAAATGTTTTTCTTTTTTTTTTAATGAACTGAAAATCAACTTCAATGGGAGAAAAAGTTGAATGAGTTGAGTAAAAATTAAATTCAACAACAGATTTTTTTATTCTAGAGACGTTGAACTGAAAATTTTGCTTTTAAATACAATTTGAACTCTTTTAGCTATGATTTAATGCTAAAAGGAAATAATAGATAGAGAAATTAATTTAAAGAAAAAGTGCCCGAAGAAGAAGATAAAATTCTCCGAAACATCACAACAGTTAATAAATCAATAGAGCTTATGCTTCAATCAAACAATAATTCTCAATTAAAATTATATGACATGATAATTTTCAATTAAATATTTGATAACATTTGATATTAATCTATGTATTTTAATTAATACAAATAATGAAATTTATTTGCCTTTTATTAACTCAATTATTACTCTGTTAAAAACTTCAATCAAATTAATTATTAATTAAAAAAAAAAGAAGCAACTGACCATACTCATTTTAATGAAGTTTATATTGTCAGGGCTCATGAACACTTTCATTTTTCTCATTAAATATTTGTCAATAAAATAAATTGCCGTAATAATGAATTTATTGTTAATAAAATATTTTTGATGATGAATAAAATATTCGATAATTTGCAATTTTATTTTTTAATAGCAATTTATAATCATACAAAATCCGTACAATTGATTTTGTTTGTTCATTTTATTTTTAAGAGCTTTTTAGACAAATTGAAAAAAAGAGAATTTATTATTTTTATTAAATTTTAATAATATCCAGGCGTAAAATTAAAAATATCAAATCCCGATTAAAAGAGATTACAATTATACAAAAAAAATCATGAATAAAGAGCTTTAAAAGCTTATTAAAAATTGTTTTTAAAATAAAAATCCTTGGAAGCGTAAAAAATTCAATTTATTTATTGAATAATTTTTTGAACAAATAAATTCTTATGTCCTTTTCTCCCGGAAAAGCCTGTAAAAGTTCCTCGAGCTAAAACTTTCAGGGGCAAAATCAAAAACTTTTTTTTTCCTTTTTTCCTGCCTTCAGTACACACAGAGAGTTTTATTTGAAAAGAAAGGAAAAAAGACTACCCCCATTCAACCCTTACGACGACACTTCACTCTTTGGGGGTGGCGATTTGTGCGCAATTCCTTCGCGTGGTCGTGGGTCAGTGATTGCGACAAAGGGCAGAGCATGACCCTCCCCTTGGTGACTAATGTTGCCATCAGATGTGACACGATGGTAGCGGAAGTGATCAATTCGGCTGCTGGTCAAATTCATGCGGCTCTCCTGCGAATCGGGGGTTGTTTTTGTACACGGTGCATCGGTATTCATTGGGGGAATAATGTTGGGATTGTGAGTCTCCTGATCGAAGAACATCTCCTCGAATTGAAGCTCCTTCTTGCGCTTCCGCCACCATCTCCGTTCCTCACGCGCCACCTTCTTCCGCATCTCATCCAACTCCTTTAGTCGGGCTTTTTTCCGCTTCCGCTGCCGTCGGTGCTCCAAATGCCGATGATGGTGATGCTTCCGCGAATGACGCGACGGCACCTTCCGTGGATGGGCATCGACAAAGGGTGCTGTTCCACCATCTGCAACACATACAGGATAAATTGTTATGTACAATGTCCCATTGACCTGTTTTCTTCTCTTCCAAGATTTTTTTTTTTTGTTTGTCCCCTCGCTGAAGACTTAGAAAGTCATCCGGAGGAAACATCCTCATCGTTCTATACAAGTTGAAATATCATCAATGCCAGTTTTATTTCTTCTTCAATCCCCCCCTCACCCCTTGGAAGAATTTATGCACGCGCTGGCATTATTCTTTCAAAGATGTTACGAGAGGAAACGGAGTTTTTTTTCCGCTGAGCTTTCAAATAACAGAGTTGTGCCAACTCCTTAAAGAAAGAAGATTAGGAATGGAATTCTTTCTTTTTTTTTTTTTGCTGGATTTGCGAAAAGATTTAAGACTATGTAGGAATATTTTATATCTGTATGTATGTATAGTAAAAAAGCTTTTACTCAATATTATTTTGATTGATTTAATTATATTCAATTTGAAAAGAAGCTTTTATATAATCATTGATGTTAATGAGATTTTAGAAAAGCAAAATAAAAGATTTTTATTTGTTGTTTAAAGGAAAATTTTCTTTTTCTTTTTTTTCAGGAAAATGCAGAAAAATTCATATGAATGAGCTTTTGGTAAAATTGCAATTTTCCATGGAATTTTCGGGAAAATCAAATTATTAATCCCTTTACGCTTTTCAACCTTATTAGAAGAATAATTTTCCAATTTTTGCTTTAAAAATAATTAATGTTAAATAAGAAATTAATATTTGATTAAAAGCTGTGTTTAAATTACTCCAACACGTGGGGGCGGTTTATAAAAAATTCCTGAAGCTCAACAATCCTCAAAATTACCTTCCTCTGTATCCTGATGGGATAATGAATGACAAATATTTTATCGTATTTGTCGAGGGGGCGGCGTGTAGAAGAAGGAAAGGATGAGAAGCGCTGAGAAGTCTATTAAATTGCTTTTCCACGATTGCTTTTCGATGGAATTCTTGCAAAGTATCGCAAAAATTGATTTACAATCTCAACTCCCTCTCAATCCCTGACAACGGTGAAATTTTTGCAAGGAAAATCTTGTGGAAATGTTAATGGCTTTTCTCCTTCCAGTCAAGAGCTTTTTTGAGAGGAGCGTAGTGCATTAAAATTGTGTGTTGAGACAAATGAGAAAAGTCTCTTTTTCCTCCCGAAATATTGGCAATTTTATCTGTTTTTATCAATCTTCCCGGTGATGGCAATATATCACTCTTCCGGCCTCCCCCACGTGGAGGTGGTAGATGGTGGTTTTTCTTTTTGAGCACACACAAGAAAAGCGAGAAGAAGTCAAACTGTTAAAGTTGTATTGACACGAAAATGGAAGCAGGAGCAGGAGGAAGGAAGGCGGAATAACATGAGTTCTTTATTATATAGATTTTTGTTCGTCGTCCTCCACGAAAGGGAAATCAATACTCGCAGTTGTAATTCACGAAAGACATGATAAAGTTTTAATGATTCCGTCTTCCGTCATTATTCTTCTCTCCATTTTGTGTGGAATCAAACACACGCAGGAGGAGTTTGGGTGTGCTTCGTCTGTCGAAGGGAAAATGCCGCGTGGAAAAGTTATCTAAATTTATTATCTTCCAATGAACGAAGAATATGTAATGCGCCGAGGTGAGGGTCTCTCACTAAATGGAAGGAAATTAACTTAAGTCATTATTGAGAGCAAAGAGCAATGCGACAATTTCCAATGAAATACATTTATATATAGAGTTATGTAGGTAGATATATACGAGAAGATGTGCTTGAAACGGAATTTTCAAGTGAATTCCAAGTTAAATTAGATAGTTAATTGAAATTTGACAAATCTCCTTCTAATTTTCTGATAGAAATAACATTGCAAATAAACTTCTACATTCAATTCAATTGCAAAGGAATTTCACGCTAAAAGTGTAATGAAATTTAAGCTTTTACCCCTTAATTAGATGCAATTAAGAAGTAGTTTTAACACACATTAAGTCAGAGAAGAAAAGCTCGAAGGAACTTAAAGAAAAAACTTTAGCTTAAAAGTTAAAATTTCCTCTATTTTAATTATTTCTTTCAAATTAACGTTATAACTTAAATTACTTCAACTTCCGGGAAAGTTCATCGCAGGTAATGACACTGACTTTGCAAAAAAAATAATGATAGAAAGCTCACACAAAGAAAAAGCTCCTTTCACAAGCTCCCTCCGTCATTCATTTATATTGTGAAAATTGAAAAATATCATTTCGTGACCCGCCTAGGGCTACAATTACATCGATGATGAGGCAAGCAGATGCTATATTACCTCCTTCCGTACAATATTGCCCCATTATCCCCAACTCTCAGATTGCTTATGGATAATAATTTCTCACCTGAGTCCTCTGAGGTGGTAGCAAAGTGGGTGTGTAGTAGCTCCTCGGTGGAGTGTGGTACATTGATTGGCTCCATGATAATCTCATTGTCGATATCAGTGGCCTCGTAGAGTGGAATCGATCTTGGTTCTGAGTCCTCCACAATACGACCCAGTTGCAGTACCCCTCTGTGTCGATGATGTCGTCGTCTCTGCCAAATGAGATAAAATGTCTCAGAAATCAAAGAAGGGGGTGGCTTTTATACGAATTTTCACACCACCACAACCCCCTCAATTGCGAAGGAGTCTTCTTGTATCCATGGAAGATTTATGTAGCTCCCGCCACGCGTATAAAGGTCGCATTGGAAGGGGCTTTTTTGGTGGCATAAAACACGCGAAGAATAATTCATTTATCAAACATCATAAACTTCTTTGTGTTATTTAGTAAGGTGTGGGGGATAATAATCCTTAGCCGCTCATTACGCATTTATGGGCCGCCCAGGAACATAAATTAGACAGAGTTATTTTCGGGGGTACATCGGGGGATCATTCCTTTCCGGGGTATGGTAGTCACGTTCGCGCAGGGAACACACAAAATTGGGATATCTCGAGGCAAATTAGACACACACACACAGAAAATGATGGAAGAGAGATAAATCATAACGAGGAGCTCAACCAGTAAATAGAATGATTTGGGTACAGAGTCTCCTTTAGTCAGTATACACACATAAAGCTCTCGACAGGATAACTAAAATCCTTATTTAAGGTCTTGTGCTTTCACTTTGAGAATAAATTGTCTGTCTGTTTGGTTTCTAAACATTATGATAATTTAGTGTAAGAGTCATTAAAATAAATTTAGCATAGAAATATCTTGTTTTAAATTCAATTTACCAAAGCTTCGACACTTTGTACATCTTCATCAAAAGCTAATGAAGTTCCGGGAAGAAGCAAAAATTCTTAAGGATTCTTTTCATTGCTCTTGCCCAACAATTTACCTTATATAGCTCATTTCGGACCAGAAATGTGCCACAGCATTCATCTTCTCTTCTAGGTAACCCAAAAATAATCTAAAGCTTGCAGACAAACAAAATGAATAATTACTTTCGCAAAGATACCAATTTTCCAAAAAGTTCACCATATACATCACTGGGGAATAATTTATAGAGAAAGCAGAGATAGAGAGAGGTCCAGTCTTGCATCGGTGACAGACGGATAAATGAACAGACATCTGGATGGATGTTTTGTGAAGTTCATCCAAATAACTCTTCAGGAAACTTTTGGGAAATTCTCTGGAAATCTGTGAATGCAACAAAATTGCAGTGAGGAGAGAAACCCAATCAGGGAAACTTCCATTTTCGGCTCTTCGTTGTGTCAGGAAATGAACATCTTGCTGGTGACATCCTGCGGAAAATCAATTTGTTCGCCTTTAATTTGGAAATCACATAAATGGTGGGGAAAATCCCATGAAACTTTACACCCCATTTGCCATCCAATAAAACTTTACAATAAAAACCCTTAAGAGAGATGATTGAAATTTACTGGGGTTGTTCATTTTCAAACATAAAATGAGAATGCATGCCAAAAAGCTCCCCCCTTCCCAAACTCTTTGCAATGGAATCTGCCAAAAATCTGTGGGTGGGCGGATATCGCCCAAAACTTGAATTTTGTGACTGTTTCCGTGGCCTTTCCGGGGACCCATAAAATCTTGTTATGCATTTCCAAATGGCCTCTTCGTGCTTCCATTGTACACACACACGATGGAGAAGACTTTTAGGAAATCTTTATCTTCATGTCTCGTACATGCTTTGCTTACATCTTGGCACACAGAGCTTTTCTCTTTATCAGAAAATTTATTCTATATAAGAAAAAATAAAAAAAATTTCTTAAAATGTTGAATAAACATTTAATTGCTATATATAGTACTATTTCCGGTTGCTGTGTATATAGTAATTTGCCGGAAGCATAGCGGGAGGACGTATTGAGACTTTCCACGTGCGAATTCACAATGTCAGAACCACAATAGCGCATGTTGAACAATCAGTGGGATTTTGTTGGAAATTTCGGTGTCTGTCGGCGGCTGCAGCAACTTTCCCAATTAATGCTTTCCATCCCCACCCTGCGGGGGTGGTGGCGCAATTTATGTCGGCAATTCTTCGCCATGCCACATCTGCTTAAACATGGTGTCGTCCGTGCGAAGAAATCGCCCTCGCACGTTCCATTCTTCACAACCCCAAAACCACCCCCTCAACATTGTGGAGATAAAAACACTTGTTACCACACTCTGGTGTGGTGCAGCTAATTGGAGTGCCTCACTTCGTCTTGTACGTCGTCTCCTGTGGGCTACACAGACACATCCACCCTCTCGCACAAGCACCCCCACGAGCACCCAGAACATCCCCCATTTTCCCACTCAATATGGGACAGGAATCTGCAACGGAGACGAGACATCCTGTGGGTTGGAACATTCTTCACTCAACAAAAGGTTGATTCTTTAATAAAAGGAATTTCGGTGTGTGAAGAACAAGATATAAAATAACTTCAAGTCCAGAAGCATCCACCACACTGTATTAAAGTCTTTCTTCTTTTGTGTAAATTCATGGGTTTTATGTTTTAATTTGAGTACCTTGCCTCAAGGATTTAATTACTCTCTCTCTCTCAGTCTATTTTATTTAATTTTCTTAAATAAACTCCCAGCTAATAAATTTAATTCTTCAGCAATGTGGGAAAGATAAAAATTTATGGTGCAGCTTTAACCCTCACTGATGATCAATTTTATTATTTACAACCAATTTTTGAGACTTTTCCTTATTGCTTTTTGATCTATGACCGCCTCCCGACCACACTCCATCTAAATATTATAGCCAAAAAGTCTTTGTATGTCCTGCAAATCCTCTTTCTTCTTGCTAGTTGGTGGGGGGAATTTTTCCATTAGACTATGAAAAGAAAGCTCCACAGCCTAAAAGTTGATGGTCGGAGAATTTTATAGTAGGGCATAAAATTTATATGAATATTCTTTACCCCCAATCCATCTTATTTTCTTCCCCAAAACCCCCGAGACAAAGATATGCAGAGGCCACTAAAGACGCTGTCTGGAGGATCTTCTTAGTGGGGCAGGGGGTTGTTTCGTGTATATATGTTGGGTGAAAGTGGGCCACCACACGTCTAAGAGACCAATTTTCTTTTCAAGCATCGTGTGGCCACAAATAGAGCAGCAGACCAGCGGGGGCCCGCTTATGGCTTAGCTATTAAATGAGGTGGAAAATGCACGTGATTATCTCATGGTGGACGGTGATGGATTGTGCCGAGACTTCCAACTTTATTACACACTTCCTGTGTCTTACAGGGATGAGCCGAGGGGGTGATCTATGGGTGTCGGAGGAAATTGCTTGTGAGAATATGCTTCTATGTGTGTGCGCTGCCGGAAAAGACATGCGAAGCGATTTATACGATGAAAAGTGATTCATATTGGAGATTTTCCAAAAAGGGAAAACAACTCAATTCAGAGCAAAAAGCCATACATCCGCTTTTTTGAATTTTATCTTGACTTTCTCATGGATTTACACGCATTTTACTTCCCAAATCTCCCACATCATAGTGCGCAAAATAATTCTAAAGCGATTCCCAACCATACAAGCATGAAAATCACACATCAGTGTCCTTTTGTGATTGAGGAAAATCGAGGGTGGAAAATGAAATTTCAAAAGGGAATGTTTGAGGGACTATATGATCCAATATGATGGTGTTGTTGTTTGCAGAGATAAGAGATTGGCCATGGTTAATCCTCTGCCCCAGAAAACAATCATTTGCAACATCCAAAGGTAAAATATTCTCTCTCTTGTCCTACGACGTATTTTCCTTCACAAGGATTTTGGTCCTTGTTGTGTGTTGCCTTCACCACCATCGCCCATGCAAAAGGAGCCACAAATAATGTTTGCTACCTGTGAGTGGATAAGGCGCCCTCTCAACAACCTGATCGCCCCAAGGGGTGGGTGGGTGTGGGAAGCAGCAAAAGAGATGAATCTATCGTCTCGTGTTAGACCCTATTTTAATATTTGATACCCTCCTGTCGTCTTCTCGGCATTGTCTTATTTGTCGACATATCTTGTTGGGATGTGTATATGCAGGGAATGGCTTTCCAATGAATAAGACACGATGAGAGGCCAATTTGTGTCAGACCATGGGAGATAAGTTCATTTGCATGCAGAGAACCCCACATCAGTGTGACGTACCAGTGCGAGGCAGTTTTTGCACTACATACAGCAGGGGGTTTGCAAATGGCAAAAAAATTATAAAGATTTTTCTTCTGTTTCTTTTATAATGATAAATTAACCGATTTTATACGATAGCAAAATGAATGATTACTTAAGAACGTTAAATTCAAATGTTTATAACGTTCAAACACCCTAAACGCCCTAAACATTCAGGCTAATACAGATTTTTCTCTAAAAATTTAAAATAAATTACTTCCAGGCAAAAAATTGCTTGAAGAAATTTCAAAATAATAATTTTCTAACGTTCTTAAATAAATTTCAAAATTTAAAAAAAATATCAAAAGTTACAAATAAAATTATAAATACTTCTGTGTAATTATTTGTTTTAAAAAATTGTTATCAAAGAAATTTAACATTTAGAAATTGCAAACCCCTTGAAAATTCGTTAAAGCTCTGACAAAAAAAAACGTTGTCTTCTATGCCTTTCACGGAGGGCGATAATCGATTTTCCCGGGGGACGTTTATCGCAATAAATTGGTGGTTAATTGTGTGCAAGGGCTGTATCCTCGAAAATTGATTGGGTGTGAAAGATCCCAAAGGGTGGATTAAGCAAACAATATTCGTGAATATGCGCCATTCTCCTTTCTTTATGTCCTCTTTTATGTCGCCCCCATGGACCTCCCTTCGTAGCATCTACGTTGGAATCAACCTCCTTAAAATCGTTTTAATTAAAATTCAACCTAAATATATGCCTCTTCGGCTCTTTTCATATGGCTGCAGCTGCAAGATTTTGGCTTTCTGATATAAAAAAAAACTGACAGAGAAAAAAACAGGAGAAAAACTTTTTTCTATAAAGCATATAAAATGTGCTTTAGCATGAAAACCATATCAGGAAGAAGAGTCTCATATATAATGCATATCTTTTCAAGGGAAAAGATGTTAAATTTATGATGATGCCATAGAATATATGTCTCATGGGGATTTTCCAATCACGTCTGATCTATCCATGGTGTAAAAGGCAATTCTATCGCATGTAGTTTAGAAGGGAATTTAATTCCCAACTTGATGCATTAGCTAAATTGGACAGAATTCTCCACACTCCCGCTAAATTTGATTACAACACACATACAACCTATATCATCTGAAAGTCTGGTGGAGTTTCTGCTGCTGGAGCAACCGACAAGGCGCGTCGCAATGTTCCTTATTCAGTAAAGATGTGACCTGAGACTGATTGAATACACATTCCAGCACCAAGTACTACATACATACTACACATAAGTATATGATACAGCTGCTACCACCCTTTGCTGGGATAAATTGATCCATTTTACGGCATTTGACGACAAATTGAATTTATTGTATGGCGATAAGGAGTAATTTATCGATTCCACTCGGGGCTCAATGCAGGATGATTTTTTTTTTGGCAAGGAGATTTGCCAATGATACCCAAAAGAAAGAGGCTTTATTTTCAAGCTCAAGTACTTTGACTCCCTTTTCTCAATACTGATGGATGCATAGACAATTTTGATTCATTCCGGAATAAACTCCGCGTAAAGCCCATGGAAGCTTTTTGGTGGCAGATGGTAAAAGCACACAAAATTCATTTTGTGGGGATTTTTGAGTGAAAATCCCTCGAAACGAGTGGTTGAACTTCAATCTCGAGTGCCTTTTCAATTTAAACCGAGCGCGAATTTTCAGTGAATTCAATATATGGCGAGATTTATTTCAAATTAAATGATAGATAATTAACTAATTTGAACTGATTTAATTTCTCTTCATTTTAGAACAATTAGATTGTATGAATTTGCATTGATTTTAATTGATATTCACGTGAAAATTTATTGTAAATCATAGAGGGGAAAGTTTTGTTAGAACTCACTAATTATAATTTTTTTTTAAATTTAATAATAATTAATTTTAAAAAATCCGTTGGTTGTGCAAAGGAATTACCTTTAAATTACAAAGAATAATAGCGACAAACCCTAATAAAAGAGGAATAAATTAAAATAAACTATTATTAAGGACGATAAAATATATCACAGAAGAAGATAAGGATTGAAAATTGAGAAAATTGTACGAGACAACTCTCCAAAATGTTCCCTACTTCCATTGATCCTTGTTAAATCCTTTTTCCTCATTACATCTCCGACTCCTTCCACCTCCGTGACATTTTGAACTCTCGAGGCACCATCGATTGAGCCTTTGGTAATCTTCACGTGGTGCGGTGGGGCCGGAAGTGAGAGATTTCGACCATTTCGGAGGTATTTCACGTTAAGGCTTGAAAATTTAATGGGAATTGGCAATTTATGATGGAAACTTCTTCCTTTAGCCTCGTTCACGATGTTTTTTTTTTTTTTACTTTTTGTTATTTGGCCTCTTACCACCGAGGAAAAGTACTGAAAAGACGAGACTTTTCCATTTTATTTTACTCGGAAAGGAAACATTTCATGTTCAAAAAGATGCAATCTTCACACAGACTTTTCATTCTGAGGCGAGACTGGTGCAGAACTCTTCAAATTTCTTTAAATGTGGCACTTAGGGATGTGGAAGAAATAAGAATATGATGGCCTCTCAGTTGAGGAAAATAATAAATCAAGAAAAAAAGTGGATACCTACCCTGTATATTGGACGTGGTAAGAAACAAGGGTTGTTTATTTTAAAATATAGAAATTCTGCCAAATTTATTGCATTTGCCAAAAGCCTCGTTATACAACGTGTTATGGGGGTGTGGGGGTGGTTGAATGGGGAAATATTTTATGGGAATGAAAGATACTCACATTTGTTCGGTGCTGAACCACAGTGTCGGGGTAATCTGCAATGAAAGAGATAGAAATGGGGAATGTAAAGCATTTTTACGGGGATTTTTTTCAACTCTGTGTTGATAAAAAAAAACAACCCCCACCCACCACCGTGAAAACTCTCGCAAATATTCAGTGCAATCCAACAGAATTTTTTTTCCTCGTGAAATGGGTGAAAATTGTGAAAAATTGAGCATGTTGCCCCCAAAATGACTAATGGAATTAGCAGGTCATTTAGCTATGAGAACGGGGGGAGGGCGAGTTGTATGTGCGGGGTGTGGGTGGATATCAAAATTGTACCAAGCCACTACCATGAATAAATACTCAACAACCATCCTGGATAGCGAGTGTTTGCTCTGGAATACGTAATCACCCTATACAAACTTCCTGATTTAATGAATATTTATTTAGCGCAATTTTTGTGTGTTGTATTTTCTCCTTCGCCACAAAACTTTTGAACTTTTGTTATCCATTATTTTATGTCGCTGTCTATCTACCCAATTATGTCTTGTTTATCAATTAATGGTGAGTGGTATGTGCACAAGACAATGTAATAATAAATACGTATATTGTACCTAATAGTAAATCAATTAGTTGGTGGAAATTGATAAAATGAAATGTTGGGAAAATTGGATAAATTGTTCATTAATTTACCGTTCAAGTGAAAATGCTAAATTGTCAGTTTAATTTAACTGCAAATTAGAGAGCTAAAACCTCATCAAGTAGATTGGCAATTTAGAGGTGTTAATGGGAATTTCAAGTATACAACGAACTCTCAATGGAAAAATTAATTGGAGGATTTTTTTTTCCAATTAATTCTCAATATTTTTGTTTTCTTTAATTTAAAAATAAACCTTTGTTATGTACGTATGTAGTACATATTTAATAAAACATAAGAATTTATATTCCAAAAGAAAAGAGAAAAGATTTCATATACATATTTGTCACTTCCGGAATTTTCAAGCTTGATGATAATGAAAATCCTTTTTGGCTTGTCTTGAATATTTAATATAATAATCGTCTTGCTGTGTTTCCGTTTTTTTGAGTTTATCCAAAAACGAGGTTACTCCTTTTGTACTTTCTGAATTTAGAATTAAACAAAAATATTTACTTAAAATGTTTCCAAAGTCTTTGTTTTATTCATTTTTTTCATTTTAATTTTGAACTCATAACTCTTTTATAAGTTCACCTCGTTCACCTTCCGTATTTGACTTCCAACTAACCAAAGAAGACTTTCCAATTTAAACCTTTTTCTTCCTTATTTTTACACTTCCTTCATTTTTGGTTTGTTTACTTAAAAGATAATAATTCAGCATCGTATAAAACCTCTTGCTGTGCAAGGAGATTTAGTGAATGAAATTTTCCTTAACTTCCCCCTCATAGAACTCTCTTTTAGTTTTCTTTTGCGCATTTTCTTCACAGTCTGTGTGCAAGAATAATGCGAAGAGTAAGTTATTCAAACACCAAGAAAAATATTTATCGATTTTCATGGGGTTTGCATGCAAATCTGCTCGTGGAATTTCCGCTATGGAAGGCACACAGGCGAGAGCTAAAAAAAAAAGACCAAACAATTTTCATTGTGAAACTATGGAGAATATACCCCAAAGGGTTTCTCTCTCCCTTACAAACTTTCACACTTTCCAATCTGAATGGGTGCGGGAATGGGGTAGTGGATGGCATAACGCGCGGTGAGGCCGATTGGAGAATTCCAAACAACTTAACCCCCTTGAACGATATTGTGTTGTGTAAGTAGTTACACGGCAATAAAACTTATTGATTGCCCCGATTTTACACACATATATAGCAACTTCAGGTCGTGACGAGGAATAGAAGGTGAGAGGACGGAAGTTGTCCACGCAGAGTAGGTAGATAGGTAGGTATATAAATACCAAACTATATGTGAGCTTTTGCAATGCTTGACAAGGACTTTTGCCTCAGTAAGGATGCATGCATAAGGGTAGAGCTTTGCACTGTGCGCACACAAAGAGAAGCTTGACAGGTAGAGATTTACAAGGTGGAAAATCATGAGGTACACTAGCTTCCGATCGATTCTATTTACCCACCATCACCCACACACGTACACTATGCCCACCCATCCCCTCAGGCATTCACTTCAATTCAATCACAGCGAACTGATCTTTACGAAGAAAATCCTACCGCAACCCCATCAACTTGTGGCTCCAACAGTACTCGGCATCTGCTGCTTTTTCACCCTTCGCACTTAATTGATTAATCCTTCGGATGGTAGTGTGATGTCTTGGCGTCCCCATCAATCCATTTCTCTTAGGATACTTGGCCATCCCCTCTCTCCCTCCCCCTACTAAATCCACAAATGCGGGGACACAGATTGAACAGCTAAAGTGAAAATTAATTACATCTCATTTGAATGTATAGAAGTCATCTCAATTATTGCTCATACTGCGGAATATTGTGTTCAATCTACGTGATTATCAATTAGTATAATAACACGAATATATACCTATAGAGTATCCCCTCAAACCACCCCCTATCCTGTGTACCCGCTCTTCCCCGAAAAAGCTCTCGGAAAGCCTCAGACAAATTAATTATATGGAAAATCCGATTGGTCCACGATGAAATGCTTATAAAAGGAAAATTCATTTAATTGGCAACGTGACCCAATTAGGGGGGAACTTTTCTGCCTTCCATGCCAAGTTTTCCTAACGGTGGACCTCGCGCGAGTTATTTTTATCACGTTCCAAAAGTAAAGCGGGCAATATAGATGCACCCTTAGACCAAATAAAGTTCATTTTGAACTCAATATAAAATCTGTCATCGGACCAAATTCACCGTGAAATCCTGAATATTTTATTGAAAATGAAAAAAAAAGAAATTGAGTTGAAAAAAAAAGAGATGATTATTTTATAGATGAAGGAGGGATTTTGAAGAAATCTTTATCTAACATTTAAAAGTTTTCTCGTATTTTTTGTTCTTTTTTTTTTAAATCTTTAACGGTTTTTTACGTAAGTTTCTACAATAATAATTTTTCGGATTTTTCGTCGGTTACAAAGGGGGTTCTCATCCAAAAAAACTTACGTTTTCCAGAGCTTTTGGCTCCGTTAGGAGCCTTCTTCAGTGGTCAAGCATGGGGAAATTTTCCCTATCTCTATTAATTCATGTTAGTCTAAGGTAAAAGAATCTCTTCTGCAGCATCTCAACTCTACATGTGGGCGAGGATTATATAGGTACATAATTGTAGTGCAACAGCTGAAAGAGCATGTTCTATATCATCATGAAAGTGAGCTTAAAGCACGTTGGAGGTGCTACTCAGTCAATTGTATCACCTTTATTGTCTGCTGCAACAACGCAATCACATTTCCCACCCCCTCACGTTGTATATTTAGAGAAAGTGGGTGGATGTGTGGGTGGGTAAACAGATGAGGCACATGGTGCGAAATGGACATTCGATGTCCACATAATTACACCATAGATATATTTGAGTTATTCGTCAAAATGTCCTGTGTGCCTCTCTCTGATGGTGGAGTATTTAATTAATTATGTATTATTATCCAGGAGGCACAAAACATAAACTCTAATTACAAAATCTACGATTCTATGTACCTATTCTCTCTCTCTTTCTCTTCTAATCTAATTCCATCCATCCGCAATGTATCAAATTATATACTGATGGGCACCATTGGTGTTCGCACCAAAAATCACATTAGCCCAATTGAATATTATGGTGGGTTGACCAGGACAATGTCCTTTCTCACACCCCAATTTTCATGTTAATTAAATCAAAATGAAAATACATCATCCCAACACATCAATTATCATAAAGCGAGGATGGAATGTTGTGCAAGGAACTCATTTCACAAGTGAAACCACTCCAATTTCATTGCAATGGTCCCACCCGGGGAAACACACCAACGAAGGACTTTCATCCGTGAAAAGCTCCCGGGAATATTTTTGTTCATAGTGCGCTTGAATTCCCCACAGGAGACTGACCACGTATATAGAGCGGAGAGAGCGAATGCACAATTCTCTAATAATTGAGCCAACTGTTTGGCACTTTCAGAGGAGTTGGGGATTGGAGGTCGAGGTGTGGTACTACACGACACAAAGAGTGCTGACACTGCCCTCCAACCGACATAAATTTATACAGCAATTTGCATTTGAATTTGATACACTTTTAGACTCTTTAACTGCGTATGGGGGTTGAAGGTAAGGTATGATAGTTTGTCAGAGACTTATAGCAAGTCACAATTGAGAGCCATGTAAATGAGCATAATAAACCACGCTTAACACCCACTAATGATCTCTATGAAAGTGGAAGGAAGTTGATTAGAATAGAGGAAATATTGAGCTTTTGATATTTACAATGAGCTTTCATCAGAAGATCTTTTAATTTGAATTATTCAATTAATTTTTCTTCTAATTTTCGCGAAATTTAACTTCAAAATTGTCTAAAAAAATCAATTTTCAATTAAAATTCTTGAATTTTTCTAAAAAAGTCTCTAAATAATTTTCTTTAATCAAATCTATATTTGAATTTAAGGGAAAGAAGAGCTTTTTGTGCCATTTTTATGCACTCACAGCAAACAAAGAAAATTTTCTAAAACCCGGCAAATATGGGTTACTTAAAAATTATTATTCTTTTTTTTCTTAGAAATTATAAATAATTCAGACGTTTTATCGACAAGTTTTGAAGATGAATAAAATGCATTCAGAATCCCTCAATGATGAATAGTTTATTTATTTTCACTGCATAAGGAAAATGATTTCAATTTTTGAACTTTTGTGGGAAAATCTCAAGAAATGTTTGAAATTTTTCCTAAATAAATTCCCATGATATTCTTATAGTAGAAGCAATTGGAGGAATACCAATGTGGAGTTATTCTCATAAATCCCTTGAAATTCCAGCATCAAACATGAGAAAAATTCACTGAGAGCGATCAAAAATACTTCGCTTTCACCAGAATCCGCACTTTTATATTCTCTCATGGGGTATGGTTGAATGGATGAGGAATTGTTGTTGCACAAAGAAAATGAAACAACAATGAAGGGAGCCTTTTCCATGAAGTTTTCCAACCTCAAACCCCACTACACTGTACTATTTCAAACTATTTGTGTTTTTTAGTTGTGAAGGAGTCCTTCAGAGTAGAACCTTTGTGTATGTGTGTGGGGGTAGTACACCCTCATGGGGACCACAAAAGGACTCAACTTTCATTCATCAAATTGTGTAAACATGGAATTGTTGAGAAATCCCACTCAGGGATCCTTCTTGTTGATACCACATGGCGCGTAATCAGGAAAATCATGGACTTTTCTTGAATTCCTTGGCAAAAATAACTCCCACAAAAGGGATGGTTGGGTTGTGAAGTAAATTATGCCCCAATGATAAATGAAGCTACAAGGAGAAATTCTCATTTGCAACCATCCCCGCATCATCGTTCTCATTGAGTTTCTATGAGAACCTTTCATTCGTCAGTCTCACAGGGATATAGAGCTTTTCGTACATAAAGAAAAGGAATAGAAGGATCAACTTGCTGCAGTCTGTTGCAATTTCCTTGCACAGAGAACGTGATTCACCCCCTAAAACAGGACGTTTTCATTTTTTTTTTGTTAGTTCATACCCTACAAGGAAAATTATTTCATTTTGTGCACCATATTTCATATTTTACAGGATATTTTCTTTTCTTATTTCCTTCCACGAACGTACAGTAGAACTTCCATGGTGTTTTACACTCGAAAAAAGAATAGAAAAGAAGTTGCAGATGTCAATAAGATTTTTCCGAGAACATTCCATAGCAGATATATAGCAATTTCAATGCACTCACCAGCAACAAAATACCACGAAAGCTCTTTGAAAGCTCTTTGTTCTTACATTTAAAATGAAGAGTCAGTGTCATTTTGCAAGTCTTCGTATAATTAACAATTTTAACAATTGAAGAAAATAGAGTGTGATTGTAGAAATTACAGCGAGAAAGAGAGAAAATCCACAATAAAAATTTCTTAGAATTTCTTAGAGTTTCAAATATATTCTTCCATTTAATTGCAATTAAATTGCATCTTGATGGAGCTCAGCAATGCTCAGCAAAATATAGCTGTTGCAAAAAAGAAAATTCAAACCGTTATTGCGCAGAGAATTGATAAATTGGAAAATAAATGAGGGTCTCAAAGAATGCAGAAACGTAGAATATTAAATTTCCTTTTGATCATCTGTTCACGTCATTCAAAGTAAACAAATATAAATGGGGAAAAATATAAGGAAAAAAATCCCAAGACAAGATTGATTCACTATGAGAAGGAGTTTTCTTCATTTTCCTTGTTTTTCCAGCTCTGCCAGGGAGTTTATCATAAATCCCAGACGCGCCATTGAGGGAAACTGGGCTGTGGGGAAGTCGTACAAAATCGATTTCAATTAATCTCACCCAACGCGGTACAAATTACATTCATCTCCGTGAGAACTTCTTCCGAATGAATCAATATAACGATACAAGTGAGGCTCTCCTCATACTAGGGGATGAAACATTGGGAAGGTGGTGTACTCGTTTACAAAAAGAGCTACAAGTTTTAGCTTTAAAAAAAAGCATTTTCTGATTAATTAAATACTTTTCTCTTGGGAAAAAATTATTTCTTTTATTTATTTAAATTTATTTTAAAACTTTGTGGTGCAATTTTGTAAAAAATGAGCCGTTTCACTGTAATTTCAATTAAAACAACAATTCCCCTTCTTTTTTTTGTATAAGTTATTCATCAATGCAAATCTCTTGCAAACATTGCTTATTATTTTCTACAAAAAAAAAACTTTTCATAAAAAATAACATCTGTGGGTGTTTTAAAAATCTCCCAATTATTTTGTTTAATTTTGCGTGTTTGCAAAGAAAGAAAAAACACCTTTTGAAAGTTTCTGAAAAGCCAAGAAAAAAAAGAAACAAACTTCTTGTCTTTTATATATTATTCTTTCAAGGTAAACGAAGGTAACTGTGTGGGTGTTTGAGTGAAAGACATCAAGTTTGAAAATCCCCACGGTGAAAGGAAGTTTTCATTGGTGCAAGAAAGTTTGCCAAAAGTCTAGACACTCGAGAGAATATCATAAGACAAAGTCCTATTCGGAAGATGAAAAGCCTTTGAGGCTGATATTTGCATATCCTCAGCTTGCCGCATGTGTAGTTTCATGGGTGGAGAGGAGGTGGTGCCATAAATTCTCAGCACGTTTTTTGAAACTATAGCAATTCCCACCGATGAGAGATGTGACGGTTGATGGAGTTAAAAAGAGCTCCGAGTGCTATTTACAGCCTTTTTCACACATTCCCCACACTACCCTATATGGAATATCTCTCTTTCTGCACTTTCCTTTTATTGTACGGACTTGCATGGCATAAATCTCGCTTCAGGTGTGACTACCCCCCAAAAAAAAGGAAGAAGAGGATGATCTTCTTTTATCACTCATCCGAGAAAGAATATTATGAGCTTTTTATTTCCTGCCCCTTGGGGTATTTCTTTTCTCATACAGCAAACCTTAAGTCTTTCCATGCAATTTATTGATTTCCCTTCTTCGCATTTTTTTCCCTTTCCCTTGAGAAGATTATTTAAAACAAAAGTATGGAAAATCTTTAAAAAGTCTCTACAACATATCTATTTTTTCTTGATCAAAAACAGACATTACAACGAGGAAGGATTCTTTTAATCTGCCGTGTTTGATTAAAAAACTTTTCGCACCTTTTAGTTCACGAGGGATTGGGCAATTTTGTAATATACTTCCAATGAATCCTGAAAGTTTATGGGATTCAATGAAATGAATACAAAGAAACATCAAGCTAGGGGGAGGACAGGGGTGAGCTTGTGAAATGAAAACAGAGAGAGCTGCAAGTAATTATTTACAGTATGATGCAGGAAATCCTCCTTCGGCAGATTGAAAGGAAAACTTTCACATTGAAGGTTTTCCTTGATTTTCCTCACTTTTCAACTGAATTCTCCTCTCTTAAGAGATAAACTAAAGTTTTTGGGGGCTGCTTCCTCATTAAAACACAATCTGTTTGATTTTCTAAAGATAGCACAACTGAAAGCGAGATGCCTCATAGATCACAAAATTCCCAACCCACTCCCCAACAGCAGAAAATGTATGGAAAGAAAATTCGCATGGGGGACACAAAACCACAAACAAGCAGAATGTATTTTCTCTCTCTTGCAGAAACTTGAATTTATAATTTACCCTCCATTGTTTAACTTTTCTATGTTAGCATTGAAGCTCGCTCGTGGAAAAGCGCGGGATTCTCAACCCCATGGAGGATTTGTGGATAAATTTAATTTTCACATCAAGTCCGGTCAGAAGTTTAGCCAGCCCCGCCCCCCCCCCCATTTCCCTCTAGAGGAGGATGTGGAATTTGCGGTGGAGATGCAAATACAAATAAATCAAATAATCTCATGATGCTACGTATTTTCCACCGTGCGGAATCTCATTGTTATTGGACTTTAAACATTAAACAACATTACCTTGTCCACAGATAAAATCCACCACTATGGCGAGAATAAAGACAATCTCAGGTAGTTTCTCCCTCATCCTGCTTCCTCTATTTTCACACGCAGCAGTGTTGGAGTTAGCACAAAAATCACATAAAGTCAGATGGACACACAGGCTCACATTGCAAACTTTCACGTGCTGCCCGCTCCAAAGTCTTTGCGAGAGAAAATAAGTCTCTGGAGGACGTCCGATGTGGATGACTTCTGAATATTTACTGACTCCTACAGGCTAGAGTTCTCTTATCAGAACATCGAATATTCTTACTGTGAAATTTTTCACCCCTTCTGTGCCACCCCACTGAAATATTTCGGGGGAAATCTCCCCTCAAAGTTGGTGAGTTTGCGCCCGCAAAAGCTTTCCAGGAAACTTTCCCCCTCAATTTCACCCCCAAAGCCCCCAATTCAATAGATTTGTACATATCATGGCAATTTTCTTTCCCTCACAAATTGCATATCCAACACACCACATTAATGGAAATATCATTTTACAAACTCGTGTGTATTTTTTTTGACCTATCACCTGCAGCTGCAAAAAACGCATGCAATTTTATACATAACATCAGTTTGGTCCATTTTCATATATTAATTTTAGACCACGAGAGAAAATTCAATTAGCAGCTGTCACTAGTTAGTCCTTTACACATGAAATAAAAATTTAATGTTGCAAAATAGATTGATATATTTATTGGAAAATGTTGTTAACTTTTTTTTGGGCAAAACAAAAAATTGAATTTTGAAATTTCAAAGAATTTGTTTTATTTATGAAAATGTCCAAATTGGAATATTCGTTTTATTTAATAATATTTTATGCTGTTAATTTTTAATTGCATTCATTCCAACATTTAAAATATATACACAAAATTTGGGTAAAAACCACAAAATAAATTTGAAGCTTTTCTCTACATAAAATTAAAGCTTTAATTTTAATGATTTTTTAGTAGGGGAACGTGGCCCAATTCGGATCTCTTAAGGCCTTTTTCAATCCGCTATTACTTAAAACTGATAAAACTTTAAATGTAGAAAGTTATGGGAGTTAAAAGAGCATTAAATGGGCTTTAAAATGGTACTAATTGCTTTTCATTTTATACAATTTTTTCTCATTTTGCGTGGACCTTTGGAGGTTGGAATTGGGCCACGTTCCCCTACCTAAACTTCTGAATGATAACACGATAATTATTTTAATTTGAATCCCCATCGAATGTGTTGAAATAGCACAGGTTTTGACTAATGCCATTTTCAATCAATTCAATTAATTTCTGCCATCAGTGCAATGATATTATCTCTCTGCTCAAATACAAATCAGCATACATACATATATCGCATTTCGGAAAATTTAATGAGAATTTCCATTCGCATATTGCGGGTAAAAATAATGCGAACCCATATTCCGTGCGCCGTATTGAGAAAATGGAAATGTATTCAAAAAGAAATCTGGCAAAATAGGAGGATGTGGAAGAGGAATTGTAGAAAAGGAAAATAAATTAAATTTTCCCTTCTTTGATTTTTTTTTCGTGGAAAAAAATTTACTCTCTCTCTCGTCATCTTTTGATACCTTTTCATCAATATTATGTACACCTTTCCATCCCGCAGATGGTGCACGATGAAGCGAACCTACCGCAGATTATATTCACGAGGAAAGCGCGGAAATACAACAAAGAGTTTTCCTTCTTAAAGGAAAATCCTCCTTTTTATTTAACTTTGTGATTTTGCTATTTGAAAATTAAATTTTTAATGGAATACGATAGTTTTCCCTTCAAGTCTCCATCCGTCCTCATCATGTTCTTGTCACATATTTCCTCATTTTTCCATCGCAAACGTGCGAGCAGTCCTTGAGGGATTGCTGAAAATTGCAGTTTCACGTTGCGATTACTATCACACCCACCCCCACTCCCTCGGCACAGGATGATCCACATTCTTTCTACACCATCCTTATCCCCAAAATGCTTCTTGAAACGTGATTTGATTTTAATGCTTTTCCCTATACCATGCAGTTGCTTTCCTCATTTCTCCGGGGAAATTGTTCTTCTTTTGCGACTCTAAAAAAAAAGGAATCGCACCCCCACCCACACACCCCTTAGCTTCATCTCAACGGATCTTTTCGCAGTTGATGTGTGCATCCTTTTTTGTTATCGCACGTATGAGTTTTCTTTATAAAGTTGTATGATTTTTCAATCACTCCTCTCAACATAAAAGCTTTCACGAACTTTCTTACTTTCTTCGTACTTTTTCTTCTTTCGCGTTTATTTTTAAAAACATTTTGGAAGTTACTTGGAAATTAATTTTCCTGTGTCCTATAGAAGACGATTCTTTCTATAAATAAAATAAAAATCACAGCTAAAAGGAAGTATATAATTTTGTCAGTGGAGACGCCTGATTTTCTTTTTCATTTGAGGAATTTTTTTTTGTAAATTACACAAATTAATTTTGAGAAAACTTTTCCACAAAATGAATTTAACAAAAGGGATTAGGAAGAAAAGTTTCAGGATAAGGGTGACCCAATCAATATTTAAACACAATCAGATAACATGAATATTCATTGATAAGAAAAAAAGCTCGTTGATTTTTCTAATTCAAAAAAAGAGGAAAAGTTTGATTTGATTTTTCTTTCCTCCCTCTCCACCCACCCTTTACAAACCCTCTTTGAGAATGTTGAGAAGGGGATCTTGTATAGAACTTCCGGGGAGAAAATTTTCTTGTACAAAAGTCATTAATTATGGATAATTCAGGGGAGAGAATTGGCTAAATTTAGGCAAGGGGACAATCTCGCAAAGTTTAATGCCAATCAGCGACATGAGGAATGAATTGAAAATCCCCAAATTGGGACAAGTTAATAAAATCTCCCCAAGAGTAATTCAAAAAGGGAAAGTTTTCTTCCTTCATTAAACATTTATCCCCCCCCGTACATTGTTTGTCGCGCAAGTGTTTAAGGAACACGACATTGAAAATTTATCCTTGTTAAATTTTACCCGGAAAATCGTACAGAGAGGAGGGGTGAGGTGTGCAGAAAACATGGTCGTTAAATGATGCGGGATGGGGAGAGGGAAACCCTCAAAATTGATACTTGTTCGAAAAAGGTATGAGAGGAGCGAAAACATAATCTCTCCATTCTGCAATTAATCATTAATTTCCTTCTTATAGCCATCTTTTGCACACTTTTCCCCCTAGATTGGTGGGAAAAATGGTTTTCTTTTTAAGGTAATTGAAGTGGAGGAGAAAAAATTAATTACTCCATGGGGAAGAGGATGTTATATCAGGGTTTTATCGGTATACTTATAGCAACAAAGTACCTTGTGTATGAAATCAACAAGGGGATTGTTTATTCAATCTGAAGAAAAACTTTTTTTTTCAATTTTCTGATTTATCTGTAATAAATAATTCTTCTTAAACCAACAGAATTTTAAATGTTTTAAATAATTCTTAAGCAAGGTAAAAGTCTCTACAAAACTACCCCAATTCTCAGTATTCTCTAAAAATAACTTTAAAAAAATATCCTCCCGTGTGACTTCATTAGAAATTGTGAAGAATTCCCCAAAGAGTCCCAGAAAATTCCATGGAGTTTCTAGTACAATTTATCTCTCTGTAAACTACCACCCACACACCCTTGTCACCCCTTTTAGAATCACACTCAAAAAATATTCTTCAAAGTGATTGAGATTTTCGTATTTTCGTTTTCTTTTCCTCGTACGCCGTGATTCCTGTTTGAAATTCTATGAGGATGCTAGTACTCGTTTTCTCGAGATATATCGTGAATTGTGTGAAAATTGAGGGTTGGTGGAGTGTCACGAAAAAAACGTGGAGAAGGAAAAAATTGAAAAGAGAAACATGGGTGAAAAGAGTTTGACAAAATGAAAATCGCATTCAAATTCTCACCCCTTTTTTCCCATCTCCACACACAGAAAAAGACTTTTTCTTCCTAAAAATATATTTAATACGATCACGGAGCTTTTAACTACATACTTCCTTATGTACAATATTAGGTGATGGTGTGTACGTACAATTATTCTATGCCACCCATTCTTGCTCTGCAACACCCTTTCACGACGCCATCCTTGTGAGGACATCCTGCAGAAGGAGGCTTGCAAAGGAGATAAAGTGCAAAGATGGTGAAGATCCCACCCTAAATGGCTTGGTCGTAAAAATTCCACCCTCACACCCACATTCATCTGTCTTTTTGGGAGAAGGGGTGGACACGGAGAGGGGGTCATTCTTTCCCAAATTGGAAAATTGACCACACAGAGAATTCTGATGGGGCTAAATTTTCTTTTATACTCCCAATTTGGCATTTATGAATGGAACACGGGGGCGGAGGGGTTGTGGATGTGAGTGAAATTGAAAAAGAAAGAGGAAAATTATATGATTGAGTTTTCCCATTGCACGTACCATAGCGCAATTTACTCATATATGTGTGTGAGAATGGGGAGCTTTGCCCTATAAAACACCTGACACACACTCCACAACTCTAAAATACCCCATATCATGTTGGGGGTGGAGGAATTCCACATGTGAGATACGTAACGTACATATAGAAATATTGTCTTTGAGAGTATATTATTTTACAGCTCAGTGATTCTATAAATTTTCTAAAGAGCAAAATCCACTCAAGAAATGGAGCAAAATATTATTGAGAGGGTTTCACAAGTGGCTTCCTGGATGTATAGCATATGTGAAGAAAAATTGCAAAACGTCCCTCATATGATATACAATTTATATGATGGGAAAAATGGGAGAAAACTTTGTAATTTCATTTATTGAATTTCCATTTTAAAAAATATTTTTATTGTTAAAATTATTCTCATAAATCTTTTTGTGAAATTGTCTTTAAATTATTCATTGACCAATTTAGAAATGTTGCCAAATAATAATTACCTATATAGAAACATCTATAAAATACGCAAGAAAATCAATATAGAGGTGCTTAGATCTACCCGGCGTCTCCACTATCTTATTTTACTTGATTTCTTTTAGCTCATTTTTTACCTGGATATACTCGGAGATTTTTTGAACTTTTGTGATCAAATCTGACTTTGATACATTGAAAATCAGTTTATTATTTTTTGTTGATCCGGTCTTCGTCAGTAGAGGCTTTTCTTTTTAACCAGGAGTTAAAAGGAAAACTCAATTCTTCTTCCAGAGCTTTCGGCTCCCTCCGAGCTTTTCTCAATGACTGTGGTGAGAATTTTCTTTTCATTGATATTTTCCGAGAAAATTTTTTACGATATTTATATGAAAATTAATTTCCCAAAAGATCTAATCAAGCTTAAAAAGCTCAAAAACTTCAACAGAATCCTTTTATGTGTGGAGAAGTTCCTTTTGAAAAAAATCCCATATAATACATTTTCTTTCTATATTTCCTTTCAATACGAGAAAAGCGTGAAAAGTGGGTGGAAATTGTCGTCGTTCCACTTAAAATAAAATACTGATGACTCAAGAATGTGGGAATCATGTCGAGAAGCTGCATCATTCGACATTTCCCGCCCCCTCATAATCTTTTGGTGTAGCCATGAGGCAGTATGGGCGGACATGAGGATGGCAAAGAAGCAGAAGAAGCTTCTTGGGGAAAAGAGAGAAAAGTGTCGAAGAAAAGGGGATGTTTTAAATAAAAAGTGAAATGAAAGTGCTCAGTAAGCATTCAGTTTGGTCATCATTATTCCTACATATAGTATGTAATGCTATGTGCGGTGAAATGCGACAAAGGGGATGTTCCTGACACGAAGAATTCTCTCTTTTGAATTGTATTGAGGAATGGGTTGAAGTGGGTGGAAGAAGGGGGTATTTTTTTACATTGCGTGACTTTCTGCCACCGCACAGAAAGAAAAAAATTCGGGTGGGATTTGTCGGAAGAAGGAGCTGCGACTCTAAAATGCAAAATATCAAGATAAAGCTCTCAAACTGGGCTCACAGACTTTTCCTTCTACCACAGCATAGCACATGTGCTTCTTTGGGACCTTTTTTTTGTGGGTGGCAGAGAGACTTTTTGATTCCATTCAGAATCACATTCCCCGCACCCTCCATATAGTGGGAAGCAACCACCCTCCTTTCTCCCCCAACCCCAGGAAAAAGCTCCCATTGCGTATTATGTATAAAAAAAAAGAGGAGGATGAATGCGAGAAAGTTTTCATGTTTGAATGCGGCATTTGTGTGATGTTTACAACTTTTCACAAGTTTATTCGGATAACCCCCAAGCCCCCTCCCCCCATTCTCATGCGGTGAGCTTACCACAATAAAATTTTCACATAACTCTAGTATAGATATTTAGGTACATACAGCAGAGGTATACGCGCTGAAAAGCTTGTTGGGATATAATTTCTCACGTTAAGTCGTATTATTGCGCTTGTGAGATTTTCATCCGGAGAGACCATCCCCTCCCTCACTCCCATCCACCCCCATCGTTTTGTGCATAATGAATGAAGCCCTCATCGTGCCAGGCTAAATATTATTATACCAACAATTCCCATAAATGTGCCACAATTTTCTCAAGATCTCTCCATTCTGCTATTTCTCACACAGGCAAAAAGCTCGCTCCGACGTACATTCTTCAATTCAAACTTTTCATTCTTGGCGAAAGCTTTATGTATTATAATTGTGAACAAACTTCCGCGGAAATTCATGTCAAAAATTCAACAATGTGCTAATCCGTACAAAAATTCTTCTCTCAACAGCAAACATCTACATAATATTTTACATAATTAACATCCTAAGGAAGCACCTACTTACTTTCATAAATTAATTGCATTTTATTGTTATTCTCATGCACACAAGTTAAGTGCATAAGATCTTACCCTTGAATAAATCTTGTAGCGCTTTCTAGAGAGAAAATTTAATTAATTTAAAATGAATCATCAGACAAACTAAATATTAGCCAATGAAAAAGGAGAATAGAATGTCGTCAAAATAATGCTTTCAATCAATAAATTGAAATTTGAGTGGCAAATTCGTGCGGCATTTGTGGCACAAAACCACGTGAAGATTGAAAGATCAAATTAGGGCTCCGCACACAAATGGAAATAAACCCTCTCTGTGCTCAAGTGAATTAAATTGTAAAGGAACGTGAAATGTGTGGAGAAATTTGATAAATTAAATAAAAAAGAAATAAGGCAGACTCTTGAAGAAAGAAAAGAAAAAGAGGATCATCCAAATTGCTTCGTTAATGAAGAATTTGGCTCTTTGAATTCTTTTCTTCTGCATCCATTTTATGTGAGAAGAAAGAATGATGCAGTTGTGTAATTGGAAAGAAAGCATTCAGCAAAGTACCCCAGCACTGAAAGCTCAGGAATGAATGTGTGTGAAAAAATGTGCTGACTTGCTTTTATTTCTTACGCTGCTGCAATTTTCTTTTCTATCACACATCTCCCGAAACTCAATGCAATTTTAGCACAATGAAAAATCTTTAATTGGATACTTCATGAAGTCAATTTGGGGATTTTCTTTTTACTCCTCGCATTGCTGGAAGGAAATTGTTAACAATTCTCTTTTTGCTGTGCTTTCAGCATTTTTCTGTGTATTTTAAATTGTTTAATTGACAGAATTTTACTTTAAAATAAAACAGATTTTTTTGGATTCATTATTTTTTAACAAAATTTTACATTAATCATAAAATTAAATTATGTTGTAGAGGATAAATGCAACTCTCCAACTGAAAATAAAAAGTTTCTTTGAACACTGAAGCTTTCTTGAATTTGCAAAATCATTAAACAGTCAAAAATCATTATTTTCAAAGGATCAAAATTCCTAAAAATCACTAAAACATGTTTTTCTTACAAATATCTTAACGAACCGAATTCAAATTCAAATCACTTTGTCGCTCATTTAACACTTTAGCATTGTGGAGATTATTTTTTGCAACAATTTTCTTATTTTCTCATGAATTTTCCCATCTTGCTCAATCCCTAAGACTTTCCTACGAAATTCATAAAATTCCTAAAATTCACAAGAAGAATTTTCATTAAAATTTTCCTAATTTCCCTAAAGTCGCAAAAGCGCTGAAAAAGTCGCTCAGTTTTAAAGTGTTAAAAAAATTCCATCAAATTGACAGTAAGTGTTAACCAAATGTCAGATTGCTAAGATTTTTGCTCACAAAGAATAAATTTTTCTGGGAGAATTTTCTGTGAAAATCCATCTGCAAAAACATCGTGTTTGTGAAGTAAAAGACATCCCGTGTATTTCTTGAAGTAATTCCCATTGTGATAGACATCCGCCCAGACAGGATGGCATACAGAAAGATTGCAATTTTGCTGCTTGTCTTTGTTGGTGAGTACCATCAAGTTGGGAAGGGAAATTTTCGAGATTTTTCCTCGCCACGAGCAGGAGGGGTCACGGCCTGATAAGAGGGCACAGACAGAGCTGTGAGAAAGCTCCGGGAATACCGTATTCTGGGTCATGTTGATCAGCACGTCGGCATTTTATTGATTTTTCCACCGCTAATGTCGTCGGGGCAGGAGAGAAAGAAGAAAATGGAGAATGCAAAATGCAGAAGGAAAAAAAAACCCAAATTACGACGCAAATTCCTAAACCACGAGTCATTTTTGTCGGTACTCCGTCAGCTGCCAAGGTCCCGCAGCCACCCAATTACGGGGATTTTTTTATAGCCTGCCAGAGACACAAAAAGACGGGGGGAGGGAACTACCGTCATGGCTGATAAGCGAAGAATGTTGTTCCCGGCGCAAAAGTCTCCGGATCTCTTCCGGGAATATCTTCTTCTCAATTTCATTAGTCTGGCAATTTTTTTGTTTATTCTTTGGAGCTCAAATTAGCCAAATGTTTTAATTTCTGAGATAGCACTGGAATTAAATTTCACTGATAAAGCTTTTCTAATTCTTTTTTTTTTTGCAGCTGCTCAGCAAATTCATGGAGCGGACTCAAAAGCAGACACCCCCGTGGATCCTCCTACAAGCAGTACCGTGCAACCCCCGCCGGAAACAACGACTGATAAGACATCTACAACCACAACAACCACGGAGCCCACAACAAGCACGGAATCCACAACAACCACGACAACCACCACAACGCCTCCAACAACTACCACCACCACCACCACGGAGGCCCCAACAACAACCTCCACAGCCGCTCCACCAGCCCCCACACCCAAGCCGGGACCCCTGCCTAAGCCGGATATGGGAAAATGGCACTACAGGAACTCCACGACCAATCAAACCTGCATCATCGTTCAGATGGCTGTGCAGCTCAATGTCACCTATGCCCTTAAAGGTAAGTTCTAGCCTAAGATTTTTATTTTAACCCTTTCAGGTCCATTGGGTCGTACGCTGACCCAACAGCTCGATTTTAAAAATGTTTCATTTTCTAGTTATTTATTTTTTTTAATATTGAGTCTAAATTAGTACAAGACTATGTCTTTACAATCCCTGATCATTTTATGACCACAAAAGGACATAAAAAAATATTTTTATTGGTTTGCCCAATATTTACACGGATTTCTAACCTAAAATATTCACATAAATTCAATACAATTTTGATTTTCTGTCCCATTCACTCCTATTGAATGTAATGGTAAAAATGTTAGGTTAGAAATCTGGATGAATATTGGACAACCCAATAGTTCAATCAATTCGCTAGATAAGTCGCGGACATTGAAGGGTTAATACGAATAACTTCTTTTATTTTCCCATTTTTATTCCCAATTATTTTCTCAGAATAGTTTCACAAAAAGAATGTTTTAAGAAATTCAATTTATTACTCAAGTTCTGCCTTTTAGTTGTGATTCTTTTTTTCGCCTTTCCCCGTTTTATTCACTAAAGTAGTCTTCAAATCATTAAAAATATATTTCTTTGGTTGAAATTAAATGTATATAAAGCGGTTTTTTGATGAGTCAGACTCGCTACAAGTTTTGTATTTCTCACACAGCGAATTCATAGAGGGAATATCACATGATTTTGCTCTCTCTCTCTCTATTCATCACTCACAGAGCATTCCAATTCATTCCGATTACAGCATTAACAAAACAATTTCTTTCTTCAGAAAGAAAATCAAGTAAAATGAACCATCCCGCAGTGATGATAAGGGATGGTGGTGCCGAGTCACACGACGGGAAGAATTGGATGAATAAGAAAGCAAAAATAAAAAATAAAATAACCCGCATATTTGCGAGACTTATGATTGAAAATATCTCTCTCCCCTCGCGGCTCATGCGCCAGCGATAATACTGCATGAATAAATTGCATTTTTGCGCAAAGTTTTAATAAGAAAGTCTCTCTGTCACAAGGGAGCTACTTAAGCAATTTAATGCACTTTTCTTATCACTTATCGCTCGTACCCAAACCAACAATCACTGTCAAGTACGAAAGTCAACGGAAAGAACAAAGAAAAATGTCTTTATTGCGCATTTTTATTATGTTTAAGTTGTGATTTTTTAACGTTTTAAGGAGGGTTAAAATTGAGGTCTAATGTAGCATTTTTAATGGAGTTTTAAGGGAAAAAATAGTGTCTATAAATTACTTTTTTTTACACACAACTTCAAAAAAAAAGTAAATACTTGAGAATTATTATCAAGTTACTTTATGAGTTTTATTGTCTAAAAGGGGAGAATATCTGAAAAAAAATTAGAAGTTGTTTAATAAATTTATTTGAGAATTTTTGCGAGGCTTACAGGGGAGTAAAAATTATGAATTATTAATTATTGTTTTTTGGCGAATTTATTCAAAATCTGATGCAACAGTCAAGGGCATAGCTAGAAATGTGTTTAAGGGTTGCAGCTTTTGATAGTTTGGCATTTTTTGACATTTCTTAGTGATTTTTAAATTTTTTGTTTAATATTTTTTTACGTTTGTCATTCATCCTAACGTTTATCATTCATTCAAACATTTGACCTTTTATTGTTTCTTTTTTACAGTTTGACGTTCATTTTATTGATAAACTGTCTTTTTCAGCCATTGTTTTATCTTTATTCGTATGATTTGACGTTTATTAGCGTCTGACATTTCTTTGTTAACGTTTATCGTTCATTTTAGCGCTTAATGATTTTTTTTAACCTTTATCATTTCTCTTCTAAAGCTTACTCTAACAAGTGAACTATCTTTCCTATTGATTGACGTATCTTTTAACGTTTGACGTTAAATACGTCAGGTCGTTACTTTTTAATTTTTTTGTTATATTTTATCGTAGAAATAATTATTTTTGACCTTTAAAGAGAAACCGTAAAAGCTTTAAAAGTTTTTAGAGTGTTAAACCATAAACTTTTCCCCTCTAACTACGGAACTAGGAAATATTCGTTTTTCGTTTAGTTTTGTTTAAAGAACATTTTGAATGTTTTCAAAATATTTTTTTTAGTGTTTTACATTTTTTTTTTTCAAATAATCTGGAGCAAATTTATTAATTTTCTACGAAAGAAAATTAAAAACTTAACTTATTTTCTTTGCAATAGTTTGCCCTTTTTTGGAAGCTTTAAGACTTCATATAAATGCCCCTTTTTTGCCTCATTGCGAAGAATTATCTTTGAATGTCCTCTGGAGTGTATCCAACACATTTTCTCGTGTTTCAATACTTTTCCAAGGAAACTATCGAGTTGATTTGTTTTTCTTCTTAAACAAGAAAAAAATTGAATTACTTCCAAGAATGTTGAGAAATTTCCATTCAATTGATCTTGAAAGTCTTGAAAAGAACAAACTATACGTACAAGTTTTTTATTTTTAAGTGAGAAAAATCGATTTTGACTGAACAAGAGGTGAGGTGTTTGGGTGTGAGAAGCAATTTCAATTATTCAATTAACTCTCTCTCACTCGTGTTTGCTATTTTAAATACTACCTAAAGGTACCTTACAAAGCTAAAAAATCAATAAAAGAGGATTTTTTTCTGTTTTTCTTTTTGTTGAATAAAAAATATGGAAAATAGAGCCTTAAGCTGATTCTAAAATTGTCTCTCAAGTCATATAAGATTAGATCTGGTGGAGAGATGATCAATTTTGCAAGCTATTCATGCTCCCCGTGAGTCATGTTTGAAGGTGAAATTCATTCTCTCTCTCTCTCGTTCCAGACAACACTTTGAAGACTATTTTGTACAATTTGCCGGCAAATGATACAACTGTGGCCTCTGGATTTTGCGATGGTGAGAAAAATGTCCTCCAGCTTGTGTGGAAGAAATCCAGCTGGGTCAGCCTTACGTTCACCTCCAATAGTACAGTGAAGGAATACAAATTGAATGAGCTTCGATTTGATCTCAATGCATCGGACATTTTCCCAGATGCTCAAGGTAAACAAGATCAAACTTTTTTTTTGGCTTTTTTTTTATCAACTTTCGCCTTTCTAATAATTCTTTGCAGCTAATCAAACGCTGACATTGGTGCACAAGAAGAGTGAATTCACAACACCCATCACGATGTCCTACCACTGCACTCGTGCCCAGACGCTGAATCTCACATCGGCCGATGCCACCGAAGTCACCGTCCTGGGTCAGGCTCTTGTGTCTCGCCTCCAGCTCGAGGCATTCCACACACGCGATTCAGATTCCTTCTCAACCGCCAAAGATTGCGATGCCATCGACACACCGGACATTGTACCCATTGCCGTGGGATGTGCCCTAGCTGGGCTCGTAGTTATTGTCCTCATTGCCTACCTCGTGGGGCGACGTAGGGCTCAGGCTCGTGGATATTTGAGCATGTAAAGGAGCGTCGTGTCACGCAAGAGAGAGAGAGAGTGGAAGCTGGATTAGTCGCCCGTCATACCCTTCAAATAATATTTCATCCTCAATTGCTGGATTTTACGTTTTTCTTTCTTTTTTTTCGTCTTGAATATAACGCGAAAAGGCGTGTTTTTTCCGTCAATTTTAACAATAATAAAAAATCCCCGATTTAAATGAAAATGAGTAAATTTAGTACATATTTACCACAAAAGAGTTTAAAATAAAAATGATTGGATGCTGTAGGTGTAGATTTTTTAAAAGGAGTCAATAAAATTGGTTGGATTTACTGAGAGAGAGAGAGTAATTTTTAAGTATTTTTCATTTTGTTTTTGGGTAGTTTCTTGTTCCGGAAGTGATGCTGACGTATGAGATAAATATTAAATGGATGATTTGACGTACACCCTGTAGCTATGCCAAGGAAACCCTAAGATTCTAAGAAAACGAATCCCTCAATTTGCTGACAATCCGGACGTTAAAAAAATTAATTACTTACGTTTTAATCTTCAGCTTCAACCTATTCAGCGGTCTTTAAATTCTTCCTTATTCTTGACAAGAAAGATATAGTTTATTTTCCATTTGATGGAGAGTCTACAAAGACGCTGGAGAGATCATCCGGGAGCACTACATCTTCCGGCTTGCTTTTGTGACGCCTACAGGATATTTAAATCAATTTTTCAAAGAAGAAATTAGTTGATTTGCACAAAAAATATAAAAATAAGATACTTACGAGGCTATTGAGTGATTTTAGCTTGAATTTGTTTGGAAATAATTAATTCTTCAAGCTTAACCTCTAGGCCGCCAAGCGGGGTCGTTGAACGACCCCAGCCCTATATTTCGTGCTATAACTTAATAAATATAAAAGATACCATTCCCATCTTTTGGAAATAAGTTCTTTGGTTATCTGAGGAGGTTGTGTAAAAATTTCAGCGCAATCCGTCCACCACAAGAAAAGTTATTAAGGAAAATGTAGAAGAAGGGAATTCAAAAATTGGTGTAACGGCCATGCTGCGGAAAATTTCTTAGAATGAAGTTAGTCACATCATAAATGATATGGTTGAAGGGGGTTGAAGGGTTGTGTTTACTTTCTCACTTTACCTTCTCAGTGTCAAAATTATCGCGAATAAGTAACATAAACAACATAAAACATAATTAGAAGCATATAAGTGTGCAAAACAATAAAGAATATTCGAGAAATATTGTCATTTATCAGGGTGCGGGAAGTGAGGGGAATGTGGGGAAATGGTGAAAAAAATAGCAGTTGCAGTCAACTTCGTGGCAAATTTCTCAAGAAGAAATTGTGAAAAATGAGTGAAAAATGTTTTTCCCTAATATCTTCTTCTGCGTGTTTCCGGGTGGCGAATTTGTGATGCAAGGGGCAAGAGGACTATATAAGGAGTCTAAAGGTAGTGACCCGACAGTTCCCGGTTTTATAGTTTATGAGAAAATCGACTTCCTTCTTGGGGTCGTTCAACGACCCCACCTTGGCGCTCTAAGGAAGCTCCAAGGTCTTGGCGGCCAGCAGGTTAAATCACGTGAGAAGTTTTGTGATGAATCAGCCATCTTTTGGACTGCGTTGAATTTGGCGCCCTAAGTAGTTCCAGAAGCCACCACTACTGCTTCCCTCACATTGTCAGTTTTTCGCGATTTTCTCGCGTTTTCCGCCAATTTTTCCTGGGAAATTCTGCGGAAAATTGAAAATATAAATAATCAATTTAAATTTAAAGTTTTCGGCGGGCAAAGGCATTGGGAACGAGCATGGGAGAAACATGCCATGAAACGTCCATGATACACTGACCGGGAAAGCAGCGCCAAAAGGTCATAAAGTGAATCAAAAATCGCGACGTGAGCGCCGCACACGACGAAAGGTGGAAAGAAAAAAAGTCTTATCAGAAAGAATTTTATTTTTTTGTAAAAAAGGTGCGAAAGTGAAAATTCCCAGGCGCTAAATGCATCCATTTCGGTACAATTAGTGCTCGTGTGTCCACTGTGTCCGGCTGGCTTTGCAAGTTTCCGCGCGAGAGACAAGAGAAAAATGATTGTCTCGTGATCCCCGAAAAAGGCAGTCGAAAAATTCGCCATTTTGTGTTCTTGTTTTTTTTAAAATAATCACACAGTTTATTCGGGTTTTTCGTTGGTTCGCCGCTTCTTTTTTTCCACCTCCGTTCATCACCCTCATTTCACACACCGTACTTGTGCCCGCCCCAGCATTTGTCATACCCACCCTCAATCCGGGAACGCACAGCAAAGGGAAAAAGCGACGTGTGTCACCCTCTAGTTCCATCATTCTCACTGACTGGCCCCCACTTTCCGGGACGACACGCGGGGCTGTTACCGTGGTGTTTGTGTTATTGTGTGGATGTACCCCGTGGGACACATTGGACGACGACTACTCTGAGACAACAGCAGCCCCCGTGTTGTTTTGCCAAGGCCACACAGGGCGGCCCGCCAGGTGAGAACGAAAAAAACGACGTCGACGTCAAAGTTGGGAGGAGAGTCACGTCGCGGACGACAACCCCTTCCCATCCCGGACTACACGCTCGCGGAAGGGATAACTAACCGGATTCAGTGGTAGCCGATAAATACCCCGTGGGCCCCAATCAGACGGCGCCGCTCCCTTCCCCCCACGGACACGAGACTCTGCATGACCACGATATAAAATTGGGTCAATAATCAAGATGGAGCACCACAAACTGATTCCATTTCTGCGATATTCACTGGCACTTTTGCTATTTTTAGCGATTTCGGCACAAGGTATGTACTATTCATTTATTACTATCATCCCGCGAGCTTCCTCCTCCTCAGCCTTGCTTCCTTCCCTTCCCCATTCCCCCGTTTCTTTCTCTTCTCCTCCACATCCCGCAAAGCACGTGCGTTCCTTTCCACCAAAATCCATTCCTTCAGAAGAAATCTTTTTCTTGTATCGCGAAGGATAAACACTCTGTCTTGTGTCCGGGCAGCGTGTACTGCACATTTTCCGGAACTTTTACTCAGTCAGGATGTGTGAGTGAGTGGGTGGAGGTGTGTGTGTGTGTGTTGTCCCTGTTGTAGGTGACATCCTTATCACCAATTACTCTCTCTCAGTGTTGTTACGTAATTCTCGTTGGCATTGAATGCACCAGCGCGTGTCATTCGTCTCAGGGCCTCACCCCACATCCTCCCCCACCCCCCTTCCTTAGTTCATCGTTGGGCAAAAGCAGCCCCCCCCCCGCTTTTGTGGCCCCGCGCGGTGTGAGATTGACAATCATTCCAGGGTCGTGGCAAGCAAAAAAAAAAACCACTCCCAAGAGCCATCTACTAAACTACCTGCCACACGGCTCCTAAAAGCCACCCACCTCATTGTCTCCCCAATAAATTCTTCTTATCAACCAATCTCCGGCAACAACTACTGGGTACACACATAACTTCATTAGCTGTACAAACTCATATAGGCCAGAGATTAGGGTGCAATTCATCATTTTCCCACGAGAGATCCGTCTTGTTTTTTTTTCTTATCACAAATGCGCTCTTAAAAAAAAGCTGGGATGTTTGTCTCAGAGATAAGAATATTTTAATTTTTTTCTCTAGGTTCCTTAGAAGTAGTTAAAGGTGAGAGAATGTACTGTAAAATGGGGTAAATTGGAGCAATTTTTTTAGTTTAACCCTTTAACGTCCAACGTGAAACATAAAAACATTGAAACATGCGCTTTTTTATCGCGATTTTTATTCTATGAATTTTTTAGAGAACTTTTCTCACTCAGAACGTCTTCTTTGACCCCTTATGCGTGAATTTGATGCATTTGTAACATGGAAAAACAATTACATTCATAAATAAAAATAATTGAAAAAATAAAATGTTTCACGTTTTGGGTCAGCGTATGACCCAAAAAACCTTAAAGGGTTAACCTTCCGTATGCACTGAGGGGTAGGTGACCGACCCCAGAGCGATATTTTTCCATTAATTCCGCCTTAATCATAAAAAAAACTATTTAAAATTTATTCTTAAATGGTTTTAGGAGTCTATTAAAGCTCATTTAACAGAAAGAATTTGCTTTTTTTGCGAAAAATTCTATGAGGTTGGTTACCTATCCCATAGAAATGCGCATAAGTGTTTTGGTCACAGTATACGGAGTGTTAAAAATACTCAACTTAAGAAGTTATACTGATTATTACTAATTTAGGGTAATTTCGAGTCTACAACGATGAAGGAAATAAAATATAATGAATTAGATTAATAGACTGTTTAGTTACACTCCCTTGAAATCACCCCTTTCTGGTATCATGAAATACTCTTAATTATCTTTGAAATTCATCAAAGAAAAATTATTGTCTCTTATTCCGTTTTTTTTTTAGCCTTCTCTTCTTATTTTTGTCTCAATGACTAATGAAATCATAGATCGTATAATTTTTTTTTAATAGTTTTGAAAGAATGCATTTCACTATACAATTTCCGAGGAATGAAGTAATTATTTCTCACAGAGAGTCGTTGAAAATGTAAATTGAAAAGATAAAGATTGTTTGTGATTGAAGGTCACATTCCGTTGTGCAAATTCCAAAGTAAAACCTTAACTGACTGCGATAGTGATCTACTCTTTCAATATTAATTTCTTAATTGTTAAGAGCTTTAAATGGTTGAAGAGCTCTTTTGACCGGAAACTTCCAAGCATTTCATTGATAAATTAGCTGATTCATTTATCTTATTAACTTCATTTTATTCTTGGAAGAAAATGATTTAATTACTAACATTTAATTCTCTTTCTAACTAAAATTTGAAGGGTGTCTGTGCTGTCTACAAATTTTGGATTATTTTAGAAGCTTTTTGAATTCTTTTTTGTATTGATTATTAAGTCGAATATCTTCCTAAATCCCTAAATATTCCCTGTTCCTACAAAAAATTCTGCGGTGAATTAGGGCATATTTAGTAGAATTTTTAAATCTATAGAGAAATAGAATATTTTAATTTCCTATCGAATATTTTACAGGTAAATTTTAAATAAAACTTCAAGCCTTTTTATGGTTTCAATTTAAAGAAATAGACATTGATTTTTTATTTGCTATAAATTCATGAATTTTCAGACAAAAAAGAATTTATAAAGAAGCTAAAGAAATGATAATTCAGAATTTAATAGATTAAAATTGAATTATTTGAATAATTTTCTTAAATCAATTATACAAGTTCTCTCTTAGTCAGGTGCATGGATGACAAATTTATGGTTTAACAATATTCTACCTACGTACAGCTCTCCAAGTATCTTAAATTAACTTATGAGATTCGTCATGAACATTAATTCTGTCATGTATATAATTTTCTGTGGGGAAATACTCTATAATTACTTATCAAGTAGAATTAGTAGAGTTTCTTAATAATTTGTAAGAAATCTGTGATAAAAGGGAAAAATTCTTTCTTTAGAATTTATCATTCTATTAGTAATTTTGCTAAAATTTTAAAAATAATATAAATCAAGTTTCTTAACAACAACAAAGAAAAACTTCCAACAATGACGTGGTGTGTCAGTTTAATTTACAACGTGTCTCTCTATACAAAAGTTCCCGGAAAGACGTGTTAATTTGCTTTTTCTTTTTCATGAGCTTCTCTTGGTTTCTCTTGAGCAATTTTGTCTATTTGGTGGGTGCGTGTAATTAACTTGCAATTGAGTTTTAAGGTTCACGAGCTGTTTATACAGATACACCACACTATGTGGCGGCTGTCCATCCATCCTGACAACAAGGGGTACAACGTCAAAATACTCTCTAAATGCGCGTTTCATATCTCTCTCTCTCTATCTCTTTCTCTACATACAAAAATTCATATTGATGCTTATTCGATCGTGTTTGCTGATGGATCATCTTTCACGCGATAGTGGTGTGGCCAGCCTGACGATATAATATTGTTCTATGCGGGTGTTCTCCTCCATTGTTATACTATGTGGATTGAGGAGGGAGCCATGTGAGAATTTTCTGCTGAATAGCGTGTGACTCACAACAACCATTTGGGTGTGATGGTGGAAATATTTTTTTTTGTTCAATGAATTTTGTGGGCTTTTCGGATGAGATGAGGAGAGAAACAATTAGAGGGATTAAGCTTTGGATTGGCATTTGCCCCTTCTCTCTCTCTCTCTCTCTCTCTATCTGGTGTATGTACGAATATATTTAATTTTAAAAATAGTTGTTCAAAAATAGTTTTTGATTCTCCTGCAAATGAAACAATACGAATGAAGAAGCCAGAGAGAGTGAGGCTTTTTAACTCTCTCTCTCTTTATTCCTTCGTTAAATACTCTAAAATCTATGTGGCTACTGTACTATTATGTGTTGTGTATCTTATATGTATATAGGTAAACGTCAGGTACGTACACAGAGCTTTTTGGGGGGAGATGGGAAAAGTTTTAAAATCTCTCCAGCAGGATGAAGGTGAACCAGCTGCTGTGATGGAAGGTGTGAGGTTATTTGCAAAATCTCTCTTGTACTCTTCTCCACATATAGGATGGGCTGTGGGTGGGTGGTAGAAGGGTTTATGCTTCAACTCTTTGGGATTTCGATTGGTGATTTGTTAGGGTATTTTACTGGGATGACTTCCCTTTTATAGATTGTCTCCCATCCTCGTATATACATATGTAGTACATAAAACCATTGAATTGGGAAGATTCCACAAAACAATTGTGCAAATGTAATTGTTTCACTCGTCATTCCACGCCATCGTCTTTTTGTTTCATGCATTTTCATATTTATTCCCAAATTGTTTTGCACGAGAATACTCTCTCTCTCTCTTTCTGTCTGTGTCTCAAAAGGTATTTTATGTGACATTATTTACAATTTGGTGGAGGCAGAATTTTGTTGCAACAACAAAAGTCATCTCAAAAGTGCAGACATACTTTTCTTCTTGGCTTTTCCAAGTCATGAACAACGCTAACAAAAACAACCTCCTCCCCTTAACACCCCCCGCAATTGCTCTTGCTGCTGTTTTGTTTCTCTCTCTCTCATTCTCTTTTCGCTGTATTTGGGGAATTAAATTGAAAAGGAGATTCAATTTACATGCGGCATTTTAAAATAGATATTGCCACATGAATGTGGATACATCTCCTCTCCGCAACTATTTCTGGTATTCTCGTATATAGTTGGGTGGTTTGTATCACTCCTTGTTAAATGCCTCTGTCTGTCGGAAGTTGGGGAAGAGATCGCAGAAAAGTGTACACCAGGGTGCTTAACTTTTGTTTCTAGGGTTGATGCGAATACATTTTCCTTACTTTTCTTTACTTTTGCTCCTCAATTATGGAAATTTAAAAGAATAAATTGTTTTAACAAAAGTAGCACAACATTAACTTTTCAAATTAGGTCGCTTTGTTTGCAAACTTTTTTTTTAGCATAAGGGATCGGCTTAAGTTTTTTTTAAACCAGGCCCCAGATTTATAACATGAGCTTAAGTTTTATAATCGAGGTCTTTCTATTAAGCTAAATCTCAGTTTTTTTAAGTTAAATATCAAGTTCTTTTAAACTAGACCGACTAGATCTAATTTTTTTAAACTGAGCTTAAGTTTCTTAAATCATGCTGAGATAGGGTTAATTGTACTCTAGACCTAACCAGTTTGAAATATAAAAACCTTAAAAGCTTCATCTTAAACAATTGTAAGGAAAATTGTATAAAACCTCAAAAAAGGCAAATTTAACTTAAAAAAAAACCTCAACCTGACTTAAGAAACAAAGTTAAGCCGTTTATTAAGCCAGGCATTTTTTTTTTAACCAAACCTTAGTTCCTTTAGGTCAGACTTTTAAGAAGCATTTAGGTTTAGTTTAGCCTGATCTAACCTTAATATCTTAAAAGCCTGACCTTAAAAAAATTTTCAGTCAGGTATTGGTTAGCGTCACGTCGGTTGTACTCTTTCCTAATTAATTAAGTAATAAAGTAATTCAAGTCTACAACAAAAGCCTTGCTTAAAATCTTAGGACTGACTTTAAAAAATTAAACATGGTTTAAAGAAAGCTGTAGTCTAATTTTAAGAAGTTTATTTTGGTTTAGAAAAAATCAGATCAGACTTAAGACGATTTTGATTGATCTAAAAAAATGAAAATTCCTAAATTACATAGTCTATTAAAACCGCGTGACCCGGAGAAATTACTCCTAAACCCGTAATAAACGATAAAAATTATTTTCCGCTTTCAAACTTATTTTGTTTTAGTTAGATAATTTTGTTGGTACGTGTAGAGAGAGAGCATTGAACAATTAAAATTGTGTTATTTCGATGGTTGATGGTGTAAATAGTTTTGTGTTGTCGTTCTCATTGGTTGTGGAAGTCACTTCTTCTTGTTTGTTACTCCTTCATCCCCTGATGCGCCTCTTCTCCGGTCAAATCTATATGTATATTTTCTGCTTGACTCTTTGGGTGTTGTTTCACATTCAAGATGATGATGGGCAGGTTGCCAGGGAACATGGCATACACATAAAATTCATACCCATTGGTCAAATTACTATTTTGCACACAAGCATCGCAATTGAAATTGAATTTGCTGCTTTTGCAATGAAAATAGAGAGAATGGAAAAATTTTTCACGAGAATGGCAAAATTTAATTTTGTACTTTGAAGAATGTCCTGACAACTTTTCGGGGATGCTCTTTTGAATAAACTATTTTTTTTTTGTGTTTGTGTGGAAATATTGATGGTTTCTGCAGATGCATTCGATATAGGGGAAGATTGATTGATAATCTCCCCCAGATACTTTGGAGATTTTTTTTCTTTAGGGGAAAATTTTTATTGGAAAAATTATGAGAATTATTTAATTGCAGAAAATTTATTTTTGAACATTTTAGAATAAATAATTCTCTAATTTATTGTAAAGTTCTAGTCCTATGAAAATAAAATCAAGGATTAGTTCTAGATTCCTCTATAGGCTGTTTAAAAATTTCTTTAACGATTTAAATGAATTTATTATGTACGTGAAAAAAGGAAAATTTAGTGAAATAAACCCCTTGATTTTAGCTGTGATTTTTTGTGTGTTATTGCATTAGCAATCGATTAAAACTATTTTCACATTAGCATCCGCGTTTTTTTCTCTCGCCACCTCCTCCTCCTCCTCCATTCAATGGGTCTGTAATAAGCACAAACTAAACACCACATAAAATAACATATATATGTAGCTGTGAGGTGTGTGGAGAGTTAGAATGAGGAGGAGGTATTAGATGAAGTGAGAGAGAGAAAAAAAGTGAACTACATAATTTTCTTCCTTTCAGTTTGTTCTTGTTGAATATTTCACAAATATCTCCAATGTTTACCTTCATCGAAATCTCTCCTTCACTCAAAAATATAAGGTATGGGTGGTTTGGGTGCTGCTGCTTCTTCTGCTGTGCTATATAGGAAATGTGAGGCGAGAGTTGATTCTTCTTTTTTTTTTCTTCATGGCACCTCTCTCGTAAAGAAAATAAGAAAAGATACGAGAGATGTGTGAAGAAAAATTGAAGGAGTAAATTGTGAAGAGAGAAGTAAAGAAGAAAAAAAAAACGAAGCAATTTAAAGAGTTACCAGACACTGAACACGCGGTGTCAATTAGAAGGAGGGGAAGTTTTTAGCACAAAAAGACCATTGATATATACATGTAATGTATGTAAAAATAAATATTAAAATAACTTTTTCTCATACAACAACAAAAAGCCGTATGAAAAAAAAAGTTCAATTTGAACATTTTTTTTCTCTCTCCACTTTAGCTCGGGTATAAAAAGATTGCGAGCTATTGTAATCGATGACGTAAAAGAGATTTATAATAAAATTTTCATTCTAGAATAGTGATTTCTTTTGGTGCATAACCAGAAATTACTGGTCAAACTGACTTTCACTGCTTTGAGAAATTTTTACTTTTTCTTTTTTTTTCATAAACAAACTCAAAAGCTATTTTATTCACCAACCAAATGACGACAAAACCTCTTTTACACCGCTGGGCTCTTTCTCATTTTAGCATCATCATTTAGCCAGGGAAATTTTCTATTAAGTTTTTAGAGTAAAAGATAATCAATGATTTGACCTCTATTGGAGAGGGTGTTTTTTTCTCTTCAAAACATCTTGTGAATTCTAGGAACAACTATTCCACAAAATCTTGATCTTAATCTAAATCTCTTTGTAACTTCATTTGAGAGAAAATTCTAAAAGGAGACATAATTTTTTTTCCCATCAAGAAGTTTATTCTACATATATGACAGGAAATTCGATAAAAATTCATTTGAAAATCTCATTTTTATACAAAGAATAGAAAATGTTCACATCCTTGAATGTTTTCACAAATGTATAAGAATTATAAATAGGAAAAATTGAGAGCACATTTCTCCAAGGGTATAATGTATTGATATATAAATATAGGTCTCGATATATGTATAAAATTCACATCCTTCCTCGCGAAAAGCGATTCCCCTGTGTCCGTTATATAAAAAGGGTTTTTTCTGTTGCCTGTGGATGGAATGGGAGAGAAAATCTTTGACAATTTGATTGAAACTCCTTCCGGATGAATTTCGCATGAATTTTCTCCTTCATCTGACTCTGAGGTGTGTGTGTGTGTGTGTGAGTTTTGTGGAGAGGATAAAAGAATGTTGCGTGTCAATTGAATATCCTCTTTTGCATTTTTCACCACACACACCCCTCTATCCTCACAGGCCAAGGGGAGGGTGGATTTTTTTGCTACTCTCCCACAACAAGGTGTAAATATCTCATGAAGAATCATTGGAATTTTTTTTTCTTCAACAATTTTGTGTCACTTTCGTGTGAATATTGCATTAACTTTAAATACAGTATACATATTAGAGTACACACCATGATGTTATGGTGTATTTTTGGAGGTTATTTTCATTGAAAATTGTTAGTAAAAAACATGTTAATGTAATTAAAAACTATTTAATGTACTATATTACATAACATTACAGCACACGAAAAGGACTTTCAACTTGAAAAACGTTTTTTTTTTAGTGACTTTTCGCGTTTATTCTAATTATGTTATAGTTTATAAATATATTTTAGAAAGGAGAAAATAATTTACAGTTTAAAGACTTTAATCGAGCAAATTATAAAAGGATTTAATATGTTTTGTGATATACTATATATTTTTCGAAGGGGTTATAAATGTGTTTGCCAAAAAATTTTTGGCGCTTCGTTATACCTCATTTAATTTCAAAACTAACTGTGGGAAAATGTAATCTATTTCCCAACCGAGTGAAAGTGACCTTTTTTGTGCATAATCAACTAAAAGTTTTTCAATTTAATTAATTTATTTTTAGATAATTTAATGTTTTAATAAAATATTGTACAATATAAATTGAATTCCCAACAGTTGGTAGATGTAGATTTTGTAGATTTGCTGACGTCCTCCAAGTAGTGCTGGGGATCACTGAGCCTCTAAGGCCCTTCGTATCCCTCAAGGCGGTATGACACCCCCTTGACTGTTACTTGGATTAGTGGGTTTGGGTGGGCATCTTTATGGAGTCATTATCATACAACCATAAATCAATCCAAAAACTTCCAGAAAGCTAGGAGAGTGTCTACCTTAAGTTCGGCAACACTTCCCAGATTCAATCAATTCCCAGATAATTTAATGTTTTAATAAAATATTGTACAATATAAATTGAATTCCCAACAGTTGGTAATATGAAAGAATTTTATGTAGGCACATAAATTCTTTACTATCACGAAAAAAATTGCAGATTCATCCCTTAATTTTTTCGTTGTTGTTACTCTTTTATGCACAAAAAAATATAGATTGTGGGGTTGCAAGAATTCTTCTTAAAGCATTAAGAACATGAGAATTTTCCTTTGTGCAAAATTTCCAAGGCATTCAGAGGAGTCAAGGAGTCTCTCTCCATCTCACTCGTTGTTTTCTCTTTTAACTCAATATTTATCCCCTCAAAGTCGTTGTACTTAAAATTACTCTTTCTCTCCAAGTTATTTTTTTTGCCTTTTTCTCCGGGTGTCTGGCTAAATATTTTCTCTTTTGTGAATTTTCTCTCTCTTTTGGTGTTCTTCTGTGAGTTATATATGTGTCAGCATTTGTTGGAATATTGTTTTTTTTTTTCTTCATTGCTTTCTCACAGCTACGACCCCCATATCGTCTCCCCGCGTGACCCCCATACAAGACGCGGCGCAAAGAGAGAGAGAGAGAGAGAGAGAGAGAGAGTGAAAAAAAATGAGGGTGAAATATCATGTCTCCTCTAAATATGGGTGTCAACATGAAAATCTTATTGTTGGGCTGCTGTTGTTAAGCAACTCACACAATTGTGATAATAAAATTGTGTACCATGTGTAATTCCAGAAGAAAAGACGCGCGCGGGGGAGACGACGATGGGAGTGAGGAGAAAAAAAAGTCATACACTCTTTCGGATAAGAAAATTGTATATGACGTGGAATGGGGCACGAAAAAAAAATAATAAAACGAGTACAGCTAAAAGGGGGTAACCAGGGAGGGGAGGGGAAGGCACAGATGGAGTACTATACAAGAGCCTTTAGCACTAGAATTGAAATATAAATTACTAAAAGTCTATCTTATCGCAGAGGATTGCTATGAGAGGCACTTGACTTACAAAATATAATTCACTCTGATAACAATATATAACAATCTGACTTTTTTTTATCATTTTTTCCTTTGCCTTCAAGCTATACAATTTAGCCAACCATGCACACACATGAAGATGACAAAATTGTAATTTATCTCTCATTTATGACTGACGGATTCCATTCTAAAAGGAATTTCGTACTAGTTTCATACAACAATTATATCTTAATATTAATAAATAGCAAAATGGTGGTTGTAAAGAAAATCTCTTCGTCGTGTGCAACAAATTCTAAGAGAAAATTTGTGCAAAATTTAATGTGCAAGACAATAAAATTAATATGCAGAATGATTTTGAATAGAAGACAAGGATGAGGGGTTGCCTTGGGCGGGATTATGCACGCGAAATGAATATAAAATCTCCCTCTTCGACATGTGAAAAGAGCAAGAGATTTATTTAACGCAAAAAGGCAAAATATGGGAGGTATTGGGTGGATATGTAATGTGTTGTGGTAAAGGAGAAAAATTGATATTGCAGCACATGAAGTATAATCTACTTTTCAAACCCCCAATGCCATTCAGCAATAATATTTTCTGTTGCTATATACAATTGTATAGTGTTGGTAATAAAAAAAAATATACTACTTGAACATCTCAAATCATCAAAAAATTGCGAATGAGTGCAAAATTCATGTATGGGTATAAAAAAAAATTTGCTAAAAGCGCAGAGAGAAAAGAATGAAGGATTTTGCCACACTCTGGCAAAAATTGATTTATTTTGACGATTCTGTGTTTAATTGCTAATTGGTTTTTCTTTCCCAAATCAACAATGATTCGCTTTGCATATACATATTTAATTTTTATTACATATTATGTTTTCTGTGTGAAAAGGAAAATTATTTTGAAAATAAAATGATTTGTTGGCAACATTTTCCCCAAATTCAATTTAAGTTTATTGTGAGCAATTTGCTTTGCCATTGCTTTTCTTTTATTAATAGTAAGACATTGTGGAATGTTTTGTGTAGCATTCAATAGATGGCGAAACCGATATTTTACAAAATAGCCTCATTTTCATGCGTTTAAAAACTTTATTTTCCTTCTAAGAAATATGAAAAGTTTGCAAAATTTTCAAATTTATCTCTTGTTGGAAAATCCCCAAACATTCCGTATTTCTTCTCTAAATAATGATAATGACCAACTGACTCATTAAGCAATTTTATATGCGAAAAAGTATGTATATTCAGCAGTATTTAAACAGTGAAGGAACACATATTTGCACATGATTGACCATTTCCTATTGTCAAATATAATAAAAACCCATGTTTGAGGAAAATATTTGGAAAATGTATGCAAAGATTACAAGAAAAAATTCCAGAAAATTTCCATAAGAGGAGACCAAAGTATCACAGAGAGAAATATTTTTCATTGAGAGAGAATTTGAAACATTTTATGGGGTTTATCTTATAGGGTGAATTGACAGGCTTGTAAAATTCTATAAATTCATACTACATATATGGAAGAAAATTGAGGTTTATTTTTTTTTAATCAAACCTGATTTCCTAGAATTTTTTCTTTGGAATTTTCAAGAAGTTTTCTTTCAAAATTGGGCTTTATTCAGCGACCCTTGAAACCCTTGAAATTCGCTTGAAATCTTTAAATTTTAGTACAAAATTCAAAGACTTTAAGGGTTTCTTGGTCACTGAATAAGGCTCATTGTCTAGAAAAGTCAATTTTTTAACCAAAAATTCTTGAAAATTGATTGTAAGATGGTTTAAAACTTTTCTTATAAACAATCATTTTCACTTTTATTAAAATGAAAAGTTGTTATGCTTCAAAGGACATTGAAGCTCAAAAAAATTTATTTTTGACTTTAAGATTTTTTGCGTCTAGAAAATTTTTATTTTTACATTGAATTTTAAGCAGAAATTATATATTTTATGTGTTCGTTATTTGAAACATTCTATTGAAGCTTTTTTTTTGTAGTGTTTTCTCCCTCACCAATGGTAAATGCCCTGAAATAACCTTTTTATCGTTCTCAAAGCGAGAATTTAGGGGGTAGTCGATTGGTTTTTTATATACATACAACACTGACTAAGAGAATGATGAGTGACTATTTTTTTTGTTGATCAATGCACATTTGCACATTTAGGAGAATGAGAGAGACGTATAGTGGGTGAAAGATTATGATGTGAAACCCTGAAATATGATGATGAATAAATAGTGCGAGGGTGGACGAAAAGATGATGCAAAAAAGCGAAAAAAAAAGAGATTAGAGATTTTTTTGGGCGGGGGTGGAAGGTAATTGACGAGATGAACTTTTCATACAAAATATATTCTACTCTTGGCGCAGACATTGCCCTCTGAATGAGTGTCTAATATGCTGCCTAGTTTTTTTTTTACCCTTGATGATCTCTCTCACTCACAGTCACTATGTACATAAAATTGGAATGACCTGAGTGATGGCGAATGGGGGTGGCAGGAGGAGTGTGAAGGGGGCTGGAAGGAAAAAAAATTAATGTGGTGTGACTGCTGCGGTCCGCTGACCATGTTGTGAGATATGGGGGTTTGATAAGAAAATGAGCCAATATATAGAAATCTCTGCGCAACTATTCATAGCACAGAGAGAACGATTTTTCGTCTTGTTGACCATTTTGGGTAACTATATACTGTATATGTTACATTTATGTATGTAATGTAGACTTTTAGGGGGAGGGTGGAAAAATATTTATTCATGGTACACGGTTTGAAAATTATTATTTATTTATACCTTAATATTTTGCTTAATGATCTTCTCAGACGATTACGTGTTGACACTGTGTTGTGGAATTTTCTCTTTGGGGCATTTTTTATCAAGATTTTTCCGTGTGGAAAATTTATTTATTTATTTTTTTTTATAAAATGCAACGGAAACTTGGGGTTATTGAGGCGAATTTTTCTCTATTTTTGACCCTTCGCAAACAGATGTTTCTGAAATAATCTTAAAATCACATGGAGTTGGAACAATTTTTATAAATTTACTTTATGACAAATGTCTTCTTATTTATTTCCTCTTGAGTGCATTTGAATTCTCAAAAATAGAACACAAAGAAATGTAGCATCTATGCCTTGAAAAATGCTAAAATGGCATTAATTCTTCAATGCACAGAGAAGAGAATACAAAAAAAATCATGAATAAAGAAAGTTATTTTGAGGCTCTCCTCTGCCCTAAATTGTATTAAGGATTAGATGGGATATAGTCTTAGATATTTTGGTAAAGGATATTCCTCCTGTATTTATGTATATTGATACCACCCACCCAACATAATATACATAAAATGTTGCATTAAAGGTGTGAGACAATGTACAATGTGTGAACTCTTCCTCTCTCTGACATGCAGCAAAAGGAGGATATAAAACAAATAATCTGTACTCAACGGTCTACATTGGGCCACCGTATGTAAATGTGGGTCAACCTTTTTCAATAACCTGCACTGTATCGATAAGTGAATCCATACAGTGGATGAAAGATGGTGAATTAATTGAAAAATATAGCAATTTCATTGGGAGGCATCATGTGAAGGATGAAAATTCCTATGTACTCACCGAATCTGATATTGAAGGTATTGCACATTGTACAGAAAAAAACAAATGTTTTATTAAAAAAAAAATGATGATGATAAGTTCTTCAATGTTTAAAAGCTTTTTATGTTTTATATCATAATGATATAATTATTTATTTCAACTTGTTGCTCAAGAGAAAATATTTTTTTCTGGTTAAGACAATTAAAAAAAAAGAATAATTTTCACGTTAAAATTGGACCTTTTAAACATGTTGATGTTGCATCAACAACAACTTTTCAATATTATTTTCCCATAAAATCATATTTTCATTTTAAAGGATAATTTATGTTGGTTTATGTACAGTTCATACAATAAATACATTTAGAATAAAGCTGATATAGAACTTTTCCTGTGCCCAGGCGAGCTTTTCCTCTTTCTCACGCATAAAATAATAACTGAGAAGAGAAAAAAATGATGTTTATAATATAAATTCTCCATTAATGCACTTTTATGGTAGTACCAGACGGTAAAGATATGCTTACCATCGTCTGAAAGACATAGAAGAGAAAAAAGAAAAAAAATCTGTCGTGGAAGCATCAGAAGAATTTTTTTATACATATTAGGTAGGATAGTTAAATTATTCTAGACTGCAACAATGTTTAAAAAAAAAAAAGTTGCATGTGAAGAAAAATTATGAATAAGTTGAGGAATTTATTTTACAAATTCCCTCTCTTTCTTTCATATTTTATCTATTCGATTTTATCGTTTTTTTTTCTATCTGAAAAAGTAAAAAAGAAAGAAAGAAAAAAAGGTATGTTGTAGCGCCTTTGTAGTTAAGAATGCAATGAATCTTAAATGCATTTTTAATCATGTTTACGTATGGGTTAGACCGGATGTGGGAGAAAATAAACTTTCAATTTTTAATTATCTTTTAACAACAACTTCATCGGACGCCAGACATTGGTATTCTCTCCAAACACTCTTATATGGTGCTAAGAGGAAGGAAGAAGCAAAAAATAATTTTCTCATATACACAGCCGAGGCATGTAAAGGGGAAAATGTTTATCTATGCAAATTTAATGGAGAAAATCCTCTGATGTTTAGTTAATTAATTAGATGTGGTTGCTCTATGGCTGAAAAGGGTTATTAATGGGATGAAGCTTCTTATAGGAAATTTTCTTTCACGAAAGGATTTAATTTTTAATTCTTTTCTAAAAAATCTTTACTAATATAAAAACTTTTTTGTTTAAATTGGCGTAAATTTTTCATGCATGAAAGATGAAAAGAAAACACAAACGGAAGGGCTTCCGTAACTGTATTAAAACTATATAAGAATGAGTCACATGTAGTGTTTACTTAATAATGTCAGAATTTTGTATGAGAAAATCCAGAGAGGAAGAGAATTTTCTCAAGAATTTTCGCAAGTTGAAGGGAAAATCTTCGATGGTTGGGTAAGAAGGTGCGAGGATACTTTAGATAGTCGGTGATAAGAGATGTTAAGAAATATGTATATACATAGAAAGGAAATTTGCAAACTCAGGAAAATGGGGTTGTGTGCACAAAAAGAAAACTGTGGGAAATTGCTGGAAAATACACATAAAATATAAATATATATAAAAAGGAGATTATAACGAGAATAATAACCTTGTCTCACATTAAAAAAAAATCTATAGGTAAAAATGAAAAATTTCATTCCAATTTAATCTCAATCTTTAATTTGCAATTAAAACCATGTCACGAGCACTCCAATGCACTCAGCAGATAGACAAGCAAACAAAAAAAAGAATTAAATGATTTTTTTAAAGCACATATGTGAAGAGGAAAAAAGAAAGATCCGCGAACTGAAGGGGGGTTGAAAAATAAAATGAATAATGCAAATTTTCTAACTGAGAGACACATTGAGAATATTTATCACATTATCACATTTATTACCAAGTTTTCTCTGCTTAACGATAATCCTGCATTAGTCCCGGGGAGAACATGTCGTCAGCACTGACACATACTCTCTTTCTTTCTTCTTTCCTTTCCATCACAACCCATTATTTATTTTCGTCCTTAAGACCATCTATTAATAATTTTCAGACGAGGGACAAATTCATTCATCCTTTTCTCAAGATTTTCTTCACCCCTCCCCCTTTCTTCACTCATCAAAAACCCACCCGCGTGACTTTCTCTTTTCACATCGTGTGTGTGTCTACGGTGTCCTCGTGCAGCGGAAGTTGATGGATTAAACGAAGGGGGGAAACTTCAATGACAAATCATTTCCATTCGATTTAGAATTTTGTGAGACAAAAAAATTATATAACCCCAAAATTGGGTTTAAATTGGAAAAGAAATTATCTTCGGAAACAAGAAAGATTTTTTTTTCGTGAAAAAAGGAAAGTTTAAAAGGAAGTTTAAGGGGGAAGAAAAGTTACAGGAATGAAAGTATAATGCATAGGGATTTACAGGACTAAAGGGATTCGCGGGATTCAAGAAGAAATATCTGTGAGATTTATAGGGTTTTTTTTTTAAATTCGCGAAGAGATTCTTCGTTTGAAAAGAAAAATAAATAGAAATTAAATTCTATATTTTTTCTAGACTGAAAAACACATGATAACATAACAATGTAAATTAATAAGGAACAGTGTTGGAATATTTACTTAATTCCAACTTTATTTACATAGTACAGAAACTTCTATTTGTACTAAATTTACCTAATTTAATTCTCATACAAGTTCACATGAAAAGGATACTCACTTACTAACAAATTAAGAGTCTATTGTTCACTTGAAATAAAGATAATGCCGGTGCTAATCTATTTGGATGCACCTGGTTAGGCTTGTTGCAATGTATTAATGGCTTTGTGAATGGAGAAGGAAAGAAAAAAAAAGAGCGAGAACTAACAAAATTTATTATCTTACACTGTTGGTAAGCGAGCGAACCAGCACGTGTGTTGGAGAGAGGAAAATGCAAAAGTTTCAAGTGGGTAGAAAATTAGAGGGAAAGTTCTATGCTAGTTTTGGTGAAAGCACAACATAACATTGTGTGGAATAATATGCGGAGTTGTCTGTGTATATATATTTTAAAACTTAATGGTTAAAATTTAACAATAACTAATTGATGTTTCTCTCTTCTCTCTCTCCTCTCTTTCTTTCTTTATTATTTTTTTCTTTTGGAATTTCTTGTTTTTTTTTTTGGGAAAATTTTCTTTTCTTTGGGGGAAAAATTTTGTGAAAAAAAAACTCTGTGCGTTGATGGTAAAATACAACCATCTGGGATGGATTGGTTTGGGTCAAGAAGATGGTGAGAATGTAATTCAGGCAACATTGGGGGTGAGTCAGGCACAACCATGGCACGAAGGGAAGTACCAGTGCAATACACTTCATCCGAATTATCACTATTTGCGAGTCGTGGTGAATAGTGGTGGTGGTGGCGGTGGTATGGGTGGAAAGTGGGAGGATTTGCATAGACATCGTCAGCGGGAGAAGCATGGGAAGGCAAGGACAACGTCGACGACGACGATGGCCGCCGAGATTGATGTCGTGGCGTCGCAATTGACGTCGTCGAGGCCGGCAACGACGACACAAGAGCTGGACACTGAGGATGGTACCACCAGTGAAACTAGTAATGATGATGTCGACAGTCAAATTGACGCCGGCACGAGTACGACTGGGAATGGGATGGATGCCGAAGATGCGGATGAACGTGAAGAGGAGAAAGTAGTGGTGGAGGCGGATGATGGTGAAGATGGTGCAGAAGAGGAGGCCGATTTGGAGGAGATTGTGGAGAGAGTGAATAATGGCGACGACGGAGTAGACGATGATTTAGTGGTTGATATTGAGGATGATGGGGGAAATGGGAGGAAAATTGAGATGGAAAATGTTCATGTCAATGAATTAGGTGAGGATATATGGGGGGTATCTACTGCTGTGAGTGAGACAACACACCGCAATCTCATACCCATTGCGATACTCGATGTGGTTGAGGAAGTTATTGAGAAATTATCGATGACATCATCCACGGCTCGTGCCATCACTCACGGAAGTGAGAGTGATGTCAGAGGATACAGCGGGAAGGTGATGACGATGACGACGACAAGAGTGGATTCAAATCGTGTGGAAAATACTTCTGGGAAGAAGGCACAATGGGGCAGCACACGTGGGATGGAGCCCACTGTGGTGGGCATCATTGCTGAAAAAGATAAACAACTGGAGAAAATTGTCAAGAGCAAGGGTGAGAGATTAATCATCATCAAAAGAACATCTTACACACAGGGTGGTCTTATTTTTCGTCAAGGAAAAAAAATCAATTTTTTCTCTAAAAATTGTGGGTCAAAAAAAAAGAGAATTCTTCCCATAAAGCGTTAAATAGGAAAATAAAAAAAAATCTTTAATTCTCTCTTTGATGAAAGAGAAGAAAATTCCAACTGTTGGTTTGACTAAAAAAAATCTTTGAATTTCCTCTGCAATATATTTTGCCATTTTATTCGGGAAAATTTAATCATACAATTGACGAGACCTGCAAGAGGGACACCCTGTGTGAAAGTTTTCTCCAAAATATACAAATAGTTGAGCTTGAAAAAAAAATCTACATATGTATGGTGTCTTCCCAGAAAAAAAATCATCTACAGCAAAAAAGATTGGAAAAGAGAATCATAAATATGGGCAAAAAGTTGGAAATCACATAAAACCCCCATCTCGTCTTCCTTCCTCCCCTCAAAGCTTTTCTTCTTTTTTTTTTCTTCTTCCAGCATCGCTCATGTTTTTTGATTGAAATTGTTTATTTTCATGAATTTAGTGCATTTTTTTGATTAATTGTTCCGCATTAAAAAATAATATTTATAGCATAGCTGTGCTATTTATATAAACTATCTTACAAACAAAATGTTATTTTTATAAAATAGTCTTTTGTACATATTTATAAGCAGCAATCTTCCTTACTATTATTACAATAGTTTCATACTTTGTTAACAACTCTGCTATCGAATGAATTTTGTTAGTCAATTTATTCTAATTCCCTTTTTGTGTTTTTTTTTATTAGAATTAATTGGTTTGTCTGAAAAGTTTCCTCTTCTCATAGTCAATTTGTCTCGTCACTTTGAAATATCTATTGCTTGCGGGGCTCTTCTTGATGTTGTGTAGCATTCCCAACATCATTGTGTGACCTCTCTCGATTGATTTTAATTGATTGGAGCGATGGGGAGACACAAAAAGTCGACTCATTTCACTTGAGCAGCACCCACCACCCCCTACCCACCGCTATGTGTTTCTTCCTCCTTTTTAAAAGCAACATCGATAGTCATTGAGAAGAATGAAGACAAAACTTCTGTGTGCGTGTATTTATATGCTATGTGTGGATGTTTGCTGGGAGTTGATAAAAAATTAAAAATTATAAACTCTTTGTTAAAAAAAAATCTGAATTTTTCTTTGTCAAAAGAATTAATTTAATTTTTTAACCTAAATTGATCTATTAATAATTTTAATTTTATAAATAAAAAAATTGCCTCACCCTGTGCTCCTCTCTCGCTATATATAATACGGCAAATATGTCCTCCATCCATTGTACTTACTAAAATCAATCAATCAGTATAGGTAATTAATTGATAAATGTTCTAAATATATTAATAAAAAGACCAATAAGGCGCGCAATATGAATGGGGGTCTATTTGAGGGGGTGGCATGGGGGTTGTGTGCAAGGCGCACACGGGCGGGGGTAACTGACCAAAGAGGGATAAAAGTAGAGAAAAAAGCTCGAAAATAAATTAATGTTTGTAGTTCACTGAATTCCTCCGTGTCTAGTTGTTTGCCTTCCACTGGTTTTACTATACCTATATATATTGAAGGAATGTCGGAGCATCGACACAAATTCCACATCATAAACTTGAAGCAGTTTTACTTTTAATTTATGGATTTTTTTCCACTTCTCCCCTTACCATTCTTTTATTCTTTTTCATTATTTTAACACAAACACGTTCATCGGAGTTAATAGAACAGCTGAAAGCTTCTTCTTTTTTTTTCGTATTTCCATTGAATTTATCGATGGGTAATCTAGAGTGGAAATGGATACCTACATTTTATATATGTAGGTAACAACCTATAAAATCATTTGGAAAATAGAGAACGGCTGCTGTGAGGGAAAGTGATTTTTTGTACATATGCGGACTTCCCGTGTGACGCCCTGCAAAAGGAATATTGTCGGCTATTGCCTCATTTTTCCGATTTTTCCTTCTCTCTCTCTCTCGCACTGTCTCTCTCTGTGTGTGAATTGCAAAATTGACGGAGAATCATTGGGGAAATGCTAAAGTGCTACAATCGATGGCTCTTGCAGCATTCATTGAAACATTTAGTTTGTGAGTTGGAGGAGGGAGTGAGGTATATATCCTACCCTACATAGTGCGAGTGTTTTAAATTGCAAAACAAAACCTTGAAGATCTACAAGTGTTCTAATTTGCAAGAATTATTTGTTGAATATAAAAGTGATTGGACTTCTTGATGAGATTCACGCCGCTGTCATTGTATTTAATTTTGATCTACTTTATGCTGTTTTTTTTATTGAAAGAAAATATTTCAGAAAATTTATTAAACTTCTTTCTAAGAGTTAAGACGTATAAACTTCTTTTCTTGATGTTAATTTTTTAATGCAAAAAAAAAATTAATTCACTATGAAAAGCGTCTCAGTAGGATAGCCACACATTGTGAAAAATATTAAAGAATTATAACTTTTATAATAGAGTTTTTCTTTTCAGTGCCAACGCGTCATGAAGAAAAAAATGGATTTTTTCATTTATATTCATCAAAATTTTAAATGATTTTTTTTTCGCTTGAAAAATCAAATCTTTTTCTCTATAAAACAATTAATTCATTAAACATTGAATGAAGACAAACAACTATAAATTGAAATATTTAATAAAGTAATTAACAATATACCTAAAACTTTGTTAAGAAAGGAAAATTTTCTTTTGAGAGAAAGAAAATAGAATTTCAAAAAGAAATCTGACAGGACATATCGGGGATTATGTATAATGTAAAAGTTTTCCTTTTTCTTTTTGTCTGTCAAAAATTTCCAACACATGACTCATATGTATTGTACATAAGTTGTTGACAAGATCTCAAATTTCTCCTCGACTATACTACATACAACCCCTTTTCTTAGGGGGGATGGCGTGCCGAAAAGTTCAGCACCCAATGTCTTAAGTGGTCGAAGAGCCCCAACGATTGTATGTGAGGGAGCAAGAAATGTGGATGATTTTCTCTTTGAGGAGGATGTATCGACGAGAAGGGGGGATGTTTTGGGTAAATATTGTACTACTATATACATACATGTGTCTGTGTACATAGTTTTGGCCAAAAAGATGTGGCTAAACGAGAAGAATAGAATGGAGAGGGAGTGTGGAGTGGGTGAGATTGAATTGAATTCACAAGATTAAATTGATGAGAAAAAGTTAATGTGTGACCATCAATTGGGGGTAAATCGCCTTGCCCGATGAAATAGAATTTGCTTACATTTAGGTCATTAAGTTTGCAATATCCATCAAAAAAGTAGAGGAGGGGTGGGAAAGAAGGGATTGATTTTTGCTTTTATTGATTTTGTTGAAAGCTTTTTGGTATTCTTATTACTAATGTTTGCTCCAAGGTTTGATTTAATTTCAATTAAAATTAATTAAATAATTAATGTAGTCATCATCAATTGGCAATGCGTCCACCGCTGTCTCAGTACTGACTACCGAAGCTCTAGCGCAAGAGCTAGAGCGTTCTTTTCTATTTCTCTCCAAACAAAAAGCATTTTCTTTGAAAGTTTTCTTTGAAAATTCTTGCCAGAAGGATTGAAAAAAAAACCTTTCAAGGTAGAACGGCCATTTCAGGTTTCTTTGCCAAAAGAGAAAAAAAAATGGCATGTATTGTGAGGAGTTTGCTTCATTTCTCCTTTCTTACCTATATACCTCCATTTCCTTAATTTTGCGCAACAATATAAAAAGGAAAAAAGAAAGAGTGAAAGGCCATTCATCGCAAAAATAAATTATAACACGAAATTTATGTTTTACGCATCATTATTATGTATTTTGCCAATTAATATAAACCATTATGTATGTAGGTATATATGCTGTATATCCAAAATGGAAAGAAAGAAGTCAAGGACTTTGTAATGGGAACTTATAGAAGAATTTGATGAAGAAGAAGAAGAAAAAAAAGTTATAAGTGATGAAAGGATGAAAGTATATTTATTAATTGTGGGTGTGTGTATGTGGTTAGAGGATAATATGTTTGATATGTGGATGAAGGCAACTTTCACCTAAATATTCCACTAACTATACTATACATATAATGCTATATATGTATGCTATTTTATGTAGGTATTTAGAAGCGTCTATTTTTCGTGTGCCATCCACATAATTATAATTTTGCGGAGTAAGGGAAGTTCCAATGGCCAAACCTGTGAATCACTCTCGCACATTAATTTATCCACTGAAATTTGTTGTGTGATGTGTGTTGCTCATAGGGGGTTGTTTCGAGTTATATACATAGCATGGTGGTAATGTAGTTGAGTGAGAGTGAGAGTTTATTTCATACAAACCAGGCAGTTGGAATCACCCAACCTCAACTAAAAACCCCCATCCTCTTCTTTCTCCCACAGTAAGCACCCACAAAATAGCATTATGGGGGTGTATTTTGTATTAAAAAAAAAAGAAATGAGAAGTAAAAAGAGAGACAGGTGGGTGCGTGCTAACTTCGTGACGCGATTAAATAAATTTAATTTACTTTTAGTTTTTCGAGGATATGTTTGAACTTTGTGTGGTGTGGCACTTTTAATGACAACGTGTCCAATTAATATAGATTATCCATGTGCTTAGGCATATATTCTTCATACATAAATATAGAATGTGGGTGGGAAATTCCATTGACCATAGTTCGATGATGTCCTTGATGCTCTATCCTGTATTCATATACATATATATTCCATCCACTATATATACAACAGATTTTATTGCTTTCTCATTCAAAGGCAAGGCAATATGGCATTATTTCTCACGCGTCGCCTTAAAATGCAATTGCCGAAAGCATGTGGTGTAGCCGGGGGGGGAGGGGGTAAGAGGGGCAAGAGGGGGAGTTGAAGGGAGATCTCATAAAAAAAATCTTCGTGAGTCATGTGAGGCGAATGCTAAAATGGTCTGCATGGAATTTCGTCAGAAATGGAATGTTTTATGATTTATCATATGCGTGGATACATTAGTAAGGCATTAGATTAATGTTTGACCTAAATAAAATATAAAGAATTTGTTTTATATGTACTTGTGTGTTTAATAAAAGATTATTTCTTTTTGCGATTAAAAAGAATTTAGAGCGCAAACGAAAAGAATTTGCATTAAAAAGAATTTTATTCGTCCCGGGATTTGAACCTGCTGCAATAAATAAAGGAGTCAGAAAGCTTTATCAATCAGCTCTATTTAACATGCTAAAAGAGACACAATGTGAATGCTAAAGATGTATTTAATAAACTGTTTTTGTTTAGTTTATTAATAAATTTAAAAGAAAAAAAAATTATAGTAAACATATACAAGAGAGTGAAGACTTAAAATTAATTGACGAAGAAATTAATTATAGTGCTTCCGACGAGTGTTTTCATCACTCACCATCTTCTCATCATATACATGCATAAACTAACAATATGTGAAAGAGATGGAGAGAAAAGAAAGTAAAAAAATATATTAAAAAGAAGGAGTAAAGTGATGAATAAAAGGGAAATTTTATTGACTTTTTTTTAAACTATTTTATAATCGTTAAAGTTCATTTTATGATAATTATTATTTGTTACTTTAGAACGACGATGGAGGGAAAAGTCTAGTAAGAATGTGACAAAGAAAATCCAAAAGGGGCGTACATATAGTACATAGAGGAGAGATTTTTTTTGTCAGATTAATTTTCAAATATATACTCTTCAGGGCGTTGTGCCAGGAGGATGATGTTTGATTTTTGCTCAATTTAAAAATATGGATCGCAGACAGAGAAAAGCGAATGTGCTTAAAATGAAGTCGACTTTATTATATACCTACTATAGATAGTACATTGTATACATATATATTTGTATATATTTCTGGGGCTTTGTGCTTTAGAGATGAGAAGGAAGAGCAGCTAATGTGTCTGTAATGGTTGAAAATATATTTTTATTGTGGAAAATTTTGCACTTTGTCTATTCTCTCGTCTTTTTTTTTCTCATTCATGCGGGGAGTATAAGAATATCTTTAGCGGTGAAAAAGAAAGGAAAGCCATAGTATTTCACTTTCAAAAGGGTTTTTTAATAGGAATTCTTATTGGCAATAAGGCATTGTATTTGAAAGGTGTCCAAGGAGGTTCTCTCTGGAAAAAATTTCTAAGAAAATCCTTCATCGATAAGAAAATTCTTCTTCGTGAAAAACTAACAGTTTATAAGATTTGTCTTTAACCACTTTTTTTTCTCCATTCTTCGTGTTTTTTTCTTGTGTCTTAATATTGTTGATTGGAAAAGTATGTTCCTTGTGAGACGGACTCTCCCTTTAATATACACCACCCAGTTTTTTTTTCACAATTTTCCTTCTCTATGTGTTTTTTCGTAGTATTTTTCCATTCAACCATTGCGGTGTAGGGGTCTTTCATCAATTATAATCATAATTGCATTTTCGCTGTATATTTCACTCGAACCCATACCTACATATAGTACAATTTTCTTATCGAATTTGCCATATAAAACAGAAAGGCAATTTGGACCCAACATTGAGAGAGAGAGCGGAGAAAGACATTATAATTTCATTCAACTCTTGTGGTTTTTGTGGGAAATCAATATTTTTTCCACATGGCAAAAATTTCATTCTCGAAGAAAGAAATTTTTAAAATATAACTATTGTGGTAGGTTTTACTGCTAAAATATTAGGGGAGAGCGGGGTTAAAAAAGTCACTTAAGGGTTTAGAAAAAGCTCAAAATATCATATTTCCCAAACAGATAAAGCGAAATGTATAACTCATTTCTTTAGGAAATTTACTGCCCTACAACTCTTTCTCAGAACATTTTGTTCTATCTAGGTAGGAAATATGATATTTTAGGCTTTTTCTAAACCCTTAAGTGACTTTATTAGCCCCGCCCTCCCCTATTTTGCATAAATATTAATAGTTTGGACTGTATGCTGGTATAGTGTGAAGGAAAATATGTACAGTATGTATGAGGAAATAAACATAACATTTTATGCGCGAAACAACCTATCTAATGTTTTTTCAGCAGGACATTAGTTTGCTTTTGGCATGAACAAGGTTTAAAAAAAACCCCTAGGGGGTCTTTTTTAATCCATGTTCTAGATATTTTTTAGCTGGATAAAAAATTCAGTTTTAATCATTTTTTTTAAAAGCTTCTCTAAAGCTCAGAATGAGAAATCCCTTTTTTTTGCTTTTGCAAAATTCTCATTTATTTTCTAAATATAATTTTTTTTTAATTATTTAACTTCATTTGGAACACAGAAGTTCTTTGAAATATCCAATACAGATGAGTATTAATCATCTTCAGGTTCTCTCTCTACTACACATTGGATGTTCATTTTATGTACACGTACAGGGAGAATATAGCAACAAAATGATGTTGCATCAATTTAACTACATAGACAAATATGTTGCAATTCATACAAAATGAATGCATTTTAACCTCGCCGCCAAAACAACCGCACAAACGGATCGATTTTCCACTCAATTGCACCCAATATTTCTGAAGAAAAGTGCGTGTCAATGTGATATTCTCATGCGAATGCAATATAAATTTATACAAAATGTAACTTTATATCAAACTCAATTGCATCGCGGTATTGACCTGATTGTCTTGAATTGATTGCTTTTTTTTTCATTTGATTCTTATTCGTTTGAAAAACATACAACTCACGGTGACGACAAACACACCATATAATTAGTGAGTAGTTAGATCAATTCTGTGGAATTATCGTTTTGTGGCACTGAGAAACAAACCACTGATGAATTAAGAGGAGAAATGTTACGTTAGCTTGAAAAGTTCGTTAACCTTCTTCTATGAGAGAAATCACCAATGGAACTATTTACAAAAGGACTTCATGCACTGGCCATGAAAAAACTTCCTCTGTCGCAGAACAATTTTGCTCCATTTCATCTTGTAGAGAATAAGAAAAAATAGAAAAATCCTGAGAGAAACTCCCCAATATTCACTGGGATCACAGAGAAAAATGTAATTAAAGATTGCCAAAAAATGCGAAACAATATGTAGCCATTTGCAGTTTTTGTTCCTCTAAAAAAATGTTTCAAATCTCTTTCGTAGACTTGTCGCGCAATTCCGCGGAGAGTTTTCCTTTTTCAAATAAATAATAAAACAATTATTACAAGAAACTTGACATTTTTATTGATTATGCAAAATGTCTGTGTGGATGTCGAAATAACGTCCGGCCCTGAAAAACATAAAAAGAAGAAGAAGAAGATTATGCAAAATTAATTTAAAAAGATGAAAACCTACGCGGAAAATGCGCGACAAGTCTACAAAAGAGTTTTGAAACATATTTTAGAGGGACAAAAACTGCAAATGGCGACAAAATGTTTCGCATTTTTTTTGCAATTTTTATTTGCATTTTTCTATGTTATCCCAATGGATATTGGGGAGTTTCTTTCGCGATTTTTCATTGTTCTTTTATTCTCTTTAAGATGGAATTGGTTAAAATTATTCTGCGATAGAGGAAGTTTTTACATGGCCAGTGCATGAACTCCTTTTAATAGCAGTGATATTTTCATTGGTTCCAGCACAAGAAAAATGCATCACGAACTTTTCCTACCACCCACATAAATTGTGGGATAGAAGCAAAAATAAAGAAAGAAAAAAACGTAGGAAGATGTAGTAGGAGAAGTTGAATCAGTGAATAAGAGAGGCAAACACAGAGAGAGAGAGAATGGTGTGATTCTTTTTCCATTGAGACTCCATAAAAATCATTATAGACATCCCACAATGTTTCTTTTTTCCTCGTATTGTTTCTTTCTCTCTCTTTTCTCTTATGTAAAAAAATATACATATTATAAATTTTTTATGGCTTTCGGTGTGAAATATTATGTAGTTGAATTTTTCTTCTCTTTGCGAATTATTATTAAATTTAGTTTTAAAAAAAATGTGTGGCTGTGTTTTACTTATATTGTTAGTTTCTTTGTTTTTGGACTCCTTCAGATAAGCTCGCTCACGAAGACTTTTACCTACCTCCTCTAAAGGGCAATGACATTTAGTACTTTCAATATGCTAAAATTTATTATAGGCAATTTTATTTCTCGTTGTATTTTTTTTATAGCCAAACAACAATTCCTTTTTCCTTTCCTCACAACATTACAAGAAAAAAAAGAACAAAAATGTAACCAATATTCCTCTAAAAGTAGTTTGTATTTTTTAAATTAAATATTTAATATTTTTATTTTTCTAACGAAGTAATTGTTTTTTCTCTTGACTCTCCTCTTTCAGGTGATCTAGTTCCAAATTACGATCATAAAGAAGCTAAATTAAAAGTATTTGAAATAAAACAACCACTGGTACTATTCTGCAATGTAACAGAGCCAGGAGACCACGAAATTCATTGGTAAGTGTGGTGAAATATTTTCTATCTCTCTAGTTCTTTTTTTTTTTTTTTATTCAACCAATTCCACGAGAAAAAAGCAATCTGAGAGCTTTTTTTTTCTGCAAAATGCGTTTTCCTATATATTTGAGAGAGAACTCAATATGTGTTGTGGTTCTTTCATTAAAGCCGCTTTCACATTGTTTTTATTTTTTTTCCTTCCTCCCCTTTTTGCGTAAATCCCTCCAACAACGTGCAAAAACCGATTTTTTAGGTCGAGAAATGGCACCAGTGTGGATAAAGTGGCGGAGTTAAAGGGCAGACACACGATACTTAAGTCTGAATATAAACTCGTGATTGATCGAGCCCAGGAATCCGATGCTGGATTGTATACGTGTAGCCTCCCGCGAGGACAAAGTAAAGATATAAATGTAGTCGGTAAGTATTAAATTATATCATTCACTATGTAATGGAAAAGGAACGTGAGGGGGGGGGGGTGAGTTGGGGGTGAGATTTAATATATATAAAAAAGACAATGGGGGTTGCAAATGGCCAATTCTCTTTCCCCCAAAAAAAAACATCAATACTCTACTAATTGGACACCTCACACTGAGTTGAAATTGAGTGGAAATTAAGGGGAAAAGGGGTAGTTTGCAATTAATTTACCTACACGATTTTTTTTTAAATTTATTTACCACCCTATCAATGTCGTTGAATTGGATTAACTAAAAAACTTTTTTCACGTGAAAAATATTCGTAATTTTCATTCATAAATCATGTTTGATGAGATAAAATTGACAATTTATTTTGGGATAAAAAAAATTTAAATATTCACAATAATCCATTTCAAAAATAAAATGAAAATAAAACAAAATGTTGAATTGGTAGCTTTTTTTATTAGATTCATTCATTAACAATTGCTAGCCCCTAGAAAATTTAATTTGAAAGTGAAATTTTGATACATATGTATACATAGGATTCAATATTTCGACAATTTCATGGAAAAAAAATTTAATTCTCCGTAATTCCCGCCCTATTGTTGTCGTTCTTTCACCTCACCCTCAATTGATAAAAGAAACGTCCATTTATTAATTAATTAAAAAACAAAAATCTTTCTTTCTAGCAAATGTCGCTGTTAAATTACCATCTAATATGGCTGTAGTTGAAGGAGAAAGATTAGCAATTCAATGTATAGTCGTTGGAACGGATCCAATAATTAATTGGACAATTCTCGGTGAGTTGTGGGTACAAATACGTTTGTGTGTGTGTGTTTTTGGTTTTTGTGTATGTTTTAGAAATTTGAAAATTTAATTTAATTTTAATTAATCTATGTCATTCATCCCTATAACACCAGTGTTAATTGTTTTGCTCTCATTAGCATAATTTATCATTCCCGAACATACTACTATGCTAAAATCATCTTCAATGTATTACGTTTATTTCTTGTAAGAATGCACATGTCAAGGCAAAATAATTTATGGTTTATAATTGTAATTTGTAAAATATTCTTGGTGAATGATAAGAATTTATATGAAAAACCTGTAAATGGGGGGATTTTTTTTGTTGCTTTATTCTGGGTTTTCCATTAAACCTCTTTAACTCATTTCTGTTGTGATTTATTAGTTGATAATAGGGTATGTATTATCTATTTGAATGTCTGAATAAGTTGTTTGAGTAAATACAGAGAGAGAAAGAGAATAAATAGGACTTATTATTCACTTACCAGATTAGCAATAAAAAAAATTATTTTATTAAGTCTTTACCTCGTACTCGTTTTTTCTCTCTTCTCTTTATTTTTTTTATTTTTTTTAGAAAATGTATGAACAATAAAACTATGAGTCATCGAAATTATATTAGTTTATTTCTCGTTGTACTATCTCTGTAAAGCATAAAAAGCTCTGACATATAAAAGTGGTAATTTAATGTTAGAGCTTCAAATCCAAGTATAATTTTCTCGTATATTTTACGCAATAAAGTGACAATAAATTCATATCATTTTTGTGTACTCAAACACGTGCAATTGCAGGTGAATAAAATTATTCTTTTGACAGGAATCATTCAGAATGACTCAAAACTTTATTTATTTTTTCATAATAATCATATCCTTTTCTAGCTATGCTTTGGAATTTTTTATTAACAAATTTAACTTAAAAAAAAGTTATTTAGAAAATGAATATTTCGTAATTTATAACTACTACTATCTGGCGAATATTTTGGTTTTTTTTTAAGCGAATCATTAGAATATTTCTGAAAATCTGAATATTTGACTTCGCATAAACCTTGTTTTTTTGCTAAAAACCGAACAACTCTAAACCGAAAAAAAATATCTAAAAACGTATTTAGGACTTTTTGGTTTTACATTTAGTCGTTTTTTGGGTTCATTTTACTATACTTTTTAACATAAATTTACTACTTTTCGGTTTGAATTTAATCCTTTTTAAGCATTAATGATTTTTTTTAAAAAGTTTTGTTCCTCAATCTGTGCTGTTTTGAGACTGAAAACCAAATCGAGGGCTACATTGTAATAAAGGCCTAGTCGGTTCGGATTCCATACAAAGTTAGCCAACTTAGCCGTTTTTACAATGTATTTATTTATTTATTATTATTTATTTAATTAATGAAGGGGGTGCCATCATTGCTGATGATTCCCCTGATTTTACAATTTAACCCTCGAAATATTAATTGACTTGAGTTTATTCTTTTTTTTTGGGTTGAATTTACTATTTTTTGGCCTGAAATTAGAACTCTTCGACATAAATTTAATACTTTTCGGTTTGATTTAGGTGTTTTTATGCTTGAATTTAGCATGTTTAGGCCTAGATTCATATTTGAATTTCCTTGGCGAATCACCGGAATATTAGCAAATAATCCGAATATTTCTGAAGATCCGAATAATTTTGTCCATGTGTTAATCCCTTTTGATGAAGTATTTCGTAATAAATCGTCATCCACAATATTTCATGTAAAATCATACAAATAGTATATGATTAAGTAGAGAAAAAAATGAATGAAAAAGAAGAGCAGCAGCAGCAGTTAAATCCCATTTCTCTTACTCATTCACTCAGTGAAGAAAATTAGAGAATTTTAACTCAATCATTCTTGCAGTAAAATGTGAAGTTGAAAAATTGCTCAAATTTCCTCATTGCAAAATTTTCTAAGTACGTAGCTTCTTTCACCCTCATCTTGCATCCCCCCACATAGAAAGGAAGTGGATGAAGAAAATAGTTTTCTAAGTATAAGGGATAACTCACTTTTTTCTTCTTTTTCAATGAAAGTTTTTCTTGTACATGTGGTAAAAGACAAAAAAAAACCACGATGAGACACCAACCATATTTTTTTTGTAAAAATAATAAATCATGCAGTTAATAGCTTTAAAAAAATCAGATAAACTATCATGAAATTTATTAGTCTGTCTGCTTTATAAATCCACCTACCTACATACATTTCAGTATTATGTGGCAAATTAAGCGTGAATTTATGGAAATATGTTGTGTTTTTTAGTAGGGAGGTAGTATGTCTACCTCTGCCACCCTTTTCACAGGAAAAAGAACTCCTCCCATTGTTAATGATTATTTTGGGGGCAAAAAAGTACAAATTAATGTATATTTTACGGGGATTTTAAATTGTCTCGTGTTTCCATTTAAATTTATCATTCTTTTTTGCATTGGAACATGCATTTCCACGTAGAGAAAAATGAATTTTTTTCCCCTTTAAATGTGAACTTTGAACAACGTACAGAACAGACAACATTTTACGACAATTTTCGTGGATAGGTAATCAATGAAGTGGAGAGAAGAAGAATTTGGGTCACACACTAAAGAGAAGGAGCGAGACTCGATATATAATCTATTGCAAAAAAAATGGGGTTTATGTTGTACATATAGTAAGAAAAAAAGAAAGAGAGAGAAGAAACCATTTGTGTGACCTTTAATTGATTCTCTTTACTATTTTTTTTATGCCAAACAATTTTTGGATAATTTTTCTTTCTTTCTTGATAAAATACTTAGAATTTTAAGAGAAGAAATTCTCTCTTTGTACTTTTGCCTAAGCTAATCAATTTGTGGATTATTTTCACGAGCTTTCGTGTTGCTATATTTTTTTCCAAATGTTTCCACACTCTGATAAGCTTTTGATAGCGTGATAGATAGAACGTCAAGTATGACTGTCTTTGCGTATGATACGATGTTATTAAATGAGACAGAGACGATTAATTTTCTCGTCTGTATGATTTTTTTGTGGAGAAATTGCTTTTTATTGTTGCAACGAGAAAAAAAATTTTGGGGTATTCACAAGAGGAATGTATTTAATTTGTAAGTTGAGTAAGATTATGCAAATCCTAATAGTTTCCATCCACTAGAATTTATAGGTTATTAGAACATCTGATGATTCATTTTTAATCCTTTAGGCGCACCAACGCTCACTTTTCTAAACAAAAAATTGATGATTTTTCACGAATTTTCCTGAACAAGATTCTTTACAAATTCTAGCTGGGTGTGACTTTTTAGATTCTATAGTTATCCTATAGATTCACATTCATCATGGAAAATGGGATATCTTGTAAAAAGGATACGTTTTTCCCGCAATTACCTAACCTCCACACTTTTTTGACTGACTCTTTTATCCGGGAGTTTTTGTAGTAAAGTCCGGTAGTGAAATTGTGGAAAATTGTGAAAATTTTGAATAGGTTTTTTCCGGGAGTTAAATATCTTGAGAACGGCAAGTCAAAAAAAAGCTCTACAAAAATATTTCTTTGATTTAGGAAACGAATCCTCTTTGACTATGTAAAAACATTTGCAAAATTACAAAGGGATCTAGGGGCGAGAAGTAATGGGTTAATATCTACTATACCAGCTCTTTTTTACGCTTTTCACAGTGAATTCCCCTCTTAAAGCGAATATTAAACTCAACGAAGAAATTCTCTATTTTAATTAAATTTTCTTTTCTCATCTGCATGTCATTTTTATTTTTATTTCTTTGCATTTATTCACTCACTATATATGCAAGAATAAATTGTTCTAATTTTTTGTGATTGTGAATGTAGAAGAGAGAGAGAGAGAGAGAGAGAAAAAACATTAAGGACTGTTGCATTTTATTGCATAAATTCTTTTTTTTATTTAACTCTTCATTCTTTCTCTCAAAGCCAGATGACAATATTATTTCTACCGAGAGCTATTGAATGCATTTTTTTACTCAATGTTACTCTCTTATTTTCTGCAGATAATTTAACGTCATCTGAAGGTGTAATATCATATTTACCAGATGAGAAAAATGTTAAAGATGCAATTTTAGTGATTGAGAGTGCCCGACTCACGGATCGTGGGAATTATTCATGTGAAGCAAATAACCTTGCGACGGAACATCGCATTACAAAGCCCGCGGTGGCTGTAACGTATGTGCGAGTAAAAGGTAAATATTTGTTTATAAAAGTCCATCTCTTTCCCTCTAAAAGGATATTTTTTTTTCCATGGAGTAAAATTTTTACTGTTAAATGTGTTTCTTCTTCTTCTACCGGAAGAAGGATTTGGGAGGGAAGGATGGGATTTAATGTCTCATCACACAGCCAAAAGAACAAGAAAAAATGTACGGGTAAGCTGACCAAGCTTACGAGAGCTGTGTTTCTTTCAGTGTACCAATTTTGTGAGAGCAAACTAGAACGCGAATTTGTTTAAATACATGCAAAATCGGGAAAAGTTGAAAAGTCATCCCCCAAGAAATCTTTAAAATGCCATATCTCGGGAACGGCTCCATAGATTTTCGAGTTTGAGCTATCGTTGGAAAGGTCTTAACCTCAACTATAACATATTAAAATATGAAGTAAATCGATAATGGCATTTTCGAAATATTCGAGTTCGAAATTTTCGAAAATTTTGATTTTGACTTTAGCGCCTCTCGCGGTCATTTTTCGAAGTTGCAATGTTCTAGACATTTGTAGGGCTTCACGAAACCTTTCATTTGCACTTGAGTTGATCAAAATCGGACTTGTAGAACCCGAGATATGACATGCCAACTTTGGAAGGCTATATCTCGAGAACGGCTACATAGACTTTCTTCATTTTAGGCATGGAGCTAGATAATATGGTCAACTATAACATATCAAAAAATGAAGCAAATCGATAATGGCGTTTTCGAGATATTCACCGAAAACTCATCGAAAATTTTGTTTTTGATTTTTGGCCCTCTTGCGGTCACTTTTGGAACTTTGGATGTTCTAGAAAGTTGTAGGGTTTGTTGAGATCTTTCATTTGACCCCGAGTTGATCAAAATCGGTCAAGCCGTTTTCGAGTTATGGTCGATTTTCGATGAAAAATTGTGGCGGCTATATTGACTAAACGGCTTGACCGATTTTCGAAAATGAGGCATCGTTGGAAAGCTCTTGATGGCCCCTACAACATATCAAAATTTCAGCCCTCTAGCTATAATAGGGGCTGAGATATAGCGAAAACAAAATTTTGAAGTTATTCAAAATGGCGGACGGGGGGGTGGGGGGGTGGATTTGACCTCATAATCGGATTTCTTCAGGTCGATATTTAAACTTTGCCGTTTACCGCAAGTCTCTATCTATCACCGTTCTCTTGCAATTTAAGTTTATAATCCGGCCGGCCGGACGGACGGCCGGCCGGAAAAAATTTTTTTTTTGGCGCATACGTTTTTTGGAATGTGGGGACCCTAATTCGTGCTCATACCAAGTTTGAGCCCGATCTGACGACTTTCGATTTTGCTCGGTACACAAAAGCTGTGTCTGAAAGAAACACAGCTAAAATGAGACATAAAGTTTTCAACAGCCAACGATATATAATACTCCTTTGAATTTGGAGGAGAATTTCTAATTAAAATCTACATTTTTAATGTATCAAATGAATAATTTTTCAGGTAAACTCGCCGCACTTTGGCCCTTCCTAGGAATTTGTGCTGAAGTATTCATTCTCTGTGCCATAATTTTAGTCTACGAAAAACGACGAAATAAGGCAGATCCCGATGAGAGTGATACAGATCAGAGTCCTGAACAGTGAGTACAACAAGTTTCTTTTTTTCTCTTTCTTTTACTATTTTTTTCTTCATTTTGTCGTTTCTCTATTTAATTTTCTTTTAAATGTAAATAAAAAAAATCTTGTTCGTTTGTGGTGCTTTTACTATGTATAGTGGGGAGTGCGGGGGAACGAATAATCGTAACAATAAAGGTTGGGAAATGTTCATTTTGTGCACTGAAATTCACCACAAATTTTTACAGTGATGGCAGAGAAAAAAAAAGTGAGAAAAAAAAAGATGGAAAATGTGCTGAAAAGTTAGAAAATTGGGTCGGAATTGTATGAAAGATAAAGCTATACAAAATAATATACCACTAAAAATGCCATAAAGATATAAAAATCTTTTGAATTAAAAGACAAAACTTTACTAAACTTATTCGTCTTTTTTCGCTATATATATATTGCTCAAAAGTTCAAAAGCTCCATTATATGGCACCCATAGTCTCCGCGAATGATTATTTCAAACTATTCTTTTATAACTTTATCAACGCAATTTTCTAAATTTTCTCCCACCCCAAAACTCCGTGAATGTGGGGGAAGGGGGTGTTTTCCACTGATTAGCCATTACTTTTGAACTTTCATACTTTCTGCTTTCTTTCCTTAAAATTTATATTTCCCTTTTTACCCCATTCTCTTCGTCTGGCTCCTCCACCTCACTCACAACCTTTCCCTATCCCCTTATCGATTGCCATTTGGGGTGAGGGTGGCACTACGGAGGTAGACGTTAAAATATAACAATGCATTTCTCTCATGCCAAGCTTTAAATGGACATTTGAGGACAATGGAACTTTGAGCTTTTATTCTCTTTTTTGGTTTAAAAAAAAATCTTTGCAGGATATTTTTCAATATTTCCCCTTTGCTTACCTTTTTATTTCTTAAGAAAATTCTGATTAAATAGAGCTGATAGAATTTTCCTATTTATGTCCTGGAAAGTTTTGCCATGATGAGAAGATAAAAAGAATGAGTTTTTGTGAAAGCTTCAATTTTCGCGTCAGGAAATTAAAAAAAAAAAAAATAAATAAGCCAATGAAAATAATTGAGAAGCAATGTCAAAAACAGAGGAAATATCTATTTAGTTTGATGGGAATTTTAAATGAAAGAAAATAGAGAAAGTTTCATTTATTGATTTTCTTTTAATTGGAATTAATTTTCCAAAAAAAAAGGATTAAAAGGTGGAGTCGGTTTGTCAAGCTTTTCAGCGACGTTTTGGTATTCTTATTACCTGTTTTAATTTTGAAGGAAAATTTATAAGAACTTTTTTGAGCTTTCAAATGATATTTTGAATTTCTTTAGAGAGTTTTTTTTTGTTGTAAGTTTTTAGCAACGTTCGGGTTCTTTTTTTACTTTCTGTATTAGTAAAGGTTTTTTATGGAATATTCCAACGACATTTAGGATCCCGAGGATCCCTTTTCCTTCCCTATAATGCAAAGAATTTCGTTAGAAAGCTTTTCGGAGCTTAGTAGGGACGTCTTATTTTTCTTTATTATTTTTATGTATAAAGAATTTAAATGAGAAGCTTCCTGGAGAATTCTAGTGACATTTTGGTCCTCTTTACTTTTTTTTTCAAGTGCAAAGAATTTTTATAAAAAGCTTTTTGAAGCTTTCTAGCGACCTTTCGGTATTTCGTCAGACTCAAGGAATTAATAAGAATCCTTCATACTTTTAGCTATATTTCAGTTATAAATTTATTTATTCAATTAAAATTTTGATACATTTCAGAAAATTTTCCATTCCATTGTCTAATCTCTATTTATCCGGAAAACTTAATTTCATTTATTTCTTTACGTTATTTTTCAATTATCTATTATATAAGAGATATTTTTCATTAAAATCCTTTTGTTTGATTTTTTTAATTGTATTTTTCTTTCTTAAATAAGCTCACAGATTTCTCTTTGCTATTTTGTTATTGTGTTTGTGTCCACTCTTTTCTCTGTGTCTGATTAAATGGAAAATGTATTGTGATCACGTTCGAAAATTCTCAACGTTATAGCTTCTACTGAAAGTGTTTCTTTTGAACTTTCACAACCAACATTTATTTATGATACAAATTTCTCTTTCCTGGGTTGGGATACTTATTTAAAAGTATCCCTTTAACTCTTCTTCTTATCTCAATGCGTTCGTTTTTTGCTCTTTAAGAGTGAAATCAAAAGATTCTTCTTCTTGGATAATAAATGAGAGAATTAAGGAAAATTTGCATGTTAATAAAAAAAAATGGAAAGTTTTGTAGGAAGAATGAAAGGAAAAAAAATTAAAAGAAAAAGAAAAAGAGCAACCGCTATGGTAACCGCTAAACAAGCAATTTGAGCAAGTAATTTCGTGGTGGATGAGTGCAAGAATTAATATTTCCCAACAGGTGTACAAGTGCTAGAGGGGGGGGGCAGAGGTAGAGGGTGTTGTGTTTAATTGTTTAATGCGCCCATTCCCTACCCCTTCCGAAGTGGGTGCAGGCAAGCTTTGGTTGGATGCAAGAAGAGTTGCAAACTAAAGGATTTGCCGTGTGGCAAAAGGGGATGAAGACGAAGGAAAGCCAAAAAAGATTGGGGTTTGAGGGGAGTTTTGTGTGTAAATATAGTTGTATTTGTTGGAAGTGCTTCGTTTGAAAAGAAAACTTTTACACTCTTCGTGGTGTCTGATGAATGGGAGTCACGTGCCTAAAATGTATTTGGATTGCTCCTTTAGCTCCTCTTATACTTCTTTTACTTCCACCACATACACATATACATAACAACAACAAAGTATAAAGGAGATGCGCGAAAGGTGAAAGAAAGCCTCAGGTGGAGGAGGAACTAAAGGGAAAAAAATAAATAAATGCGAGGAATGCATTCGTTAAGGTTCTCTAAGAGAGAGAGAGATACAAAGAAAATGCGATGAAAGATACACGCATGAATTTATCTTTTTTTTTTCTTTTCTCTGAGGTGGGAACAAGTACGTACTACTGAAGATTTTCTATGAGATTGAGAATATCAAATTTGTAGGAATAAAATTCACAAAATTCGTAACAAAGATTGCAGAAATGTTGTAACCAAAAGAACAAGAAGTTACCTTTTGTGAATAAAGGAATATTTCCACAGCAGTGTTGCATTTAAAATTCAATTGAGAGATGCCTCAACATTGAAAAAAAAAAAAAGAAAAGCCTTTCGCAAGAAGAAAATATGTTGGTGTGTTCTTCCTTCGGTGGGGAGTAAAAGAAAAAAGAATGAAAGACTTTCACACTGCGTCTTTAATTTGTTCCATTCTCACATACAAACTCCATACAGCAATGTCACGTTCTTTTCACAATTTATTTCTTTACTTTATTGGTTTTTTTTTCGCTTTCCCCATGGTTTTTCCTTTTCATTTTTCACCATTTTTTTTCCACTGACTCATTCCCAATCCACAGGGTTAATCACAAGAAGTGTTATAAGAGAAGTTTTTCGTTTTTTTGATTGATGATTTAAAAAATAACGAAATTGCAAACATTTTTTTTTAAAGAGGGTTTTGGAATATTTTTGGAAGGAACTTTTCTTTATTTTTTTTTGCATAAGTTTTGGGTCATCAATCAATTTTTAGATCAAATTGAAGATTTTTCATGCTCTTTTATCATAAAAGTTGTCTAAAGAATTTTAATTAATTTTTTTTAATTTTTTGTCAGTATGAATTGATTAAACTAATGAAATGGTCATTATTACAAACTATTTCACTATTTCACTACCTATTCAAACTAATACATCGTGGGCAGAATTGATTATTATTATTATTATTATTTTTTTCAAATTAATTGAGACCAAAATTTGTAAATATTTGTTAATTTTCCGGAAATACCAAAGAATTTAATGGTTGTTATATTTTAATAGATTATGTAGTTAATAATCAGTAAAAAAAACAAAACTTTAGTATGAGATCAATTTCTGTCAGATTAATAAATTTTCACATTATCAAACGCCATAAAAGAGCTTAAAACCCTCATACAAGGACGTCCAAAACTCTTTTTTTATTATAAAAGAAAAAAAATCGAAGAAAAATTTTTACCCTGAATACCAATTCTATTTTATTTCTATTTTTGAAGATTAGTTTTTTTTTACGCTTAAATACGCGTTAATACCAAAATAACCTTTTATTATGAATCAAGCACGTTTGCATCCGTATACTTTGCCTTCTAAATCCGATCTGTCATTTTTGCCGCCAAATCGTTCGTTTTTCCCCACGTTCTCTATTTTCCCCACTCGAATTCACCATTTTCGAGTGCGCGCCAAATTCAAATATATATTTTTATTTTATAAGTTTCTCGAACAATCATAAAATTAAAAGAAGTATTTTACGCTGAATATGGCCCTCAAATAGGACAATAAATTTTCCTACAAAACAGTAATGAGGTATGAAGGTAAAAATTGTAAAAAGGTCCCGTAAGTTTTATTAAAATCCTGCAAATAGAATTTTATTCGAAGAAAATTCCCTCATTTATTAAGTCTTGAAAGTGAATAGAGAAGAAAATCAGAATAAGAATAAATTAAACATAATAAAATAATGAGAAAAATATCGAAGAAAAATTGAATAAATTCATGATACAATTTCTCTGGATAACCCCTCTTGGAAACCCCCTTTAACCCATATTTCTAAAAAAGAATAAAATAAAAGGTGGCAAAGCAAGTGGATATATAAACTCTGTGGAGGATTCTTTCTCTCTCTCTCACACACACACACATTACATTTCCATCTTCTTAATGCATTTGCATAATAATTTTTCATTTTCTATTGACTGTCAGTTTTATCTACTTTTTTTTACCCTTCGTTTCATCCCTTATCGTTTTGTTTGACATGACATTGAATTTTTTTTCTTTTTATCCACCCACCCACCTACCTTCTCCACCCCCATATTATACGTACATCTTTTCACCAATAAGGCAAAAAATATGTGTTTCACATCTCTTTAATTTTTCTTTATTTCTTCGTAATTTTTTATGATTTTTTTTGTACAACAATTTGTGTGCTAATTGTTTGTTTTTTTTTTTATTTCAAAATTTATTTCATCCCAAAATTTTTCATTTTTACCTGTTTTTTTTTTTACTTGCAGAAAACTCGATCCGCATGGTAAAGAGTCAGATGTGAGACAGAGAAAGTAAAAAGAAAAAAAAGAACATTATCATTAAAACAAAAACAAAAAACAATGCATATTGCGTGAAAAAAAAAGTACATACACACATATTAAAGTTGAGTTTAAAAAAAATGCGAATTAGGTTGGGTGAGGAAAAATAAAGACGATGAGAGATGATAAAGAAAGAAAAAACATGAAAATCAGTAGAAGAAATAAAATGTAAAAAAGTAGATTTACATTGGACGGATCATCAATGATCGGACAAACAAAAAGTTAAAAAAAAGAAACTTTAAAAGAAATTTACCAAAAAAAATTGGATTTAACGATTAAAGCGATTAAAAAGAAAATCTTCTATTAAAAATCTTTTCTCCAAAATAAGGACAATTAAGAAGAAAAAGTATAAAAACGTAAAAATAAATCTAAAGATCGTGAATTAAACAAATATATATTAGCCACGAAACATCAAGAAAATAAAAAAAAGTAAATAAAATGAAAACTTTCGTGTAAAAAAAATAATTCCTAAAACTAATAAATTTGCCTTTTCATTTTCTCGTTTATTTTACTTTTAAATATTTCTGTGTTTTCTTTTTTTTTTCTTTTTAGTATGTAAGTCATTTAAAAAGAAAAAAAAAGATCTATATAATAAAAAAAACTTTAAAAAATCATTGATGCAGTGAAGTTAAAAAAAAATTCACCAGAGCGCTTTGTAAGAATTTTATTAATATTTTTTTATAGTATACACGCGCCTGATTATCTATTAACTATATTATATAAATAAATAACTCTATTGATATATAATCTATATAAATACCTAATATATATATTGCAAAAAAAAACTCCTAATCTTGTTGAATATTACTTGTTTTTCATACACAATGCAAAGAAGAAAAAAAATTTAAGAAAATCGACATAAAAACTCTTCACAATTTTTTTGGGTCAATTTTTTTTTATTTCATAACTCTTTTTGTATTATACAATTTTAAAAATAAATATATTAATATATAGAGAGAAAAATTAAATATATTTATCCATCGTAAATGAAGATAAAAAAAACGTAGAAGAAACAAAAAGTTTAACATTAAAATTAAATTAAAGTTTAATGAACAAAAAAAATCGTTGAAAATGACGCGAAATTACTAACAATTGAATTAAATACTTTTTTTTTGTTTGTCATAAGAATATGTTATCAGGCGATTAATTTGAGAAATTTTATTTTCTAATTAAATTTGCAAAACGTTGATTGGCCTTTGGGATGAGGTATGCGTGCGTGGGCGTTCAATGGGGGTGGGGTGGAGCAGGGGAGGGAGTTTAAAGAGCGCATTTAACATAAACCTGTGAGGATATTTTGTATAAATTTTGTTTGCAGAGATTAATTTTGAAAGTAGGGCAGGTAATTGATTGGACAATTAGATGAGCTTTTGCAAGAGCTTTGATGAAAATTTGCCATAATACCTAATCAATGATCTGCATTGAACATTGATGTGTTTTAATTGATTATCTCCCGTCACTTCTTGTTGCCCGTTAATGGCTCTGCTAAAGACAATGAAAATTACATTTATAGAGAAAATAATTTTTAAGCAGCGATTCTTTTTTGATCAGAAAATTTGGCTTTTTAGTGAGGTGAATGTTCCATCTTGATCAGGATGAGTGGTTGAAGAATCATTTGCAACGGCTTAGTTGGAATCTTGTTTAGCGTTTGATGATATTTCTTTTGAAAGCATTTAAGCAACCTAATTTTGTTTGAATTCTATAGGAAATATAGAGAAATTCTGACCAGCTAATTAAATTAATAGATCCTTAAAAGTTCAGACCAGGTTTTTCAGGTAATTAAGGCTTTGCCTTAGAGGCCAAAAAAATGATTTCCCAGACGTGAAAAATACAAAAAATAAAATTATTAAACGTTTAAAAAATCATCAAACGTTAGAAAAAAAGTCGGTCATTGAAGAAAGAAACGTCAAGCAATGTTCTTCCGTTAAACAATTCTAGGAGAGAAAAAGCCTCAATCGGTAGAAAAAGATCATCAAACGTTCAAAATGAAACAAGAAAAGTTAGAGAAGTAACATCTAACGTTAGGAAAAACGAAATTAAATCGTTAGAAAAGCACAAAGAAAAAAATATCAAATGAAACATAATAAAATGATTTTTGAATGAATCTTTCTGGCTGAGGCTTTGATTTCACGAATAAATTAAGAGAAATTTTCGTGAGGAAAGTGTTGCATTTTAATCAGGAAAATATTCCATTTTGATCAGGAAAACGTTTTGAAGCTGATTTTGATCATTGAAGCTTATTCTGTCTAAATTGCAGTCAAATAGGGAAGAAAGACGTGGATTTTATGCTTGCCAGCATAAGACTTTTATGTTTTCCATCTTGACATCATCAAAACTATGTTTTCTGTACCATTCGGCAGCAAATCTCCGATTGAATAAGCTTCAAGACTCTTTTTAATCATTTAGAACATATTTTCCTGGCTAAAAGACTAATTTACTGAGAAAAAATAATTATTCCATAACTTTGCTGCCACGATCGTCTCGCCCAAAGTTAAAATAATAAAGAACTATAGGGTTGGTATTGCTGAAATTTTCAATGAAGAAGTTGCAAAGTTAAAAACAAAAGTCCTACAAGAAGGGAATAAAGTTTGGGAAGTTTCTTACCTAAAATTGGAACTCTTTCCGTTTTTGATTTTTAACAGAAGCTCTTTTCGTTAAATTTCACACAAATTGGCCATTGTACTTAAAGCACAACAAGAATGAAAAATTAAAAAAATATATATCACAGGTGGGACGTCAGAAGAAGGGAATGAGAAAGAATATAAAAAAAAGACATAATTAATTTATTAAAAGAAAAGAAATTGAGTTTGGGCTCGACCAAGAAAACCTAAAACCGAATTGCTTAATCAACTTTGCAAATATTAATTACAAATAAAAATTTTCATTATGTACATAAAATACATAAAAGTAGGTAACATAATAGTGATTTAAAAAAACAAAAAATTAAATTTTAAAAGAGAAGGAAAGTATCTCTAATATTAAAAAAAAAGAAAAATTTTAGGTATTGTTGATAATGTAATTTTGAATAGCTATTAATTAATTGATTAAATTGAGAAAACAATGAGCTAATAGAAGTAACTTTTCACATCCTTTTTTTTCTCTTTACTTTATTGGTTTTTTTTTTATATTCTTGTAGCAGATCTTTAAACATTTTTTAAAAATAAAATTATTCATCAAGTGAACTCTTCTTCAACATTATACATAATTGATCTTTTACGTGTTGCCCCCAGAAGTACTTACTTTGTATTGTTTTGTACTTAAAACCCCTTTGAAAGACGCAAGAAATAGCATGAAAACTTGTAAAAGAAATCGAAGAATTGATCAAATAACAATTGAATCAATTCTTAATTCTAAATCACAAAAATTTCATCTAAATTCCAGGAAATTACTTTGAAAAACAAAAATATTCAAACTTAGGCCTTTTAAAGAAAATTCTAAAATTTAATAATAAAAAAAATCTTAGATTCCTCATGCTATATATTATGTCTTTTGTGGACTAAAATTACAGATCCTCATCAAACTTTGCCATAATTTTAATTTCTCAAAATAGAGGTTGATTTTGTAAATAAAAATCTTTTTTTTGTGTAATAGTAAGAGAAAAATGAAGAGTTCACTGCGTAAGAAATGTTCTAAAATTTGTGTTAGATATTTCTTCGAAAGAATCGATAGAGGTTAACAATATTAGAAATTGAAAATTTAAATTTTTTATATAGTTTTCATATTTTTCAAATAATTTGTAGATTTTTTTCTTTGGTTTTTTTTTCCATTTGTAATAGTTTAACGAAAAAATCTCTAGTCTAATGACGTAGAAACTTAAAAACAAGTGAAAATATAAACGTAGATTCTAGAGAGAAAGATTAAACAAAAACAAGTTTCAAAAAAAAGGCAAAAAATTCAACAAAATCTTCAGGAAGTTTTTTTCTTTTAAAAAAATTATTTTCTCTGATTTATTCAACGTAGAAAATCGTAGAGCTGGAAATTAGATAAAGCAGAGAAGAAAAAAAATAACCAATGTTACAACAAAAAATGTTCTTTTTTGTATTATATTGAAAAATAATTACATCTTACCATTATTTTCTTCTTTTATTTTTTTATTTGATGGTGGACAGAGAAGACCAAGAAGAGGAAAAAATCATTCAAAGAGCTTTTTTTTAAAAAAAAGAATTTCTTTATTTTGACTCTAAGAATTGATTTTTGTTGGTTCTTCGTCATCCAACGTTTTCGTTTTGTTTTGTTTTTTAGTTTTTTTTTTTTGTTGTTCTTTTGCGCTGTTGCTGCGAAATTGCGCGGGATATTCCTGCAGAGAATACACAGATACATACAATCACGGACGAGCTTTTCTGGATTTATGCAATTTTGTTGTTTATTTTGTGGTGATTTATTTTCATCGTCGTCGACATTTTACATTGTTGGGCATGACACAAAACCCACGATGATGGTTCAGTTTAAGCGGTTCAGGCACAAAAGGAAGGCACTCACACACACACCCAGACATGCATGAGGAGCCTGCGGTGGGCTGTGGATGGGGTAGATCTTTAGGGCAACTGAAATTCAGAGATTCAAAGGGCCCCAAATTCGTCAAAAAAAACTTTGTAGGGAATTGTCAGATCAATGAAAAGGAAGCTGAGTGTTTTGTTTCACTGATTTTTACTCATTTTTAATGAATTTTGAGGGAAGAAAATGCAGGTGCTAGAAGAAGTATTAATTAGTACCTATGTTACATACCTATACCTATATTCTTTAAATTCTTTAAATTCCTTAGAAACTGTTCTTTGAAAATTAAAGGTACTTACACTGAAAAAAATTAAATTGGGGTTAAAACGATGCGAGGAAGTTCTGCAAAGGGTTTAGAATGATATTTTTTTTATATTCTATTTTTATATATTCCAAATTTCTCTTTAAACATTGGGTGAAATTCACTAGTCAGTCAGACTAAAGATTCCTTAAAAAAAGACCTAAGTTCTCTTAAGGTCTTTTGTTTTCTTAAGAATATCTTAAGTTTTCATAAGATTTCTTGAGATTCCTTAAGAAAAATCTTTAGAACTCCTAAGAAAAATTTAAAATTTTTAAACTTTCTCAAGTGAAACTTAAGATATCTTCGGTAAAGCTGAATGGAGCTAAATGCGAATTTTACAAAGTTATTTTTTATGATTGAATTCGGGCATCAAAATTCGAAAAATCATAAAAATATGCATTTCGCTCGATTTACTTAAGAATTCCTAAGTTTCCTTTAAGAAAACTTAAGAATCTTAATTTTTTTAAAAGAATTTTAAGGAAATTCTTAAGAAAACTTAAATCTTTCATAAGGAATTTTAAGTCTGTCGAGTCTGTCTGACTAGTGAATTTTACCCATTAATAGAATAGAAAATGCATGATTTTTAGCTTGACAAAAAATTAACTTTTATTGATAAGTAGAATTTGTTCACTGATGAGCTTTAGAATTATGCTTTAACGGGGAAAGCTCTTTTGTGAGTTTTAAACCCAAAAAGAAAGTCCTGAAATGTTTGTTCCTGTATGCGTGGGAAGTCCCTAAAAAATCCTTATTGCATGGTAAGTTAAAGTGAAAGTTTCAAATCTCTGAATGAAGACTTTAAACCCTAAAATTCTCTCTAATCGGAGACTGCAAAAGAAAATTCATAAAAAAAATATCTTAAAGCTTCTTTTGCAAATTAAACTTTTTCTTCTAAAGTGGAAAGAAATGGATTTTATTCGGCAAATTATTTGCATGTTTTCCGTCTTGTAGATTGTCTTGAATTCAATATCAATTGTTTTTGTGGTAAATATTTAATTTCTTAAATATTTTTCTTGTTCTTAATTTTCATAATTATATTGTGAATAGTTGAATTAGAAAAGGATATAACTCTAAAATTGTTCTAAAGCACATTTCCAAATGATTTAGAACTTTTTTCTCCTCATTCCTACTTATATAAAATGTTCAGAGAATCATGAGCTTTAAAGCTTAAGACTAAAAGAAAGAAGAAAATTCTAATATCCTTTTTTTTCATCTCAACATTTTGAAATTCAAAATTTTCCCACAAAATTATCCAATAAAAATTTCCACTTTTGTTTCAATTTCTATTTCAAGCAAAAAAAATTCTCTATAACTATTTTTTTAACCAAGAAAGTTAACTAATTCTCCAAAAAAAATATTTCTCTTTCAGGAAGAAAAAGAGGATGATTTCTAAAAATTATGACTGAATGTGTGGCTTGAATGGTTAGGCAGAAAAAAAAATTTTAATTAAACAAAAAATTAAAAAAGAAGAAAGTAACGAAAGTGAGTGGAAGGAACAAGAAGAAGGTGCAAATAGATGGGAAAAGTGTGTTAAATCGCCCACCAAGAGACAATTGTTATATACATAGTGTGTGGATCAGGAGACACATTGAGTGGTCAAAAGAAAAAAAAACATTAAAGTTAAAAACAGAAAATAAATTAAGTCTTAAAGTTTTTCCCCATTAAACTGGGGAAGGAATCACGTGATAATTTATGTGGGGAAAGAAGAGGAAAAAAAAAGGAGCAGGAAATCCTTCATTTTCACCAACGCGGATAGTTTTTTTGAGAGGATTTTCACGCCACGAGCTTGTGCGCAAAGAAGGCGGATGGATGGACACGACGACGATCACGAAGAAATGGGATAAAAGAAAATGAATAAAATGCTTTAATTTCGAGATTTAGGTGGATGAAAAAATTGCGGAAAATCACTCAGAAATAAAATTAAAAAAAAAGGGAAATAACAAAGAAAAAAAACCGTTACGTTTAAATATAGGAGTAACTATATAAGAAAACAAAATGGCGCAGAAAGTTTCTAAATATGGCGTATCGGAGCTTTTGATTTAACTCTCTCACAGAGAATTTTGGAAAAATATTTTATTTTAAAAGAAATTTTGAATTTATTTTGAAGGATATTTTGAAACTGTTCAGAAAATATATTTTTTTAATCTCTAATTTAAAAAAGAAATATTAAATTGATTTCTTTTTTTTTTAATATCCTTTAAAGCTCTGATAGCTTAGCTTAGAAACTCATAACTAATTTTAACAAAAAAAAATTAAGCATTGCAAGATCAAAAGAAAACCATTAATTACAACACAAAAACAAAAAAAAAACAATATTAAGGAAGGAGAACTAAGCATTGAAGGAGGTAAGAAAAAATATTTAAATTCGTCTCTAGAACCTAAAGAAACAGTGACGCAGAAAAATCCCTTCGCTATGAAATATAACTATAGTTAAATATGAAAAGATAAAAATGTAAAGCAAAAAAATATAAATATTAATAAATATATTAAGCATAAGTATAGTTTATATTTTTGCTTATTGAACGATACCTAACTTATAAATAAATAAAAAATAATGGATTAAATAAAATTAACTTAGAGACAGAGTTGTAAATAATGAAAATAAAAAAATATGAGAATATATGAAAAATAAATAAAATGATTTCTTAAATGAAATTACGGACATAATGAAAAATAAATTCTAGAATTAACTATTGAGAAAATAAGTAGAAAATAAATTTATTAGGATGAATGAGGGTAAAAAAAAAACAAATTTTACTTTATTTTTTCTTCTAATTGAAACAAAGAGTTGGGACAAAATTATTCTTATACGAATTGAAAGGGAGAAAGAAAAAGAAACAAAAATAAAAGGTGAAAGGTCAAACAAGGTGAATGAGAAGAAAATGTGGATTTTAGGTCTTGTAAAATTAATATATTACAAAATCTAATTAAAATTATATAGTTTCTGCGATTAGGAAAAATTGAAAATTCTATCATTTAAAAATGAAAAATTGACATAAAATAAATTTTAAATATTTTCTTTTAGATAAACAATTTGAATATTGTAATTAAAACTTAAATGAATTAAAAGAAAGGCAGATTGAAAGTAAAAAAAAAAAACGTATAGAGAAAGAAAAAAAAACAATCTCTTATTGAAAAAAAAAGAATAGAAATTATGGTATTAAATTTAAACAAAAAAAAACATATTTTAGATGCGCCTTTATTAATTGCGTAAATTTAAGGGTTAATATTATTAAATTATTACAAATAAATAAATGAAGAATTACATTAAAAAAAAGAAGAGAAAAAACCGTGTAATCATTAATTAAAAGAAAATCATCACAGAAATACCAGAAAAAATCACTTTTTAAACTAAAAAAAAAAACAACCACACACATTAACACATTATGTAATTATTAAAGAAGAAGAAAAAAGATTAACCGTGTTCGCTTTAGTGTTAAAAAAAAAAACGGGAGATAAAATTAATAAAATTTATTATTAAACACAAAATAATCATGAACTAATGTCGCGTCATACCATTGAAAATATCCTTAAAAACAAACCAAAACTTCAGAGTAAAAAATCACAACAAATCATTTAAAAAACATGCCATAAACACTTTAAAAAACTTAAGGACAAAACATTTGTAGGAAAAACAAACCTATTTCTCTTCACTTAAAAAAGAAAATTTCATTGTAAAGATAAAAAAAGGAAAAAAGGTTAAATTTAAAGAAAAGAAAAATTTTAACGTGTTCATAGCCTTTCGTATTGCAATAAGTACTAAAAAAAATCAAGTAAAACATGAAGAAAATCTTAAAGATAAAATAACAAGTAAACTTTAATTGCCATTTAACTCATCCATAAATCCAAACAAACAAACAAACCATTATTAAACAGAAAATAAAAAGAAATCAATGAAAAAATCCCCCAACAGAGTAAATAGAAATCTATACCAAATAACTTTTACTATTAAAAAAAAAACAAGAAGAAGAAGAATGATAAAAACTACAAGCTTTCTAATTCGTTATGATTTTTTGTTACTTAAATGTATAAAAAAAAATGATGAAAGAAATATTAAATGAAAGAATAAAAGGTCTAATAATAAGGTAAAATCTAATGAAAAAAAAAAAACGTATTTAAAATTTGAAAACTAAGAAAAAAAATCTTTGCACTTCCTCTTTAACATTATATTTAACAAAAAAAATGAAAGAAAAAAAACAAGAAAAACTATTATTAAAGAATGAAAAAAAAAATGAAGAAAAAAACTAACATTAAAAAAATATTATAAAGGGTATATTAAATTTAAAAAAAAAATAAAATAAAGAAATTTAACGTAAAGGCATTTTAGGAGCACTGAATTGTAATAAAAAAAAATTATGAGAAAATGTGGGTGTAAGAGAATGGATAGAAATTCAAAATATTTCGCATTAATTCCCCTCACGAAGGAAAATAAAAAGAAAAAAAAACTAAACCAAACACCACCCCCGATCCCGCTGAGAGGAAACAAAAAAATATTAAAATGAAATAAAATATAGAAGATAATGAATTTTCATTATCGTGTAACACATTATGAAAAAGAAAATTCACTCCCATGAATTAAAAAAAAAAGAAAAAATTTATAAGGATAGGAAAATGAAGAAGAAAATCATGAAAAGAAATCTGTCTCTTTGAGAAAAAAAATTGTTATTTATCTTTCTTTGACAATTGAAAAGAAAAATAGAATTATTTCTTCTATTTTTTCTCTTCCTAATTTTCATTTTATTTCAGTCTGTTATTTGTTGTGTAGAAAATGAAAAAATCTATTAAAAGATAAATTAAAAAAAAAAAATTTCTGAAGAAGATGCGGTTTCTAGTATAAAGAATAATGCTAAAATAGAATGAAAGAACAGATCAATAGAACAATCTCACACACACAGAAAAAAATCTCAATGTGCAGAATTTTTCAATCAAGAAACTTTCTTTCAGTGCAAAAAGAACTTTATAGCAAACTTTTGAATTTTATTCTTTTCCTTTTAATTTAAAACACAAATAAAAATCGCCAGAAAAACTTTCACATTGAATTCTATCTTTCGGACCTAATCATAATAAATTATTGAATTTTAAACAACAACAAAAAAAACCAAAAAAAAATATAATTACCATTTATTGAAGGAGGATGAACTATTGATTAGATATTGTTATTCTGTATAATGTTTGACCAATAAAACAGTTGATGAATTGACACAACGGGCTTCTTCCTCTTCTTCTTTCCTTTTTTTAGCTTTATATTTAGTTGAAATCTCCTTTAAAATAATTTTAAAGGAGATTTCAACTAAACTTTAACGATTTTATTTTATTGAATTTAGAAGATTCTAAATCAATTTTTTAGGCATCGTAATATGCGGAGTTTCCGTAAAAAAACCTCTAAAAGGTAAATATGTCAATGTTTTTTTACATGTCTCATCCTAAATTGGAAAGGTAACAATTAAACAGTGATGTAGTAAGAAAATTCAGACAGACCTAGTTTAGCTTTAGAGATAAAAAAAAATATTTTTCTACCTAAAAATTACATGAATATTGTAAAAAATGAATTTTCAAACATTAAAAAATTAAGTGTTATAAAAGAAATGTCAAATATTATAATTAACCTTTGGAATGCGGAGGCCTTGGTAGTTACGTAGAATGCGAAGGTGGGGTCGTTGAACGACCCCAAAAAGAAGGCCAATTTTCTCCCAAACTATACAACCTGGAGTTGTCGGGTTAGTGCCTATAGATTCCTTATATAGTCCTCTTGCCCCCTGCACCACAAATTCGCCACCCGGAAACACACACAAGAAGATATTAGGGAAAAACATTTTTCACACTTTCTTCGTGAGAAATTTGCCATGAAGTTGACCGCAACCACTATTTTTTTCACTATTTCCCCACATTCCCCTCACTTCCCGCACCGTAATAAATGGCAATATTTCTAGAAAATTCTTTATTCTTTTCAACATTTATGTGATTCTGACTATGTTTTATGTTGTTTATGTTACTTATTCGCGATAATTCTGACACTGAGATGGTAAAGTGAGAAAGTAAACACAACCCTTCAACCCCCTTCAACCATATGATTTATGATGTGACTAACTTCATTCTAAGAAATTTTCCGCAGCATGGCCGTTACACCAATTTTTGAATTCCCTTCTTCTACATTTTCCTTAATAACTTTTCTTGTTGTGGACGGATTAAGCTGAAATTTTTACACAACCTCCTCAGATAACCAAAGAACTTATTTCCAAAAGATGGAAATGGTATCCTTTTTATTTACGGAGATATAACACGAAATATAGCGCTGGGGTCGTTCAACGACCCCGCTCCGCATTCCAAGGGTTAACAACAAAATTTAATAGAGAAATGTCTAACGTTGACAGTAAAAGTCTTTTAGCTCTTACGGAGCTTTTCAAAGTAAAATTTGCAAACTGAAGAGCTTTTCTTCATAAATTCAAACTGTACACATAACTCAATCTCATGGCCTACTCTGTGCTGATATTTCCGATTCTTCATGAAGGATCTTCTTCAGGCTCTTTAGGACTTTAATTCATTCAATTTATCTTATTCCGTCCAGATGGTCAATTAACCAGAATTTCTGCTTTTCTTCTTCAATTTTTTATCTATAGAATATTTCTAATTGAATAAAAATCTCTCAAAGTGTTACTGATACTCTCTGACCTTTCTGATCTAATCTTCCCCCCCCCTACCTTTTATTTTATAAAATAAAATTCATAAAAAACTAATTGAATGATAAAAAACGAAAATTTCTTTACGAATTCTTCGTCAATTTTTAGGACATAAAATGTTTCTTCTTTACGTAATATTCTCATTTTGTGAGATTTCCCTTCAATTGAATACTTTTCCGTCTTTGCGCAATAACCACGTCGCCATAAAACGCGCCAAAGCGCCTCCCGACAACACGCTGAAGGATGACGCGAAGAAGGGAGGAATGAAAAAAGTTCTCATCAATTGGAAATCCATCAAAGAAAATGGAGATTGCCTCAATAAAATGCCGCTTGTGAGCCTTTTCCTGGCGGGCGTTAAATTGGAACATCCTATCGTGGGTGGGTGATGCATTGTAAGACTTTAGGGGGTGGGTGTGTGTGAGGGGTTAATGTAGGTCATATCGGGCCAATTTCTCATTCATTCTCTGCCTGAAATTCTGACTAAAAATCTGCAAAAATTCACATTTTGGCTGCTTTCTTTTCACCATTCGCTCAAAGGTCACAAAAGGGGTTAAAAAATTCACAGAAAAAAAAAAATAAAAGAAAAAAGTCAAATTTCTTCGGTGTACTAACACATCACAAAATCAACACGTGTATTTTGTATTTCCTTCTTCCTAAAATTCTATTTATAAAAAAATTGAAGAAATTCTATCAAGAAGCCTTCCAATTAACAATGATGAGACACATTTAGAAGATTTTGTTTTGCTGCTCACTCTGGGCGATGATTTTGACAATTAAAACAAAGAAACTTTGCCACTTCTGGCGTGTGATTTCATGTGAGTAAATTCGCGCTTCATTGGCCCTCATCTCCCCTACAGCATGAGGCGTGGGGGGCAATTTAACTGCAACACGATGCTGGTGTTGGATCAACCCCTGAGCGTTTTGTAATGTTGAGCCGTGTGAATTCTTCTGCAGTTGTCGGATGAATACCAACAGTATTCATCAATATCTTCATCGTGAGACCGCATCTGGTTAAGGGGGGAGAAGGGAAAAAGTTTGTTTATTGCTTTGTTAGTAAACTGCCAGTCAAATATAATCTTAAAAGGGCAGTGATGAGAAAGTAATTTGTAAAATTTTCGTCAAATGCCTGAATTTTGATAAAATATCACTGCATATGAAACCTTTTTCTTATATTTTTTTAATCAAATTTTAACTAAAGATTCGATTTTGATAAAGCTCTTTTCTTTCCTTTTCTAACAACTTAAAAGTTGTTGTAAGATTTTGTCAGTTTAAGGTCTCTTTTGAGAGTTAGTGAAATTCAATGTTTTTATTTTTCTTGGGTTTTTTCTTAAACATGGTTTTCCGATGTTGGTTACATTTGAAGCCTAATTTTTGAAGAGTATAAAAATCACTTTCGGCCATCTTGTGATTTTGCAACTTTTTCAAAGAACTGCCCTGAAACACAAAGGTAGGTTTTTCTCAGGATCTACTGGATGGATTTAGATGGGATAAAAAGCAATTGAAAGTAGAAGCATTAGCGAAGAATGTACCGGAACAGATTATTGAATTTCAACTCAGAAGTTGAGAAAAGTCAATAAGAATATTTGTATACTTTTCTCAGCTGCTGTGTCGAAATTCAAAATTCTGTTCCGGTACATTCTCTACTAATACTTCCTCTTTCATTTGCTTTTTACCCCATCGAAATCCATCAAGTAGATCCTGAGAAAAACCTACTTTTGTGTTTTGAGGAAAATCTCAAGATGGCCGAAAGTGATTTTCTTACACTTCAATAATTAAGCTATAAATGTAACTAACATCGGAAAACTATGTTTAAGAAAAACCACAAGAAAAATGAAATCATTAAAAATGTGTAAATTCCAACAATTTGCCCAAGAGAACCCCCTTAAGTTTACAAAATCCTTTTCTTGTTAATTAATAAAGGAAAAACAAAATATTTTTTTGTTACAGAAAACAGTTAAAAATATTTTTAAAAATGCTTTAAAAGTAATTTTGAAATTTTTCTTTTAAAAAAAAACCCGATAAAAGAAAGAAATAAAATGTGCAAAATCTTTTAAGATTTTTCACAGAATACCAAAAATTTTATAATTGACGAATTGTAAGAAAAGAAAATATTATATTCCTAAATCTTGAAAGAAAATAATATTTCATCCGTTTTTTTAAATTAATTTTTCAGCAAAACATTCAAGCAAGATTCTTGTAAAATTTGACAGAAATTTCACAAAATTACTTTGCACAAAGATTCTACAAAAGAAAGAAAGGAAGAAAATAAACTTACTTGACAGCAGCTGCAAATCCCTGAATAACTTCTCCTGCAACGGGACCCACATAGTGCAACCCCAGAACCTTTTGATCCCCCTCACGCAGGGCGACGCTCTTGAGGTAGCAATACCGGACACTCTTTTGCGGTACAAAGAACTCCGTTGGTTTGTAGTAAGCATGAAAAACTTCCACATTTTCCTCTCCAAACTCCTTCACAGCCGCCTCCTCACTCATCCCAACACATCCGTACTCAAGTGGGGTGAATACTGTTGTTGCCACATCCCTGTAATCCATCAAATCCTGCCCATTGCCAATGACTCTGCGTGCCAGGAGACGTCCAGCAAGAATGGCCACAGGTGTCAGCTCAGGTCTTCCATCAATAACATCCCCCACCGCGTAGATTCCATCAACATTCGTCTCTTCGCGCTCATTCACCGGGATCTTCTTGTTCTCCTCATTCACTTTAACTCCCGCATTCTCCAAGCGTAGATCATCCGTCAGAGCTGTACGGCCAATGGCAAAGAGCACAGTGTCGTACACATCACTCCCTTCGGCTCCCTCATTGCTGCGATACTTCACAAGGTAGCGCCCATCGCTTGTCTTCTCGACGGACGTCGGGATGGTTTTGAAGAGGAAATTAATGCCCTTCTCGATCATTGCACTCGACACAATATCCGCCATTTGCTGATCAAATCCACGCAGAACAATTGAGCGTACCATCACGGTGGCATCGTACCCAAAGCCCTTCAGGAAACCAGCGCATTCCAAGCCAATGTCTGTGAGGACAAAGACATTTTTTTTTGAATCATTTTTTTTAAGCAATTTTCGTGCTAAACAAATTAATTTTCTTTTGAGATCTTGAGAAAAAAATGGGAGACTCGGGTGGAGTTAATTAATTTCCTAAAAAAAAGTTTCAGTGTAAAAAATCCTGAGAAAGTTTCATTAGGATTTTTTTAGAACGTTTTGGAGAAGCTAAAGAAATTATTCTTTAAAAATCATATTAAAAAAAACTTATTTTCCACAATTTATTATTTTTTAATTGTAAAAATTTTTAAATAAAATATTTCTTTGATTTTTTTTAAATTTCATTTTTTTAATAAAAAAAATAATTTGAGACGATTTTGAGTTGATTTATTGGCTTCATATAAGAAAACAAATAAGAAATTAATTTTTTTTAAAGACTTCCAATCAAGGGGTGTTTATCAGAATGAAAATATTCGAAAGATTCGCCAATGAAATCAAAATATTCAACAGATGAACATTTCTTTTTTTTAGTCTTAAAGCCTTTTAAGCCTAAAGAGTACTAAATTCTAGCCAAAGTGAAATTTAATTTAGCATTTTGTAGACTTAAATTTAGTACTTTTTCCCATTTTATTTAGTAAACTTTTTTAGCTAGAATTGACTGTGATTTTGTGTAGAATTTAGTATGTTTTCCGATAAAATTTAGTATTTTTAACTATTGAATTTAGTACTTTTTCGGCTTGAATTTATTAATTTGGCTAGATTTTAGTATTTTTTGAAAATCCAATCTTAAGAAGTAAATTCAATAATTAAAAGTACTAAATTCTAGACGAAAACATACTAAACTCTAGCAAAAAAATATAGTAAATTCTAACTCAAAAAAAGTTCTGAATTCATTTGAAAAAAAAAAAAAAAACTAAATTTAAATTATAAACCAAATAAGTAGGTACTAAAAAGGCGAATGAATACTAAATTCAATCCCGGAAAGTACTCAAAAAGCATTCAATTCAAACCGAGAAAAAAGTAAATTCAAGCTAAAGAAGTATCTACTAATTTCTAGATGAAAATGAGAATATTCAGATCTCTGGAAATAACACCCCTTTGTTTTGAATTTATTAATTCAAAATTCCCTTCAAAATTTATCTTTTGATAAAAATCTAATTTTAAAATTAATATACAAACATTTTTTAATAAGAAAAATCATTTGTTCGGTGACATTTCGTATTTTTCTTGACACCCTTCATCAGGTTAAAAAAAAATTAACTTTCAAGAATAATTAGTTTTTATGACAAAAAAAAATGTAATTCGGTTTTCAGCCTCAAAAATTCTTATATTGAGTAAAATCTTGGGAAGTACTAAATTAAAGTTAAAGAATAAAGTAACTAAATATAAGCTTTTAAAAGTACTAAATTGAAAGTTCTAAAAATTCATATGTTTAAGTGCTGAATTAGAGGAGGAATTAAAGGATAATTTTTTACACTTTCTGTACCACTAAATTTAAGCCTAAAAATACTAAATTCAACCTGAAAAAAAATTATTCGGATTTTAGCTTTAAGAAATCTCCGATTGAGGATTAAGAACTAATTAAGTACTAAATTGAAACCGCGTAAAATACTATTCAGATGATTCACCGAAAATATCAAAATATTCGTTTTTTTTTCATAAAAGTTCCATCAAATAGCCACGAAAACATTATTTCTACGATTACAAAGCACTCTCACAGAGTGAATGAGAAAGATTAATGAAATATCAATCATATCAGTCTTGCCTTTTGATAAGCATTAATAATCATCATGACTTAAGGCCACAACATTATTGCCTCTCAATCTGCCCCTCAAAGACCTCTCAATAGCTGCTCAAGTGTGTCAATTTTTACGATAAACTTCTTATCTTTAACTCTTTTCTCTCTTTTTCTTTGTTTGTTAAATTCTTTGCGCAATATTCTGTTAAAATTTCAAAGGAAAAATTCTCTAAAGAAATATTTTTGTAGGATGCGGGTTTAAAAGAAACGAAATCTTTTCCCAAAGCTTTCGGCGTTTAACCACGCCTTCCTCAGTGGTCATTTTGTCAATTATTTGAACCCTTGTCAACAATCTTCTTTGCTTCTCTTGGCATTTTACACCAGCAGGGAATTTTCACTAGATTTTTCTCAATTTTTCCTTTCTTTTCCTTCTCTGTGAAGCCAATGCACAGTAACCAATGAAAAAGTAAAAACCAAAGAAAAGCAAAAAATAAAAAAAGAGGAAAACTTACAGCCAGCTCCAACGACGAGGGTCTTTCCTGGGGGCGTGGGCATACTGAAGATGTCATCGCTTGTGATGCCGTACTCAATGGCACCCGGAATGTCTGGATAGCGTGGACGTCCGCCCACAGCAATCACGATATGTTTAGCATTGAGCACCCTCTCTGTGCCATTCTTCATCACAGCAACAACATTATGAGGATCCTTGAAGTATCCCAATCCATTCACATACTCCACTTTCCTAGAAAAGATACAAACAGAGAGAGAGAGAGAGAAAGGTGATTATTCCGTTTTGAATTCCAATGATTTGCAACAATGTTCTCTTCTCGCGATAAGACGTCACAAATTGACGATTCATGCTCGTGAATGACGCAAGCATCGCGTGTGCTCTATTTTTGGGTGGGAGAGAGGGAGGAGAGAGAGAGAGAGGAAGAAGAACTCACTTGTCACGGAGATCCACTCTTGTGACCCAATTCACGGATTTAATGTGATTCTGCACGGCTTCCGTAACAGCTGACCATTTGATGGCCACCTCTTCAGGGTTAACTGTCCACCCGTAGGCTTGAGCATCGTGAATTCCTTCCCCGAGAAGGGATGCCTGATGCATTAGCTTCTTCGGGATGCAACCAACATTCACGCACGTCCCACCAAGGCCCCATTTCGTGCCACGCGGTGATGGCGTGACGAAATCCAACACAGCAACTTTAGCACCCAATCCAACGGCTTCCTTGGCACATGCCAAACCTCCTGATCCTCCTCCAATCACCACCAGATCGTAGTCGAACGTTCCTGCAAATACCAAACAATCATTTTTTCATTGAAAATCATCATTTTTCTCTTTGAATGAACAAGGTCAAGGTTAATTATCGGAGCTTCTAGAAGTACATTCATTTTATTATTAGATAGCGTGTCAAAAGGCCTGTCCAAGGGGGGAAGAATGATAAGAATCTCTCTCCCAGCCCAGCCTGCCCCCAGAAAGTTCCGGAACTTACTTTGGGCAGCATCATGACATTGTTGATTCCGGGAGAGGCAATATTGTGAAATTGCCCCTGAAGAGAGGTACAAAAGTATGCCGGGAATGTACCAAAACATCTCAGGAGGTGTACAAGATCCTCCTCAATGGGAAACTATTCATTTCAAACTTCCGGGAATTGCAGAAAAGCGAGAAAATCTCAAAACTTCCGGAGAAATATTCTTTGCAAAAAAATAAGAAAATTCATCCACGCGGGGATGCTGCGGAAAATGCAAATCACGCAGGAAATGACTCTCTACTTACGGCTGGAAAAATGACGGATGAAGGTACATTGCCGGCAGGAAGAGGAGATATTCTTGATAACCGGGCGAAGGATTTTCACAAAAATCATCCTCGCTCAACTTTTCTGCGTATTTTTTTGCTTTTATTTCTCCCCTTAAGCGATCGCAGCGCCCCACCTGACAGTTTGTGTGGTGCTTGCCTTCAACCCGGCATCCGAAACGCAGTTTTTGGTGGAAAAACGTCCCAAATTCGCGGAATTCCCCATTGATTTGCACTGTAATCAGCACCTGGAGGAAATTCCCTTCAACCTCGTTTGCTTTAAATAAGCAGGAACCACGATAAGAGTTCAGTTTGTGCGTGAAGCGTGAGAGAAGTGTTGCTGTTTGTGTGTTGCTGCCCAACCAAATCAAGGCCACCGTAGATTCTAATCAATTTTTTTTCGGTGTGAAAATCATCAGTGAGGGAAATTGCAATGAATTCAATACTAATAACAGGATGCAATAGAGGATTGGGATTGGGTTTAGTGCGATGTTTGGTGCAGAATCCAAAGGAAATGCCCAAATATCTCCTGACCACAGTGAGGGATGCAACAAAAGCCGAAGTGAGTCACTTTTTTCACTTTCTTTGTGGAATTTCCAACATTTCCCTGCATTTACTTACCATTAATTGGTGCCATTTCACTTTAATTTCCTCTTTGTACAATCACTGGGGTGGAAAATGCAAAGAAAACTCGGGGAAATACTTGAAAAACTCAAGAGAAGTCACACAGCACAAGAACAATTTATCTTGAGATTGCAATGAGATGTGTCGCTGCGATCGCTATGGAGGTTCTCATATACACAAAAATTTCATCCCCTCCAAAAAAGCCGCCATTGTTTCGCCATCTGACGGAATTTTCGGGAAAGTTCCAATTGGCGCGAGAATTTTCTTATTGGAGGGAATTGGCGGGAAAATCATCACAATTTACATTTCCTTCTTTTCAGGAACTTCAAAAACTCGCTAAGGAGCACCCAAATATCCACATCCTGGAGGTTGATTTGACAAACTACGACACCTACGAGGGATTGGTGAAGAAAGTCGAGGACATTGTGAAGGAAGATGGACTCAATGTGCTCTTAAACAATGCAGGATACGGTCCAAAATCCACCAGGCTGCCACATACGAAGCACCAGGATCTCGTGGAATGTTTCAACATTAATTCCGTGGTTCCTGTTATGCTAACAAAAGCCCTGTTGCCCCTTCTCCAGAGAGCAGCTGCTGCACGACCCGATGCTCCCATTGGACCCGAGAAAGCCTGCGTGGTTAACATGACATCGCTCCTGGGCTCAATCACAGAGAATACGCACGGAGGCTTGTATGCTTATCGCATGTCCAAGGCGGCACTCAACATAGCCACTAAATCCATGAGTGTGGATTTACAAGGTGACAAGATTATGGCTATTTCTCTCCATCCTGGATGGGTTCGGACCGACTTGGGTGGCTCGAAAGCGCCCCTTGATGTGGAGACGAGTGTTTCAGGGATGATTAACGTCATCCGGGGGCTCACAGCTGAGCAAAATGGGAAATTCTTGCAATACAATGGGAAGGAGCTTGCTTGGTAGAAGAGGAGAATCCTTTTGCAATTAATTTGTATTTTTTGTGAGATTTATTTGGGAAATAAAAGCATTAACATGAAAATTATTTGTTTTTTATCCTTATAAAAGAAAAACAAATTCTTTGCCGCCATTTTGTAGCGAATGTCGCCATATTGAAGCTTCCAATATGGCGTCTCTTTAACACTTGGAAAATCGAGATTTCTAACCTCAAAAGTTGGATCTTCATTTTCTTTTAACACTTAGAGGACTTTACTTTTTAATTCAAATCCTTAAATCATCACAGAATAAAATCTATTGGACTTATCTCGATGAATTTAGCATCTATGTGTAGGGAATTTTAATTACTTTCATACAGCAGAAAGAAAATCCAGAGAAAAGTCTTTTATTTGGAAGATAATTGAGGTCAAAGTCAGAATCCAACGTGGAGGATAAAATTGGTACCAATTACCAGTCAAAATCTCATACATTTTAGCATTGTTTTGAGGTTATGTACCCCCATATTTCCCAAATAAAGTACTCTTGTTCACCTTTCCCCGGTAAAAATCACTAATGTGGACTAATTTATTGCCGGAAATGACTAAATAGTGATTTGAAGAATCAAAGTTTGTGATGATTTGGGCGCAATAAAAAATAAGCAAAACTGCAGCTAAAAAAGTCGTTTGAATTGGTAATTTTACATCGATTCTATGCAATTTTTTTTCAGTGACGATTTTCTCAATTAAATATTAAAAAAAAATAGGTGCATGAATGCTTGAAGGAGATCAAGAATTAGTGAAACTTTCGATCCTAGTTCAATAAACTGATTAATAATTAATTATTGAACATATTTTATCAGTTATCTATTAAATGTTGGGTCCTCCAAGTGTTTAAAAAGTCCCATCTTTGCCGCCATTTTGTAGCGAATGTCGTCATATTAAAGCTTCTAATATGGCGTCTCCTTAATCAAAACGAAAATCGCAGAAATTGCAAAGGAATAAAAAAAAGACTTTTAATTTCTATAAGGTGATATATTTATAGTTTTCTTTTAAAATTAACTTTACATTTTTTTTTACTTATTATCATTCAATTTAATTAATTTTAGAAAACTTACAAGCTAATGTTCTTTTTTTCTCTTTTTTTTCTTTCTTTTAAACCTTAAATATATATAGATTTTTTATTTTCAATATAATAATATTTTGCTCACTCACGCTACATTTTTTTTCTTTTAACTTACGACGAACAAAAAAATGTTTTCATTAAAATAGTTTATTAGGAAAACATAAAATAATAAAATAAATATAAATGGCATTACTGTTAAAAATAAACAAAAAAAAAGTAACTACAATTCTGCGCGAATTCCTTAAAAATTTCTCATCTAAATTGTTTGTTTAAATTCTTAAATAAAATCTTTGTGGAATTAATTTTTCACTCTTTTACGTAAAGTCGTGTTTTTTTTTCTCTTTTAGTCAATCTTCTTAAATCAGTTTCAGATTTTTTTTCTTATGAGGAATCAAAATGAAATAAATACAACAATTGAAAGTTAATGATTAAACCACTAAAGTTTTTTTTTTCTTCTTCCTTGCTTAATAAATATAAATGAAAATCAAAAAGAATCCCCCGGAAAATTCTCAACGAGGAAGTTCTTTTGCTGCATTTTCATTTTTTCCCGGCATTTACTGTACCAAATTTTTGCATTTTAGCATTTTTTTTTATACATTCTAAAAGTAATATAATAATTTATGTGGATTTCTTTTTATCATAAATACAGTTTAATTTAAGATTAAATGTTATCAACCTAAAATATTCATCGATAATCATGTATAATTGGCTATCTAAGTAGAAATCTAATTTAAACTACATTTTATAGTTTTTTTTCAATTCTTTTTAATTCTTTTTTTTGGGAGTTTTTCAAACTTTTTTTTCCATTTTTCTTTTAACTTAATTTACTACCTTTTTTTTACTGTCTACATGCTCTCTTAATTTAGTCGTAAAAAATCTGCCACTCCATGGAGTTTTTATTCTTTATTTATTTTTTTTTAATAGTATAATAATTTTGAAAAGTTTTACATTATTTTTTTTCTTTTACTCCAATTTTTTTGAGGAATTTTGAAAAAGAAAAAACTTCACAAAATCATTTTTTTTTCTCACTACGTTTAGGAGTATCATATAATATAATGTTTTTTTATAGTTATTTCTCTTTAGTAAAATAATTTTATTGTATATTTAAAAAATGTTTTTATGTATACTTTTTTCTTTTCCTAAATCTACATCTTAGATGATTTATTTCTTTTTCAAAATAATTTTTATCGTGTTTTTCTTTTACTATTCTTTAGCATTATTTTTATTCTTCTTTTTTAGGTAAAACTTTCAATGTGTGTGTATAGTGATTTTTTTTGTTTATTTTATAATTCTTATAAAATATAAAGAACACATAATTTCCACATATTTTTTATCTCTTGTTTTCTCCTTTTAGTTTCTTTTTCTTCTTCATTAAATATTCATCTTAAATCATTTTTCTTTCTCTATTTATTCATTTTTTTTTCTTTAGCTATTTGGTTTTAACTTTTTTTTCTTGTCTCTGTGTTTTCAGTGGCTATGTTTAGATTTATAAGTAATTATATGTAGATATAATAGGAAATTGATGGATTATTTACACCACAAAATATATATTAACTTTCTCACTCTTGCAACGAACAAATTTAACTTTTTTTTTTCATTTCAGTTTTCTTTTTATTTTGCTTTGAGTGAAGAATTTAATACACTGGAGATTTTTTTCTTCTTTATATTTTCAACTGGTTGCTCTTAAACTATTTCCACGAAAGATCAAAAATATATATTTTTCTGTTTCTATTTCTAATTTTTTTTTTCATTCCAATATGAAGATTTTTCTTTAATGATTTATTATCTTGTTTTATTTTTAAAAAATACAGGTTCATTTTTTTTCTTTTCATTTAGGTTCTTGCGTAAAGGTAATATTTTTCACGGCTAATTCCTCTTGTTTAGTTTATATAGTAACTTAAATTCCATCAATTCCATTATTTACGGCAATTTTTTTTAAACAGTTTTTCTCTTCTATCGTCCAACACAGAAAAAAATAAAGGTTTCTTGCAGCAAAATAAATATTTCTTTTATTTCGTTTAGAAAACTTCTTTTTTTTTTGCTCTGTCAATAAAACGTTCAATTTTTATTTCTTCTTACATTTCAATAAGCTGTCCCCTGGACAAAGGCATTTGAGCTTGGCAATTAGAACGTAAATTAAAGGAAAAGTTTCTTTTATTGATTTTGAAGAAAAAGAAAGTCTGACAAAGGGCCTTAATTCAGCGACTTAAATTTGTTTGAAATCTTTAAATTTCAGTAAAAGAAAATCAAAGATTCAGGAGTTTCTTGATCACTGAATTAAGGCTCAAAATTTGACAATTTTTCAAGTCTTGAAGAAGATGGAAAGCTACAAGAGCGTAGCCTAAAATCTAATCAAAGAGAACGTTTAAAATTCTTTAATTTCAATATTTCTTCTTTGTAATTTTTGACCTTAAAATGATTTCATTTGACCTCTAAAGAAAATCTAACTCTTTGAAATATTGCCGCCACTGTGAAAAATTAGTGAAGGAACAAAAATAAACGAAGGACTAATTGCCATTCCCATGTCCTTTGACCTTTTGCACTGAACCTTTTTTTATTTGAAAACCAATACTTCTTTTTTCTGTTTATGACTTCTTGTAACCATTTTTTTTAAACTTTATTTTGCTCTCCCTCACTTGTTTCCTTTTTAATTATATAAAATTGGCAGTTCAATGTTATACAATATATTTCGATATCTGTAGCACCATGCAGCGAAAAAATATTTTTTCTATTCTTATATTTTCTTCTTCATTTTTTTTGTTTCATTTAAATAGGTATATAAATCGATTTTTTCAAAGTATTTTTCAGAAGTTAAAAAAAAACGTATTTTTCTTATAAATAGGAGGTTTCTCTAAAGGAAAAAAAAATTGCAAGTATTGTGAATAAATAAATCTTTGGGAGGAAAAGAATGAAGACAAAATTGGTGTGAGAAAGGCAAATTATTTTGGAAATGAGAATGTTTTTTTTCTTTATAAATAAAAATAATATTTGGATTGAGATATAAATAAACTCCTCTCTCTCTCCTAAAAAATCTTCATATTTTAATGTAACCTTGTCTATGTACTTAAATGTAAAAAAAAAGAAGTCTACAAGGATTGTATATATAATTCAACTACATACCTATCATGTAATGTAGTTTAGTAAACTAAAACAACAATGAACGTTTGACGTGGTGTTTTACTCAAAAATAAAATCTTCATTTTTATGCCTTTTTTATGTCCCTTAAGAAGTATTTTTCTTTAATATATTTCTCTCTCTCTTTTTGTTGTAAAGTAGTGAATATTGTTTGAACACATTTTATGTTTCATTTTCTGCTCTTGTTTTCGTCCTTTGAAAAAATGTATGTTATATGTTTTCTTCTATGTTCTATATTTACACAAAAATCTAATTAAAAATTTTTCATATACGACTCATTTTTTTTTACAATGCATTCTAGCATTTTACCTTTAATCCTATACAGCATGATTTTCATCTAAAGTTTAATTTCTTTATTTTTTTTACTTCATGTAAATTAAATTTTCTATTTCCAAAATAGAAAATTAGTAAGATTTTTTTTCAGTGTATTGTATACACTTTTTTTTGTTGCTTTTTCTCTCCTTAATTTACCTTCTATATTAAACTACGTTTTGTTTTAACCTTTAAAAGTGATTTCCTTAAATATTTTTCTAAATATTTTCATTTATTTCAGTAACATTATGATTTTTTATTTAAATTTAATTTTTCATGCAAATTCTCTCACTCTTTTTCTATGAAATAAATTTTCTTTTAGGTTTTTTTACAGGGCAATGCAAAAGAATTTACAGTGGGAAGATTAAATATTAATTTATTTTTAAAAAATTGATTTGAAGTAAAAGATTTTTTCCTTATTCATTAATAAGATTTTCATCTTGAATTAAGGACATTTTTTAAATTCCTTTATAGAATTAATTTAAAAGAAAAATAGAAAATATTCCAATTCTTTTTTTGAAGAAAAGTAAAACATTTTGAGAGAAATTCTATAAAACAAAAAAATAAGTAATAGAGAGCAAGAACAAACAAAACATAATATGAAAAATAATCATAATTTGCAACTAAACAACCTAAAACTAATACAAAAAATAATAATGAACGGTGGGTAAAAAATGTTCCGTAATTAACTTAAAAATAATAATAAACAAACAAACAAAAAGAACCTGCGTAATTTTTGAAAAATCATGGGATGAAAATTTCCCAAATAATTGATTTTTCTTCGTTGTTTCTTTAGGAATCATTCAAAAGAAAATAAAATAAGAATGCAGACTTTCATTAAAACAGAAAATTAAATCTAATAATTCTATTATAAAAATATAATATCTTCCCACGAAGAATTTCCAATTAATTCAAAAATGAAAATTTTACAAAAATGCTCAACAATGAAGACTTTATAAATAAAGGAAAGATCTAATATAAAAAAAAACTGAATTGTCTACATAATTTTGGATATTTTATTTACATTTCTTAAAAAATATTCTTTTAATGTAATTCCTCTTGCCCTATGTTCTATGATTACTTAATTGTGATTATGACTAAACCTCTTTTATTCATCTCTCCCCATTTTTCTTGTTATTTAATGTTCATATTTTAATTAATTTAATCAAATCGAATTAGTCTCTTTGTTAATAGCCACTTTATCGAACACTTTGAATTGTAATTAATTGGTTGGAAATTTTTTTCTTCATTCTCTTTAACCCCTCACCTCCGCCCTTCATGCAATCCTCAAACTATTTCATGCTATACCTCAAGCAATTTTCTTTCATATAAATTAAATCTATTACACCATTGGATTTTTTTATGTGACTCTTTTTTTTAATAAATTATTTAATTCATTTTGCTTATTTTTGCGCACTTTCTGTTTCCTATTTTTTTCTCTTGCATTTTTCTGTTACATTTAATCAGTCAATTTGCTTTGTTGCTTTCTTGCTCAATAAATCAATTTTAATTTTCTTTTTCTCCTTAACTTTTAGTCTTCTTTTGCAAACACTTTTGAAATTTATTTTCGGCAGATTTTTTTTTCAATAAAATTTCACTTTGGAAGAAATTAAAAAGAAGAATAAATGTATTTGTATAGTTTAACTATAGTAATGTGAGGAATTTGAGATATGCTATTGTATGCTTTAGGATCTAGATGGCGTGCACGTGAATTACTTCTATTTCTTCATTTCTTTGTGTTTTAGAGATTAGAGAAAATGCTCATGATGCTTGATATTTTGAAAGAGAATTCTCTTTGATGATTTTTATCCAAAAAATGTCTTTTTTTTTTTCATTTCCTTCCGGTTATTTTCTTCCAAGATAAATGATAATTTTTTAACTCTCAAAAATTGCAGCAAGAATAGATGAGAAAGGTTTGTAAGTAAAATAAACATTAATGCATTGGCTACATTAACCTCCTTCAAATCATTGCGTTTTCCCCGCTCTAAAGTCAATTGTGATATCTATATTCAATCAATTAATTTATTTTAAGTGTTAGAAAGAAAATCATGCTAATGAATGTAAATCTTAATTCTTTTTACTTAAAAAATACTTTAAATTTCAATAAAATAATTATACAATTAGATTACAATTTTTAATGATTTTTAAAGCATCGAAAGAAATTTTAAAGCTATAGCTGAAGTTTGATATTTTTCCGTGTTTTTCCCTCCGATTTTATTCAATTTTATGCTACTCTTTATTACATACATTTTCCCTACATTCCCACATAAAAAAAAAACACATTCAAAACCTTCTGGCAAAATTATTTTACCTTAAAAACCTATGCAACAGAAAAAAATCTAATAAATTGGTATACAAAAATGGAGGGGAGAAGAAATGTTTAAGAGCAAAAGATTAATGGATTTTTCTCATTTTCACCTTTAAGTGCTCTCTAAATATTTCTATGTCGTCCAAAATATTTTCTTTTTCTTTGTATGCCATCTAATGTGAACCATTCTTGCTCTATATTTCCGCATCCTACACCGCATTGTGATAAAGCAATTCAATTGAGGAAAAAAGAATTATTTTACTAAATTCCATGCGTGGAGTTTTTTCTTTTATCTTTTTCTATTTAACCTTAGAAAATTCATCTATATACGTAAATAGCAGTCTTGTGAGTAAGGAATCCACAAATGCTGTTATCGCTTTCTGTCAATTTGAAAATTTGGATTTTATTTTTCAGGGGAAAATGTCAAGTTTTAATTTGAAAAAAATATCGATAAATATTTTTAGATCTTTCAGTATGTTTTTGACGTTTCTCAAGTCTCGTTAGTTGGACATTGTGTATGTGTTCTTAACGTCTGTCAACTTCTGTCAAATTTCTGACATTTATCAACATCTGTCAAATTTCTGACATTTATTAACTTGTCAAATTTTAACTGAAATTTATCTCTGCAATATCTAAAATTTTCTATTTGTTTTTTTCTTTCAATTCCCTGACACATTTTCACAAATTACCATTGAAATAAAAATTTATTCGCATGACGTTACGTTTGACGTGTCTCAGAACTGTTAAAATCTTAATATTTCTGTGCTTGTTCTCATTTTCTTTTTGAATATTTCTTTAATAACGACAATCAGCAATTTATTGGATTTGGATGCATTTTTTGTACAAAAAAGGGGAAAAAATGAACAAATTGTTGGATTTTTTATATAGGAAAGACGGCGGGAAATTATATATAGGTTTTTCCTCATTATAAGGGATTATTTCCTCATAATTGTAGGTGTATAGTGGGTGTGTGTATTTGTGTGTGTGTAAAATAAAGAAGAAACACAAAAAATAACAATTTATGTAAAAAAAAAACAAAGAGTGAATAATAAATATTAATGTAAATATATTTAATAAAAAAATGGATATAGGAATTGAGTCTTGTCATTTAACCATTTTCGTTTTTTTCCTTAATTTTTTTTGACCTCTTTTAACCTTTATTATGCTATTTTTCATCTATTTTTGCATTTTTATATTTTTATGAGCAATGCTGATTAGCTCACTAAAATAGGAAAGTCTACAAAATAGTTTTTCTTTTTCTCACAGAGATTTTCAAACATCTCTCACTCTTTTGCTCTAAAATCTATTGGAGTGGATAGTAGATTTTTGTTTGTTTGTTTAAAACTCATCTATATTAGTAAGGTAGTAATTTTCCTTTGGATTTATTCTTAGTTTATCATTTTAACTTATTTTCTTTTCTTTTTTTAAACTTTTTTTTTGTGGCAGTTTTCGTGTTTTTGAGATATTTCTTTTTTATTCTTTAAATAATATTCTTTTTTCTCCATTTATTTAGTTTTTTTTTGAGGAATTATGCGCGACAGAGTATGTTGTATATATATTTATGTTTTTAGCAATGCTGTGTGTCCTACCTTATTAATTTGGTGTAGTGGCCTTGGGATTTTCACATTTGGTGAAATCAATTTGAGCATAGTTGAAGGCGACAGTCGGCACTTGGGTGGCACCCGTGGGGGCAGCATTGGGGCTGGGACTGGCCGAGGAGTCACCCGAAAGGGAGGCATTTTTCGATGAGGCGCTCGATGATGATAGATCAGCTGCCTCTTGCCGCGCTAGTGGCGCCACACCGGCAGCGCCTGCGCTGCATGGTGGCAAATCTAGGCTGGCATAGTGAAGTTCCCGCTCAGACGTGACGGAAGGTGGGCGGGATGTTTGTTCCGTGGCAGAATCCGGACGTGATGTGGACTCCGTGAAGGATTGTGGGCGCATAAGGGTGGCACTGGAGGGACTTTTGCTGCCGCAAAGTGTGCTCGAGGATGACGATGAGCCGCACAGCGTTGAGGCGGATGAGGAAGACGAAATTGGTGGCACGTGGTCACTATTTGCCGAATTGGGGCGATTGAGACTCAAACTCGAGATTTTTGACGTTATTTTGTCACTATTGACCGAATTTGGTCTCGATGCTACGCGTAGAGAGTCAAAAGAGCCATCAGACTCTTTGCCATACCTTAAACAGGGGGAAATATATTTTTTAAAAAAGTTACGTGTGTGTCTTGGGTAAAGACCTCAAGTGTCTTTGCTATTGCTTTCAACGCCAAATCGGCGCAAGAATGAACTAATCTTCAACTTAATACTACAAATAGTTACACAATGCTATTTTTTTTAAAGAAGAGAATGAAAGAAAAACTCACCAGAATGGACGCTTCAGCGATGATGGATTCGTCGTACGGGGGCTAACAACTTTATCCTCTCGCGATGCCTCCTCTTCCGCCGAGGCGATGGGAATAAAACCCTCAAAGGTATTCAGTGAGAGCTCACTGGAATTCTTATTGACCGGCGTAACTCTCTTTGGTGGTACCCTCTCCACCGTGGTGGCAGCTGGTCTCATTAGGACATAGTCTCCAGCCACATCCTCAGCACTATTCCTCAGCGGTGATACCGATGGGGTAATTTTACGTACACCCACAGGGGTACAGTTAACATAGTCCGGCACCTCAATGGAGAGCCGACGAATCTTTGTTTGCTGCGCCACTGAGTCAACGTATCGATTCTCCTCAGCTGAACACTTTCGGATTCCCTTGGATGAGCACTCATCCGATGAGATACCCTCCATGGGGACAGGGGTGGTTGGTGTGGCTACACCACTACTCCCATGCGATGCTTCCTCCTCTGCCAGCATCACTGTGCCACTTGATCCATCTACGAGACATTTTCGTGGCTCTGTGTGTTGGAATGGTTTCATTGGGCTACTTGGGCTAAAGGGGAAGATTGCGGCATTTGATCCTACAGAGAGAGAAATAAAATAAAAATCTATTTCTTAAAAAAAACGTTAATTATCTTTCCGGAACAATTGATATGTGTCCGGAATGTATTATAAGTGCCTGGAAGTTCAGCAGGATGACTGTCAATTGCATCAGGAAGTTTCTAAGGGATCTTAGGAACTTCCTTTTCATCACCCGGCTGATCCTTGTGTCATCTTTTGGGCCAAAATCTGAGTCTATAAAAGTACTTCATGAAATTGCAAAGAGAACTTCCTAAATGGCCAGATTTTGATCCCTAAATGAATCAAGGATCAGCCGGGGGTTGAAAAGTGGGTTCCTAGGAACCCTTAGAAACTTCCTGATGCAATTGGCAGTCATCTTGCTGAACTTCCAGGCACTTATGGTACTTTCCGGGCATACATCATACCGTTCCGGGAAGGAAAAGTATATTAAAAAAATCTAAAAAACTTCAAGTTGCTTTTTTAATTACCTGTTGGTGTCACAATGCCACTATCCTTTGATTCAGATCGATGAGCTGGTGGTTGCGTTGCAACAGTCGTATTTAGTGGCAAAAACGACTGCTGCGGCTCACCCTTCCCCGTTAGAGAACTCCTTCCGGAATACATTGGCTGCTTCCCTTGAATTGCAATTGGCATTGAGGTCATCCTTGGGGTATTTGACTCCTTTTTCCCACTCCCATTGCGCCTGGCATTCTGGAAGCTCATGTTAATGTACTCATCCGATGCTGGTTTCTCCGGAATTGTGTTATTATTGACTGTCTTGGAATTCTTCGTGGACCACGACATCTCAATGTAACCTTCCGGAGCGCTGGACATTCGTGGCATATCCACATCCATTTTCTCATGAATCCCCTCAACGGGACTCATATTAAGGTAGTCATCAGATGTTGTGGAGGCTTTTGGGGAGGTGGCCAAGGTGGAACTACTCGGTACTGGACGTCCTCCCAAAACAGGTGACATCTCCACGTTATTGTTATTCTTCACCAATGACCTGAGAGGAACCGTCCGGGGGGACATGTAGGACTTTACGGGGGAACTTGAGAGACTTGGGCTCTTTGACATAGCCACAGGTCTCATTTCAACGTACCCATCTGTACTATCCGTTCGTGCGTAGGCAGTCTCATGGGGGAAATTGCAGGATTCTGATGATTGAGATGAGGGTACGGGCATTGGCATTGTTGACGTGGGTGTATCTTCATCGCCCCGCGAGAAGTCAATCTCCATGAAATCATCCATTAGTTCGGGATTTGCCCGTTTGTCCAGCATTGGGGCACTCGAGGATTTCTTCCCACTCTTTGTGGATCCATTGTTATTGGCCAGATTTGTCTGAACAATGGTCGATTGGGTATGCGTCATACCACCCTTGTACTGCTCCGAACGCGGAACTTTGGCACGTGAACCCAGCGAGAAGGCCCTAGCCCGCAGACTGGAGTTGTCTGTATTGAGAAGATCAATACGGAATTTGCGCTTATTGTGCTCCATTCGACTCCCCACGGAATACGCCCTTATTGGACGATCTCTCAGCACGGAATTATCCTCTTCATCGGGTGTGAAGCGCGCAAAGACCTTCTCAAGGGGGTAGTCAGCAAAACGCGTATCAGTTGATGGTGTACCCGATGTGATGCTGGAACTCGATGCTGCTGAACTCATCCCACTCATTGTGTGGTGCCGATGCGATGGATCCATATCCACGTACTGATCATGTTGCGATCCATCAACACCCTCCTCGGCAAGGCTCGAGGCACGACTATGCACCCCTGAGCTCCCTGTATAGACGCCACGACCAAAGTCAACGCCCGGCGACATGGGTAGGTAGCCCGAAGAGCCCGTTGGGTCTCCTGGGCTACTCCCACACGGACTGTACATCTCAATGTAGCTACTACGACCCTCAACGGATCCCACAGGTGGTGCTGGACTACCCTTTCGATGGGCTTGCGTCTGGGTAATTGGTAGCGACAGGGAGGTTCCATTTTGCGTGATACCCTTCTCGCCAAATCTATGATTTCTGTCATACATTGAATGTAGCTTCTTGTCGCTGTTCCAGTAGTCATCGGAGTTCTCCTCAAGAATCGCTGACTCCTGTGACATGCCACTGGAGGAGCGATTAAAAAGGGAATGTTTATCATTCATTTTTCTTTGAGAATTTTATTCAAAAAAGCAAAATTTTAAGAGTAAAAATGAATCTTTGAGTAAAAAAAAACTCTGAATTCACTGGGATTTGAACTGGGGGACATTCATGTGTGAGACTAGAACTCTACCAATTGTGCTATTTATCTGTCATTTTGGAATTTGGTACCATTTACCCAATGAGCTTAGTTCATTGTTTTTTCTTACAATTTGAATGTTTTTCAAAGTTAGAAATGAATAAAATTTAAAAAAAAAAGAAGAAAAAGACGTTTTCCTAAAAGCTTTAAGAAATTTTTTTAGAGTATCTAAATTGACGCGAAAGGGTTAAAATTAAATACTTTCATTTCAAGACAAAAATAAAATAAATAAAAGAAAATTCAGGAAGAAAATATTATTAAAAAAAAACTCACCCCATATACCTCTGGAACTGATGACAATATTCATCTGGTGTGAGCGAATGCCCAAAACCATCAGTCTCATCGATGCTGAGCGATGATCCGTCGCTCTCGGAACAAGCCCCAGACGGACTCAGCGGGCAGGAGTTCACTGGCGGGCTGTTGCTGTGTCGATTGTACATGGAGTGAGGTCGATTTGAGGGAATCGACCTCGGCGGTGGCATCGACGTGTTATTTTGTTGGCTACTCTCGCTGATGGCGCGATTTCGCGACGGGAGACTGTCGCAGCGCTCCCTCTTCATTGCTGAACCTTCACGAAAGAAAATTTCACAATGTGGAATGAGTGGAAAGTTAGACCACTTCAAACTTATATTAAAAAAATCAAGGATGAAGAAAGAAAGAAAAAAATATATATCTAAAGGATCGTTTGGGGGTGAAGGAAAGAAAGAAAGAAAAAAAGCTCCTTAAGAGGATGGGAATGAGTGTGGCAGGACGAAAATAAACCATTGCATTGGGGACTCATTTGAATAATGACAATGGAATTTTCATGGAGGTTCTTTTTCTGTGATAAATGAAAGTTACATGTTATATATAAAATATCGAAAGAAAGCTCTTAATTGAGGTCAGTTCACCACACACACACTCACACACATTTCACAGCCATTTATCATTCATGGAATTTTATATATTTTTTATGGATATTTTTGCACATAGCACGCAAAATAAGAAAAAAAAATGTTGAAAATCACTTCGTGAAAATATTCAGCCCAAGCACCATCCCCTTCACACGCAAATTAGTAATTTTTTATTAACAAATTTGATCACTTTTTGCCCTTGTAAGTTATTGGTGATCTAAAATTTTTTCTTTAGTTACAAAAAAACAAACAAATATTTTTGCTAAAGAATGAGAAAATGAAAAAAAAATATACAAAAGTTTGATTTATTTAATAAATCAACGAAATATAGAGATTTTCTGATGTTTTGGCCTAGAGGTTGGTCACTACTGAGACGGTGGAAGACGCAAGGAAAATAATAATTCTACATTTTCAAAGGAAAATAATTGGCAAAAGAACTACATTCTTTTCATGCTCTTAACTCTCCTGACAAAGCTCTTTTAGTAAAGAAACAAAAACTCTTTTTCATTCTAAGAGTTTTTCCATCCTAACTATCCCCACTCAAAGTTAACTGAACTGAAAGAGAAATAGAAGCTTCCGAGGCAAAAAAGTCCCTGAGAAAATTACTTACTCCCCCCCCCCTCTTCCAAAGGATGTGAAAATATAAAAATTAATAACTCAATTCGTTAAGGAAAAACTTCCGTGAATGAACTTTCTCACAAAGTGATGTGGTGAAAGAAAAAAAAAGAAGAAAAAGCTCCCCATATGTTTGTGCAGTTGAGTACCGAGATAATTCAGTTACAATTTCCTTCCCTTCGCGGATACACTTTTTTATTGCTTTCATTCTTTTTTTTTGTGTGTTTGCTCTTCTGGGACATCGTCACACAGAAAAGGAAAAGCGCGCGTGAAAGTTTATACACCCTGACCTCTCCTTTTTTTTATTACAACACATACTTCGTCCTTCCACCCTGCTGTGAGGGTGTGAGAGGGAACAACACAAGAAAGTCACTCGAGAATGATGGAGAAAGTCGGAATGAAAGAAAAAAAAAAAACGCATGGAATGAAAAAGTTCAATCTAACGAACGCAATAAAATCCGTAAGAAAAAGCTCACAGAGACGAGCACAGGGTGTGGCTATTGAAATGTTCATAGAATAAATTCTTTTTATAGAATTGGTTTTTTTTAAAATTATTTATCAATAATTTTTTTTTAATTTTAATAAAATCTTATTTAACATTTATAGCGTCCCTAACGCTGATTACCATGAGGGACGCTAAAATCCTCCATTATGCTTCACTTTAAAAATATTTCAATGTGTTTTATTCAGCCACACAGAAATCCTTGAAATCTTTGAATTTTGTGCTGAAATTTTAAGATTTCAAGCGAATTTCAAGGGTTTATTGGTCACTGAATAAGGCCCAATATTTAAAAAATAAACAAAAACCTTTAATGATGAAAATGCAAGAAATCTCTCCAATTATAATGGAAAAACAAAAGAATTTTCCTTCTTACTTACACCCTTCCCTTCCCCCCCCATTGTAATTCTCATTTTTGTTGCAGAAAGAACACTGATTGCTACTCATCAGAAGGCATAGCAACAAATATTCGAGCGTAAAAAAACCCAATGGATATATTAGGAAGTAATAGGACGAGTAAACAACAATAAGGTGAAACAAATTGTAAATAGGATGGTAAATAAATATATATATATATATATATATATATATATATGCAGTATTGAGAAGTAGAATTGGTAGAGCTATATATGTATAACGTCTAAGTAGGGGAAAAAAGCCAACGAGTAGTGTTGGTGCAAACAAAATTCAAGTGGTGTGGCTTTTCTTGCAAGACCCTTGAATTATTTATTGGAGCGCACACGAAATACCTGAAGTATCTTGTTGGTAGTCAAAGGGAGACAAACAAACTAAAATATTATGTATATATGTGGTGTAGAAATACATAATACATCAATATATATTGAGAATATGACGTTGGTGGTGAAAATATCGATTATAATGTTTTTCGGGGGCTTTTCAATTGAGAATCACTCGCTCTCTCTCGTCTCTTAGAAAATTCTGAAACAAAAGATAGGTCTTTATTTAACCCACATGTTTATGAATTATTTAATTCGCGGGAAAATTGTGAAATTATTTCCTCTTTGTATTATTTTACATGAAAGCTCATGAAGAGTTGAAAAGCTTCCTATAAAACTCATACATTTTTCTGATTAATAAAATTGAAAAATAAAGGATAGTTCGACAGCTATCCTTAAGTCAGATATTTAATATTTCTTTCATCTAAAAATAAATGGAAATTTTCCATTAATTTAGCTACATAAAGTGATGATGTTTATTTAACAAATATATACCCACAAAATAAGTTGATAGTTTTCCAGAAAATTTCAATTGCCATAATTTATCCCATTTTATGTGTTTATGTTATACATAGTGTGAGAGCTTTAGGGAAGAGAGAGAGAGGGTGGTGTGTTGTAAATGTTACATGGAGGAGACCTGTTGATACTGGTGCAGATTTAAAGGATTACAGAGAATTTACACATTTGCCCCCATTATATACCAAATAGAATTTAACAGTGTTTGTTGCAAAGAAAATAAGGAAAAACCAATTTAAATTCCTTAAACTCTTCTGGATAAATTAAATGTTATTTACATGAATTTGAATTTGCTTAATAAAATACCTTCTTAAGAAAAAGAAATCTTTTAAATTCCTTTAGAATACATTCTGTAGATTAAACCTTTCTCAAATTAAATACAAATTCTCTTTAAATAAGCTCAATTTGATCAAAATAAAATGGTAAAAAGAATAAATGCCCATGAGACTCTTTTCTCCACAAATAAGTCTGAAAATTAGGTAGGAATCATAGTGATTAAGAGAATCCTAAATCATTCACCATCAACACCATTTTGATGAGAAATAATTTCTCCATCTCTAATAAATCTCAAATAAATTGTAACGTGTCGCTCCTTGTGACAATTGAGTTTGTATCTATTAATGTTGGGGTGCGGGTGGCTCCTTTAATTATCATTTTGGAGCACACCAATTAGCTGAAGAATAGAACCCACAGCACACCCTCCTCGCAACATCAACCCACCAGCCAGCGCGCTTATTCATACTGTAGCTGGGGAATGTCGCAAGCGTGTACAACAGCATCAATTATGACGCGAAATGATACGCGAAAGGTGAGACATTTGTAATTAGTGTACATGTCAATGCAAATCAGTGAAGGTTTTTCTCTTCGCCATTTGCATATTGATGGCATATCCCATGGATATTATTCAGATCAAATATTTATGGGCACACCGTGTAACCACAAAATGGAAATGAACATGTTAATTGTTTCGCATGTACCATTAACACCTACGAGGTGGAGATGATTGGTCTTGCGGAGTTGGGATTAATTAATGTTGTTTCTTTTTTTTTGGGTTGGTATACAAATCAGTGTGGATGCAGAATAAAACCAAAAAATAAAAAAAAAAATAAAACAGAATCCCGGAATCATCCAACGAGGGGGCATTCAAGCACATTCGCACATACAGTTTCCGGTGAGGGGGAGGCATTCAAGAGGTATATTATGTGTTTTTTTTTTTTTTTTTGAGTGTAAAGAACAGAGAGAGAGTGAGAAAGAGGAGAGATACGTGGGGGTTGTTTTGGGAGGGAGATACGTACTCCTGGCCGAATTGCTATTTCTCGTACGACGCATAAGAAGGGGTGAACCACCGGAGAAGGAAGCCGAGGAAGTTCCTGGGAACTTTCCTGCACTCATCTTTCTCACAGGGGCCGCCGGAACACTACTCTTCGCCTCGCCATCGGCACTCGTGAGCGCTTGATCCTCAACAATACTCTCCATGGATGTTGTGGACATGTGATGGTGATGATGATGGAGATGATGGTGGACAATCGGTGGGAAATCACGCTGATGATCGCGATTGTTGTTCATCTCGGGGCAATTGCCAGGGCAGCCCGTGGGCGGGAGGTGGTTATTATTGAAATGCCCATCAGTGGTACCCACCACCCCAACGGGTGTGGCCCCATGTGGAATTCTATGCGAACAGTGGGAATTTGGTGCCCCATCCGTGGGGCATGTGCAATTGACAACGCGAACCTCTTGCCGCGGCACCGGCGCCACCACGATGGCCGTCTCCTCTGTGAGTGGGAGTGATCGTGTACGCTGATGCACTGGCTGAATGCCGGACCCAGTTTTCGATGATGATACAGATGCTGTGACAAGTGATGAGGACGGAGCGGCATTGCTGAGCACTGCCGCTGCACATGGAAGCGACAGTGCTCGCTGATGGCATGATGTGGACGCCGCAACCGCCACTGTGAATTAAAAGAGCGAACAATGTCGCGATTTTAGACACAACAAAACACACGCACACACAACAGTCCTGCCGACAAAATTAATTTGTTTTTCTTTTTCTTCTTAAGATCAATATACTATGTTAGCCGGAAAAAGAAACGGAATTTACAGAGCATCCGGGAGAAACCAAAAGAGAGAAAAAAAAATTAGATTAAACAGCAAAAATATTACATTGAGAACATTTTTGCAAAGTCGATGTGCAAAGTGTTCCAAAAAAAGGATTTCTTTTCATGGTAAAATCGTGCAGACGTTTAAGGATGTTTGTTACATATATATGACGACATTGGGTAGGGATGTGGGTAGCATAATCTTGGAATACTAAAAACATCTGTTGGCAGTTGTGGAGATTTATGAGAAAAAAAGGAATTTTGATTTATTGCAATTTTAATATTGATATTTTTATTTCGAAGAATTATCCTTTTTTTTCTGTATGTAATATTATTCAATTTACTTATTTTTTGATCCTTATTGTTATTGATTTATGTATCTAGGCTATGTAGCCCATAGGTTAAAGATTATTTTCAGTGTTGTTAAAGGGTTTCTCAATGTCTTCATAATTTTATGTATTTCTCTCTCATATTTTTTTAATACTTCTTTTATTTTAGAATGTTAGAAGTCATTCTTTTGCGACTAACTCTTTCCTTTAAAAAGAAAATAAATTAATAAGAATTTCCCAAATTTGAAACACTTTTGCACATAAATTTTGAAAAAATTCCATTAAAAATATTCGAAATTGCAAAAATTTGGAAAAAAAAGTGTCAAAATTTTGTATATAAAACCATCTTATCCATTATAAAGAAAAACATGGAGATAGAAAAATAATTAAAACAACCGCCTAAAAGCCAATTTTGTGAATGAAATGTGAGAAATTTTTAAATGGTTAAATGGTGAAAAAATTAAGATGAGTTTTCAGCTAAAGCCAATAAAATGCACCAATTTTTTTTTTTTAAAAAGTAGATAAAATGCATAAACGGCCAAAAATTTGCAAAAATAAGGCAAAAGGGACAGAACCTTTTTTCACAGCCACTTAAGAACTTGCTACTCTCACAGCTGAGATGTTATTAAATTAAAGGAAATGATTGAAAATGTTAATGAGAGATGGTAAAATGTATGAAGGTAGGTGAATGTTGTGTGATAAAAATTCCTCAAAAAGGAAATGTTTGTTTTTGAGATTTTTCTCTCTCTAAATTTTCCAAGAAAGGAGACTTTTCAGTATGTTCAGCATGTTGATATTCTTCCTAATACATATGCTTTGTACTACATGGCAATAAGCCCTTATACAATATTTTCTTCATACATGATTCTCTCTTTTGTATTCAACTGCTGTAATAGCAATATTTTTTAACACATAGGAAGAATTATTAGTTATTGAGGGTAGAAGATGTATGTAAATTGTACATAATAACATACATATCATGGTATCTTGACGTCAATCTTTGGCAATCTAAAAGGGGTTTAAGTAAGTTCTAAATTCTTTATTATATTTTTGTATGATGCCCAAAAGGGAATTTTTATTAAAATTATTCGTGGAACAATTGGGAAACGATTAATTTTGCAGATGATAAACAAGAATAAGAAATCGACAAAGAAACTTCCTTTAAATGTTCTGAAACGCGAGAACAATAAATAAAGAATTTGGTGATTTCTTAATGAGAAATTTTTCCATATATTAAACTAAACTCCCTTTAATTTGTAAGTATTTTTAGGAATAAATTCCAATCTCGCTTTCTAAATTTTCTTCTATCCTAAATATTCTAAAATGCAATTCCGTCAATTGAATTATATATTTTTTTAAAATAAATTTTATGACTGATGCTCCCCCAAAAGAGGGTCATTAAATCAGTTGTTTTTTTCCTACTCTCCCAAAGAGATTCTTTAGTTCTTATGTAACATTTGCATCCTGAAAAAAGGCATCTCGACCATAAAAATGTTAAAAAGCATCCACCCATAAAATTGTCAAATGCTTCTAATTAAATTTTTTTGAGAAATTTCCTTTTTAACACGCCTCTAAATGTCTTTTCTTTTTCCATTCCCAATTCCATCGTTCAAAAGTATATGTTTCCTTTTAAAATGCATCACAGAGAAAAAGAAGAATAAAAAATTAAAGTAAAAAGAGATCGTTGGGCTCATTAATGTTGATATGATACGGAAATACAATATTTCTAGCCCCCATTATGGTTTAAAGGGGAATAATTTAATTGCATTTTCTCATTCCACAATTCACCACCAACTTTACGCGCTGAATTCTTCCCATTCTTATGTTCATCTAATTCTTTTCTTTTTGTTGTTGTTATTTATTTATTAAACCACGCAGCAGCATTTGTCAAAAATACTGTGTTTTAATTAGGAGCTAAAATGTTCTTTTTTTATTTTTATTTATATAAAATGTATTAATATTTCTTTATTGTATTGTGGAAGAGGTCAATTGTGTGGTAATTCACATTTTATTGTTTCAACACTGAATGTTTTTTAAGAGCCATAAAATCCACAATCAATTAAAACGCATCAATTTGAGTTCTCTTTTTTCCTTTACTCTCTATATCTTCAATCTGTGCTTTATGTTTTTATTTTTGGAATGAGGCTACGGTGGATGTAGAATTTTTATGTAATTTTCTTTAAAGAATTTACACAAATCATAATAAAATTTTCATTTAGAAGTCTCTCAAAGCGGAGCAATACTGTATTAATCGTCGCATTTTAAATATTATAAATTTAATTTCTTTTAATAATTATGTTTCACAAATTAATTCTTTACAAAAAAAACATCATTCTGGGCATTAGAATTGGTTGGATGATTTTAATTAATTCGCGTGCACGAGAGAGGGAGGAAATGGTTGAAAATAGGGAACTTTTCCATGTATTTTCCTTATCTTAACGAATACATAAATTATACTGAAATACTATATTGCAAATACCGACGTAAATGCAATTGATATTTTATTTATTTATTTTTTTTGACGCAAAATATTGACGACGATGGTTTGTTCTCTTAAAAAATAAAAGCTTTTCTTTATGTAATAGAGTAAAAGAGGGAGAAAAAAAATCTAATCAATGCTTACGTCGTCTCCCAATCACCCACAACAATTGAAATCCATCTGTGAAAAGTCATAAATTTTGTACGAAAGAAAAACAATCACACCGTTAAGTGCGCAAACGATGGATTTTGAGTGCACAACTCTTGTGCAATTTGGCGGGAAAATGATAAGTTTTTCCCGCGAATGACATGAGGGTGGAAAAATTACTGAGATATATATTTTTTTTCTTCAATACCATTACATCCAGCAGCACTACTACACGTGTAGATGTTTTATTTATTTTGCCAAAGCGAACGCGTGGTGCGCAAGTGAATTATAAATCCCACTTCCAAGCAAATAATGCGAATGGTGGAAATTAATAAACCATTGTGGCGCCTCTTAGGTGTTTGTAAACAACAGCGTGTCAGTCCATGTGTCAGTCAATTTGTTCAACTCATAATTATATATTGTAGCATGGAGGCATTATAATATTTTTCTCCATATCCATTGGCAATTTTTTTCTCCTTCTTACTTCACGCTACAATCATTTTACTTAAGTACAATGTGGAAGAATCTTACACTCTGCTTTTTTTTTACATCTTCTTCCTCCTCCCTCATCCTTTTATCCACGAGTACTGCACACGAGAAATTACTTATTATTTGCTCAAACACATCAAATGGAAAATTATTAGTCAGATGATGGGAAAAGATGTGAAGTTGCACATGAGCACAGGGGGGAGGAGATGGAGGAAATTACATTCATATCTCATTGAGAAAAGTACAAGTATAGAAGAAGAAGAGGGAGAAAAAAAACAATATCATGAATATTTTTCGCGATAACAATCAGAGTTGAGATTAATCGTAAAGATAGGAGATAAATCTCTTCATCAATTGAAAGGTTCTTTTTTTTTCATTAACAAATTGAATGAGGTGATTTAATTCACGCGGATAATTCCTTCATTTAATATCACAGTCAGTCCATTAAGTAATTAGGAATATATTTTTCTTAAAAGTGTCTCCCACAACAACCTTCTCTTCCTAAATTTGTGCAAAAGAACTGTTTTTCTTTTTCAACTCTGTCACGTATTTGAGATGAATAAAATCAATTCGCGTGGTGATTTCAAGGAGGAAAATCCCATTTAAACACCCAATTCTCACGCACTGGGTAACTCCACGTGGAAACAATCCTGGAAAAGTGTGTTTGTTTGGCATCAAGAAGCACGCAGACTGCTTGGGGGAGAGATGGTGAAAAAATGGCTACGTTGGTGGAAGAAATGTCAGGGCTAAATCATGAGGAGGGGGTGTACATTCACGCAAATGCATCAACAATGTCAGGGTCTTTCTATGTACACAAACACACTGCGCCCCCACATCAACCTCCCCCCACCCCCTCCCATTTGGCACACATTTTCCTCGTCAACCACGCAAGAATTGTGAAAAGTGCAAAAAGAGAAAAATAGAATGGAAAACTTTGCATTAAAATTTATGATGATGCTTCTAACTTTTCCAACTTTTTAATTACTAATGTCAACTCCCCCCTTCATGACTGAATATGCAGTTTTTCTCCCCTTTTCACTAACTGTTTTGTTTTTATTTTTCCCCGGCATTTTTCCCTTTAAGAGATGGACAAAAAATTAAATTTTTCCTTTATGTTTAAATAGGAAATTGATACTTGTTGTATTTTTCCATTAATTATCTTATTTTTGTGATTACTTCCGTTTATTTTTTGTCCAACTCACCATATAGCTCGGAAAATTAATTTCTCTTCTCTCATACTGATCAATTTTTCCATCCACCATCATTTGTCGTGTGTTGGTTACATTCTGTGTTGATTATCAAGTTGATAAAATAAACGTTCACACCATGTATTGTTGCAAAAAAAAATCCAATGAGTATAAAAAACATTGACCAAATCGCGAGAAGTGAGAAAGATTATCAAAACTTCCGTTGGTTTGTTGTAAGTTCAAGGAAAAATCGTGCCACACCACTGCCTCATGGGAAAATTTTAAAGCAAAAATTCCCCGCGCAAAACTGCTCTCAATATTCAAGGCATGTGAAAGAAAAGAGGCCCCTCCGTTCGTTCTTTACAGAATATAAGAAGAAAAGGCATAAACTGATAAGGAGAGGTCATTAAAAGTGCAATTCGAAAATTTATGCAGAGAAAACGAAGAGAGAGAGGAGAAATTCCCCATGCAAAAGCATTAGAGATTATGGTGTGAATAAATCATTATCGATTGCAAAATGCTCGATTTTCCTTTTTGCTTATGCACCACAGTCTACTAATGAATTGGTTAGAAGAGGTATAGGTAGTGTTAAAGTTCAATATGTATATGTTGCAAAATATCTTATCCTACATAATATATTTTACGAAGAAAAGTCGCTTTTGCTGGTTTTCTATAGGTGTCTGTAGTACAGCTTTGAATTTTCCTCATGAAAGGAGATATTTTGATAGAATTTGTTGTTAATTTCAAGGTTAATTTACTTTGCTTTTTATTGTTAAACACATTAATTTAAAATTAGTTTTCAAAGAAATTCGCATTTTAAGAAAATTTTGATAAACTATCCTAAATGTCGATTTAAAATAAAATTCGTTTAACCCTAAAAATTTGACTTTAAGATTTCTTTAATGAATTCTTTTTTGTTTATCATATTTTTTTTCTTGGTAAATATCCTTTCATCACTCTTTAGTGAAACAGACTGTTTCGTACAGTGTTAACACTCCTCTACAATTATTCCCTGCCAAGAGCAACAAAACCCCGATAACGATTCCATTTTTGCATGAAGGTTTTCTCACCATAAAAACAATTTTTTTCTTCTTTCTTTAGCATATATAGGTATACCTTTTCTATGTAGCAACAGAGACTTGTATTGGCTCAATTAAATTCTAATGCTAGTGTTTTATATTTTGTCAGCATTCTTGTTTTCTCTCGCTCTCTCTCTTTTGCTATAACCTTTAGAATAAAAAAGAAAGAGAAAAAAAGTCCACCAAACACTCTAATTTTCAATATTACATGTTCATTGATGAAATAAAATGAGACGCTATAAAACTATAATTATCCTTAATTGCTTTTTACGACTTAACACATGACAAGTCATGAGAAGTAGCGCCCCGATGTATTATATATATTAGGCTTCTCTATATACTGATACAAATTGAGAAATCTTCGCATTCCCCGTTTGTCATTCATCTTCGCGGAAATCAACGTGCATGCCTTCAATTTGGCGCCATAAATCAACACACTGTGTAAGGGCAATCTTCGTGAGACAGTGCGGTGTTAACAAGCAGCAGAGTGTATGTATATAACATTCCTTAAATAAACAGTAATGTTTATTAATTGGAACAGTATATATTGTGGTGGGATGGAAGAGAAGATGAAGCACAAAATCTTTATACTATAAAACTAAACAAAACAATATTATGTACTAAAATAGAGGTTAAATGCAAAAAAATAAGTAGATAGAAAGGAATTTTGTAGATCTATTCTAATTAGAATGATTTGAACATTTTTTTCTCTAGAAATTTTTGTCCAAAAGTTATTTAGAATGTGTTAATGAAGCAATAAAAAATTATTTTGTGAAAATTGAATGAAACGCTACGAAGAAGAAGAATCATCAGCTAAAATACTATTTTTGGTCAATGATTTTTTTGACCTAGATTGTATTACAGTGCTGTAGAATATATATTTAAATATCTTAACGTTCGACTATTAGGTTTTGTTTCAATCAAACGTTAAGAATCAAAATTTATCAATTAACATTTTTTAAAAGCCTGGAAAATTGTTTAAATTTTTTTTTCTCTTTGGCTATAGCTAAATTTTCAACAACTTTTCTCAAAAATTTTCTCAAGAAACGTGTGAGGAAACGAGAGGAGGGAGATTTGCAACATAATATTGTGAATGATTAATAAAACAAATTAGAGTCTTATATGTTAGTTAATACATAAGGAAAAGTAAAGGGGTGCTAAGAGAGCAAAATTGATGGTACCTGACACCGAATGACGCCTTTGCGCCATTATAGGGCGCAATGGGGCCGTTGAGGGATACTGCGGATTGTAAGTAGTTCTTGTTATGGCAGGAGTAGTTGTTGAGATGATAGTAGAGCAATTAGAAGTGGTTGACATGACTGTAAGAAAGCGGCAATGGTTTTCGTTCGTATTATATTACCTTTCTCATCTCTTCTATCAACGTTATAATTCGCAAGGAAACTTTTACACACACAAGTTGGTAATTTAGAGGAAGACAAAAAAAACGAAGGAGTTTTAAAGCATAACTAAATATAAAAGGGATTTACTAAATTAAATAAATAATTTGAGATAATTTATCTAAAGAAAACAACAACAAAAAATGAAAATTATCTCTACAAATTGAATTGTGAGAAGAATAAAAATAAAACTAAACAAATATCGCAAAAATTATCCTCTTAAGAGGATTTTCAGATATCAGATGAGAGCTTTTGCCACGTTTACTCATTGATTTCTTCTTAACCAACAACGCTATAAAAGTCTTAATCCAAACTAGCATATGTACGAGTGGAGGGAAAGAAAAAAAAAGCGACCACCTGATGCCAAAACATGAGAATCATTTAACTAGCCAAAAACGAAAATTGGAAAAGTTTTTTCATGATATAGAGAATAATTTATTTCTTTCATATGTTCTCCCTGCATGGAAACACACACTCATATATAAAGAAATAAATTAATCCAGCTTTCTTGTAAACTTTCCGCCCTCCTGAATTTCCCGCCCCCTCACACCAAAAAGACTTATTTATCAGATTAATAAATTCTTCCATATATAGCATGTGAAAGGGGATGATGGAGTTTCATCCATTTCTATACTTATTTATTCACGCGTAAGCAATTCTGCACACAAATTCACAACGAAGATAAATAAAATGAAAATTTCATCGTTGAGTATTTAAATAGTATAGTCGTCGAATGATATTTTTTTTAATTTATTCTCATGTCACCCACTAGATAGCGCTGCTATCGCTCAGATGATGAATAATTATTCTTTATTCACCACATAAACATTTCGTTCAAAATGATTTAGTAAAAACAATAAAAATAACAAAAACAAATTTCGCAAAAACACAATTTTAATTAAAAATAATTTGTTTTTTTTTTAAAGATAAAAATGAAACAAAAATTAAATCACTTGGATTTTTATGAAAATATCTGCAGAGTAGAAAAAGCAGCATGCAACACACTCTTGTGGGTTTTGAAAGCATTGTAATCAATATATGTATGTATTGGCCCAAAAAACATCATGCTTCTCCCAACAAACTTTAATAAACAAAACAAGAATGAAAACGAGAAATCTTTTTTTCCCACAATTTTGAAAATTTTATATATTCATAGAACCTTTGAGTTAACTGTTTAATCCCTTATAAAAGTAGCTTTAGCTTCATAGCCCAATATGTTTAGCACAGTGTTTTAGAATGAAGAGTTTTCTGCATGACCTGCCCTCTAATTATTTTTCTTTAAATCAAATTAAGTAAATTTAATTAAAATTCATTCCTATATTTATTAAGGGTGCCAGCAGTCAAGCAGAAAACTTTGAATGATTTTGTGAATTAATTGTATGAAATTTTTTATTTTTACAATGCAGCTATTTGAAGGAAGTAATCATCAATGCTTCGAGAAATCATTCTTAAATTACAAGCTCTAATTTTTTTTCTTTAAAATTACAATTTAGGTCATATTTTTTTGTATCAATTGAGCAAATAGCTGAATTATAAAATAGCACCATTTTTGGCACAAAGGCAAAAGAATTTTTGATGTGAATGAAATGAATTTGTGATGATGATGATTAAATCAACATTCGCCTCAAATATGTATCCAATTAGACAAAAAAATAAGGAGTCATAATGCAACCAATTGGCAAAAGACATATTATATAGTAAAATATAAGGAAATTTTGATTAAAATTGTAAATAAATTTTGATATAAATTTTTCATTTTGGCGTACCATCATGTTGACTTAGGATCATGTCCTCCTCGTGACTACAGGTCAGAGGATTCTTTTCTGGACTGCCTCCATCACATGAAAAAGTATCCTGGTGTGCACTTTTGAAATTCGGGGCCTGAACAACTGTGCAAGCTGAACTACATGTACTAAACGTTGATGTATTTGCTGGTGGACTCTCTGGAAATTTCACCAAAGAATTTTTTTTCTCGTATTTTCTCATCATGTGTTTTTCAACATTTAGTACATTATACTTAACTAAATTTTTTTGCTCATTTTTTTTTACTATATTTTGCTTATTTATTTACGTACAATACATCTAGTTTGATTTTTAAAAGTATAGTAATTGACTCAAGGGCAGTGCGCTGTATAAAGCCTACATCCAGATATTTTGCTGTTTAAATTAGAATTCTAAAGAGGAAATGGTTTAGAAGGAATCTTGAAATTGATTTTGACGAATTTGTTTTAATCAGCGCCATCTCACGGTGTAACTCTTTATCCACCACATTGCCATACTATACATTCAAAATCAATGCTCATATTAAACCTAACCTTTTTTTTCCATTTAAATTAATTAATTCCAATTGAAAAGATTTTCTCTGCAATCGATGAGAAAAATATAATTTTGAAAGACAAGCAGAAAATTCTAAATGCCAAAAAATCCTCAATTTGTTGAACCATTTCAATTGAAATGCAATGAAAACGAAATGAACCTATTCTATCAAAGAAAATTTACAAGAAATATTCTCAAAAAACTATTTTCTTCTAAATAGACTAATAAAAAAAAAGTTATGCCAAAAGGGCCGAAATGCATAAAAAAAAATAAAGAAAAGTAAGAGATTGAATAAGAAATGCATTCACAAATAAATTAAACATAAATCTCTTGTAATGAATTCAAAAATAAATCGTGAAGAAAATGAGAAAAGTTATTTTGCAATGTGAACATAACGTGAAAATGATAATAAAATTCAAATAAAAAAAATGATTTATTGCATTTCTGATTAATTTTAATCACACTTATTGTAAATTTATTATATTAAGACACATATAGGAATCTAGCTACTTTATCGTTTAAGAGGGTACTCAAGATGAAAAGGGTGAATTTGTAATTAAATATCTAATTAAAAAAAAACTACACCTTATTTACTTTTATGAATGCAGGATTTTTTTTTAATAATAATAATATTTCAAGAAATTATCTAATGTCAAAATTTCTACTTGAGTTATTATGCAATTAATTAATTAAACGCATGACATAACACTATAATCTACTTACTAAAAAAACCACAACATTGAATATTTAAAAAATTATTATTATTATGGTAGGAGAACAGAAATAAATATACAAAATATGTGCAAAAGAAGAATATTTCTAAAAAAAAAAAACTATAAAGCAATTTTTTGAAATTATCACTAAATTATGTACAAATTTTATTTGAAAAGGGAGTTGAACTTCACGAATGTTCCTTAATAATGATAAAAAAGAATTTTGATAATTAGAAGGACAAATAGAGGATTGTTTTTTAAATGATTTGATTCTGGGAATGTATCTCACTTTATTACTAACTCGATGAAATTTAAACAAGGGTGCGAGATTGTATATAATGTAGGTCGTTTGGGGGTGGAGAGCAAAAATTCAATGGGGGGATGTTTTGTCTTTTCCAAACAGGGTGGGCGGTTACACAGAGAGCATGTGGGGTTGGAGGTGAATGTGAATAAAGAGGGGGTTTGCTTGACTTACCGCCTGATGGTGAAAAATTCATGGGCTTCTGGCCGACGTGCGTTTGACGTCGCATTGCCATTGAAATGGGTTTTGATGCCTCATTTGCCGATGATGATCGTGGCCTTACAGGGCCCATGTAGTCATCCCTGCTCTTACAATTGGCAGATGCACTACAAAAACAAATAAAGTCATCAGATTTGATGATTTTTGTTGTCTTTCCAAAGAAATTTATTCATTTTCTAAAGCACTTTGTGCACTCACCTGATTATAGTCTGGTGCATATTTTCCGCAATAAAGGGATCCTGTGTCTCCATCCACAATTCACCGGCGCCAATTGCACTATGCCGCCCGACTTCCATGTAGAAGAAGCACTGGGTATTCCCACAACGACGTATCGTCGTGAGGAGGAACTCAACGCTACCCAATCTATGGTCTCCACCCGTTGTTGTAGCAGATCCCACACGTACCAGCGTTAAGGATTTTTCCGTGAGGCACAAGTGGTAGTTCCCAATAATTCCTTTATCCTCAGCCAGGCCTTTGCGCTGAACTTGAACCGACCACGTGTGCTCTGTTTAGGGGGTGGTAGAAGAAAAGAAAAAAATTACATTATTGCTCTCGCCCATCTTCTTCTATCGATCCGACATTTGACGCCAACTTTAGGCCAACCAAAAGTCCTCTTTTGGGCCACTCGCTATATACCCAAAAGTGGATGGCGAACGAGAGAACCCTTGAGGAGAAAAAAAATCCCTCAAAGACTCTTAAGGGTGGTAAGATATTTTCTTTTTTTTTGGGAATGGGTGTGCCAGAGCTTTATCTTTAATGTGTGATAAAGATCCACACTTTCAATCTCTACCCTCCCACCTCCTTTCCCCTATTTACCCATCATCCTCTCCCCCAGCATCAGTAAATTGACTTAATTTGCTAAATGATAATTTTTATTGATGGGAATAAAGAGATTATTTAAATTTTCCACCAAAGACAAGAACAAACAACAAAATAATTCCCTGAATTATGGAACATTTTCACAGCACTTCAGCTAAAGGCGACAGAAAATAGAATGAAAAAAATACACCCCGCATAGCAAAATCTCTTTCCCTTCTTTCTTGTATTTTTGTGTGCGTTCTAATATGAAGGAAAACAATGAAATCATTACTTTTTATTTAACTCCACCACCAACCACATCAATGGGAGTTATGCGTGTTTATTTGCGTAAGAGTCCTTGGGAATAAAATAAATTCCACGAATTTTTTTTCTTCAATTTTTACGATCAAATTTATTTGTTTTGCCCAAGAAGAGAAAAAAATCAATGACTTTGTGCTTTAAGAAGCTTTTGAATTTTCATGAAAACTCCGAGATTTTTGTTAAAGTTCTTGAATAATTTTCCTTTCTTGAATCTCGAATTTCCCGAGCTTAACTATCAAATAATTCCCAAAAGTTATGTCACCCAATCACTACTAGTTTATATCTTTCTTTGCTTCATTTCCGACCAAGAAAAAAAATAATAAAAACGATATTTTTTCTTCCTTTTCATTTGCAAATCATCCCCGAAAAAATTCTTGAAATGATGTGGAGAAAATTGAGTGACATGGCACAAAGTTATATATCCAACCGAAAATGGCCAACAATATCAATTTATTTGGCCTTCTCGACAATCTCGAGACTTGGATGTTTCTCTCCCATCCATACTCTTTGAATTGCGAATAAATCGTCCCCGGGTGTGCGAGGATGGAAATGATATCTGGCTTTATGCTAAAATATTCTTCCTAACCTAGCCTAAGAAAATTCAATTACGTAATCCACAAGACAGTCGGCATCTCACAATTTTTTTGCGCCTTCCTCTCTATACCAATTTTGACCTTCTTATCACATTCACCATACACACCACACATACACATCATTCCACAAGCCAGACACTCTTTATCTCCTTCTAAAACTTTTCCTTTACTAAATAAAATCCCACCGCGTCCTCTCTGCCTCTCTCAAGCCACCCACATAAAAAGGAAAGGGGGCGGAAATGGGGGATGAAACCATGTTAGACATCTCCAGAAATTTGTTTTCCCCACCGTAGAAGAGCCTTCCCCCCTTGACACACGCACTACTAAATTCATAATTTAAATCCCTAAGTAAATAACCAAAGTACCAGCTAGAGACAATTCAGTGAAAATGGAAATTGAAGATTAGATTTTTTTTCCTTCTTTCTTCTGTACTCTTTCTCTCTTAAGAATTGCTTCGAGGTCTGTTCGACGTAAAGGAAGCGTCTGTAGCTCGTAAGATGAAATGTCATTGATAAGAATGTCGATGCTGCGAAGGAAGAAAACTCGAAGAAATTCTCAAGCTTCCTTTTTTGCGAAGGATAAAATCAATGAAAATAGTTTGGAGACCCCGGGTAGATCACATGATTCTTTCTTTATTCCATTCACTGTGTACACCCTCATTTTGTGGAAACATTCTAATTTATGCGCAATTGGAGCACGAGTGGGACAAGAAGTCTTCTTACAGACTCGCCAATCACTGAGAAAAATACTTGAGATTTTGTTTTAAAAGTTCGATAAATCCTTTTATCAAGGAAAAGTTTAAGGTTTTACGAAGAAAGAAAGCTTTAAAAATCGTTTAACCTGTTGGATTAAACTCTGTACTAAATTTAGTTTAAGTTTCTTAATTTAGGCCTAAGTTATTTTTTTTGGCTAATCCTAAGTTGTTTCAACTAGGTCTAATAATTTTAATTTAGGCCTCAGGTTTTAAGACTAGGTCTAATGTTTTTAGGTTTGGTCTAAGAAATTTCAATCTTAGCTAGATTTCTACATAGTTACTTCATCTTGTCCTTAGGTTTTCAGAATAATTATATTTTCTAAACCAGATCAACGCTATTTTATTTTCTTTACTTAAGTCTTATTTTTTATGTTAGTCTTAAGTTATTTTAACCGTAATTTTTTTTTTCAATGTAAAACTTTTAAAGCTTTTAGGATCTTAAGGTTCCTATTGAATTCAAGAGTGTGGGAAGAAAATGTAATAATTTCAAGTCAAATATTTTTTCTTAGTGTATTGCCTTTCAGTCAAGACAAAAACGGTGTTCCGGTGCAAATGGGCTGACTCTCCAGCCTGGTGATAAGATTGAGAAAAAATTATACTTTTAAATTTATGGAACTAATACTACATCTTGGTTGACTTTTTTTTTGCATAAAATCGATTTTCTATTAATGCAAAAGGTCATATCAGCGTGTGAAAAGTTTGATAATATGAAGAAGATAAATTTGGCAAAGAATCTCGGTGGGAGAAACTTTTTTTTCTCCCGAGAGATCCTTGACACTTTTCTTCCTTAAGTTATTAAGAAAGTGGAAAGTCATTAGAAGGATTCTTTTAACCTTTTTTTATCTTTAAATTCCATTTTGAAGCTTTTCTTCCTTTATGGATTTATGGCAAAATGAATTTTTGAAAGTATTTTCTTAATAAGGTAGAAAGTTGTTCTCGTTAAGACATTGCTTGATCGCCCGAAAAAAAAATGTATAAAATGTGGTCAGAGTGTGATGAAAAACATTGGCGAGACAGGAGAGCAAGCACACACAACATGTGAGACAGACAAATAAAAGATACCGGAGAATGCTGTAAGTGTGCATATTTTGCAGTTGGATGTTTATCTTTGAATCTCCCCATCGTTAAGGCCATTAGATGCGAGAGACAGCTGATATGCAAAGAACATTGCGTATTGAATGGAATCTCAAAAATTCGTCTTCTCTTTTTATATACATATGTATGTAGGTATGTATACCTACTGTATTGAATGACGTATATATATATGGAAAAAACCCACAGAGGGATTAGTATAAAATAAGATTTCTTCTTTTTGATTAAAATATGCTCAAAGAATTAGCCAAGAGCAAGACGTTGATCTTTCTATAAAAGAGGAAGAAACACCAAGAACGGGATGAGGCTGTAAATTCTCCGCGATGGTAAGATTGGAAATGAATTTGCAAATCAGCAACGATTAAAGTCGAGATTTCCTGTTGATATCGTGTGAAATTTATGTAATTGTTCCCATATTGACGTCAGAGTTTTTTCTCTTAAATATTTTATGTGAATGGGATTTGTGTTTGTTTTTCAAATTATTTACTTTTTTTTTCTTAATGTGAATGAACTAGAAATGCATTTTTGGCATTCCAAAAAAATGTTAATTTAAAATTCTCTTCAATTATACCTTGCACGGTTATCCCAGCGCCATCTTTTAGAAGAAAAAAAATTCTCTGGACTATAAAATTTCCTACTCAATGCTATTTGGTTTCATTCAAAATTTAGGATCTTTTCTAATTAATAATTTTGACTATTTCTTTTATCATCTAAATGCAGGTAATTGTCCATGAAAAAAAAATAGTTTGTTTCATAAGTAAACAATTCTCGTACAGAGATCTATCTAGAAAATTCAACGAGTGAGTCTTGTGTGCGCAAATAACTAACGAGAAAAACAACAAGCTGATTTAGAGGAGTGAGTAATTCGCATTTCTAGTGAATTCCGGATCATATTTGCAATGAGGGCACGAATATAGCGCCAATGATGATTTCAGCATCACTCCTATGTACTTGTTGTGAGGGAGGCACACACAGACACTCACTATATATGTTTTTGCTAGAATTGATAAAAACAGTGACAAAGCATTTATTTTGGAGAAGAAAATAACATTTTTCTTTAAAAAAAAAATGAAGAGGAAAAAAATAATTACAATCTGTGACTGAAAAATTATTCCTCATTTAACTGTGGATGTCGTGTGTCTTCAAAACAACGCCCACAATTTGTTCTTCCCGCAAGAATTTTACTCACATGAAAGAAAAAATAAATAAAATAGAAAATGTACGGAAATTCATTTAATTTATTAGCTTTTAGTTTCCTGGTTAATATAATTTATTTAAAGATGGTTCATCAAAGTTCTATAAAATATTTTTTTTCTAAATTAATTCAATCTCCTATGACCAGAGGATATTATCTGGTATAGATGGTTGAAGGAGAAGAGAGATTGAAAGAGTTGTTTGCCATACGTATGCTGCCCCGTATGATTGGCAAACTCCATAAAATCCTACACACAAAACTACGGTGGGGGCTTACTCAAGCGATAAATAGGTATTATGACGATAATAATTTTCAAGAGAGATAGGAAATGAATGGAATTCCTTGCAGTCTGACTTCATACATTACTTCTTCATACATACACGCGCTTAAGAGAGACATTTAATAATAAAATGCGAACTGTGAGGAAGTCTTGTGAAGCGTCTTGGTCTTTTTTTCCTCTTTATTCCCTTTATCATCTCTCTCTTTCTCTCTCTTTACTCCTTTGCAATTCATCCGCACATGAGCAAAATTATATTCAATTCCCTCCTCACCAAACCACAGAGCAATGGTGTGTTGCCAATTGCTCGAAAATTGGATATCTATGGAGAAAACGTAAAATTTTAAGGATACTTCTTTGCATTTTAAATTTCCTTCTTATTTGTCTTTTTCATGTTAAAATATTCCTTTTATGAAAATTTTATGATTTATTTTGCGAATTTAATATTATTCTTTTGATGAATTAATTAAAAACTAAAGCTTTGTGGTTTTGTAGATTGTTCATCTTCTTGGTAATCGCAAATATTTTTAAAGCTTGTAAGCTTTTTTTATAGCTTGGAAGCTTTTCTCACCTTCTTGAGAAAAAAAAACTATTTGCGCGAATTGTTTACAATAAAATTTACATCACAGACAATTTCCGGAAAATGACAAACACAACGAAAATTTGCGATGAGGGAAAACAAATTTTTTTGGCAAATTCTCAAGAAGTTTTCTGCATGAGAATAAAATACGTTGGTGAATGATCTCTAAATTTCTAATCAAACTATAAATAAATTTGAAAGAAAAATCATAAGAATAATTCTTTTATTAAATTCTCCAATGAAGCTCGCCTGTGTCATCAAGCAACAATGCAATAGAGAATGACGATGGAAAATTCTTTTTGCATTTGCTATCAAACAATTCTTTGGAAAATTGCGTAAAAAGGGGTAATTTTATTCAATTCATTTTCTCTCTTTTTCAACACTTTTGCAAATTGCAATAACACTCTCAAAATCACTCACAGAGCGATAATGTAAAATGTTGTTTACAATTGCCAATGCGAATGCAAATGGAATTATATGCAGATAATCTAATTGCATAGTATTGAATGCAATTAGGTGAATGGAAAATACTAATTTTCCATCCATCCTGCACCATTTTTTTCCATTTATCTTTTAGTATGTATTTTACATTGGAGAGAATGTGTGGGTGGAGGGTCTTTCGCACTTTGCATAAATCATATTTCTCGCGTTCATTTTACAGCCTGCAATGAGCAATATTTCTGTCACACGATATTTAAAAAGAAAATTCTCGTTAAAATGATTTTTATTTGTATATTTATAAATAAAGAATAGTTTTCCACGAAAAAGATCATTTTAAACTCTTTATTACTTTATTTTGCACAATAGCTATATATGGGCAATAAAAGAGTTTTAAGAAATCATTTTAAATTATTCACCGTGTTTCAGGGATTTTTTGAAAAATATTTTTTCCTGGAAAAGAAAAACGTTTTCAGAGACATAAAATGCCTTTCATTATTTGGACTAATAAATATTGCAAGGAAAATATCCCACAACATACCTACATACATAGTTTTAAAAAAAATCGTGGGGAGAAGGGGGTGAAACTTGACTGCAATAATACGGAAATGTTTAACGTTCAAAAATGTGTGCAATTGAAATAAATAACCGCCTGAGCGAAATGGTTTGTAAATGCCGCCCGGTCTTTTTCGAATATATATAGACAACATTAATAAAAATGCCATTAAATTGATAAAGTTCCTGGGAATTTCTCATGGCCGTGGAATCCCACGAAAAATGCATTGCGACGCGATAGGCGCCACATTGGAGGCAAAAGCAGTGCATAACAGCAATTCTCTCCCCTCCCTCCCCCCGTTCCACCCTCCACCCAACATTATACATACGTTATGCATTCGCGGTGTGTTAGTCGCCACACGGAGGAAACTCCTTCGGAACCCACCATGTGGACGCCCACATTGCACTTTACCAGGGTGAGAGCAATTTTTGCCGTGGTTGCACGCAATCAATATTACAAGGAAGCTATAACAACAAATTTTCGCGTTCTCAACTTACCACAAAAAAAAACGTGTGGGTGGGTGGGGTGAAAGGAAGAAAAAAAAAAGAAGTTCTTTTTGAAATTTTTTGAAAAAGAAAAACGTCTCAACGGAGTAAATTAGTTCATGGAAATAAGGAATTTCCCCAAAGGAGAGAAGAATTAGCACATCATGTCCCAAGTGGAAGAGAAATGATGAACATTTTCAGCAGATGAGACGCGTGTATCGATGGAGGAAGAGATCTTTCACACTGTTGCTCCATCGGGGGCTTCTCACTCCTGCCATCTTCTTCTACTAATCATTAATCCAAGGCACGAGCTTCTCCTACACACCACATCCTCCCATACCCCCTTCCCGCAATGTCTGTTGCCGTTCAATTCAATCCATCGCAAACAGAAGATAAAATTGATGATGGACACAGCAGTTGTCAACATTTATCATCATTCACATCAACAGACGATTGCAACAATGTCGCGCACGCTTCTAATTTTACAGCAGACATCCCACAATTTCTCATACAACATAACTCTCTCTCAGCATAGCATACTCAACAAAACGTGAAGAGTCCGATTTTCCGCAGATTAGAATTCAGGAAAAATAATAAATAAAATTGTGAAAAAAACATTCCAAGACAGGACAAATAAATAATTCTTTTGGGTGAAAGACAAATTGAGAGAATTTTGCAACATTTGCACATTTTACCTACATGCAGTTTTTTTTTGCATTTTTTCATGCACCCACCTTATGTTTGCAAATTCTTCTGTGTTTATATTTTGATGTCTCCAATTTAGAGCCAAAAAGGTCAAAAAACTGATGAATTTGCTTTTAAGAATGAAAATAATTTCAAGAATTTCGTCTCAAAGGGTAGAAATTTAAATTTTTTTTAAAGAAAAAGAGCTTTCGGAGGGAATACTAAAGCTTTTTCTTTGTCAGATCCTGAAAAGTTCCAAAGAATTTTTTTTGGCTTCAACACAATAAAGCTTCTTAAATTAATTTTGTACCTAAGTTAGGTATATTTTTCACCCACTCTGAAGGAAAGAATGTGTACAAAAATAGCACATTGCATCGTCAAATGCTCATTGCAATAGCAAAAAAAAATGCAATGAGATACGGTGGGTTTTCCCGCCATTGACGCAACATTGTGCCATTCTTTTTTTCAACAAATTAATTTATTGGTGTCAATGATTTGCGAGTTCGAGAAATATTTGTGGCAACACGAAAAAAAAGAAGAAAAAAAAGCCAAGAGGCCTTTTGTGTGATCACGAGAGGAAAAACAAATTGAAGCAAGAAAAAAGTGCAATTTGCGCCAATACAGCATTAATAATATCGTCAAATGTGTGGTATTGACGTCAAGTGTTAATGCGAGAAGGTGCAATATTCACATTAAAATACTGTTTACACCCCAGATTAAAATGATTACATCGAGTCACAGCACTTTTCCCGGCAAGCATTATAATATTTCATGTTCTTGCACATTTTTTTGTTGCCTTCTATAAATAATTCATTATTTGAAGTTTTGCGGGAGAGGATGTGACGAAACACGAGTAAAGAAGTTGAGCGCTTATTTATTTTGTATGTGACATTGTTTAATAAATATAAACTTAATACGCAAAGTTTCATATTTTTTGCTATATATTTGATAAGAAAGTTCAACTAAAGCTTATTTATAGAGCTTTCAATATTTTCTTTGAAAGCTTTTCTAACGTTTTTCAAGAGATTCAAATATTCTAAATGAGTAAGCTTGACAGCAATTAACTTGACAGCAGTTAACTTGACAGCACTTGATTTGACAGCATCAAGTTAAACAGCAAAATTTTCACCGTCCTTGAAAATTTTCCATTCCTAAATCATGAGAAGCACATTACACACAGTAGAATAATAAAGGAGAGAAGAAAATAATAAATTAGGTCTTATGCAATGTGTTTTGTTTTGGTGCCTATGAATATCCCGCGCATGAATGTTGATGGAATTTTCCAAATGTGTCTCTCAATTACTATCTTCCATGTCACACTCTGATATATAATATTTGAGAAAAACAAGAAAACACATAATTTTTCTTCCTTCGCATTCTCATTAATATTTCCACGCATCACAAATAAAAAATTTTCCCCTGTGAGAAAATTTTTAAAAACTAAAAAAAAAATGTTTTGGAAATTTTATATTGACTTTTGGGTCCTTTCTCGGGGTGTTGAGTGTGGCACTAAAAAAAATTACGTGACATAATAAAAAGAAACTTACATATAGCAAAAGAACGGACCCAAACACCGAAACTTTGATGACAACTTGGGAATTTTGCCAAGTGTGAGTTTAATGAAAAAAAAAAAGAGAAACGACAAACACCGTCGAATTGTTGGACGAGCGTTCCATGCACTTCACCATACTTCGTCGTCTGTTCTTTTGGTTATTTACATTTTACGCGGAAGTCCAAAATAAGTTCGATGACCGGCCACAGACGAGTTGAAGGAAAAAAAAACGAAACGAGAGCCAGAAGAAATTGAAGTAACACTTACAGAAAATACACCAAATGTTGCTTCTTTTTTTTCTGTGTAGGTACGTAACCTGAGTTTAAGGAAAGTACAGCGCGTGAAGGTATATAGCTTGAAATAATTTTCACATACGGACCACCCTGGAGATAAAAATCAGAAAGGCTGGAAATGCGCAATATGAGATTTTGAATTTAGTTATTTGCTAGAAGATTTGAATTTGAAACATAACGGTAGGAATAATTGTCAAATTTAGCTGTCAAATACACAATACTGTCAAATCTAGCTGTCAAAATTAAAATTCGGTTCTTCAGAAGAAAAAAAGCTGTTTATTATTCAATTTAAATGATGCCAGTGAGCACAAATTATTTCTCTCTTCATCCATTAGAGAAAATAAATTAAGTATTCATCAAAATTCAATTCAATCATACATTTATAGCATATTAGATTAAGCATGCAAATTAAGCAACATTTTATAAACCAAAACATTTCTTTAATTGCAATTTCTCTCAGCTGCACGATAAATCCCATCGGCGTGTCTCTTTAGCCAAAGAAACATATAGAAAAAAAGCTCTACTCGCCAGCAGTAGCATCTGAAAACTTCATTATTCATCAAGTGTTTGTTTATTTATGCCCTATATCTTATTCACGTGTCTGTCAATCAAGAAATCAAACACACCGAGTGTGCTCTTGTTTGGAAAATGCACGAGAGAGCAAGAAAAATTACACAAACAATTGGTACACACACAGAGACCTAATTTGCCTTTTGGCTTCATCTTATTCTCTTCCCGCGCTAAGAGCTTCCTTCATCTTAATGATGTTGCCATACTATTTATGATTTATCAACCACAAAAAAAAGGAGAACACCTTGAGACATTCCACATCATTTCAACCACACCCTCATCTAATAAGCCTTAATGTATAATGTAATTCAATATGTTTGTCTGAAAAAAAAAAATAATATGAGGTTGATGGAAAAAATGTTAGAGCAAATATTTGATTAATTCCAGTTCTAGTTCTTCTGGAATTTACTTTAATTTGATGTTTATTTTAATTTGTGATAATTTCATGTTTGACAGCTCTAAATTTGACAGGAGTTAGTTTGACAGAATCTAAATTTGACAGCAATGTTAGAAATTGTCAAAAGAATGAAAAGAGTATAAAAAAAAATTTATAAACATTTTAAATTAATTTAATTTGCAAGCATTTATTATAACATTTCAGGGTTAACATCTTCACAAAGTCCCATTGAGGATTTTTTCTTTCTCTCTCTTTCTTGAAACACGTGAGAACCCATGGGACGCGTCATGAGAACTGTCAAAGTCGTCTTGTTTGTGTTGTTTTTTTTTTGTCTTCCCTGAAGAAAGGCATGAGCAGAACAAGAATGAAGTACACCCATCGCGCCAATTCTCCACGCTCCCATACACATTTTGTAATAAAAATAGTCATAATAAAAATGTACATACGGCGGGGCTGAATATAGTTAGCTAGCTATATAGCGTCTAGATAAATTAAGAAGAAGAGAATGAGCGGGAAAAATGTGGCGCGAACTTCTTGCCGCCTAACAATGTTTTTCTCCACTCTGACTTCCCTCCACCTCTTAAAATTCTACGCTATGGTCTGCCTATTCCGGTGGTTACAATCGTAAATTTCAAATTGAGACGAAACTTATCTAACTCCTAAGTGCGTGTAAAAAATTTTTTCTTCATGCTGCTTGTCGTCGATAAATTCGCAAAGTTCGCAAAGCGGAAGGAATTTGAAGAGGAACATTTTGAGATTAGATTCAAGACATTTCTTTTTTTCCATTGAATTTTTTTTTATAATTATGATAAATAATTCTGAACATTATTTTTTTTAAAAAAAATGTGAATTTTAGCACACAAATCTCGTAGGAAAAAAAATTAAATTCGTTCATTCTTTGAAATTCATTCATAAAATTTTACACAGCACTGTCAGAAACAAAAAAAAGCATCTCGTATAATCTCTCGTCCACTGCTAGCTCTTCAACGAAATACATTTATAATGTTCTACGGGGTGCAGCTGTATTGCCAGAGTTTTATGCATATTTTGATATTTTCAATCTTTCCCACACCACCCTAAAGTCAAGTCTTTTTAATCTCTCTTTATGCGCTTTTTTTTAACCCACATGGAGTTCAATGGATTTTCTCTGCGTGGAACCGACGGACACCCATTATTGGAACTTTCCATTGCCCCCAATTCACATTGAGAATTTCACACCATTTTGGGAGATTGAATTTTTAACTAAAAGGTATCGTGTAACAAAAAAAAAAACGAAATATCAATGCATCTGGTGAAGGAAAAATTCATGGAAAATGTGAAAGAAAATTCCAATCATTTCCCGGTGAAAAAGTTCAAAGACTTCGCATAAAGTTAAATGAAGAAAAATAAACTTGAACTTCTCGTAAAACTTTTCACAAATTGTAGAGAAAAAAAAGGTCAAGAAGTGAGGCAATAAAAGTAGAAAGAAAAAACCGTGAAAAAATCTTAAATTGTAAAACGATGAATAAGTAATTTTTGCACGGAAGTAATAATTTTTTTTCATTTAATTTTCAGAACCACGCACTAAACTTTCATATCAATTTACGAATAAATTGAGCACCTCATCCATAAGTTAAGTCTCTTTTCCTTTTGGCATTGTTACACATCTCTGATTTTTGCACATTTCAAGTGTACTGAACCCAAACATTTTCCATTGCGAAGAACACCGACAACAACACTTCTCATGGCGCCCATACGAAACCATCCGCAAGAATCTTCTTTTTCATTCTTAGTTTTATTCTGCAAAACACCAACAGCACACTGGAATCACCTTTGCATTCTCTGCATTGATTACACCCAGGACTGATTTCCCGTTTACCGCATAACTCTGTCTACCAATTTGTATAAGAGATGGGCAGGTAAATCGTTGAATTGTCTACAAATTAATGATAAAAAACCACCAAAAAAGAATCCAAAGTATAAGATTTATGTTAATGTTTCAGAAAAAACATTTAAATGCAGAATTAAAGGATTAAAAAAAAAAACATTTAAAAGACTTTTCCATATAGAAAAAAATGTATTATAAGAGAAGAAAATAAGCACGAAAACCCAACCCTTTATGAGCAGAAAAAGAAGCATAAAAGGTAAAGAATAAGATGAATGTTGTTGTGAATACACAACAAACATATATAGAGACAAGAAAATGCTACGATGGGGTAAACACTGGTATTATAATGATTCCTCAACTGTTGTATATTTCCCGCCACAATTCGCTAGACCAAATCAAATATTCGCTTCTCACCCACCCCGCCGTTATCGCCCGCTTGGCTAATTGCGGCGTCGGGGAATCATCAACGGCACATGCAAAAATGTTTCGCTTTACTTCATTTCCCTGCTCTTAACCTCCTCCCCCAGCGCTATACTTTGTTGTTGCCCATACTCTCTTAAATTGCTTGCTCCCACCCCCCTCTCCCACCGCCCCCCGCCTTGTATTGAGGATATACGAAGGTTTAAAAAAAGAGGGGACTGCGGTAAATTATAGACTATATATAGCAACAATGTTGCATTCACGTGGGTTACGGTGCAATTGGGGGAAGGTGGTAGAACGTACATGCATACATATAAATATGTGTATATGCAGCATATACGATGTTGAAGAATTGAATCAATTTGCCGCGACACTTTGGAGTTATGCAGCATTGAAAGGATAATTGAGGGGTTTATGGTTGGCGATTAAACCAAACCGTGCGCGTCTGTATGTCACATCCTTGGTGGGGTCTCATTAAACTTTGTGACAAGATTTTCCAGCTGCAAAATGAATTATTCAATTTGAGAACTCCTATATATGTATAACCCTTTCCTTCGTTGTTTATACATAAGTATTTTCCTCTTGATCTCCTTTCGTGGGGGCAAAAGAGGAGGCAGAGAGATATAACACAACAATAATGAGATAATAAAAACAGAGGGAAAACAGGAAATTCATTACATTATGACCGGAGAGAGATATAAGATGAAAGAGGTCATAATCTCATATTCCTCACACGAAATTTCAAAACAAGGCGGAAAAATAATAATATTGTAAATAAACGAGACATCTAAGACTTAGTTATTTGACCATTTAATGCCACTTGGTCACACACGCGCGATTCTTTCCGCTCGCTGAATGAACAATTCTATTTTTTTTAATCACATTTTTTTTTTTACAAAAATCTCTGGATATATTTCTCTCTCCCTCTCTCTCTTTGGTAATTATGGTTCTCTCAATGGGATAGTTGTGATATATAATATTTTATGTGCATGAAAAACATAGATTTTCGACCAATTTTATCCATTAAAATTAATTAATGGCATGTTGAGGGCATTTTACCATTGACTATGCATAGTTATAGTCAATGAAATATTTTAATTTAATAGATGGCGCTATCTATTATTTTTGTGGTTATCTGTACAACCCTCCCTCTAAATTAAATACCTACATACATAATTTTTCCTATAGGTAAAAAAATACATGAAGCCAATATAAATCTCCAATCAACACTTTACTGACTTATATTACTTACATACATTTTATATATTTTATGAGAAGATCAAAATCATTTGACATTTCCACTCTTCATCTGCCTCTTTTCGTGGGCAAAAAGAACAAACAAAATGTGAAGCATTTCGCTGCCACTTTCCCTCGACCCTCATCAATTTTCTCATGTGTACGGTACATACCTCATTTTGCCACAAATTCAAAAGCAAAGAGAGTGAACAATTTCTGCTGGTCGATGATGGTAACGTGACTTTTGTAATTTTCATCCGGGATTTATTATTTCCATAATTTTGATTAAATGAACAACAAAGCATACAAATCATAAATACACACAGAGGAGTTTATACGACGCGGAGACTGTATAGCAGAAAATCGTGGGATAAGTACTTCCTTATTTATTGCACTCTACCCACCAAACACACCAAGTAAAAGTAAATATAGCAAAAATATACTATATACATATAATATAAAAATACAAGAAGAAAAAAATCACCGATTCACCTCATTTCACTAGAATAATAAGAAAAGATTGTGGTGGTTAAAAAAGGGCAAGAAGCGTACTTGGGAGATGTATAAAAATAAGTTGTGGTGCTTCCAATAAAACAAAAACACACACAAGAAGCACCCAGGCACGAAGGCAAATATATATATAGCGAGAAAAAATATCACAGAGAAATCCGAGAAAATTATCTGTAGGTACGCAAAGAAAAACCCTGCGAGAAAGGAGAAATTCTATCCATTGAGGAAAAATTTTTATATCTCAATGTTTTTATTATGAATACTTTTGTTTTTCATTCCTTGCTTTTCCATTCTTACTACCTATCAACATTATTTTCCTTCGGTTATTTCATACCCGCAGAGACAAGAGGATGTAAAGAAAAACTTTGCGGTGGCAATATCTCATTCACACAATAATCACCTAAAAATAAGATTAAAAAATGTACGAGATGACAGAAGACAAGCATTAGAAACCATAAAAATTGTCACATAAAAAGCATTTAATGATTCTCATCTAACAATTTTCTTCTCTAAAGAACATCCTTCTCTTCTTCAGCAATTGTTGCTCTTTTCGCTTAATGAAATACAATATGGCGCGGAGAGAGGGAAGATATGTTGTTCAAATGGTTAGATAGAGTTGCAAATTTTGCAGAAGGATTCACTTAGTGAGCTTCACTGTAAGTACTGCGGCGCCATCTATCGTGCAAGATTTTGGTTATTCGAAAAATCTTATAATCTTACTAATATGTATAGAAACAACGATGTTTTTAATTTAAATGTAAAATAAATCAAATTATTTCATATTCAGGAGTAAGAAATTATTGGTATCAACCACAGTCTCCTTAATCTTCAATCTATACTGTAACTCCTACTCAGCCGTGGTGAGCATCTCCTTATTTTCCTCCCAGCGGATTTATTATTTTAATTTATGGCACCTATAAATTCCCAATGAATTTATTAAGTCGTTAAACGGATTTAACCATCCTTTAGTGGTTTTGGTTTGTCTCTCAATAAAGTCAATGTCCAGGCGTTTGCGACACACACACAAAAAACTCTGGCCAGAGCAACACCCCGTGACATTTTACGCCACGAAGAAAAAAAAACACGCGGGGTCAAGGAAAATCCACCCAAAATCATTTTTATTCATCGCACCACCTAATTCAGGATACACAAGAGACCGTGCTTGTGAACAAGATTAATTTCACGGTATTGTGTGAATAAGAAATCAATATTAATAATATATTTTCATCAATTAGCAATTTATTATGGTGTGCTAAAAGAGGTGGATGCACAACATTCCCGGAAAAAAATAAACATTCGCGCTATGGCTTCTTTTTCATTTTTTTTTCATCTTTTTTTTAAAGTTTGTATAAAAATCAATAAATAACTCTTTGTACGCAATAAATCATCCACCGACGAAATACCCCAAAATTGGAGTGAGTCACATAGTTGAAATTAGTTTTAAAAAAAAGTATAATGGAGTATAAAATAAAAGGAAGAAGAATGGGTATAGAACGATGACCAGAGTGTGAAGTAGAAAAAGAATTATACTGCAATATTCATTGACCTCCACATTTTCAAGATCATTGTCCACACTCTCGCAACAAGAAAAAAAATAAAATTGAGATCATTGAAATTGGAAAATTCCGCATTATTCTGGTAAAAAAAAATAAGGTAGAGGGCGCTTCATTACTGAGAAAAGACGCCTCGCATAGAATATTTTTCAATATATAATAATTCTGAGAAGAAGTAGGTTTTTTTAATGGTTATTTTGTTATTTTAAATGACTATAAAGAAATATGCTTCTCCGTGTGTGGTGTTTATTGCTACGGAATGATCTTTGCGCAAATGTTTAGAACAAATCGTAAAAAAACAACTAATTTTTTATTACATATTTTCAACTTCTGCCTCCGCTCTTCCCCTTCGTGGCGCCTACAATTTAGAAGCAGATGTCAACGGCATTTTGGGCTAAATACAGTGTGTTCCAATCATACAGCAATGATTTTTCTTGTTTGAATTTAGAATTATTAAATTCTAAATTTAATTTAGAACCTATAACCAAATTTCTTCTAATTCAAATCTTCTCTTAAACTTAATATAAAAAAAGAAAGTCTTTTAAGTTTTGGCAAATAAATTCTTCTTAGACAGCTAATCCCATCTTTATGAAATTCCGTATAAAATTAGAATTAGAATTTTCTACTTTTACCCACTGAAAAAGACAGATAACAAGTTCTAATGTTTTAAAAAATGTATTCTTCCTCCCTAATATAGCTCCCATACAAATTCGCTATTTATTGCAGAGAAATTAGAATATTTCGTTTACTAAACAGATAGATTGCAGATTATATTGTACTATGGGACTTGGAAAAGCTCAAAATATCATATTGTTGTCAGCCAAGAAAAAATGTTATAAAGAAATGAGCTTTACAGTATTTCGCTTTATCTGTTTGGGAAATATGATATTTTGCGCTTTTTTTTTTTCAAACCCTTTAGTGACTTTTTTACTCCGCTCTTCCCTAATGGGTTACTATACCTATCCTCTACCTCTTCCCAATAATAAAGAAAACTAAACTAGAGGGCTCAGGTTAAGCTAGTGTTATTAATAATTAATAAATTAACTACTAAATCTAATTTATCACAAATTAATTTAAAAAAAAAAACAATTAGGATTAGAAATAAATTAGCTCTTGGGTCACATTGCATTCAAAATGGGACACATTGTAAATTTTCGGAAGGCAAAGTCCTAATAAAAGTTTCACATCTCCGCATCGCACGAAAATGACGTATATCTCCCTCATTTCTAATCAAAAACTATGTCGTACACTTCTTTTTTTTAGTGCAATCGTTCCACTTTGTGTAACTATAATAAAAAAGGAAATTAACAGTGTGGGCTTACAAAATATATAGTTCCTTCTCTCCTAATGAAATGTTTACTGCTCTACTAATATATATGTACATACATAATACAAGTAGTGTTGTATATAGTTTGCAAGATAAGCTTTTGGGTGTTACACTGCAAAAGTTTATTTGGCAGTGGTTTCATTGACAATCGTAAATTTGTAGTGTATATATTGCGTGCCTGTGGCCAAATTAGAGGGAATTTTGAGGCAATCGTTGTTCCCCATATAGTTAGATAAGACAACCCGCCACAAATAGAGTGAGTGTGAATGGGATGTTTCATTATTATGATGGTCACTATGTGGAGCATTATTGAATTAAGTTACAAATACTCACGCGCGATTTTTTAATTAATTTAACGCTTCGTTTTCTTTTTCCTCCTCTCCCCTTTGCCTTTTCCCCACGCAAATTGCCCCCGCCGTTTATATAGCCTTCACACTAAACACGAACTTTAGATTAAACTTAAATAAAAATATATACATAATTTTTTTTTCTTTCTCTCCCCGCATATAAAACTTTATAATGTTTGAGAGAATAAAGTATCTCTACTACGCTATAATTTGTACAGTGAAATAATTTCAAATATGCGAATGGTCCCATTTAGATCATATTTTTCCATCATCTGCATTTTTCCACACAACACCAACCAAAAAAAAACTACATCAGAACTACACGAAAAACCTTTTTATAGGTGATACCAACTACTTTTTAGGATGTCAAGGTATTATTTTTCAACCTCATGGCCTCTTTATTTCTCCCATAAAGTACTCTCAAGTTGTGGCAAAAAAAAATCTTTCTCCCACTATTGTTTCAAAAAACTTTTTAGGGGGTTTTTTGTGCATTATTAAAATTCAACATGAGTGTGTGTGTGTGGAAAAAATATATAGTAATTTTTGTAATTATTTTTCTTCGTGTTTAAAAACAATTTGGAATAAATTTTGTATAAATAAAATTAAATAAATCTCATATACCCCAAAGAACGTCAAAGTGAACCATCAGAGAGCTGGGTTACAAAAGCAAAACTATATACACTAAAAACATCTATTTTCATCTCCTCTCACAAACCCACTCCAACTATACAAGGTTAAAGATGTTCTTCAATTCAAAACTTCCTTTCCATACAAGTTGAATGTGTGTTAAAATGGAACAATTGAGGGGGTTGTGAGGGGAGAAAATTTGCATGCAATTTCTGCTGAAATTGTAAATACAATGTTTCTATGTCGGAGCTTAACTTAATAAATTACCAACAGCGAAACATCTAATTTCTCAAGACATATTCCTCTCACCAACATTTCCCTTCCTATGCTGTCTCTCTCAGCCAACCCTCATTTTGCTTCTTTTTTTTGCATACAGACAGCATAACTCCATGGGTAGTTTTTTACTCCATCTCCCTCCAACATCCCCCATTTCTTGGCGAACAAAAAAAAATCTATTATAGAAATTCAAATGAGAGAACTTTGAGCGTCCTTTAGTTAGGTACTTTTGGCATGGTGTATTAGGCAAAAAAGCCCCAACTATTTAATACTCATTTGTCAAAAAATAATAACCGCCCATAAATTAGAACGACACTGAGCAACGTGACAAGATAAATGTGTGTTTGTATTAAATTTTAGTGATGCCATTTATAAAATTGAAAACACGCTCAAAAGTGGCCTCCCCGAGTAAACAGCACGCGATATCATCTCGCCAAAGAGACCAAATTACTTGCACATATGTAAATATTGTCTAGGGATTGGAAAATGCTTTTTGAGTGTCGATTTTGATGGAGGCAACAACAGTATATATAGCAGGCAATATGGAACTAAAAAAATCCACCATAGAAGCAAACATTGGGCTTGAGAAGAGTCTAAAGCATCAGCAAATAGATTAATCAGATATAAAATATATGGGGTAAACATCTAACTTAAAAAAAATATAGAGCTATGCATGAATTGGCGCGAAGAAATTCTAGAGAAAATGTTTTACTAAAACTACTAAAAGAAATTCTTTTTTTTTCTCAGATTAAACACCTAAATCCCCTTCCCACTACACCATTAATAAAAATAATTTATTTCTAAATTAATTTCACATTAAAGCATAAAAAATTACGCCAAAATTTACTTTAAAAAAAAGGTTAAAACTAATTTTGACGCAAATTTACCTTATTGTGACTCAGAAAAAGACTAATTTAGACTCAAGTCCCTTTTTGCGACTCAATTTTTAACTTATTTGTACTACAAAATATCTAATTTATCCGCGAGTTTTAACTTTAGGCGACGTTTAAAAAAATGTAAGACGGGAATATTTTAAATGAATAGAATCTCATTAGTGAAATATTAAGCTAAAAGAAAAAAAGAAAGTCTTTTTGTTTGTTTGTGATAAGCGATCTCCTCCGAAATGGCTGGGTCGAACGCGATGAAATTCGGTAAGGAGTTAGAGCAAAATTGCACGGATTTATTCTCACACTTTGCTTCTTTCCTCCAAACAAATGCCATTGACTTGGGACAGTTCTCCCCTCCAAAAAAAAAGAATGAACACAGAAATATATTCTTATTCCTCTGTATGCGCCCGGCCATCGAATGAAATTCCACAAGCTGCACCATACCCAAAGCCAGGGTCCCCATTTGTGGCAATAAAAATTCTCTGGGAATGCTCCGGGGCAGTGGAGACGCCGGGTGATGGTGCGTTTTGCGCGTGATTTCAATTATGCTTTAGGCGCGCGGGGAGTTGTTTGTCCCCGCATGTGAACACAAAACCACGAGAAGAGAGAGAAAGAGCGCACAGTCGGAGCCAAATTGTTTACAAAACAGCCGTAATTGGATATGTGACTCTCGGTACAATGATCATCTGACTCATTTTCGCAGTTTTGCCTCATTGTTGCGTCAGCCATCCAAAAGCTTATATCTATATATAATACTCCACATATATTACATTGACACTTTACGCGGTGAATGACAGTTTCACACCGATTTGGCCAGCAGTGCGGGGAATTAACAAGAAACTCACAGTGAAAAAAAAGGAACGAGAATTCGCCACCCAGATGAAAATTCACGACCTCTTTTTTATACCCAGAAGCGTCATCATCACGTGAAGTTGTTGCTACAATACACACAAATTGGCAGGTAAATTGAGGACGTGTGGGACAAGAGCCCAAAAAATATGCGGGGGTGGTTTCGCGCACGAGAGAGTCAATTTAAAGTATGGCATTACGCACACCGTATGGCGTATTTAACTGCACCATTTACGTCTCACACTTGGGGGCAGACAGCGCAGAGAGGCACTCCAATTCCAGCATCTCATTAGCAGTCAATTATTTTTGAATTACTTTTTATTACTAAAAATCTCACCACATAAGCCTTTGGGTAAATATATTAACCAACAGTAGCCAAAATGACTCACTTATTGTGCAAAAACGAGTAGTTTGTACTTTTATGGAGCTTTTCTTTATGAGAGAGAGAGAGAGAGAGCTTTAATAGTGAAATACTTTTAAAGAGAGAGAAACTAAAAGAGGACTCATACAGCTGAGAGGTTTTAGTACCACTTGAATTGCTTCTAAGAGTGGTTTTTAATTATGTAAATAATTGTTTAATATTTAAATATTGAAATAAACTTCTATAGTAAAAAAAAAAGCTTTAAAAACAAGACCGGATGAAGGTTTGTTCAAGGTTTTAGTAGGGTAGATTTTACCTACCCCCCCTCCCCGCCTTAAATTTTTAAATGTCCGTAATAATAAAAATTATGTCGATCTCTCAATAGGCAATGAAATTTATTTTTATATAATTTTTTTAGAATCTTTTTTTTTATTTAAAAAAAATTTAATCGGGTTTCGTTTAGAAGTTTCGCTTTTTTCGTGAACTGTTTTTAGCTTTAAGTAAATTGTGAAACACCTCAAAAACAATTAAAATGTAAGTTTGAATTAAGAACTTAAGCCTGACTTAATAAACTAAGTTTTAAACGTTTATTAAGCCAGGCCTATTTTTTAAGCCAAACCTTAGTTCCTTTAGGTCAGACTTTTAAGACGAATTCGGCCTCAGTTCAGCCAGATCTAACCTTGAAACCTTAAAAGTTTGACCTTAAAAAAAAAAGAAGTCTAGACTAATTTAAGTCTGACTATAAAAACTTAAACCTAGTTTACGGGAAACTGTAGGCTAACTTAAAGAAGTTTATTCTGGTATAGAAAAACTCAGATCTGATTTAAGAAGATTTTCCTTAAGCTAAAAAAAAAGAATAAAATAAAGAGCCAAAAAATACAAAGAAATTCTTAAATTAATTTAAACTATTTTATAATTTCCATAAAAATCCTAAAAGTTCTCCGGAAAATTGCACAAACTGCCCATTAAGGGTGAGTTTCCTCAATTAAGACTCTCTCTCTCTAAGGCAAATCCTCATTGAATGTGTGTAGCAGTAAGTTTGAACATTTCTCTGGCACTTAATTTGATACTTTGGCACGTTTTGAGTGTATCAACAAGTACGTCTTTTCAATCTCAAGTGAATTTCCTTTTTGCAAAAACTACCCCCATTCGCATATATAGTATAGTTTCCCAGTTAGATAGGACGAAGGGCCTCCCCTGGTACACATCCCTTTTCGGAAACTAACTTGAAGTGACTTGAAGTTTCTCAAGTGTGAGAGAGTCTTTGAAGGGGAGTCCCGATGCAAGAAACTTTCTGGGACAACACCCTCGAGTACTTCCACCCCCATTTCGTGATTTTGGTGGTTGATGTACTTATTTGTGTGTCATATTAAAATGTTTTGTGGTTTATTTTTGTCTCTGTGTATCTCTGGGAATTTTGTTATTTTTCACCTCCCAAGCATTTTGTGCAAGACTTGTCGAGAATTCCATTGAAAATCTCTCATATATATGTATATCCAACTAACTTGGGGGCCGTTACTGTGGAGCCATTTTATGGTTATAAAGCAAAAAGGCAAGAAGAAAAAAAAATAACACATAGCACCCAACACTGTGGAGTGTCTGGGAAGAGAGTGAGAGAAGAGTGAATGAGAGATGAGTGAAGCAACAAAGCGGAGGAGTGTATTGGAGCACACACTCTGCATGGATGGATGGAAATGAATGAATGAATTTGCTTTCCGACTTGCAGACCGTATTTCATTCATGATGGCGCTTATGAGCTCTCTCGCTCTCACTTTACGTTTACTTCGGGGCACCGTATATATCATGAGAGCCCATACGAATTCCACACAAGAGTAGTAGGTGGGATACATATATATTGGATGTGTGTTTTCATAGTAAAAAGCTTATGCCACGGTGCTCCTATTCTGTCTCCTGGTCATTCATTCATTTCCAAACTCAACAACATTGATTACTGGTGCGCCACGATGTGGATTTAATAGGAAGAACAATAATAATAATAACCTTATAATAAAAGAAGCATCAACGATTTATCTCGCCAAGTTTTTTTTTTGCAGAAGCAGCATCCACACACATACACCTCCCGCGCATTTCCGCCTTATGCACAAAAACCTCCATATATAAGCAATTCATTCAAACCACCTACAAATGCTACAAATTCACTCATTAACTGTGGCGCGCCAAACCTTCGCGTCTGGTTTTGCAATATGATTAAGCATGAGTACATGTGAGACAGAAAAAAAAGCTCACAAGCTCGGTTGGTTCCTATATAGGAGGAAATAGAGGTGCAATCCACATACTAAACAGGCCAACAAACCATCATCGAATAATTTAATTAATTAAAATATCGGTGAGAGATCGAGAAATGGTGGAATTTGCATACAATTCAAACTCAAAACCAACGAACTCTCTTGTGAGTTTATTGATTTCATTTCACCCCACTTTCCGCAACTACCCGCACACACCATCATTTAAACCTTTTTTTTTCGCGCAACAATTCGCGATATTTTGGCGCGAAAACACATGCGGAGTAAATTCATCAATATTTATTTGTTATTTAATACAAAGTAAACGCACACCGTAAGAAATGCGAACTTTTTAATACTTCACACAGTTTGTATGGAGCCCCCCGGTACAGTGTTAATTAAATTACATCAAACAAATCCTAGATAAATACCCGGGATTAGTATAAAGCTTTTAGCGCCTTTGGAATAATCTTATACTTCGTATTAGCTAACCAATATTCATCCTTCAAGTACATGATACCGCGCGGTATTGTTCTATGTGAATTTAAATTCTTTTCTTAGTTATTTTTAAAGTAATTCTATCAGTAAAAAGTTTCCAGGGCTATATTTTCTAAGAGTGAAAAACTCTCGTGATAAACTCCCGAAGGCTTTTTGCAGGGAGTTTTTTCCCGGTTTTTACGCGTATTTTAAAGCGCTAAAGCCTTCAGGAGTTTATCACGGGAGTTTTTCACTCTTACAGAATTCATGCCCAGGTGATTTGCAAAACGTTAAAGGGAAAATTTGAAAAGAAAGTTCACCAAAATGACTGCCAAAAAAACGGCTTAACCGAAATTCCAAAATCGGTTATCCACAGTCGGAATAAAACTCACTTGAATATACCTTAAAAATGTACAATTTTTCGGTTACACAGAAACTCTTTTATGACAGTGTATATTCTTCTTCTACAGGGAGAAAAAAATCTATGCTAGAAACATATAGATAGAGAAGTGAATGTCATATATTGTGTCACAAGTTTTTGAGAACAAACAAAAAAAAACAACATTTTACCTTTAAGACATGGAGACACAATTCTAAAATAAAATCATTTAAAACTCGTGATGCTTCTCAGGAAAACACGAAAAAAAATCCCAACCAAAGTGTCGAATATTTATCTCTTTGTGAAAATATTTTGAAATATTTTCCAATGTTTGTCACACACCATCTAATGCCACCCTCCTTGAGAGGAAAAACTGTTTTTTTTTTCGGGTAAATATTGTGTCCTATATTTTCCGCACGACATTTTCTCACACACAGGGCAATTTTCGTCATTAGCACTAAGCTCTGGTACTCAGACAACCAATATATGTGTATATATAGTATTTCAAAAATAGAATTATTAAACTTTCAACTTACAGTCTCGGCACACCCAGGTCTTTTATATTGGAGGGCAATTAGATTAATTGAAAAAGGTGGTGTTATCTTACCTGAAAAGACAAAAAGCATAAATCAATTAATTGATATTTTTGCTATATATATGAGAAATAATGATTGTGTTGTGAGAGAGAAAAAATTCTCATCAACTTATTGTTGTCTTGCAGTGGAAGGTTGCAGGCGAGCAAAACACCCATAAAGTAAGAAAGTAATAAAAAAAAATAAAGAGAACTTTAGAGTGTTGTGTTTGTATATATTTTGTACCATCGAGAAACAATATATAATTAAGAAGTATATGATTTTGTTGTTGAAAGAAGTAAACAATTTTGTTATTAGATAAAGGTCACGTGTAAATTGAGATGATTCTGTGTCAAGAACTCAGCAACATCTTGTACATAAGTATTTTAAGAGAGTTTCCAAGCATATTTTTTTCTCTTGCTATATAAGTACATAGCACAAAGACAAATATATATAAAACAAAATCGTTTTCATTTTATTTCTTCTCTAACTTTTCAGCTGTGAAAGTTTTTATTTTGCTAAATATTCAGAATTTCTTTTTGTTAACATTTGACATTAATGTAATGACATTTATTTAATTTTTCTGTCATTTTTGACGTTTCTAATTTCTCCGTTAGGTGCACTAATTTGAAATGCATTAGAAACGTTTTAAATACAGTTGAAGCATGCAGCGAAGCGTTGGTAGCATCTGCTCAGTACAGCCTTTCCTTCTTCATAGTGCGAATTCTTCGTGAGATTTTCAACGAATGACTTTGGCGAGACAGTTGAGTATGTTGAATTATTATTGACGACAGTTGACTCACCGCGCAGAGTATTTGAGTGTCCATTTGATCTAACGAAAGATCATGCCTTTTAGTGTTTGTATGTATGTTACAAGTTAAAATGGGTCTCTCGCAGTCCGTGTTGTTTTCACAGAAACCACCCCCCGTTCGCCCCTCCGCAGCACATACTGCAAAATAACCCATTTGAAAATCACGCCATGGCATTCATGAAGTGTGCGACTTGCAAATTCCACAATAAAGTGAGAAATGCTAAATATCGAGGCACATACACCCAGTAGATCTCTCATACTCCTCTTTATAACCCTATCTCTATCTCTAACACGACCACAGAGGCACCCTTTTTTTCTTGTGAGGAGCTCGCGGGGAATTCTTTATTTTCACATCGTCTCCGCGCCTTGCCTTAGTCGCGACGCGGGAAAATTCTCTTGCATCTGACACGTCTTGTCACACGGAGTAACGCCTCTCATGACAAATTTAGATATCAAAATGGCTTTTATCATCATCGTCATCATTACATTGCAGAATATTCACCTCTGCTATATTTTTCAATCCAATCATTTCCCCATTTAAATCAAAACTATTTATTGATGATGGTTAATAACTGTTATGAATTTAAAAACATCAAATTATTGGCGCTGTTTCTGTGCAATCCAGCGATGATTTACTTTTTCCTTAAATTCCTTTTATTTCACTCCTTTTCAATCCCAACTCCTTCCACAATTGCCCCCCAAACCCCAAAAATAGCTCAAAAGAATATCTATTGTGAAAATAGAACGACTTTTTTTCCTTCTAAAATATCACCAGACAATTCTCCTGCCCTGCTTACACCTCAACCGTTTCATCTGACCCAGTATATGGGTCTAAAACTCTTGAATTTAAATATATTTTCGACATATTGTTCTTCCTTAAATAAAGGCAAGTTATTTTTACACAAAGAGACTTCAGTTAGAAGGGAATTTGTGTCGTCACATTTATGAACATTACGAAATTCAAACTCAACTCAATGTGGAAGACTCCTCTAAATTCATCTTCCAACACCGCAATTAGCAAATTTCATTGATGACTGACCGTCGGAATTATCGATGTTTGTTTTCTAACTTTTTTTTTCTTTAGCATAAAACTGTCTCACATTTCACAAAGTAGAGAGAGGTCAATGGAAGGATCTCTTTTTTGCCGTCTAAACAGCCACAAAATCTTTGCCAAAAAATATTGCATTAAATGTATAAAGATTTATTGGGGAGAAATAAATAAAGACATTTCAGTGTTAGAAGCTGAAAAAAGATTTATTATATTAGCAATGTATCAATGAATCGTCTATTTTGCTCAATTATTACAATTGCTTAAAATTTATTTATTTATATGTATATAAAATAAAGCACGTGAAATCACATTTAATCATTAAAGTACCATTTTAGATGAAGATAAAATTAGAGGCGACACATTCTCTCACAGAAATCTTGGAACCGTGACATGAAGGCAAAATTGAAAGCGACCATCTAGAACGAACTTTTTGGCACCACAAAGTTAGAAAATGCAACTTAATACGCTTAATATTGTCTCCTCTTTTACTCCTACTCTTTCATGTGCGCACTCAAATACTCTGTCTTGATATTAGGTGGTACGAAAGTACGGCTTCTTCTTTTATTTTCTATGTAAACTCTTGTGGAGGAAAAGGTAAAAGGCACAGGCGCCTAATGTTGAGTTATTCCTAATTGTAGTGACAGGTGGCGCGTGTGCTAGAGAAGGGGACGCTTACAAAATGGCGACTTTTACACGAATTCTTCTAGGGCATATTTTGAGTGCAAAAAAGAATAACTAATGGAATAAACTTCATTAAAAAAGTCTTACAAATTATATTATTGCGATTAACCCTGCGATCGTAAAAAAACAACTTCCTAAGCACAAAAGTGAGAAACTTTTTGTGATGTTATCATTTTATTGCCTCCTGTGATAGTGTTCAGCATGATTATGCATATTTATGGATGTTTAAATACATAATTCGTCGCTGAAATGCTATAACACTCTCACACTCAAGTACGCATGGAATTAAAGTTATCGGTCAATAGCACCAAGAATTTTCGTGGGTCTCCACACATTTTGCACATTATCCGTGCACACCGTCGTTTTTTTTATGAGTTCTCCGTGATCAAAAACTACTGCCGAATAGCACGAATGAAGTATTTGTGGAAGTGATAAAAATACATAATATTAAAATTGTTATAAGAAAATGAATGGATAAGCTTTGTGTGGCAAAAATTCGCATCAAATTAGCAGAGTGAATTTCTTTGCCTCTGTAAGTTGTAAATAATTGAGATACATTTTTATTTAAAGACGACGACTGAGGGGCAAAAAAAAACCACCACAAGACTTTTTGAGTAAATATATATCTAAAGAAAAAAAAGGCAAAGAAATATATTTGCTATTTGGTCGTCTTATCAGGCAGGTTATGCTCATTTTGACTTTATTTATGTAAATTCTCCCATAGCGAATATATTATTTTCCTACATGAGCCGGCTTTTGCCGACACACCACGTGAATCTCCCGTCGCTTCTATTTTTTTTTCATCATCACAAATATTTTTACACACATTTCCACATAGAGATTATTCTATTCTTATATTCCCCTGCCTCAAGATATATAAAAGACCCACACTCGAAAAAAAATTAGCGCGCGCGATGATGAGGGAGGAGGGAGTTAATAATGAGAAGAAAAACATTCTCTATAATAATTGATTTATCAAGACATTTCGAAGGTCAGAATTTTTTTTTTTTTTGATAGACATTCGAGATGTTTTCTCATTGATTTTTTTCTCTTTAGTTCTCTCTGCTGTGTGCTTTCTTTTATATAAAAGGTATTGATAAAAAAAAATGATGGCTCGCAAGGCGGAGAGCAACGATATTTAAGAATTCATTCATTGGGAAATTTGGGGGCGGATTTATTAGTTTTTTTTTAACCTTGTAAACTGAATTTCAAAAATAGTTTCATAAAATGTATTGTAACTTGTAACCTTTTCAGTATTGTATAGGAATAATAAAATTACTAAAATATATTTCACCGCAAGAGGGCCTGATTATAGTGGCGACATCTAGTGAGAGTTCAAAATATTCAGAAATTATTACAAAATGTAACAAAAAAAATCCATGCGATATCCAATAAAGATTTCTCACAATTAGAATTCCAAAATTTTTCATGTTACACAATTAAGATTATTTTCTATAAGGCAAAAAGAATATAATATGAAAAAACATACACTGAGAATTTTATGTAAAAAATTTTGTATTACAATTTAGAACATGTCACGAAAATAAAAGAATTACAATTCGTGCGTGTTGCTTGTCAAGTGGGTGGGTGGTTATACACAAAATGTGCATGCTACAGTTGTTGAAATTCCCTAATCACAAGAATTAAAATAGAAAATTAATGTAAAACAGTCAACGATAGGGGAATATAATTGGGGTTTAAAGGGCTCGCGCGTTGTTTATGTGTTCTGTTTTTTTTTTTCAGTCCATGGAACTGCATGAAGGTACCAATTAATGATTACGAGAGACAGTACTTTTGACAAATTAAAAATTATTATTTCACTCTATTTAGGTCGCAGGCAATGATGAATATTTTCATGTGATATAAAATACATTTATATTTTCAGTTTGGAGAAAAAGAGGTCGAGAACTATAAAGTTGTGTTAAATCGATTAGTGTTTCATCATTTTATTCTCAATGTGTGTGCAATTTTCGCATTTTATTCGCCCTCCTCGTCATATACTGTGCGTGCTATTTAAATGTTATTTGCCTTCTTTTATTTCGTTGATTCTCATATAAAATCATTTCAATGCCAATGCGTGGTTAGTTCTTATGTTTTTTCTGGTTTCTCAATGAAGAAGTTTTATTTATATACAATTTATCATTATATCGCAAGAAAAATGTCATTGATAAACAATTTTTGTTTTGAAAGGATTCTTGTTAAATATAAAGTATTGATTTGAATTTTTCGTTTTCAATTTTTTTTAAAATTTTATTAGAAATTCTTTGTCCAAATGGGGATGTTTCTGTCAAAAATCTTTTCTTTTCTTGCAACATGAAAGTTTCTTAAAGATTCTAAAAGATCTTTCAAGAAAGATAAGCCATAGCTATCAAAATTTTACAATATTTGTTACGGAATACCAAAAATCTAATAGATTTCGAATTGAAAGAAAAGAAAAGATTTTTTGACAGAATCGATCCCAAAAATTAGGAGATTTTTTCATTTTTTCTTTAGATAGAGTTTTCTTTAGATTTTTTTTCCAGGTTGATTATGTATAATTGAACTTTAATCAAATAATTATTTTTTTAAAACCATTTTATGATCATTATTGCAATAAATCAACATATTTTTAAATATCTGACAAATAGTTTGTCAAAATTCAACCATATTTCGCTTGCGAATAACTTCGCTATGTTGAGATTTAGCATAATAAATAATCAAGTGTGATAGAGAAAGAAACATTAATGGATACATCGCAAATGGTGAAAGACGGTTAAGAAAAAATAAAGGAGGAAATATGTCTTTCGCAACTTTCAAGTCGATTGGTCTCTGTGTTGCGAATTAAAAATAACCATTTTATGTGACATGTTATTTTTAAAAGCGTCTCGTCATAACATGTGACGCATTTGGGGTGTTGTGCATTGATATTTTGTGTGAAATGCAGATAAAAGGACACCTTCTCTAGTTAGACGAAGCAACAGACGGTGTCAGAGGCGCTGTGCTTTAAATGAAGTGGTTGTCGCCTTTTATTGACTTGCGCTGAAATGATCCACATAGAATGGGATTCAATTTAGAAAATTCATCATTTTCTGGCGCCTTCTGGGGGTATTTTCTTCTTCACAAACAAACATTATGCTTTGTATATTTTTAGCATAAATAATTCCTCTTGTGTGAAACCATATTGAGACAAAAGAAGCAACATTTTTGAAGAGCGAGAGAAGGAGGGAGGGGGGAGGTATCAAAGTGGATTAAATAAATAAATAATTGTATAGAGAAGGGGTTAAGAAATATTATATACTTTTGAAATGTCTTAAATAAAGAAAAATTAGTTACTAAATAGTGCTACAATTTCCCAAATCATTTACTTAATAGATCAATTGGTTAAAGCACGTTAATTCCGTACAAATTGTTCCACCCAGCGAAGGTTGTGGGTTCAAATCTCGAGGATGATCAGCTTTAATTGAATTTTTTCTCCTTAATTTTCTCTCTCTCTCTTTCTGTTAAAAAGATTCCTAATGTTGAAAAGACCACAAATTCGTCTTCCTTCCTGCTATGTGCTGCTTAATGATTTATCAGTCAAATCACAAAAAAGGGGTGAATAAAACACGCAAAATGTTTCACCAAAAAGACATGGAATTATTTCATGGTGCTACCTTCCTCACTCGCTATCTTAATTTAATTTTCAATTCAGCTATAACACCGGGAAATTATGAAATATAGTGGTCTTTTTGTTCTACTGCAGCACACACAAAAAATCATGAAAAGTCTCTCTTGAGTGTTCAACGGAATAGCAAAATACCACGGTCAAAGTGAAATATTGTCGTGAAACATGCTATACAATTTTGTTCCTCCTCTATGAGCTCGCCGTCGTTCTTGTGTGTCTTTTGCTAAAAAAAAGGACAATTAATATGAGGAAGAACCTGTATATGTATGAAAAACTATCAGTCTTTATGGAATGAATTTAGGGCGACTGGGGAAAGCCCACGCTACCAAGGGATGAGGGAGAGAAAAGTTAAAAAGCAAGTGATATAGAAAACAAATTAACTTGTTGACACATTGCCTCTCGTTTCTTTTTTTTTCCTTTCATTCGAAGCTTTGCCACCTAAGCAACCAAAACAGGAGGTAGAGTAAAGGTAATAAAAGGCCAACACCTAGAAAATTTTTTTCCAAGAATTATTTATGCGATTTTGGGGGAGATATCCCTTTGCACAGAGACAACATGATACAAAACAAAAATAGCACCATAAAAGAAAATCCAACATAATAGCTTTGAATATTTTCAAGTTATGGAAATCTTCTTCCATCTCTCTTACTCTCCGTCTATATTTAGAACATATATAAGTAATCCATGTTGCAAAAAAAAAAATCGCCGGCAGATGAAAACACACACCATGGGTTGATTGTTTTGCCGCACGAGGAATGAAAAACATTTCTTGGTATGTATTTTTGGTGTGTGTTCCAAGTTTTAGAGAAGAATTATGCAAATAGTACAATTTCCTTATTTACATTATATTGGTCCGCGAGACGAACCACCACAAATACATAAAAAAAAGCTCCAAAAAGCCACCACAAATTTGCTTAGAAAAAAAAACCGCCTTAGAGACAAAGAATTAGAGCCAGTGTTCAAGCAGAAAAAATTGCGTTGAGAAGCATAAAAGAGACAGAGAGAAGCTGTGAGAGAAAAATACGGACATTTGTGCTACATATCAATTCATGCCCAGCCCACACTAAAAAAAATGTTATATTTAGGGGAGAGCGGGGTTAAAAAAGTCACTTAAGGGTTTAGAAAAAGCTCAAAATATCATATTTCCCAAACAGATAAAGCGAAATGTATTGTCCAATTCTTTAGGATATTTCTTGCCCTACAACTCTTTCTAAGATCATTTTGTTCTATCTAGATAGGAAATATGATATTTTAAGCCTTTTCCAAACCCTTAAGTGACTTTATTAGCCCCGCTCTCCCCTACTAGTTTTATATTTTGTGCAAAATAAACTAAAAATATCCCTCACATACATATCATTTATACTTTTCTCATTTTCCGGTCTCTTCTGTAGAGCAATGTAGAGAGATAGTTTGCGCGAGCAACTTAAATGTCTCCCGCGCACTACACAAATATATATAATTTGTTTAAAATTGAACACGGAGGAAGATCCAAATGGCCAATTAATGGAAATTCACATCGTGATCGCTATTTCCTTCCTCTTCCACTATGAAAACATTTAAAATTAAATACCAAGAAGCCCTCAGTCAGAGATCGCAATATTTCCATAAAACTGAAACTCAAACTCAAAATCTGTCTAATTTTCTAACCAAAGCTTAAGAGGAAGAACCTGAATTATTTTTCTTTTAAAGAGAAACAAAAGACGTTAATAAAAAAAAGAAAATTAACTAATTTGTAGGATGTGACTAATCCATAAATTTAAACTAACTCTATTGCTTCTACTCGAATATATTAGGAGCCTTCACTTTTTGTTTGTGCGAGTGTGTAGTTAAGTACAAATCAAAAAATATATCCAATCTTATGATTTTAGTTGTTTTATGCTTCAATAAGAATGAAATTCTTACCAAAAATATTCTTTTAGAAGAATAAAGTATTACCTAGATTTTTAAAATTATTAAACCATCTCTTAAGTAAAACAAAAATGTAAAAGACGAAAATGATTCATTATGATAAGAATTTCATGCTAAATTATTATTGAAGAAGCATAAAATCGTGAAAAACATAAGATTTTGTTCAAGAAAATAAGAAGACGGATTTTTGGTTGGTTTTGGGTTATTTTTTTTTGACTGTATGAGTCCTTCCTCAGGGTATCAAATTAATTAACATTAACAAAAACAATTCACTACATTCACAACGCTTGCTCTTCATCTCTTCATCGTTAGTGTCCAATCTGTATTTGATTGTACTTGATTTAAATTAAACTTAATTATTTTCTTGAATAATTATTTACGGTCTATTAATTTAATTTTTACACAACCTCACAAACAAAGAGTGAAGACCCCTATTGACTAGGAAGCCTCACAGCCAAAATATCTCCGAATTATTAGGTAGGTACCAGCACCCATAACAAAGGCCATTGCGGTGATAAATGTTAAATTAATTGAATAATAAAATAGACTATTTTACGACTATTGAAATATTTTCTCTAAAACTTTTCAAACATTACAATTTGGTCCATTAAGCGGTGTGTAAATAAAATGTGATTTACAGCTTTGGATTAAATGCCCGAGAGGAAATAAAATTGGTAAACATATCAATATTGTCCAATTAGTTTCTGTATTTAAGCAGTTGTTTTGCTTTATGTGTGGCGCGCGGGTTTGCACTGAAAGCCCCGTCGAAATCTGTCGCAAGACTCTTCGTCTGCCACTTGCAACAATTTCCGGCAATAAAATTGTCTTGTATTAGATGTGCTCTGTGTGTAAGAAAATCTCTCCCATCTGCACTAATATGCATTTTATTCATTTGTCCTGTCTCGTAGTCTCGTTGTATGGTGTCACATCGAGTTATTCATCATTAATTTTAATTTCTTCCCACTCTCTTTGGGGGATTCTCAGATGGGAACATTTTATGATGTGCTGAGTACAATATCGCTATGGCTAAACAGATTTTAAATGAATGCACAACACGCGTCTTTCCCTCCAAAAGTAAAAACTCAATGATCTCTCTCTCTACACCCATTCTATATAAAATCAATTGACAAATGGGGCATTTCTTTCAATATCTCCCCTCTCCGCTCCTCCCCAGAACACACCATCACTGTAACGAATAAATTGAGACGAAGACACAGAGAGGAAAATTTCCACAAAACTTTTTATTACTCTATTTACACTGGATTTCAAATTGTCACAACAGCACAAGATTAATGTTACACACAAAACATGCGAGTGAGCACAATACGAGTGAAAGAGAAACTTTTCCTCTCTGGTTGAGATGTGTGATGATTTTCGAATTATCTCAATTTAAGATTTAAACATTATATTGTGTTGACTTCTTCCAGGAAGTGGTGGATATAATAAAAAGAAAACAATTCCAGGTATATTGCTATTGTGACTACGGGAGCAAAAGCTCACCTTACGTCTGTGGGAAATTTTCTTTGTAACTGTGAAACTTAAGAACACTAAAAATTCTTTTTTTAGTGACAAAAAATAGAAAGATGATTGAATACTTAAATTCAGTCTAAATACAATTTTTTCTTAAAATTTCCGAGTATTTAGTATCCCTGCTGATTCTTAATATATAATAAAAATTTGTTAAACATTCAGCTTGGGATATTTTTGAATAAATTATCCATAAATTTGTTGACTTGTAGGTGGATTCTGGGAATTTTTCTCCCACCGAATCTCCAACAAATCATTGGGAATTCGAAGAAAATTTCATTAACATTTCACACATTCAATGAAAAACTGTTTTCTCGTGCATAATGTGTATGTTTCACAATAAAGCCTTACAAATCTGACAACAAGAATGAGAACATCAAGTTCTTGCGAGAATACGGGAGCAATGCTATGTATTTTAATCCACACTGACTAATTGAAATGAATTGAACGGAGAAGAAAACTAATTTGCCCATCTGCAATTCTTTTGCACATACACCCATACTCAATCAAAATACGAATTAACTGCGCGCGTATTTCGAAGGTGAGAAATTTCTTCAAGATTGTGAAGAAGCATCTCATATTAATTAGTGATTGTGCAAAAACAAAACAAATGTAATAATTCCAACCACCATTTAACTATACATATATCGCACTTTTGTTCATCTCAAATGTGCGGTAATGTTGGATTTTATTCTATGCAACAAAGTTTGTGAGAAAAATTGTGGTGGGTTTTTGTTTACAGAAGCCAGTGCAAAATAATAAAAAAAAAAGAAGAAGCTGGTTAGAGGCAGTGTTGGGTTCGAGCATGTTGCATGTGCCAGAACTATGCCAATGTGAATTTTTTGTAAACAATCTCATGGGTGTTGTTGGTTTTGTGGCAAAGGAAAAACGGTCTTCAAAAATGTGCTAAATCTAGGCCTAGAAGTAATAAATTCAACCCGAAAAAGTACTAGAATCAAGTATTTAAATTAAGCCCCAAAAGAACTAAATTCAAGCCTAAACTGAGTTCAAGCTAAATTTTTTTCGGTTTTTAATCCTGAAAATACTCAGATTGTAGAGCAAAGGCCAGAATTCAAGCCGAATAAAGCTAGTTATATTCCGATTTTCGAAAACATTCGAATAATTTGCCAATTGGCCTCATTCAACAATCAAGAAATTCTTGAAATCTTTGAATTTTGTACGGAAAATTCGTCACAGAACTCAAAAAATTCAGCAGATCTACTTAGAACCTAATTCAAAGTTCCCCTTTCAACAACACACACGGCAAAAACGGAAAATTAGAGACACAGACCTTGACAGTGCAAGCTTTGCTATAATAATTTGCATCTGCTTCGGTTATTTCTCACCGGATTTTATCAACATCTCCCAGTTACAATAAACACCACTCCCACCCACAAGCAATTGTTGCAACACACTAAAAAGCCTCACACCTCCCCCCACCCACCCAACTATAGGTAGCACACAGAACACTGTATAAATTGTAGAGAGTTATATTATGTAGGTAATACCAAAAATACATCCCCTCACCATATAGCAAATTTTAATATTTACATAGTTGCAAACACTTTGCAACAAAAAGCACACAAAATGCATACAAAATGCACAGAAAAAATGCATCAACTACACTTACAAAGCGTGCAATGAGTGCAAAAGATGTTTGCACAGAAATACTACATATAGAGCAAACATACATAACTATCGCGCTTCTATTGAGAAGATCGCGAGAGCTTTTTTTCCCAGACCATCTCTCGCACTGTCAGCCCTCGTGTATGGTGTCACAAAAAGGCAATTAATGTCATACAACTTGCACATGTCGATCATTGAGATTACCTGGATTTATGAGAAGTGGTAAAACACAAGTAAATAAAATTACCTTTTCAGCTCTCTTGTTTGTAATTTTTTCTTTCTTTCTGCACACACAACTTTTCTTCCAAATGCATTTCCGTCTTCTTTTATTGCTATTAAGGGATGGTCACGTTATTTTGGAAACTCGGGGACTTTCAAGAGCGATTTTCAAGCCAATTTTTAAACCAAAAATTCGAAATTTGCTTGCACTCTTGTTAAATGGCCAAATACTAATAAGAATTCAGTATTTTTGATTTAGAAAATAAATTTTTGTGCTCAAAAAATTTATTTGAAATTCTCACATTTTGGCCATTTTGTTCCTGTAGAGTTTCCAAAATAACGTGACCATCCCTTACATTGAATACTTATCTGTGGGAAAATGTAGTGCACAGGGTACTATTGAAGGTGTTTTGTGTACTTAAGATTCTTTATCAATTGTATAGTGCAAACAGGTGATAAAGAATTCTTCCAACTTGTTCAATAAGATTTCTATCAATTCATTCTCCAAAAAACAAAGTAAAGAATTTCTTCCACATGTTGCATTGAAATCTTTTCCAAATAAGATTTTTCTTTAAATGATTCTACTATTTGTTCTTTAAGCGGAGGATCGTTTATTTAATTGTTAAAATTAGAGCAAAATAGCGGAGAATTTCTTTTGCTCCTTTTAGAAACATACCTACAGAAAACAAATTGGTCTACTTTTAGCACCCTCTCTTAACTTGAAGCTAATTGATGCAATTTAACATAAAGCTATCATTTAACGCGTGCAATCCATCACTGTCCATCATGTACTACCCAGAACAAAGTAATTCTTGGTATAATATACTTAAATGATGTTGAGGATACAATGTTGTAAAATGATTGTGCAAGAAATACATCAGACAGAAGAAGACTAAAAGATCAGCATAAAAAAAAACAGAAATTCCTTCACACAAGACTCTCAGTGAGCTTATAATGACTTGCCAAACAATATTATACATATTGCATTTGAGACAGAGAAAGAGACAGAAAGAAAGGGTGAGAGAGAAAGAGAGATCAACCATTATTTTGAGGAAAATGAGTATTGAAAACTCCTCAAGGGAAATTGATTATTTGGTTTATAAATACGTATATTTTCCCGCGCTTACACGTGCTCAGTGTGCAAGACCAGGAAGTCACTTTAAATGAAGAAAAAAAACACCTTCTGACAATTAACATACTTATTGCACACTTGAATAAGTAACTAAACAAATAAACAATATGTAAATTGCACAAAATGCAACACATCAGCAAACGAAGAGTTCAAGAAATACAATTGGATTTGTCTTACAATGTTGTCTGACGCATCTCATCCAATTCAAATAAATTATTTTAAGGCAAAAAGCAGTTGAAAGAGCATTTTCAACCTTCATTTTGTACATTTTTTTTTTCTCTCACTGCGTGGTACATTGTAAACGTTTAAGTTGTCAACTATTGTCAACAATATAACATGTTTGCAATGTCTTCATTGTTTATTTAACAATTTATGTTAATTGATTTAAAATATATAATATAATATGTATTAAAGAACGCAAGAACATATAGTGTCCGGAATTCCCTCCTTGGTTACGCCACTAATTTAACGAACTCCTAACGACAGCTCTACAATCCTAAATTCAATTTTTAAAGGTTCACTGGCCTAATTAACACTAAACACATTTTCCAAATCCCCCTTCTTGCCATCACTTCACCATAAATATTCAAATAGGCTACATCTTGTAGTTCTTGGGGATAAAATACAAAGTTAGACGAGATATGGGAATTATTGAAATTATATATATTGCATGTATACATATTTAAACATTTTGCTTTTAGTTGGGATCCCGGACTCCTTATTAATATTCTCAGCACTCACCACAGGAAATTTGCCCTTCCTGCCACCATCTCACACGCTTTTCCTCTTCACTATTTTTCACCCCTTTTGCGGGGGAGATGGGGGAGTAGTTGCATAGAGAAGTTGCAAATTTAATTAGCAACATACAATGTTGCACACGCCCAAAAGAATCTCCACTACGAGAGTAGGTATATACTCTTCAAACGAGAAGAAAATTTGCACACATAAGGTTGAGGGAAAGATGTTTAAAAATAAGTGGAGAGTAAAGTAAGGTAAAAAAGCATTGAGAGGCACATTGCTGTGAAAACCACGCTAAAAATGATCTTCAACTATTCGTATATTTACTTTTAATTTACCAACGGTGATGGAAGAATAAATTACAATCTTACAGATTAATTATTAATTTGCAAACATCTCGTTCCCGCTCACCTGTTATCCTTCATAATATTACTTATATTTTTCTATTTGAACGAATAAGTTGGAGAAGAAGAAGAAAAAAAAACAACCACAACTTAATTCACCTATAATAATAATATTGCAATGATGGTAAACAAAACGTATTATGAAGAACGAAAAAAAAGTGAGACGTTAATGAGATTTTGAATTGAGAGATTCACAACTTTGATTATGATTGCATGTGACTTGGGAAATGAATATGTAAATATAAATCACAATTAGTGCCATGAGTTACACATTTAAGGCCAATTGTATATAAATACATTATAGAGAGAGAATTTAATTCTCTTTTATAAGAATCATATTGCGTGATAAAATTGTTTCTCTTATAGCAATAAATTTGTTCGTTTTTTTTTCGTAAATAAACTCTTCAGCGGAAGCCACAAGAAAATAATTCTTCTGTGGTTTATTTGTATCAATTTTTAATTAATTTAAAAGGAAGAGAATTAATTTTACGATATTTTTTTAAATAAGTAAAGAAAAAAGCTCTCCTGCTAGAATGAAGAGAATTTTTAAGAAATTCCGATTAATTTTGATAGAAAGATACAAAAGGATCGTCTATGAGTGTCTTCTGTGATTATTCAAGTAAATCAACAATAAATCGATTACCAAATCAACATTAAAAACTCACTCATTCTTTTCAAAGCATATTGCCCCTTTATATTACCCATAAAAAAAACCCTCGCGCGTTCAAAAACCTCAAAATTGTGGTTTTATTTTGATCACAAAGCAAGGGGGACATGGAAAGCTACACACACAGCTAAAAGGTGAAGAAAAACGCGCAAGAAGACGTGAAGATTGAGGAAAAAAGCGAGCAATTTGACTGTTTTATTGAGTCGCTGCTTCAATGAGTTATTTATGCTTGTAGAGACACAAAAATATCACCTGCTTCCGTCACACCTGGAGATTTTTCCATCCCTCCTTCTATCCCCCTGACCATCTTCTTGCCCCTGAAGGTACACACACACACTGTGCAATTACACAAAAGAGGGACCCAGGGCGACCATCCGAGGCAATAACACTCTCAATGAAAAAAAAAGTACAGCAGACACGAAACAACAAACCTCCCCTTTAAATCACTCTTTTACATCTTTGTCATTTAACCGCAGATTCTTTGCAAAGCAGCAGCAGCAATATGTGTTCACTCTGCAGGAGGATCTCATAAATATTTCAGCAAATCAATTACGAGGAAGACGAAGGAAGCGACATGACTTTGTATTCAATTTTTATGAAGGTGCATCTTCACTTTCTTCACTCTTTCCACCCATCCACCCACCCCTGCATATGTACAATCCAACCAAGCCCAGCAGGGCTCACACGTCAAGTCAAATAAATGGATTATAAAGCAAAAGTGACGGCATATTTGCATTGCATTCAATGTGGTTTCCCCACACACCTCCTCTTCCTCCTCCTTTTACCACCAACCATAAAAAGAACTTCTTTGTGACAAAAAAAAAGTCGTGCAAACATAAAAAAAATCCTCTGCGAAAAGAAATATAATACACACAAGATATTCACCTGCCATGGTGTACAAAAAAATAGCCTCCATGTGTGTGCAGGAAAAATGTAGGTACATAAACACCGTATAGGTGAAATAAGAGATTTTCATGCAACAATGTTGTTTGGACGAAATAAAATAAATTGCAAAGCAAACATTCATTCATGTAGACGACAATTCTTTCCATTACAATTTTACTTCATTTGCATATTAACTTGAGGTTTTCTTGTTGTATTTACAATTATAAACAATCCCCCCCCTCTCTCTCTCCTGGATTTACTTGATGACATTTAAGGTAAATACCAAATGTGATTACTGCCCATAATATGCTTATAGAAGGCGAGGTGGAGGGTGGTAGTGTAATGGGTTCCGCATCAAATATTTGTCAAGAAGAATATTTTAAAATTGAAAAAAATATGAATGATGTTTGGGAAAGAATTATGAATTTATGCAAATAATTTTCATACACACTATACTCCTTCACAATGTCTTCATACAATGTTGATTGATTTATGCTAAGAGACTTACAATGTTTAGAATAATGTGGATTGTCGTTGTGACTACAAACTCATACTAACAATGTTTAAGATTTATTTTAGTTTTTATTCGTGAAGATTTTTCTTTTTTTTTTCAAAAACAATTTTAAAAAAATTCTTTTAGAACTTTTATATTTTACAATTAGTTGAAAAATAATTTAAAAAAAAAACGTAAAGAAACATACAAGACCATAACAAAAATATAAATAATAAATAATCCCGGAAATTTCAAACATAAGTTTGCATTAGAACTTCTTGGTAAACTTGAGTAAATTAATTGTATCGCAGTACTTATTGCATTTTGCACGTCATTTCTGTAATATAGTTCCCCACTTTATATGAATAGGAAAGACTTTTCACCGCCTAAAGTATGTACATTTTCTGCGCCCACACGGAGCAATAAACAGTCATTATAAGCTCACAGCAAGAGCCACTGTGTAGACACTTGAAAAAACCCCAACTGTGTTGTTGTGGCCAGGAGACGTGAAGACATCTCGCTGAGGACTTTACCTTGATCTTTTACACCACAATCAACATTCACAAAAGACAAATAAAAATCTACTAAATTGAATCAGATTTTTTTGCTCATTGCTTTTGAAGGGATAATAAATCATTTAAAACTTTTTTTTTCAAATTAATTTAAAGAAATTCTCTATACAAAAAAAAAGATTGGAGATGAAAATGAAGAAAATGTGCGCTGCAGTTCGTGTATTGAAAGCAATTTATGCGGTGATTTTTGCGAAGAGACACAACAAACACTTGAGACGCCATTTGAATCTCTATTGCTTTTGTCCATTAAATTCTTCCTGTTTCACAGCCATTTATAGAGCTCAGAGTTGCATATAAATTAGATTTTTGATAAATTGAAATGATGGTTATTTTCTTTTTTATTTTCTTAAGCTTTTGGCTCTATATTTGAGTCCTTCATCAGGATCATTAGTGTTTTGTGGGGAAAATTCTTCAAATTATATATATTTGATTTTTTTTATTTTAAAGAGTCATGTGCAAGTTACATGGAAAAAGATTAAAAGACTAATGTTGACGGAGATTTATCTTATTGAGACTCAGAAAAAGACTAATCTTGACTCAATTCCCTTATTTCGACTCAAATTTTCCCTTATTTAGACTCAGCTTTTGTCTAGTATAGACTTAATTTTTAACTAATGTAGACTCAACATTTACCTTATGGTGACTCAATTTTTAACTTATTTGTACTCAAAATATCTAATGCAGTTGCGAGTTTTAACAGAATCACAGGTAATAGTAAGACAGAGAATATTTTAAATGAACAGAATCTTATTTGTGGAATATTGATCTATAAAAGAAAGTCATTTTGTTTATTTGTGATAACGTCGCCTTAAGTTAAAACTTGCGGCTACATTAGATATTTTGTAGTACAGTTAAATTAAAAATTGAGTCACCATAAGGTAAATGCAGAGTCTACATTAGTTAAAAATTGAGTCTTCACTACGCAAAAGCTGAGTCTAAATAAGGGAAAATTTGAGTCACGATAAGGGAGTTGAGTCTTCATAACGCTTTTTCTGAGTCACGATTAGATGGAGCCCATTTCCCGGAAAAACGCAGGAAAGTTATCAAAATTTTCATTAAAAGCTTCAAACTTATTTAAATTATTATTTAGACTATTATTAAAAATTAAATAACCGACTAATTCTCAACTCTACATTGTCGCCAATGGAAAGAGAAGAAAACGCATCGTTCTTCATCTCCCACTTTTATTGTGCAAAACACATCAAGAGTGGTGTGTGTGAATACGGGGAGGAATGCTATTTTGGCGGGAGACGGCGACTTTTGCGGATGGAAAAGTAATTGGATTCCTTATGGCAGTCCCAATGCATTGCAGCCAGCAGCAGACAAATAAGCCAACAAAAAGATCTCTCTCTTGTGGTTTGCAACCTTCACAGATTATATTCAAAATGTACTTCTCATCGCGTCCGTCTCCGTGTTTGGGTTTTCTTTTTTTTCTCCCCACATCCCAACCAAACAAACAAACTGCCTTGTGGTACTCCATCTTTACTTGTCTCTATGGTATGGCTATATACTCTCCCCTTGACACGGTGAAATTACAACCACGCGGCAATTGACTCCACACTATACTGGCATTTGGATAGCCTTGTGACGTGATATCTTACACACGTAATTGCTTGTTATTGTCTACTCGCATTTTGCATCGTCATTTTATAGCACATTACACAAGATGCAGTTAAGGAATTAAAACTTTATTAATGTTAGTCGCGCATTTTATACATCACACAGAATAATGTGTCTCGTCTACCACATCGCGTGAACTACTCAAATGCATGTGGCTCACTTTTTTTCTACTTCTTTGCAAAAGTTTATTCTTCTTTTACTTTACTTTTGCCACCGCGCGCGTCTCACCATCAATAGAAGCGCAACACTTTATTATTGTCTGCACATGACTTCTATAAAATATCTTCTTTCACCCTATATTGTATAATGGCTCTCAGAGGAGCTTTTTTAGCTGTGATTCTTTCGAAGAAAAGAATAGCACAGCTTCTGTGTACCACCTAAAATGCAAAGTCGTCAGATCGGGCTCAAACTTGGGATGAGCACGAATTAGGGTCCCCACATTCCAAAAAACGTATGTCAAAAAATTTTTTTTCCGGCCGTCCGTCCGTCCGTCCGTCCGTCCGTCCGGCCGGAGTTTGACGCTTAATTACAAGAGAACGGTAATAGATAGAGACTTGCGGTCAAAGGCAAAGTTTGTATATCGGCCTGATGTCGTCTGATGGTGAAGTCAAATCCACCCCTCCACCCCTCTGACCACCATTTTGGAACACCCCTAAATTTTGTTTTCGCTATATCTCCGCCGCTATTACAGCTAAAAATCTGAAATTTTGATATGTGGTAGGGGCAATTAAGACCTTTCCAACGATACCTCATTTTCGAAAATCGGTCAAGCCGTTTAGTCAATATGGCCGTCACAATTTTTCATCGAAAATCGACCATAACTCGAAAACGGCTTGACCGATTTTGATCAACTCGGGCTCAAATGAAAGCTCTTAACAAACCCTACAACTCTTTAGAACATCCGAAGTTTCAAAAATGACCGCTAGGGGGCCAAAAATCAAAAACAAAATTTTCGATGAGTTTTCGATGAATATCTCGCAAACTACACGATGCATTTTCTTCAAATTTTTATATGTTATAGCTGGCTATATTATCTAGCTCCATGCCAAAAATGAAGAAAATCTATGTCGCCGTTCTCGAGATATAGCCTTCCAAATTTAGCATGTCATATCTCGGGTTCTACAAGCCCGATTTTAATCAACTCAAGCGCAAATAAAAGGTTTTGTGAAGCCCTACAAATGTCTAGAACATTGCAATTTCGAGGAATGACCGCAAGAGGCGCTAAAGTCAATATTTTGCATATCCAAAATTTTTAAGTTTAAATATCTCAAAAACTGCACTATGCATTTCGTTAAAATTTGAGTATGTTATAGCTGAGGTCAAGACCTTTCCAACGATAGGTCATTTAAGAAAATCTATGGAGCCGTTCAGGAGATATTAGGGTTTTAATATTTTATTTAATTAATACGCTAACTATCCGGCGCCCCGCGAAGCGGGGCGCCTTATATATTAAGATATATAAATATAAATGTAAAGTAAAATATAACGGTAAAATATAAATATATATAGTTGTATGTTTAATTAGTACGCTAACTATTTGGCGCCCCGCGAAGCGGGGCGCCTTATATATAAGGTATATAAATATAAATGTAAATGCAAAGTAAAATATAACGGTAAAATATATATAGCAGTATAGTATAGATTAATCAGAAAAGGGAATGTACTGGTAAGTTTCACTTACGGGCTATGATTCTTCCTTCAGAGGTCAGTCTAAGTATGATATTTGATATAAGTTTGGTGGTGCAAACTCTGGGGAAGGATGACTCGCGCCACGAATCACAGCCAATGCGCGAGTTAGCCTTCCCTCAGAGTTTGCACCACCAAACTTATATCAAATATCATACTTAGCCTGACCTCTGAAGGAAGAATCATAGCCCGTAAGTGAAACTTACCAGTACATTCCCTTTTCTGATTAATCCATACTCTACAGCTATCTATTAGACTTTGCATTTACATATATTTAACTTGGCCTCTGAAGGAAGAATCACAGCCCGTAAGTGAAACTTACCATGTACATTTTATTTTGCAAAATATCAACAATTTTTTGTTGATTTTCCCTATTAAAAAAAAAAGAAGGAAATCCTCTGTATATAATTACAATTTTCTCACACAACCCCACGGCAGCTTATGAGGGCAATATTGAGAAAAAAAAACAGAGGCCTCGACAGCAAAAAAAAAAAGATAAATAAAACAATTAAATTAATAGTGAGACAAGTGGTGGGATTGAGTGATGAAAAAAAAAAGAAAACTTTACTACAAGTGATTAAGTCAGGGCGCGACAGAGTCGAAAATTGCCGACAATAGCAATTAATAATGATATCCCACCAGGCGTCTCCACTGCCAATAGAGGCGTCTGGTTGAGAGATTCTTTTTTTTTTCACCATCGTCATCATACAACACTTTTCCTCTTCTCTCGCACACACCCTCCTCCCCCACAAACATCATACTGAATTTTCTATCACCATGCAGAAACCAATTAAATTTCCACGAGACTCACTGTCTGTCCCAAAGCCCGTGCACACTTTATTCATTTTCTCGACGAGCTTTCTGCTATTTATTATGAGAATGGCACGATTTTCAATAAAAATATGTTTTTCACACTTGCCACACCCCCCACACCACCACCCCCCTCACAAGCTAACACTACATATAATTCTCGCTTCAATGCTTGCACACTTTTCTAATGAAAATTTGCACACACACACACACTGGCAAACAACAAAAGTCCTTGTCGGAGGATTATAATATTAAATTTTCCATTTTATTATTATTTATCTGTGAGAGAGATGTTGAGAGAGTCATACAATTAAAGTTCTTTAGCATTGAAATATGCAATTTGTTATTCTTAGAAATTAGAGAGTTTTTTTTAATAATTTAATTAGATTGTGAGATAATTTTTGAAGGAGTTTATTCATTTTGGAGATAGAATAATTGTTGAAATAAAAAGTTCTCATGTTTCAATGTTTCTTTTTTGTTTCTTGCGAACGCAAAAGAAATAATTGAGAAATGATTGTGTTTCACACCTAAAAATCTGAAACATTTCTACATTTTGTTTCATACTGCTCCATGAAACATATGAGAAATGTTGCAGAATATTGCCGACGAATACTTTACCTTAAAAAAGAAAAATTTCATTATTTAAAAAAAAAAAAGCTTTCAGTTAATGTTCTTAAAATTGCTTAAGGAATATTTGTTTAAATTTTCTTAGCTGCATGAAACATTGAAACATGCGCGATCTTTTTATCACTAGATTTATTCTTTATGGATTCTTTAAGAGAACATTTCTAATTCAGAACATTTTTCTTAGGTCTAATTTACATCAATTCAACGTATTTCAATCTTGGAAAATAATTAAATGCATTGAAATTCGAGAAAATAGAATGTTTCACGTTTGGGTTAACCCTTTCACGTTTTTTGGGTCATACGCTGACCCAAATGTGAAACATTTTATTTTTTCAATTATTTATGAATGTAATTGTTTCTCCATGTTACAAATGCATCAAATTCACGCATAAGGGGCCAAAGAAGACGTTCTGAGAGAGAAAAGTCCTCTAAAAAAATTCATAGAATAAAAATCGCGATAAAAGAGCGCATGTTTTAATGTTTTTATGTTTCACGTTGGACGTTAAAACGTATGACCCTAAGAACGCGAGAGGGTTAAAAAAATGAGGCAAGATATTTGTAGAATCCCCATCTACTGGTGCTATCAAAAATGAAACATTGCTCTGATTTTTTTTCTTTCTCTTCCACGAGGCACCTTCACACATAGCCCCCAGACGCGCCTATGTGAAAATCAGAGAATTATCGCTGAAAATCAAAACAAAACTATTCGTTCACACAGAGAATGTGAGGCTTAGCGGCAAAAAGGAGAGAAAGAGAAACTTATAAGAAGAACACAACCCATAAATATTCGACCCACACAAATTTCCATTAAAATCAAATCCATGCCCGATAATTTAGCCAACATCTTGCACAATTCCCGCGCGCCGCACAAATTGACAATTTTCTCAAGATAAGGATGATGTGACAACAGCTTTCATTATATGTATACATATCTATATTGGCCACCTGGTACACATGCATACATATAATCACAACTATATACATATGTACCACTATATGCAATTAATGAGTATCAAAATGAATTTACCTAAAATGCATTTGATGTTTTTTTCATCGTGTCCAGATCAGTGTGGCTTTGGTGTTGCATTAAAATAACGAAAGGTACATATTTTGCCATTCAGGTTTGACAACATAGGTATGTATAAAGCAAAAAAAACTATATATGGATAACCCAATAATTTCTCGACCTCTTTTTTTCTCTCTCTCTTTTACCTTTTTGCATTGGATGCGGTATAAAAATTGAGATATACAGCGTGGTTATGCATTTCTCTCTCTTATGCTTTTTTTGCCAGCCACTTAGCATTCCTACTTGTACACACATATGCTGCAGCCGGTGCAACAATGTTGCATTTCGGTCTCTGTGTAATCAAAAGACTCATCATGAGAGCACACGTATGGAATTGATAAAGCAATATTGCAACGAGAGAATGAATGCAAAAAAAACGTGAAATGTGGTATAAAATTAAGGGGCATAAAGTTAGTAAATAATTTCCTCAATCTGCTACCCTTTTGGCTCTTGGCCGTAGGTCATGTGAGTACACCATGATTGTAAGATGGGTATCACAGTTTTAAATCTGCTGATGCAAACTGAGAACAAAAAACTTGAGATATATGAAGACAAAGTCACATGGCATTGAACTCAAATAATTCATGGAAAATTCAGTGTAGAAACGTTAAAGAGTTATGTAGGATGGGAACATAATAGGCTGAATTTTAGAATTTTGGCTTCCATCTTGAAAATTTAGGAAATTATTCAAATCAATGATAAATAAGAAGCTCTTTTCAGCTTTCCAGCGACGTTTTGGCCGATAAAAAATTGACAAATATTAAGCTTGAATAAAGCAAAATTAACAAGTAATTATTTTCAAACCTTCAGCATTACGTTTGATCCTTCAAACTATCAACCGCCATCTTGAATTCTAACTCAAAAATCCCATTTCCGCAATATCTCACTTTCTGTGACCACTATTACAAATGAGACAACCCAAAAATCGCGGATTTAGTTGCCCCACACTGTTGTTTATGCACAAAGTGAGAGAAAGATAAGGAGGATATTTTAGAGAGACCGAAGAGACAAGAATGCAACGGGCGAGTAAAGGGGCAAAAATGCCATGGAGGAATTTCGAAACGGGACACAATAAATCTCTGCACGAACACAAAATGAATTTATATGTAAAGAATGTACTCCATGTTATACACTTTTTGTTAGCTTCAAGAAAAGAAAAAAAAGCACAGCCAAAGGGAACTTCAAAAGGCAAAACACCAAAAGAAAAACAGCCCCAAAGACAAAATAAGATTAAGAAGCAATGGGAGAAGAGAATAAAAAAGAAGAGTCACCGATCGCCATGAGACAAAACCAAATGAAGAATAAGAAGAAGAAAGAAAAAAACAAGAAGAGAGGAGTCGACGATGATGTATTTGGTTCTTTTTCGCTTGCATTAAGTGCACACAAAATGTTTATGTACCCCTCTTCATGGTTTGGTATAAAGATGGTTCAACAGAGGACACAATGTGCGCGAGAGAGCATCCGCATGGCAGAGAGAGAGGAAGATTTTGAAGAAGTGGCGGCAATGGTGGAATTTCGCGCGCAAAATTTCAAACGTGGACAGAATAAAGTAAAGAAAAAAAAAGAAATCATGCGACAGGCAACGGAATGAAAACTAAAAGACAAGGAGGCACAACATATATATATACAGCATACCCCACAGAGCATAATGCCAACATACAATGTTGCAGAAAAGAGATTCATAATGTGATATAAGAAATTGTAAGAGAACACCGCGATGGAGATTCATCTTCGTTCACTTTGCAAAACACTCAGAGAAACAATGTAGCTACGGCGCAAGCATCCAGAAAAATTTCCCACAAAAATATCCCAAAAATATTCTTTCAAAATATATTTCTACAACATACATAGAGGGCATGGCGATGGTATATTCCCTCATGAAATATACAATAATATGTCAAAGAATTATCATAACTTTGTAATCAGATTTTCGGGGTATCAACCATTCAGAAATAAATGCGATATCCACTTTACGTCTTGAAATTTAATGAATAATCTCAAAATGCGGGTCCTTAATGCAATTTTATTAATTAAATGATTTAAAATTGACGATTTTTAGGGTAAAATAATAAAATTGCAAAATATTGATCAAAACCTAAACTAAACCCTTTTAGAAGGGTCCTGACATTGTTTTATGCCAATAAATGTCCAGGATTATAAAGAAAATAAGATTATTTGTAATGATATTTTTCCACGTGCTTCATATGGGCTAAATAGGGAACCATTGCAAACATTATTCTCGTAGGCTTACGTAAAATAGATAGCTATTGCAAAGACTAAAAACTGAAAATACGCTGTTTTCGAGACTTTAAATAATATGAATTTCCTGCAAACAAAATGAATTCATATATTTTACTGTGCGTCTGGAAAGTTTAGGAGTTTTTTTGCAAAACATTTGGGTATTTCCAATATTAACATATGCATTGATGCCCAAGTGCTGCTCGAATTGCTACCTGGAGCATAATCTTTTAGTTTTCCCTACTAAGCCTTTCGGCAGTACAATACCATAAAACCAATTTATTACCTGCAATTGTCTCAACTAAAGGAAAATACTTACAGTAATATTTGTGTTAAAATTTTTACCTATATTCATACCTAAGATTAAGATTGAAAATTACGTTTAAGATGTTATTTAGTAGGTGCGGTAAAACATATTTTTTTCTCTCTTGAACGTACTTAAATATCGATTGAGTGGTTTTTATTTTAAAGATAATTTATTTTCTGACTAAAAAATGAATAACTATGATTTTTGGTTTGAACGATCACAAAAAATATAATTAGTAATTAAAGAGAGCATTGATAAAATGAAATTAAAAACGCGAAAAATTTAATAAAGTATCTTCGGATAATTTTTAATTATTTAAATTAATGTAAAAGCATATTTTAATTCAAAAATATAAAAATATTTTTTTCTAATATTTTTATTTTAAACTCATTTGGCATTGATCTCCCGGAGAATCATTGATCTTGTGAGTGAGAAGCATCGCTGTGACGTCATGCACTTCTTAGGATCGCTGTGGCCGTGTGGTGACCGCGTAGTGGCCGTCCACGTGGTTCGCGCACCGCTTGCGGATATATATTTGTTTCACTTTTCTATCCTTGTCTCCCTAATGCGTTTTGGGTCTGTCACCAAGTAATCTTCTCTAATGTGTAAGAAGAGTATAGGAATATGACGTTTATGTGCCTCTCTTTCACACAAAAATATCTCAACATAACTAGCGCCGCGGTGGTGGCTCAAAAAATTATTTTGGGAAATTTCCCAAAGTAGGAGCCACAGGGCGGCCACGAACCAAAAAAAAGGGGACCCCCTGTGACTATACATTTGTGGCTGATTAAAAAAAAATTTTTTTCTTTATATTTTAGATAAAATGATATTTATCAGTTGTTATCAACATACTAAAGATGCCCAGATATTTTATTTTCAAGAAAAAGCTAAAAAACTGCTAATATTCCACATAAATTGTAAACGTCTCGTCCCCGCTGTGGCTGCTCTGGGACCCTCTCGTGGCCGTTTTTACAAAAATGTTTAATTCTCTTAAAATTCTATACTTTTCCGATTGATATCGATTTTTAAGTAATCTCTATTTGAAATTATAAAGTTTCTGTTACATTAAATTGGTGTTAAATACGTGAAATACGATTTTCAAGATTCATTGAATTCTGCATGGTCACAATTTGCAACCATTCGTATGTAAATAATTAGAAGAGATAGAAGTTAGATAGAAGGGACAAATTATCAAGAAACTGAGGATGAATTATTTTAGGAGAGAAATTCATGAATTTTTCTATTTACAGTAGAATCTCACAGTGAAGCATTAATTCTTGCAAATAAACACTTAAAAAAAACTCCTATAAAATATCTAAATATTTTTATTCTATTTCCTTTGAAAAATTAAAAATAATTTCTGAAAGAATTGCTTAAATATCACAGTGAGACTAATTTGTAAGTTTTTATCCAACTTCTTAAAATAGCTCAATGTGAGCTGAAAGCTTTGGAGGAAATTTGTTTTTCCTGTCTGTCATTTATCGCTCAATTAGAGGGAAACACATTCCTTGTATAAATTCTAAAAGGGAAATTTTTATTGAAAATTTTGTTTCTTTTTTTAAGGCCCCAAAATATCCCTTCTTATGCTCAATTTTCTTCTAAGCTTCTGAGCTTTTTTTTAAAAAAGGAAAAATTAATCAATATTCATGGTGCCGTAAAACTGATCCAGAATAGTAATCTTTCTGTTTAGCAAGTGTTCGCGAAATTTCCTCCGATCTGTCATTTTGCCGCCAAATCATGTGGGGAAAAAGTTCCCCACATCCTCTATTTTCACCACTCGAATTCACCACTTTGATTGCGCGCCAAATTCAAATATTATTTTATTTCGCAAGTTTTTCGAACAGACAGCAAAATTTTTCTTGAGTGTATCTCATCGTGGAGATAAATTTACAGAGAGCAATTCAACTTTCTCATAATACAAATGGAAGCTCACCGTGTCATCCTTTCCGCCCCCGCGTGAATTGTTCACAATTTATCGTGCTGAATGTATCCCATATATAAGAAATCTCTATCGATGCAAATCATATTTCCCTCCGTTGTTACTTCTTCGTCTCTGCGTGCAAAATAATTTCACAGCGCAGAATACATATAGAATCAATGTACGAGGAGGAGGACGGGCTGAAGAGATTTTAAAATGTACTGTGCATAGTTTTTTGAAACACAGCGGCAGGAGAAAATTTATTGGATCGACAATCACGATATGTACACCGCGGAGAGGGGTATTGGCAAAGAGAAATTATACATGCACAATATATAATTTCTGGGATGAAAGACTATGTGTGTACATACGTGAAGGAGAAGAAAAAAAAAGAAAGATTTGTAAAGGTAAGGGAAAGGAAAAAGCACGGCGTGTGAGACAGAGAAATTATCGTGCGGGCCCCCAATGGGGCAGAAGGAGGAAGAAGTTTTACAGAAAGAAAAAAAAATGCATCCACGGAACGAAAAACCTTTCGAAAGTCATAAACATGCAAGAAATGCATCCATTCCCGCGCAATTTCCACCATGCTTTATCACATGGTTTTGTATGTATTTAAATAAATACCTATATATGTTGGGTATATAGCAAAAAAATGGTTTTATGTACATATATAAAATGCCCCGATATGGTTTTTTTTTGCACTTCTTGTACTCTTCACCTTTTGGGTGAGAGACCACCAGCGACACAGACATTTGGTCGGCGTGTAGTCATTAGCATTGCCCGCTTTTTTTGCGAGAGCTTTTCTCCCGCAATTTCTCTCGCACACCGAAACACCATCAGAGCCAGCAGCAGTGTGCCGGCCAAAACCAGGCGCCTCCACCTGCCGCAGCTCTTTGACTTTCCTGTTCAATGATTGAACTCAAAGTTTGTAAAACCACGACAAAACCCTATTTTTTTATAACTCCCTTTCACCTAATTTTAAATCATCCCATTAAACGTTTGATTTCTTTTAGTTATTAATGCGTTTGAATTTAAAAAAAGAAAATATGATTAAGAGTATACCTCATTTGTGTGAGAAATGTTGAAAATTTCAGAATAGCCCCCTTACCGGTATGCGCCACTGCAAGACATCAATAAATCGCAGCAGATGGTTCAACTTACCTAAAATGAGAAAAAGAAAAATGATTAAGTTTTTTTTATGAAAAAAAATCCTTCTAACTTTCAAGCAGATTGTAAGGCAATTAAAAAAAATTATTAGCAGATTGGGGAGGTAAAATATTGGTGTGAAGAATGAGATTCCTAGCATGCATTCGTCGTGTTAACAAGTTGAGGAATGTTAAATCTAAATGGTGTTTTGTTCTCTTCTCACAGCGAGGAAAAGAATATATCCAAACCATTATAGAGTTATCACGCTTGATTAGTTTTCTTCATCTCATTGGGGAATGTTTGCGCGATGGCTGAGAACGTGATGGAGCGACAGGTGCGGACTAGTGGAGCTTTAAATTCCATACCGCAATAAAGATTCGAATATCAGTGTTGCCTTTTAGCATTAACAGAGAAAATACTTGGAATATTTTTGTGTGAAAGAGAGAATGAATGAGTGAGAGATTTGTGTGAGAAGTCTCAAAATTTATGATTTATTCGATGATGGTTTCTTGTCATCTGATCATATTGTATCAATGACCATCGTATATAGGTGTGATTTAATAAATTACAGTAGAGTCCCGCAATATAACCTTACATCGTAAAGAATTTTTATTTGATGAAATTTTCTTATTAACTTAACTTTTAATTTGTCGTTCAAACTATTAAGATTTCTTTGTTATCTCATTGCTGCATTCTTGGGAGCTTTGGAAGCTTTTGGAAGCTTTTCCTCAAAATGCGTTTATTGAAAAATAAATGGCAATTAAGGTGTTTATTATTTTCACAAAAAAATAAACATTTTAAAAGTCATAAAACAGTCTGAAAAAAATCTTTGCGTGCCTGGAATTCACTATACACAACCAATTCAACAACTATCCTCTCACTTCAAGGAAGACAATTTAATATTTCGCAAAAATACCAACATTTTATTGCAGCAAAACACTTCTTCTCTGAAGGTGCTTAAAGGTTGCCACTAAAAATTGCTCGCAAGGTCACAAATTGTTTTTCCACAAGATTAATTGTAAACTCTATTGGCAATTCGCATATTTTCCCTCCATTTCTTGTGCTGCTTTTTGTGCGCCAATAACAATAATAAGAATGAATGGAATGTCGGTTGTGTTGCCATCTCTTTTACACTACATACAGAGAGCTTTGTGGTCTTTTTTTTTAATTGTTTTTAGAGCCAAAGCCATCATTGAAGTCTCTTTGGATGCTTGTACTTGTTCTCCGCGCGAAGAACTCACGCGCGAGCGGAAGGAGATGGGGCGAGATCAGGCATACATCGGCAACATGAGGACGTGCGCGTTGTAAAATTTGCTGTGTGCTGTACAGAGAGATGAAGAACGAAAACAAACATTCGATAGCTGACCAGTTCTCTTCATCATAAATACAAAAGTCCATGGAGTTGATGGTGTTAGTTTTCAAGAGATTGTTAGTATGTGGCATTTCTGTGCTCACCAAACAGCAGAATGTGAGGGGGGACACAACGGGAGGAGGGACGAAAAAGAACAAGAAAAGTGAGAGAAGGAAACGTGAAGATCATCGATCGAAACGGTTGAGCTTCTCGATGGGAACCCACCGATGATATTACACCGCATTTTATATATGTACATATATACCTACTCTGAGATTCTCGCGCGCTTTTAGACCCCAAGCCAACTTCTTCTTCATACTGCTGAAGAAGTGAAAAACATCGAGGCCGCAAAGGTGAGCGCGGAAGAAGGTGGAAAAGTGACTCCAAAAGCAATTTTACACACAGAACCCCATCCATGGGAACCTTATTTGAGAGCTTTGTGATATTGTTTGTGTTATTTTTCATCGCTCATGGAATGTGTTTATCTGTGTGACTTCTTTCGCGCCTTTCACCCTGCGCCACGATGCTCTTTCCTCATCATACTAAACTGTTTGTTGTATGCATAAAATATGCAAATGACGAAAAACACGCAAAAATGTCACATAATCATTTGCATTCCATATTATTCTGTATTCCCTTTCTAGAATATTCTGTAATATCTATTTAAAAAAGCTTCCATACATATATAGGAAAGCTTTTCTGGCAGATTACATAATTTTGCAGGAACGTAGACAAAATCCATTCTAGAAAATGTTTAAAATAATTTATATTTTTAACATTGATAATTGATTACAAATATTTGACACTTCCAATGATTGACATTTTTATAGCGTTTGACGTTATTTTGACGTACCTGACCTAACGATTGACGTTTGTTTTAAAGATTAGATAGTTTCTAACGTTTCTAAAGTTTAAAATTGATTCTGACATTTGACTTTGTTCTTCCGTTTGACATTCTTTCTAACATTTTATTATTTTTCTGTTCTAACGTTTGACATTCATTTAGTTCATTGATTCAAGAAGAAAATGATGAAAAAAAATCCAATCCTCCATGCGAGTAAATTCATTCAAAAGTCTTTGCGCGCACGCTTAGAAGGAATGTCAATTATTTCTTAAAACGTTTCGATACATTTGAGAAGATAATTTTGGAATTTGCATAGTTTTATCGAATGATTTATTAGTGGAACTGTAAAAGACATCTTGATGGATTTTTTTCAACAATCCAAACAAACTTCTGCTGTACATGCCACTCTCGTCATCAAAGCACATTCCAATGGCCCCCAAGAAGAAAGTACCCGCAAGAGAGAGAAAAAATTTGCGAAATCGCCAACAATAAACTTTCGTGGCCGCATTTTGTGAATTTGATGTGAAAAAAAAGAAAGAAATGAAAAGAATTTCACGTTAGAAAGTCTTTAATGTTATTCCATCAATGCCTGTGAGAATTTTTTCCTATATAGCAAGAAATTCAGGAATAGAACAAAAAAAAATTTAAAATTTCTTCAAGCACGTGGAAAACTGGCGAGCTTTTTGCACCTCTTTTGCGAATGACTCAGTAATCCCACCCACAACCGAAAACCTCCCGTGAACTGTGCCATCGTCCCCCTCCTGCTACTACCTGTACCACCTTTCGGCAAAATATCACAAGACATTCCGCATGTTTTACAGAGTATACCACCCGATGATGTCACACACTAGAACGGTTTCTCCTCTCCAATATATTCTTTACAGTGTGGAATTTTATAAACGCAAAGAAAACAACAGACAATTTATTGTGAGATTTTATGTGAGTCACCCACACATTCTATGTGGACAACATGAAAAATCACAAAAACGGAATATCACAAAACTCTTTTTGCCCATGTTTGTTATGTTCCAATTAAACTTTTCATTTTCTTTTGATCTCATTGTTTGAAATCATATTTGGTCAAATGAATTGTATAATATTCCACCCAACTGTTTGACCACACAGATACCTAACAGACAGCAGTGTTCTAATTTATTCACAACTTTATGCCAATTTATGACCACTAAGCTGAATGTTGCAGAATTGCGTTTCTTTTAATTAAACTCCCATTATTGCTTGATATGTAATGATGATTTAAGCAAGTTTTCGAAGCTTTTGAGCTTTTGATTATTACTCGACTTTCATCAGGTGCGTCAAGAGTACTAAAAGACTGCCTAAGTCAGTAGAAAAGAATTTAACAATTTATTTGAGTGATAAAACTGGTGGCCCTTTGTTCTATCCGATGATAGAACTCAGACTTTTAGTTAGAAGTTTTAGTTTAAAGAATTTAATTAAAAAACAAACATTTCAGTCAATTCCAGTCGTTCGTAAAAAGTTTTTTTTATTCAAAATTAAACCAATTTTTAATGTGATTTAAATTCAAAATATTTAATGTTCCGAAGAAGGACTCAAATTGTCCGACATGTAGAATTTTTTAAATAATATTTTTGAAATCAAAAAATTCTAACTGAAAATTTAAGTTTCCTCACGATAGAATTTAGCAAATTTAATTCTCCTTTTTTTTCACCGATAAATCAAGAATTAATTATTTTTCTTCAAGTAAAAAAAAATATTTTTTCATCACTTGATTCCATTTAAATCTCCGCATAGAACAGGTTCACATTATAAATCCTTGAAACATTCTCCTCCATATCTTCGTGTTTTGCTGATATATACCTCCGCGCGAGACTTGAGAGGTGCAAGAGAACATTGCAATGGAGATGAAGAATGTTTCAAAGGGGAAAATGAGACCAAAACATCGATAAACAAGAGAATTCCATCCATTTTAGAATGATACAGAAAAACATAAAGGACGCCCGAGAATCTCCAATGGTAAAAATAATGTGTGTGCAGCAACAGAAAGAGACCCATTGGGTAAGATAGATCCGCGTATGAGACCATTGAACAGAGATCCGCAGCAATTAAATATGTAGAAAAAAAAACAACACAACACAAAGCAAGAATCCAAAGCAGATTGAGCAACTTTGGTACAGCACGTTGAATTTGCCATATGAGAGGTATATATGGGAGAAGCATGGTGGAAAAATTTATAATGCTATGTGAGACGCCCTTGAATCATTAACTTTCCCATTCCCGTCGTCTCGCATAAACACCCAAAGAGCGCAACAATGTTGCACACAACATCTCTTCTCTCGCAACATTGGATTTTATATTTGCCCTGGAAATTGTCTCCATTGCACTGTTCTAAGGTTCTCACATTCCTCATACTTCTTCACAAGAAAATTATCCTCATTCCCCCGTGCGATCGACTTCTTCTTTTTCTCTCTCTCTCTCTCTATATATACACTACCCGTCAAAAATTTCCACGGCAAACAAAAATGGCTTATTTTTGAAGACAAATTTCACAATTCAACATAAGGATATTACACAAAAAGAACCACGTGACGGATCAGGGTGAAATTATTTTTATAAGTTAGAGGGCATGATTAGCTACTATTTGAATCCGAGTTTGTTTAAATCGGTCAACGATAGACTGAGATATAGTCAAAAGTATATTTTTTCACTATTGTACACTAGAATGACTGCCACGACCGAACCGCTTGACCGATTTTCAAAAATTTATCATATTTGGAAAGGGGATTAAATTACCTTTCTAACGACAAACTATTCATCAAAATCGGTACACTAGTGGCCGAGATGCAAGGAGTTAAAGTCAAAATTTGTGAAATCGTGAAAAAAAAACGCTTTTACCTAGCTTTACCAAAATGACTGCCAAAAATGAACGGGTTGACAGATTTTCAAAAATTTAACAGTTTTGGAAAGGTGAGAAATGTACCTTTCCATAACTGTTCAATTTTTGAAAATTGGATTACCACAACCGGAGATATAGCCACTTGAAATTTGTCTTCAAAAATACGCTATTTTTGCTTTCCCGGAAACTTTTGACGGGTAGTGTACATATCATGTATATATCATTCCACCACCATCACTGGCCCTTACTTGCGGTGTACCCAAACACCATTCACCTGCAAAGAGAGTCTCCATATACAAGCTGGGATGGCAAATGTGCGATCCCAATGACGCGAAAAGCATTGAACTACCCCCCCTTGCTATACCAGGTGCTCTGGAAGACTTTTTTTCTTCAACAGTGTGGTGGATTTTGCTTCTTTTCCTTTCATTTTTTTTGACTTCTTTCTCTCCCCCTTTCCCGTGGAGCTCATTCTCCTGGCGCGACTTGGAATTCTCACATGGAATCACCGCGAGCGTCGCGTCCAAAAGTTCATTGTAACCTTTTACCTGGTGCGCGATGCAAAAATGAGGAATGTGCTTTCCCAACTCTCCGCACCGGAGATGGAACATAACAAACAACCAATGGTGGATCACCCAATGAAATTCCACACAGGTATTAAATTGCTCGGGATGTGGTTATCTCTCTTTTGCTCTTGGGCGCAATTTTTTTGTTGTTGTTATTCCATCTTCTTGTGCACAAAACCCCCAAAGAACCCGCCAAAGCTTCAGAATTCGCGCGAAAAACGATGACCGCGATTATGGGGAAGAGGGAATGTGGCGCAATGATGAAAATGAGAAGGAACACAAATGCGAAATTGACTAAACAGAAAAGGAACTCTCTCATGCTGAAAGGAAGCAAAAGAAGAGCGCCAAAAAAACCGGCAGAATACAGGTAAGATTGCCGAATGGAAGGTAATTTGTAAAGAAATACCTTTTAAACATTTTGGGAGGTGTTGCTTTTTTCTGCAATGCTTTTTATTGCCATAAATTTATATCTAAATATGTACTTATTTTACGAAAGGATTGATACATTTTTTTTTTTTTTTAAATATTTTCCCTTTTAAAGGCAATTTTAATTTGCAAAGAAAAAAAGTCAAATGAGACGTCGAGAAGAGGTGAAAAAATCGCCCAATTATCTTCATTTTGTCACAAGAATGATTAAATAAGTTACATTATTAAATTCTTCGAAATAAAACTCAAAATTTTAATTAATAAATCAGAATTTAATGCCACAAATGGAAACCAAAGTTCAGCAATGCAACCACATCTTCGAGGAACTCATTAAAAAGACAAAAATAAGCAAGTATCAAAAATTCCAACCACATGACTCGGACGGAAGAGACCATAAGGGCATGATTGTGGAGTTCAGAAGAAGAAGAAAAAAAAGACATCTTGTGCAGAATTCACCTCTCTTTCACATGGGGCCCCATAAATTGCTCACGGTGTCAGCTTTCAAACCCTCAAGGCGCGCAATGTGAACAACAAAATTACAAAGCTTCGTGCCGAGGATCCGGTGCACTTAATCTCTGTGAGATTCAACCACTCCAGGATTGGATGCACTTAAATTTAATCCATTTTGCGGCTTAATCATGTGTTAAAACAAATGGCGCTGTATGTGATTAATTATTCACTTCTCACGCAGTCAAAACTAATGAGGCCAATTAACCTCGAAAAAGAGAAGATGGAGCAGCACACAGAGATTCCGCGCGCCACGACTAAACAAAAATAAAATCTCCTTCCCCCAAAAAAGGAAAAACATTAAGAATGGCCCCAAGAAGAGCATGAAAGAAGAACATTAACCTCCATGAGTGAGGCCATGATTAAAGGAGTTCGCTGATTCTTCATGTGGGGTAAATAAAAAGAAATCTTTTCCTTCTTTTCGGCATTCTTGCCACGCTGGAGGCTCATTTTGGCGTCTTACAATGCACCTTATATTTGGCAAGATTTTAGCAGTGGGTCTCTCATATGATTTTTATTTTAAAATTAAATTTTAAAATGATTTTAAATCCTTGAATCCTTTACGAAATCCTTCTTCTTAATGTTCTCTACAATAAACTATCTTTTAAACCATTTTAAATACCCACAGAAAGAGACCTTTAAAATCCAGCTGATCGCGCTGAAGTTGTAATAAAAATCATTTTGTGAATATTATGACTGCGAGTAAGATGAATAAGTCCGTGATTCTCATGAGTGTGAGATTTTGTATTTTCTTCCCACCAAAAATGTTGATACAGAGCAAACAAGACCGTGTATGTGTGTATGTATGTTGTTTTTCAACATCAAATTATAATCCAATACAAAATAACATTTTTCTCGGAGAACTTCTCTCTATATAGTAGACCTATGTATGTAATGAAATTGAACTCTGGATGCCACTCATGAAATTTTCACACCAAATTGTGTGTGGAGGGGGGAATGTTTAATTTTTGAGGATTGTTTTTAAAAATAAAAATTTTTGATTTGGTTTGTGTAATTCAAAACCTATCTCCTTTGTCTTGCAGTGGCGATTTGTGGCTGTTTTTGCCATTCAATCTCTCCATTTTATTTTTCCTACTTCTTCGAATTATTCTTTTATTTTTCTTACTGTGAATTTTCAACACATTTTGTATATATTAGGTACATATTTGTATTTTCTTTATTAATACGAAATAGAATTGTTAGTGTGAGGTTTTTTTTAAAAAAAAAAAATATAACTGATTGTTTATAAATGTATTTTGCATACAAATGGTGAAGTATCACGAAAATTTTGATGACTGTAGGTGCTTTAAAAAAGAGACAAATAGCAAAAGTTTTTTTAGCTCCTGGTGAATGGTCAATCACACTGTGTGGGTTAGGCACGTGGAGACTTTACCACATATGAGGATGTAAGAAATTAATCAAAGAAAAAAAATTCAATTACAAAAGTAAATTTGTTTATTCATTTTTAAAGCTTTTTTCCTCGCTCAATGAATGAGAGAACTATTGAATATTGAGAGACTTTCAAAAGGATTTTTAAACAAAATAATTTCAATTTTCACTAATTATGTAAATAGACTTAAAGAAGTATATTCACCACAGTGCTTACAACAAAGAGCCCTTTTACTTAATTATTGTGCTAATTTCCTAGCTATATTTTACACAGAAATGAGGGAGAAAGAACCAAATAAGCAACACAAAATAATCCCAAACAAAACGACAACAAAAACACCGGAAAATTGATAATGTGACTGAGACATGGAAAGTTAAGAAAGGTTGACCATAAATTGAAAAGTGTCTCTATTTTCCCTTTTTAAATGACTTCAAAGTAGGTATACTTTTCCGCTTAAAAGGGCTCCCTTGGCTCCCGCATGAATAAGGGTTGTGTGCTGCTCCACAAACACGCTATATATAAAGGTGAAAATTGAAAAGCTCCATAAGAGCAACAAATTAAGAAGCGTCACGTGAAATTTTCTCATTTCCCACACTTTTAGCTCTCTGACCTTTTTACATCCAACACTATATAAGATGAAAGAGTAGACAATTCAGCGCTATGGCGCTTTTTTCTTCCTCTCATATTATATATGCCTAAATTAACCTTTCTATTCGGGAGAAGAGGAAGTCTCTTCGAGCTTATGAAGTTTCACAAATCCACGTTGCAAAATATACATTTTCAAGAGTCTCTCTCTCTCTCTCTCATCTACAATCTTAAAGCACCAAATTCACAGTAATGTATAGTATTTCTTCTTCTTCTTTTTTCTCTAAATGAATTTTTAGCGCATGTACCAACTTTTTCACCTTAGTCATTGCCTTTTAGTGTATTGGTTTGGGTTTTTTTGGCGTACAAAAGTTTGTTGCAAAAAAAAATTCGCGCGAAACTTTCGCAAAAATATTACAACGATGAATAGCACGTTTAGGTGTTTTGTATTTAAATCCACACATATGCTATGTATGTATGTTATATTGGAAGTATAATGTAATAAGGTAACAACAATTCGACGCACATCTTATGAACCGAAAAAGAAATGCTTCAATATTTTATTTTTAATGGCTCAGCGATTGACGATCGATCGTGGTACCGCTGATTTTTGGCCTCTTCTCACATCCTTCGTGTACCTACTGCTAAACATCAAGCTCTGTTGACTTGCTTCTTTTGCACTCGCGCTCTTACATTGCAAATTTATTTGCAATAAATTCACACGAGAGTGGCTTTTATTCGGTAAATCATTCCGGAAGTATGAGTACCGTCATATGAAGAAAAATCTTTTTAGTATGAAATTTTATTATGTATAGAAAATTATCCTTGCTTAAGGATGAAAATCTCTACTTAGTCCAGCTTAAGTTTATTAAATCAGGCTTATTTAAGTTCTAAGTTATTTATTCTAGGCCTAGACCTTTTTTTTTAAAATTAGGTTTAACTTGTTAGGCTAGACCTAGTTTCTTAAGCCAAGCTTTAGATTTTTTTAAGCCAGTCATCAATTTTTTAGTCAGGCCTAACTAGGTCTAAGTTTTAAAAACTAGGCTTAAGTTCTTTAAGTTAGGTCTAAGTTTTTTATGCTACATCTAGTTTATAAAGCCAAGTTTCATTTTTTAAGTAAGTCTTTTTTTAATCCGGTTTAACTAGGTCTAAGTTTTAAAATCTACCCTTAAACTTTTTTAAGGTCAGACTTTTTTGGTTTTATGGTTAGGTTAGACTAAGAATCCGGGCTGAATGCAATTTTTAATGATTTTACCAATTTAGACATACAAAGACACTTAGGCCCATATTTTGATCGTTTTTAGGCATCTAAACTCGTAAAAACTATATAGTATATATCGAGGGCTAAATAATAAAAGGTCGTAAGTCCATACGGCGCCCGTATGGACTTACGACTTTTTATTATTTAGCCCTCGATATATAGTTTCTTTTAGAAACCCTAAGCCTAACCTATGAAACAAACTAACTTAATTTTTTAAAGTACCTTATCACGTGTCAGCAAAAACTGACAAAAACTGGAGCAGAAGTAAGGTCAGAAGTTAATCAATTTGTCTATATTTTGCACTATTACTTTTTAACCTGTTGATATTTTCTCATAAATTTACTTTTTAGTCCTCTCTCGGTCGCCTCTGCTTTTTTTTTTCATTTTCCCAGCTCTCCATTTATAATGTTCGAGAGCAGTCTCCGTGTGGCGCGGAGAAGTTAATGTGGAGCTTATGCGGGGGGCATAGGAGGCAAGTTGGCGAAAAAAAAGTATGCAAAGGCATGTGAATACAAAACTTTTTTGGGGGAGGAGAAGCACCAAGCAAAATATATCTTTGAGCAACAATGTTGCGACTTTTGTTGTGCTATAACTAGCTCAAGATGCTATTTTCGGCATCTTCACAATTCCATCATCTCATGTGGTTGAATCTCCTTCTCTCCTTTCCTCCTGGCGCACACACGTCCACTTCTCTTTCTTTTTTTTTCTTACTCAGGCGCGTCTCAATTAATTATTTGAAAAATGTACAATCTTTCTTTTTTTTTGCTCCCTCTGTGGTGGTTCTCTATATACTCTTTTGTGGCTGTCTTGTGCGTATTTTTAAAGTGCCTTTCGCGGTAAATATTCACTCTGTTTGTTGTGGATTGTCTTCTTCTTTTTTTTCCTCCTTGCCTTCTTGCCCCTCAGCTCTTTTGGCTTTCTTGTGCGATTTTTGGCGGGATTCTCCTCGCCATGGGAATGATGTTAGCAAATTTTTTTGCTTGAAAAAAAAAAAAACTTAAAATGAAGCTTCTTTTGAAAGGAGCTTTCGTTGATGGTGCGCCATTGAGAAGGCATGAAATGGTGATGGAGAAAAATGGGTGAAAGAATGTTCTGTTATTCCGCGAATCAAGATCTATTGGTGGGGTCTTTTTTTTTGCACGAAAGAATTTGTGTGCTAATTTCTCCATTTTGAATATTTTCAGAAGGTGGGAAGAGAGAAAATCGTGTTGCGAAGTAGAGATTTTAGAGTGATTTGCAAAATTAAGAATAATGAGTAATTTTTTCTTCTTCCTTCTTTTTTCTTAGAGTTGAGGAGAGAATTGGTGAGTTGTCCATTGTTTTTTTGCTTGGTTATTGTAGATCTAAGAAATCAAACAGGAGGACTTATCTGAAATCTTTTAATTGAAAAAATTTTAAAAGATTTTTTTAAATAAAGTTTTTTTGCACGAGACTTTTTGCAAGAATTTAGCCAAAGATGCTTCTTTTCGGAATTTCAGCACAAAATGAAAAATTGGCCAAAATAAGAGCCCACCGCGTGACATCGCTTTGAATGTGATATGTTATTTTGTAAATAATCAACGTAGAAGTCTTTGTTGTCTCGTTGTGGGCAAAATTTTGCTTCAAACGTTGATGACAATTTGTGGATGAGACGCAAAAAGAGAATTTTTTCCCCGTCTCTCTGCCTGATGAACTAATCAAATTGTTTGTGAGACACAATGGCACTATCCTAAGCCTAAAATATATTTAATAAATGTGACAATATAACATCAAATCAATATGCTAATTTGTATGGTCGCATAAGACCATCTTCCACGCGGCATCTTTTGCATAATACTTTGTAATATATTTTGAAAGGAAAATCTCACTAAAAAATATTTAAGTGTTTCTACTTTGTATTTCTTTCGTGTTCATTGAGAATTAATTTTCGAGAATTCACGTGTAAATTGTCATAATACAACTCCATGAACTTTATGTGGCGATAATCCACGAGCAGAGTCAATTCAGGTTGTATGAAAACAAGAAGTGTTGGACGCGAAGAATTTGAACGGTGTAAGATTGAATTTCATTGAGAAAATTTTTCCTTTGCAACGCTAAGACAGATATAAATTTCAAATCAACACACTAAATCATTGATCAGCCAACGATCGTGCAGAATTATTACAATATATATAATATTTTGTACATTTGACACCACAAGATCCGCTTTCATTATCAATTTTCAAACCGACACGAAGACATTTCTCTGTGCTTCTTTTTTTTCTCTTCTTATTTTGCTTCTTCTTTGCAAAATAAACTTGCTTGTTTTGCGTCTCCAACGCTGTTTTCATTTTAATATTTCATTCATAAAATACAAATTTATAAATATGTGTGGTAGATTCTTTGGCATTATACATACCTACCTACATACATATATTCTCTTTCTCTATCTTTCCTAAAACCAAGTTCAGAGCTCTATTTTTACCCACGCTCTCCATACTTCTCATAGACCCCAGCACACATGTATGCAATAAGCTATTTATCCGTGATTTAATATCTGTGATTAAGTGAGGTATATTTTTATGCAAAATTCACTTTTTTCTTACTTCAAATTAAATTTAAAATACAAATAAAATTTTATTTTGTTCTTTTTTGAGCTTTTCAAAGCTTTTATTGCATATTAATAAGATCCAGTTGTTATATATGTTTATTGAATTTCACATTTTGCATTTTTTTAACTCCTCCTCTTGCACCAAACCAATTAAATTGTAATTTTATTATTACATTTATTATGCCGCTTTTATCACACAACACATACACCATTAATTTTATATATCAATCCCCTCATTGAGCTTTCACATTCGTCGCAGGAAAAAATGCGTTTTTGGTTGCTTTTAAAAAATATTACTTTCTGTGAAATATAAATTTCTTTTTCTTGAATTTATTTTTATTACACCCAAGGGGTGGATGATTGATAAATTTAAATGGACTGAGGATCGTTAAAAAATTATGATTTTTAATTGAAAACTCTCTGAACTGTCGATGGCTTCAGTTGTCTTTATTCTTAATTCATGACTATATCGCTGGATTACGGTGGAGACGCCGGGTTGTACTATACGCTTGAATTTTTTGGAGAAACTTTTAACTAAAGTTTTGAAGAGTTTAAAATTTATCATACGACACAAGTTAAACCAGGCGCCTCCATCTCGAAAATATATTTTTTTAAAGAATTCATTAAAAGAGATTAATTATCAAGAAAAAAAAACTTCTCAATTAATATTTTAATTTCTTAATAATTAATAATAATAAAAATATTCTTGTTGCCATGTCCCAAGAATAAAAAAAAACAACAAAAGGCCAACAAGGGAATAATAACTTAATTAAATGATGAGTGGGAGGTGCGAATCAATAACTTTCTTGGTGGGTTCGCTACCAAAAAAAAGTATGAGGATTTGTCTAAGAAAATCCCCATAAATTGGAGCATATTGAGAGGAAAACAATTTGTGAACAGAGTGTGGAAATGTTGATGAAAAGAATGTGGAATAATGTGGTGTCTCTTTTCTTTTTTTTTTCTTTGTTGTTGCCTTTCGCCAAAAACGCGCTTCACCTTTCTCTCCCTTCTCAAATTACCTTTTTTTTTGCTTGTGCACAAAAAAGCCCCCGCCCGTAATAAGAAATGGCAACACAATGGGGCGTAAAGAGAAATCCCTCAGAACTCACATCTTGGCCTCTTCTTGTACATGTGAAAGTCTCTCAAGACAGGACAGGTGGATGAGGTGTAAAAGGAGAAGTAGCGAGAAATCACTTATCTCAAGGTCATGCTCACCCACCTACTCATCGAAGATTTTCCTCTTCATGTCACGGAGAGCCTGACAGACTTGCAAAAAAAAAACGCGCCTGGCTTCTTAGCGTGTGCCCGTAGAAAACATTCTTAGCAAACGATTAAGAAGTAGCCTGAATTTATTATCGCATTTTTTTCTTCTTTCCTCTGATCACGAATGACGAGAAAAAAAAACACCGAAACGACAACCCGGCAAGACAAAATATGATCAGCTCAAGAAATCTTTGAGAAGGAGAAAAAAACCAACTGAGTGAATTCGCACGTCCCAGACATTTCTGATTAGGTGATGGAAAATGCTTTGCTTCCACCATTCTGACACTCCTTCTGTGTGAATTCAATATCCTCGGTGAGAGATTAAGTTTTCTCTGTTTTTTTTTGCACTCAAGAACGCACATGGGCACGTAGAGGATATCATTGAATCTGTCGATAAGATAAAAATATGAAAAATACGGAGCCGCGATGGTGAAGAGATTTTGCAGGAATGTCCAACCCGCAAAAAGAAACGATACGATTAGGAAATCCGCGACTCAAAGTTCACGACAGAGATATAAACTGTCGCCTTTGGTGCTTTTTGAACATCATTTCTGCCGGAATATGCTTCGCAATCTCAAGAAGTAATCACATTTACTGATAATTTTCAACTCTCTGTGTGAGTTTTTCTTAAGTCAGAGAAAACCTTGTTCAGTAAATCATCAAAAAATATCAAAAAAGAGATTTTTAAATGTTAAAAAAAAACATGTCAAACGTTAGAAAAAAAAGATCTGACATTTACAATGAAACGTTAAGTAATAGAAAAAAAATTATTGACGTTTAGACGGTAAAGATGTCAAACGTTAGAAAATATTTTTTAAACTTCAAATGGCTAATTAATAAACAACAATGTTTCAAGAGAAACATCAGAAACACTACATGTTTCACGTTGAACATTTGACGTTGAATGAACCATCAAACAATAGAAAAGAACTGATTGACTTTCAGAAAGAAAAGTAAAGAAATGTCAAACGTTAGAAAATATTTTTTAAACGCCAAATGCTTGACAGTAAATTACAGTGTTACAAATGAAACGTTTGATATTAGACACGAAACGTTGGAAAAAAAAACTAACGTAGTAGTTGAAACGTCAGGAACACTTGATGTTTGACAAAGAACGTTTGACGTTAGAAGTCTGGAAAAGAATCTTTTCAAACTTTCTTCCTTTCTTACATTTCTTCTAAACTGTTGAATAAATTGATTTTCAAAATACAATCCTATGAACGTCATTTTAGATTATACCTTCCTAAATTCGCATAATGAACCACCTGTTTAAAGCAATCGTCTCCCTCTCAAATTTGCCATCAACGTTGAAAAAGCTTTTGAATTTTGAATTTAAAATTACAAAAATCGCATTATGTGACAAATAAATATTCCGGGTCTAATTGGATTTTCAAGTGTTGTTATGTTATATGTTTCTTCTTTTCTTTATCAAAATCCTCTCAATGGTTTCGCAGTGTCTGCATTTTTGATGTGCCGCTCCTATTGTCGCGCCAGCCACCTTTCGAGACGCCTCACGAGTGTGGTGCATAATAAAATGTGAATCAATATGACAAATAGACCACGGGAGCGTGAAAAAATATGTTCAGAAAAATAAAATATGGTTTTCCTATTTGAAAAGAAATCTATTTTGCACTACTTCTCACAATTTGGTGCGAAATTGCACATTAGACCCCGAAAGGCCAAACATTCCGATCACTAAAGCAAGTGGAAAGCTTCTGAAGGTTCTCTCTCACTCTATGTATCTGTATGTGAATGTCCGAAGCGAAAACTATGTTATAATGACCTATTTTCACTTACAATATTTTCTCACATTTATAGTCACGACCGCTAGAAAGGTGACAAAACGGACGCAGTGGAAAATTTACACAAAACATTAAATTGAGTTGATAAAAGAAATCTCGACGTTAAACTCTTTTTTTTTTTCATTTTCTATCACCATCGTTCAAATATTAACCGTAAGTTTATGTCAAATAATGAACTGCTGTCAAATTTTTGACAGATGTCAAATACCTGACGGGTGTCTAATTTGTTTTTAAACTTTCTTTTTGAGTGTAACGATAAAAAAGAATTTACAAAAAAAAAGTCACAAATTTGATATTTTTGTTCTAACCTTGAGAGATTTCTATCAAATAAAATGTTTTAAAAATCATTTTCTTAACCCTTTTTTCTCATTCTTACACTACCAGGCAGTCTGTGCGAGAAAAGGCACGAAGGAAAAGCAGAAAAAGAGAGAAAAAATGATCCACATTCACATTGTGTTGTATCAAAAGTAACTTTTCTATGATTAGATTAGGAGACACGACACAAAAACTTAAACAAATAAACAAACAAAAATGTGGCGCCCAGCTTCTATATAAATAAAATTTTAAATGTGTAGTGGCGGTGCAATTTATGTAATCACCTTTTTCGCACCACACATAATCTCTTTTCGGCCCAACAAAAAAATCCACATAGGCAGGCATTTTCGCAAAGTAACTGAGAGAGAGGACTCACAGCTACTTGGCACCATACACCAAAATCTGCCTTGTGCTGTCTTTAAGCTTCTGCAGACTGCAAAAATTTCCTGCATAGGAGAGCATCTCTTTCTCTCTCCTAAAAGCGCGGTGTGTATGTCAAAATAGCCATAAAAAAGTATGGTATGCTTCTGTTGGTGCAAAAAAAATTCTTGCAGACAAAACAATTTTATTATCTCACACAGACTCTCCCTGTGCGAATCTCTTAAGTGCAGACAAGATGAAGAAGAAAAAAACAACATTAAATAACATGATGTGTTTTTACCCATGTTTCTCACTTTAAACAACACAAAATGATGAGCATATTTTTTTCGTACATACATATTTTTATATTTAATAACCATAAATAACCAGCACAAGATATGGGGAGTCAAATGCCATAACTTTGCCGTATTAACGATGATTTAATTAAAGACGCATGCATATGCAAGTGATCGTAAAATTCAGAGCTAAAAGGAGAACACCTCCGAAAGGATTCGAGATTACCTTTTTGAATGATACATTAGCTTTCTTCTCTTGCAGCATATGCGTGAGAAAATACGCAATTTTAGCCAAAGATTGGATGTTGATTTGTCTCTTTGCAATTCTAAAGGGGAATATTTTATTAACCATAAACGTTTCTGGAGTGGGTTTATTAATTTATGTGGAATTGCATTCCTCGCGTTACCTATACATACATACATAGGTATGTAAGTATAACGTTATCAGGCCTAAGGGTTTCTATAGGAATTGATTACCCAAAGGCTATAAATTAGTTGGAATTTATCTTTTAAAATTTTCATTAATACGTCTTCTTGAGTGATTCTTAGTCAGATTGCTTGAAAATTTCATTCAAAAAATTGAAAATTTCAATTATAAAAAAATGAAAAGTTGAAAGTTTGACTGTTTTTGCTTTACACAAATAAACCTTTCTAAAAGAAGCTGAAAATTCTAACTTCACCAACTTCTAGGTCAGAAATATCTAGTTTTAAGATATTTTTGAAACTACTGAACTTATCAGTTAACTAAAGTCGTTAAAATGTCATAGGATCTTGTCATTAAATACGAGACAGGGTTGCTCAACTGACAAAAAGCCAGCTAGCTGATAGATTTCCAACTAGCTTAAAATTCAACTAAACTAAGCAAAATAATTCCATCTGTCTTGACTTGAACCATCACCTAGTGAAGCTAGCTAGTAGAACTGTTAGTCAACAAGTGATTTTTCAACATGAGAAATATTTTGCAAATTTTTTTCATTCATATTTGAACCACATTCAATCGAGAGACCTTCTGCAAATCTCCGATGAAAGGCACAAAATACCTTAAGAAAAACAAAAAAAATCTAAGCTTTAAGAAAAAAATCTGTCAATCAACTTCTTATAATTCAAATATGTATACACCATCGAGGGCAATTGATCAAAGCAAAATGTTGTCTCCCAATGAGTAATTATGCAAATTGTAATGGTACATTCCAGAGTAAAATCATTCAATTAATAAAAGTAGATCAGTACGCACCACAAGTACGCCTGTTTTTACATAATAGCTAATTGTAATTTGCAAGAGAGTCTCTCTAATAGGAACAAAATAGTAAACAAATATAAAACGACAAATTCCTCACATATTTTTTCTATGAATCCATCGGCAAAGTCTTGTTTTATAATTATAGCTTCGAGGCTCGAATTTCCCTCACATTTGATCGTTCGCTCTTTGGTGGTTGAGTTTTGTATTTCTCTATCTCACTCTCCTCAATATTATGCTATATGGATACAAAACGAACAAAATACTTTAAGCTCATACTGCTATTGATATTAGTAAACAATTTAATAGCGAGGTGCAATTTCAAACCACACACGTTGCTATATAAATTGCCCATTTTTATACATATAAACGCAGAAATATGTATATGGAGCTCGAAAAATTGGGGAGATTTTCGCCTCATACTTAATAAATCAAGTTGTTATATTGCTTTTTAAATGATTTCAATTGCCATTTTGTCATTATCCACTGATTTGTTTGCTCAATTTCATCATTTTGTACTGTAGATTCCCATTTTGTCTGTGTGTTTGTACTGCATCAGTCTTCAAAATGGTCTCGGGGTGAAATCAAAACAATTCAAGGCTTCAATCTCTACGCCCTAATTAATTTTAGCCTGTGCGACAAAAAAGTCTTCCCATGTAGACCATCATCAATTGGTGCTAATTGGAAGTTTTTTTTTTTTTTTTTGATTTGTCATCCTACACTTCTTTGCTGCGAATACATCCGCTGAAATAGGCTACTTAAGATGCCTTTTGTGAGTAAAGCTATGTGAGACCTTCACTGCTTCCTTTCGTGTAAAACAGTGGTGCAGTGGTTAGGAGTCTCTCCTGCGGACGATACGTCCTCGAGTTCGAATCCTACTGTGATTCATATTTTTTTCCTTCTCAAAATACTTCTCAATCTACCCTAAATCAATACTTGTATCAAATAATGTTTACATTGAACACAGCTGGTTAAAATAGCTTACTCATACCCCTGAGATAGCGCCCAGAGTGGCGATTACAGTCCCAAAAATCTCTCGTGATTCACCATCACATGAGAGATTGTTCTTGATTTTTTTTTCTACTCTACTCCCAATTACGCGATGACTTAACCCACCACTATTTTTTCACCCGCGCAATGAATAATTTAAATTAAACACAAATTTCTCATTTAAACCAGAGACATACAATCATTCTGACGGCCAAATTTTGAAGGTAATAAACGCCACCACGCGTGTACACTTCTGCATACAAAACTGTATGTTAGTTTTTGTGACTATGGTGCTTTTTTCTGAAACTCATTCTGGGTGCTCTTTTCCTGCACCCACCACCGCAATATATACGTATTTTGTTATGAGGCCAAACACCTCCTCTGGGAAGTGAAGAAACACACTCTTTATACACCCAAAAAAAAATGAGGCATGACACACGCGATTCTGGGAAGCTCTTTTCAATTGCCAAAAAAACCCCCCAACTCTTCATTTCCCATCACACATGTTTTTGACCAAAACAATATACCTACCTACCAAAAAAAAAAAATTCAAACGCGTCAGCACGACATAAAAAAATAATATTCATATTAAAACAAAGTATTATGTAAAAGGTCTTCTCCAATATAAATAATATATTTCATTTCGATTAATATGGAACATGAAAAAAATAAAAAATTCCACCAATGACATTTATTTGGTATAGGTATGTTGTATTAAAAAAATCTCCCATGCGCCGTTTGGGAAAGATGATGACACGGTACAAAAAGACTTACACGTGTTTGACGTAAAAAAGAGGAGAAAAAAAAATAAAATCGAGGTGTGAGAGAATGTTTACACATGCCATGGGTATTGACCAAAGATGCCACCTTCTCTGTACCCATGACAATGTACCCGTAAATTGTTTATGGTGCGGGACTAGCTGAGAATTTTTATGCGTGCGTGCCTCTTAGAATTGCCATTAAAAGCCCACAACCTCTAGGTCCTATATGTGCTCTTCTTTCTTTTCCTCTCTCTCTCATTTTCCACGAAAAAATTCTGAATGCTGCAAAATTTATCGCGCCTTTTGCTTCTTCTCCCAAAAAACCCAACAACACAATGACCTCCAATTAGGAATCAAGGTCACATGCGACGCATCATCAAAAGACATAGAGAATGTATAACAAAGATAATCGCGACATTATCAGATTTCCTCCGTGGACAATGTGCCACAAATTGGGTGTGAGGAAGCCACCGCGCCAAAAAAAAAACCAACAAGAGCATATTAAACATTATGCTTTATAAATTCAAAAGATGTGTCTCTCTCTCCATATTATTGGGGTTGTGCTATTCGCAAAAAAAACCAAACGTCCAAGAAGATTCTTTTATTAAAGCTAAACGAGTCTTGGAAGAAAACTCAGTTGATTTAGCTAACGAATTTTAGGCACTACAATGAAGAATTTAATTTCTTTCTTTTTTTAAACTGTTAAAAATATTTCAGTTTTTTTAACTGAAAATTTCGCTCTCGATCTTCCACCTATTTACTTTGGTCAAAAATTTCGTTATTTGGTGGATATTTAACCATTTTATTCAGTGAGAGTATTTTGACTTATTTATTTGGTAAATGATATTTAACCATTTTTTTCATCGATTTTGACCAATTCAAATGACTAAAACACTCACGCACAATACGTTTTAATTGAATTATCTTATCAATTTAAGTGAAGTTCATCGGTCGTTTTGATCAATTCAAATGGTTGAAACATTCCGGCTATGTGAATTAACTGAATTATTAAGTCAATTTCACTAAAGTATTTCAGTCATTTCGACCAATTCAAATGATTGAAGCGGTCTTGTAATGTTATTTAATTGAATTATTTAGTCAATTTTACTAAAGCATTTTAGTCATTTTGACCAAATTAAATGGTGGAAGCATTTCCGAGAATAAAATTTAACTAATTCATTGATCATTGATCAACTTCAGTCAATTTATCCTAATGAATCAGTTATAAGTACTGAAATAATTTGGCTAAAATGCCATATGACAGATTACTTTGGTCATTTAGACCATTTTTTTTCTAAGAGTGAATGCGAATTAATTTTCTATTATTGTAATCATTCCCATTATTTCACATAACGACTGCTTTCCTGCAAGACCTAAAGCAGTCTTAATAAACAAATCGCAGAAATATTAAAAATTCAACAAACGATGAAAAATTGAATTTTCCACAAAATTCCCAGCTCTCCTTGGCCCTTATCTTCGTAAACTATTGAGACATTTATTATGATTTTTCGTGTTATTTGAAATACAAATTACTGTGTGTCGTTGGAGAGAAGAAGGCCCTTTTGTCCAAAAAGTGCAAATTGGGTGATAAATGTTTCAAGAGATTGCGGTGTGTAAATTTATTGCGCGACTTCCTTTTCATTTATAAACGCCATAAGTAATCCCCATAAAGCAAGCTAAAGAGGAGAAGTTTTAGTCACTATAACTTTTTAACACTCTTTGCCCCCGCGACAACACTATATTATCTCGCCCAATGTACATATGTATGTATATATGGTGTACATGAATTGTAATCAAAATACAAAAGATATTCAAACGTTTTGCCGTTTTGTCGACGAACTCTGCCGGATGTGGATTGTTATTGCGTCGAAAATATTTATGTGTACAAATTGTCAAGTTTTCATGTGAGTGCGCGCAATTCTCTCCCATACAGCTATATCCATTTTATTTATTAATTCATAAATACAATAATATTTTATAATATATACTACGAAAAATAATTAGAATCTCTAAAAAAAAGAGTTAGAAGGTGAAGAGAGAAAATAAACTAAATTCACAAAAGGAAGTAATTTAAAAATTAATTTCAATAAAATATATTTTCCCTATTTAGTATATTTCCATTTTTTTAATAACTCTTCAATATAATTATTATTTAGAAGTAAGTTAAAAAAAAAACACCACATAGTGGAAGAAAAAAAACTCACACAGAAATCACATTTTGTACAATTCCACATGGTCGTAGTGCTGTGAGAGAGCGTATTTTATACACATGTACGGGCAATTTTGTGAATGAAATTCCTTTCTCGAATGGCGCGGAGAAAGAGTAAAAACACAGCATAAAACAAAAATAAATAAAAATAAAGTGAAAACCAATTACACACACGGACACACAAGCCCGCACTATTGAGAGATTGCTTTTTTTTGCTACATAGGGCGGTGGAGATATATCAACGCTCTTACATACATATGTAACATCCGCCTATTGAAGCATACTATATGTATGTTATATATGAAGTTGGAAAAAAATGTGTTACACAAAACGGAACAAATAATTTAATGATTCGTAATTTCTAATTAGATTTCATGTTTTTGATTGACGGGAAATTGATGTTATTTTCTTGTTCTGGATGTCCCCCTCCCCCCCTTCAACCGCCGCATAAACATCACATAAAATCTTCCTCATCTACCTTGAGCTACAAAACAGCGTGTGACGTTATTTTGTCTGATGAGCAACACAACAATAACATAGAAAAAAGAATCACAATTAATTGTCATTGCAGAAAAAAAAACAGCCAAAACGCAGTCCCATCTAAATCTCACACAACGCTAATGAACAGGCAATTTGACATTTTAGCTGTGTTTCTTTCAGACACAGCTTTTGTGTACCGAGCAAAATCGAAAGTCGTCAGATCGGGCTCAAACTTGGGATGAGCACGAATTAGGGTCCCCACATTCCAAAAAACGTATGCGCCAAAAAAATTTTTCCGGCCGGCCGGCCGGCCGGCCGGCCGTCCGTCCGTCCGTCCGGAACCTTTTGCTAAATTACAAGAGAACGGTAATAGATAGAGACTTGCGGTAAACGGCAAAGTTTAAAAGTCGACTGGAAGACATCCAATTATGATGTCAAATTTTACCCCCCACCCCCGCGTCCGCCATTTTGGATAACCTCAAAATTTTGTTTTCGCTATATCTCAGCCCCTGTAATAGCTAAAAATCTGAAATTTTTATATGTTGTAGGGGACATCAAGAGCTTTCCAACGATACCTCATTTTCGAAAATCGGCCAAGCCGTTTAGTCAATATGGCCGCCACAATTTTTCATCTAAAATCGACCATAACTCGAAAACGGCTTGACCGATTTTGATCAACCCGGGCTCAAATGAAAGCTCTCAACAAACCCTACAACTCTCTAGAACATACGAAGTTTCAAAAATGGCCGCTAGGGGGCCAAAAATCGAAAACAAAATTTTCGATGAGTTTTCGATGAATATCTCGAAAACGACGACATAAATTTTTTTCATTTTTTGATATGTTATAGCTAACTATATTATCTAGATCCATGCCAAAAATGAAGAAAATCTATGGATCCGTTCTCGAGATATAGCCTTCCAAAGTTGGCATGTCATATCTCGAGTTCTACAAGTCCGATCTTGATCAACTTAAGTGCAAATGAAAGGTTTCGAGAAACCCTACAAATGTCTAGAACATTGCAACTTCGAAAAATGACCGCAAGAGGCGCTAAAGTCAAAAACAAAATTTTCGAAAATTTCGAACTCGAATTTTTCGAAAATGGCGACATAAATTTTTTTCATTTTTCGATATGTTATAGCTGACTTCGAGACCTTTCAAACAAAAAAAAATTTATGAAAATCTATGGATCCGTTCTCGAGATATGGCCTTCCAAACATTTCTTAGGGTATGACTTTTCTACTTTTCCCAACTTTGCGCGTATATTTAAATTAATTCGCGTTCTAGTTTGCTTTCACAAAATTGGTACACTGAAAGAAACACAGCTCTCGTAAGCTTGGTCAGCTTACCTGTACATTTTTTCTTCTTCTAAATTTAACAAAAAAGGTGTAAGAAAAATACAAGTCGCAACTTTGGATGGAAAACAAATAAATTAACTTCGAAGGTTGCCCTTTCATCACTTTATCTCTTCAATTTACTTTAAATATATACATAGTGTGGTGGAAGAGCTTTAAAGATTCATTTCATGCGATTAAATGTTTTCATTCATTCAATAAAATAATCAAGGTTATGAATGCTGGTCATTACGTGGTTGTGACTACGTCACAAAGTCTGAATACTTTTATTATTTTCTGAATAAATCATTGAAAATTATAAATACCTACAAATAGAAAGAGTTTTTTCGCAATATGATAATAAGATTAATTTTTATTTATTTTATTTCTATTATTCCTTCATTTTTTCGGGTCAATTTGATGTATTTTCCACAACTTAACCCCTTCGGGTTTATATGAAACAAAGAAATATCGAAATATTTAATTTTTTCATCACGAAAAGCTCTCAGAAAATATTTCTCAGTCAATTAAAATAAATTAAATTCAGTCAATCTAACGTTTCAATTTTGAGTCACCGTATGACTCAATAGACGCAAAAGGGTTAACATGAAAAATTCCCAAGTGTTTGAAAAACAATCTCCCTCCACTAAAATGCAAAATTCCAATGAGAAATAGCAAAATCCCACGACAAATTTCGTCTGATTTCACCAGGAAATTCCGCATGGAACGCACCAAGTATTTATCTGTGGAATTTTCGTTTAAAACAATTTGCAAAAAAAATGAAAAATTCTCCAACAACAACAAAAATTGATAAAAGAAAAATTATACGATTAAATATCAAAGTATTACCGAAGTTATATATAAATATACATATTTTTCTTCGCGCAAATGAACTTCAACCGCACACTCAATTGCGTTCAATTTGTTGACTATTGTTTCGCATTCCGACAAATTGATTTTACGATGGCGACGGGAAGAATGAAAAAAAAAGTGCTGGAAAAACAATTAAATAAATAAGGGAGAAAAATGTTGTTAGCGCCGCTTATATGAATTCACGTTAGTGCCGAGACTTGGTGATTATAGAACAATAGCGTAAGACGTTTTGAAATCACGTATTTGATTCGCCATATGACTAAATATCGCTCATTTGGATAAAATTTACACTACACTAAAGCAATTTTTGTACGTCAATGGTGGGCGCACACTTCTTGCGTCATAGATAAAATTCTCTCTTTTGCCTTAATGCCTCCTCGTCGTATGAATTGTTGTGGGGTAAATGCGACGCAATGCGAGGAGGATAATTTTCGCAGCATCCAGCATTGCTTAGCTTAGAAGATATGTACGTACATATGGTGTGGGTGGGAGACAATGACACACCACTCATCACACAATTGGGGGTGTTTGAATTAAAGAGCCACACAGACGCTGCAGAAAAATGAGAAAGAAAAAAAAAATGTCGTCTGATTTTCATCACAATCATCATGATCATAAGCATTTTGTTGGTTTGTCGTAATCAACCAGTGTGTACACACAACACACCACACGACGTGAATTCCATCGCACACAGTACAGTGTGTAGATTTCCGATGGAAACATGTGACTCTCACACTCCACGGGCAACGCAGAGGAACAAAAAAAATTCCCCAAGTTATATACAATGTAATTTCTTGTGTACGCTATATATCTCCTCTCTTATCAACGAAAAGCACAAAAGTATCAAAAAGTATAGAGATATAGACGCAATTTGAGTGCGTAAATATGATTACCAACATTTTTGCAGTGTGTACATAAATTTTCTTCTTCAATACAGTAGAGCCCCCCATATATATAGGCATACAATGTCGCGCACAAGGCGCACAGAACGGCGCCACAATTACACTCCAACCATTATCTTATTATTCTGTCACCTTATCGTAAATATTATTTGTTATTTTTCCGTACACTTGCCTTCCTCATCAAGACCACCTCATCGGTATTTGAAGTGACAAAAGAGTCTGTTGCAAAACATTTTCATTTATACCTTCCAATCCTGTAAACATCAATTTCTTCTTCGTCACCCTCCCACACTTTCACATCTCTCACAATAATTTCTTCCCATTGAGTGCCCAAGAAGCAGCACGTGTGCTCTAGAACAGCTAAAAAAAAAAAGATCACACAGAAAAAAATAAATCACAACGCAGCTAATACATTGAAATGTCGCAATGCAGCCACAATATTTTGCCAAGAATGATTTTTTCAAGGGGTGATTATCTGCATATAAAATTATTCGGATCATTCTTTAAAATTCGTATAATCCACCAAAGAAATCAAAATATTTGATTTTACTTTTAAACTGGCCAAGATTGAGAAACTGAAAAATATTTAATTCAAACCTAAAAAGGATTAAAATTAAGCCGAAAAAAGTAAATTCAACCCCAAAGTGTGCTTAATTCAAGCCTAAAAATGACTAAATCACAGCCTAAAGGTTTTCAGCCCCAAAAAGGCAGAGATTGAAGAACTAAAACTTAGAAAATATTTTTTTTAAATTCAAGCCTTACTCAATTGAAGCTGAAAAGTAGTAAATTCAACATGAAACATGTTAAATTCACACCTAAAAGTATTATTTGGTTTTCAATCTCAGAAAGCTTAAAACAGTGTTTAATGAAGGCCTAAAAAGGACTAAAATTAGACTCTAAATAAAAGTAAATTCTAGTAGAAAATTAAATTAGAATTAAAATATTCAAATCTTCGTAAATATTCGGCTGATTCGCCATAATAACCAAAATATTTGTCAGATTAACACCCCTTGGATTTTGTTAAGGAATTTCTCACTCAACAGCGCTCAAGAGAACTTTGAATATACTACATAGAAGGTAAAACCTTCATCCTGTTAGCCCTGAGAATGAAGTAAATTCTAGTCCTTTAATTCAGGCGCGTAGACAGAAAATTTTCAAGGGGATACATTTTCTTTTTCTCCTTAATTCTAAGCCTTAATAAATCTTGATTCAGTCTTATTGATGAAACAATTAGACAAACTTCAAAAAAATATTTTTGTCCCTTAACACCCCTTTTGAATAAAATTCTCACGACGCTTCTTCCTTTGAAGGTTCTACTGCGTAATCACACTGTAATTCCATTTTTCACTACTTCTACAAAGTTCCTACTTTCAAAAAAAAAAACGAAATGGGCCCCACAAGCAAAAGAGGCCACACAAGTGTGCAAAAAAAATCTATTGCGAAAAAAATTCGCAATTTCTTTTGCATACAATTTAAGAGTTTTTCTTCCGAGAGAAGAGCGTCCAATATACAATCACACACACATACTCCTTTTACACATTTCTTGTAAGCATTTCAATGATTATTGGCTTCTCTCATGAGGGCCACCTCAATAATTCTTCGCTTTTCTAACTTTCTTGCTGCTATACATATGTGAGGTTTTGATGGGGGGGGAGGTTTGTAAGCAATACTTTTGAATGAGGCTGTTTTAAGTGCGGAAGAAAGGTCAGGGATAATGGTGAACCTTGAGGTTTGGAGAAATTTGAGATGAGAATGGCATGATAGGATGGAATTATGTGTCACACACGTTTTCCCATTTTATTCTTCACCTCATCTCTCTCTGTGAATAAGGACTCCCCCTCAGCAGTGTTGAATTTTCAGTGAAAATTAAAGAAATTCGGGGAAATTATTTTACCTTCTTCAGCCCTTTCACAGACATTTCATATAATTATTATTCTTTTTAATATAAAATCTTTGCATCAATAAATACTACTTCTCAGCCTTTTTCTTTCACCTACCTCCACCCCATCATCGTCACATCATCACTCAATATTGAATAAATATTCAAAGATTTTGCACGGGCAAAAAAGCTCTCTCTACTAAAAAACAATTTTTGCCGAAACTTTCTTTCACGAAGCGAAAGTTTAGAGAGAGAATTTGGCAAGACAAAAATTGGCTAAATTGGTATTCAAAATTTATGTTTATTTTTCTCTTTATCACAAGTATTTTTTTTTTGTTTATCAACTCTCTCAAAGGATTAATAGTTCCAGACGTATATTTGTTCAAAAAAAAAAGTGGAGATTATGAGTTAATGTTGTTTTCTTCTTATCTGTAGTAAAACTCAATGCAATGTAATGGGGCTTTTTTGTAGGAGTTTTGTGCTTTTTTTGGAGGGAAATTTGATGTGAAAAATATTTTTGCGTACGATATTGAGGAGAAAAAATTGTCTTTCACATCACGAACATTTTTTTTTCTCTCCTAAAGTCCTTTTGAGAATTCTTTTCTGCCCACGAAACATCCCTGTTTGCCTCTTTAGTGCACACGCCTCTCAATCCATCCTCCCCTGCACATTAACTCAAATTTCATTGACGCAATTTTCCTATATATGAGCTCCACTTCTAGTACTTGTTTTCCCAATATATGCCAGCAGCCCCCTCATCGTCACCCACTCACTCCTTACAGCAATCATTAAGGCATGGAAAATGGTACCCAACCACCACCCATTGAAGTATATCAGAATTCTTTGTGGGTGGGTTTTGGCGAAATGGAATATATTTTTAGAAATTAATACAATCTATTTGTGATGTCTAATTTTAGACGCATAGTTCTTTTATGCTCTTCCTCCTTATCGCAATTTTATTTTCTTCCTCCACAGAGACACCGACTCACTTTTTTTTCACTTTATTCTTCTTCAAACGGCCTATCTTGCCCCAGTGGTGGGTCTCTTCGTGTGCTATTTACACACACTGAAATTAATTAGATGAAATTTTATAAACAAATAGACACAAAAGCCCGACATTTTGCACACAAAATTGCGTATTAAAGATTTTCCTTCAGTATACTTTATGTCATTTCAACGTTACATATCTTTTTCCCTCTCTTTAAAGGTCCTGATGAATGTCTCCTTCAGTATAATCGAATTTGAAATGATGAAACGTACAATTTTCATTGCAAAAATCACCCGAAATTGTTAAATTTTATCATTCTAGCAGACAATCTATCGCGAAAACTCCTATCAAAGCTGAGAGCATAAAAAAGCGACAAAACAGTAATGAGACAAAGAGATATTCAAACTGATGACTACTACACCCCCTCAATAAAACATGTCTGGAAATTTATTTTATCCCATCGTATGCGCCACACTTCAAAAGCACAACGTGACCAATACATAATATATTTTTTTTGTCTATCAAAGAAATATTTTATTAATTGGAAATTCTTTGAAAATATTTTTCAAGTAGTTTTCTGTTTTTTTTTCTTGGAAAAAAATCATAAATAGATTGAGGAATAAACAAATAGCAAAGGAGAATTTTTATTTAATTGAAAGCTGCATAGTTGGAAGCTTTTCCTCACCATCTTCCATAAAGCTAATAAAAAGAGTGTTGTGTGTCTGTGAATTTCAATGGCTATTGCAGAGCAAAAGATAAATTTTCATGTCACCTCAAATAAATATGGAAAATAGAGAAAGAGTGTGATGAAATGTAACCTTCCTACTTATTGCATAATTCTCCGTATGCATTGCGGAGTTTTGTTGGTCTCTCTTTTCTTCTCATATCATTTATTAACAAGTTTTTCAAATAAACACGAAGAGTCAATTTTGAAAGTTCCCCTCTCTACAATACAAGAAATACTTTTTTATAAGCTTAAAAGTGCTTCGAAAAAATTCATTTAATTAAAAATATTTTAAATTCCTGATGCAATTTAATTTTATATATCATTTAACGCCTTTCTTATCTCGGTATGAAATGCACATGAGTTGCCCTAAACTAATTTTCTAATGTCATAAGAAGCATCTTCTGCAGCAGGAAAAATATAAAATGAAGAATTATTCAAAACATAATTCCACTGCTAAATAATTTTGAGATAATTCAGAAATTAAACCCGAAAATTCCATCTTTCTTACATTACATTTTGAGGCAAAATATTGCAGTAAAAACCATATAAAGTTCAGATGAGTTTAGCTTTCATGGATGGACAAAAAAATATATAAGAATAATGCCAAGAAAAATGCAAAGGAAAATCTTTTGTCTATCTTAACGACATGATCTCCCATTTGGTCAGGAGACAATCTTTCCCTACACTTTATATATATAAAAGCAAAAGCTCTCTCACTCTCGGTGTGTCCCCAACCACCCGTAAAAGTTACCCCAGGGGGTGGTGGTGGTGTGTAGAGTCACCACCAACCCCAAAAAGTGGAGTACTTTTACTTTATTATCATCGCTGTCGTTGTCATCAACTTGCACTGCGGCAACAAATTTATAATAGTATGTGTCCCTCATTCTCCCCAAACATCGAAATGTATGGGAAAACATAGATTATATTGTGCTGTGTACCCTAGCTTTTTAAGTGCACATAATCCTTCTATCCCTTTCCCCACAAAACTATACACCAACTCCTATGTAGACGTGCAGTGAATTAGCAAATGTCAGAGAGAGAAAAGATAGTTTGTTAAGGTTAAAAAGAGCTTTCATCGGAGAAGCAAAAAAAATGAATTTAAAATTAAATTAATTTCTTATAAGAAAGGATATAAAATATTAACAAATTCTTTAAAAAATCACATGAAAAAAAATTAATTAAAATAACATTTATTTAAATATGTAAATCAAAACGTCGCTGAAATAGAAAGATAGAAAATTTTAATGAATTTTTGACTTATTGAGAGTTTTCTTTAAAAAAAAAAACAGTTGCAAAAAAAATTTAAAACAAAAGAGATTTTTTAATTAAATCAAAACGTCACTGGAATATATAAACACGTGCAATATTTTTCTGTGATTTTCTAGTGACGTTTTGATTTAATAAAAAATCTCTTTTGTTTTTAATTTTCTTTGCAACCGATTTATTTTTGAAGAAAACGATCAAGAGGTCTAAAAATTCACTAAAATTTTCTATATTTGCATGCAATATTAAGCTGTGATTTTTATTTATTAACTTTATTTTTAATATTCAAACAAAGCTTTCAAAAGCTCACACAACATGTTTCTGCGGTTCTCTGCTAGAATCTCTTATAAAAATAATCCCTAAAAGTACTTTAAAGAATTCCTTGAAAAAAAAGGGTTAAAAATGTCTTTTACAATACGATAAAAGCTAACTAAACCACCCCGTATGAGTCCTCTCTCCGCCCCACAAGTGGAGTGGGTAAGAGTTAAAGGCGAAGGGTGCAAATAAGAATGAGCACACACTCACATATATTTTCTCAAGAGTGTGGTACAATGTGACGAAGAAAAGCTTGGCACCGAGTACCCGGCGTCCGCTCCAGGAAAGGGCACACACCACCACCACGTCGTTTGGGGCAGCAAGTTGTGTTGTGAGGAATGTTTTGGTTGGAAGGATGTTAGCTGTGCCCATAAATTTCTGCACAAGTAAATTTAACTCGTTCTGTGCCTCCTTCATTGCATTCATACATTGCACAATAATGCAAAAATCGCTCATAAATATATCTCTTCGAGAATGGGCGAAAGAAAAGGGCTGGCTCGTTTTGAAGCCAAATAAAGTTAAGAAGAAAAAATAAAACAAAACATTGAACAAGCAAAAATGCGGACCTTAAGGGATGCTGTGTGAAAAGGGTAATTCATATAGAGGATATTTACTGTGGAAATTATTACTGTGAAGGATATTATTTTAAAACATCGCAACATTTCACTTGTTATTATTATTGGCGCAGTCTCTGCAACAAACTCAATGGAATTGCCTCATACCATCCCTTTGAAAATAGAAACGAATAAAAAATGAGAATTTGTCCCCTCATTGAATGCAGAACTATATAGAGAAATCTAGACATTTTTGCTCTTTATCCTTTAAAAGCGCCCACAGGAAAAATATTACTTCTCTTCAAGTTTCTCTATATTTATTCGCATTTCCCTCCCCACCAATACCACACCTTCTCTACAAATCTCCGCCAAAAATTATATACATACAACGAAAGGAATTTTATTGCCATTTTTGAGGCAATAAAATTTTGGGACTTTTCGCATTTTGCCTGCAAGAGTCATTAAGTAGAGTTACAATTATTAATTGTGGAGTAATTTCGCCAAAGAAGAATTTATTGCACAACGCATTGCCAAAAATAGCTAATTTGCACTAAACTTTCTGTAACATCATTTCTTTCTTTTCTCTCACTCTCTTTTCATTAGATGAATGAGGCAATTAAATGTTCCGCAATTGTATGAGGCTTCAAAGAAAAAAAATAGATTGCATTCTATTTTTAGAATGAAAGAATATTTTTGGTTCTACCTTAACCGTTGCCATTGAGGCAAAATAAGAAAAATCCAATAGATGGCGCTTACGTGGAGTGAAATAGAAAATAGATGGCGCCCTTTTAAAAATAAAATTTGAGTAATATTTTAAATTCTTTAAGTAAATTTTCTTTATTTACGAAAAAAAAAACAAATTCAGTAAACATCTTGTCTGTTATATATATTGAGATGGAGTAGCCGTGATAAATACACATGACTCCATCAGATTCGCATTGCTGATGACAACAAGCACACCATGAATGATGATGTTCAACATATATTTCGTCTCCATCATAATTCAATTATTTTTTTCCACTCTTCATTCCAACAATTTCAATTCTTCGCTTTTTTTGGCAACATGATTTATACCTCTCCGTGGATTTAGACAGATTTCCCTTTTGGATTCTTCTCACACCTTGCCAAAAAAATGTAGAATTCTCTTTTTTTTCTATATGCTATTTGTTCCTACAAATCCACAACTCTTCCACGCGACGTACAGAAAGGAGGAGAAAAAACCTCAAATTTACGCACATTTTAATGGAAAAATAATTGACGTATTTTTCGCGTATTTCCCCCCTCTTCGCGTACTTCCCTTCATCATGTCTCTTTTTTTTTCTTGGTGGTTATAACATCCACCATCAAACCTTAAAATCATTTTATCTTCCCGCAGCCTTCAGGCACGTGTGCCCATGTGAGCATAAGCGAATCACTTTGACCGAGAAAAATAATAACAGTATGAAAGAGAGAAATTCATCATCATATACCGGAGAACCGGGAGCCAAATTTTTGCTTATTTTTTTTTTTTTACATATAAAATATATTCCTCATCTCTCTTTTTTTCCCAGCACTATATGCGTAAAATTGCTTAGCTGTGGTGACACAAAACAATGACAATGTGGGTTGAAAATTGAAAATTATCGCACGTGAGGTAGGTTTGGTTATTTTTTTTTGGTGGCGCTTTGTGAACGAAGAGGTGCAAATTAACTCAATTTCAATTTCATTCCATTAAAAACCTTTTCCGGGGAAAATCCATAATTGTTTTTACTCGAAAAGAAACTACCATCACGTGAGAATTTCATTCAGTTTGTGCCACATACAAACCCCTACCGAAAAAACGGGTGAATGGTAGTAGATTTAATTGATATTTCATGCTCCCATCATGGATTATTCACACTTTCACGTTATCCACCCTTCGTGGTGGAATACTACAGAAGGACTTTACGGGTCACCCCATACTTTATCTCTACCCCCTTTGCCCCCATGGGAGAGCCATCTATAAATAGAAATTATCCATATAGGGCATTTCATCGAATATTTATGCACGATATGAGTTTAAATAGTTCATACATAAAATGGGAATTAAAAACGTTACAAAACTACAAAAAAAGGATAATCATTTTGGAAAACAAAATAATTATCCAGTTAGAAATGAAATTATTTATGATTTTTGTTCGATAAATAATTTTCAATATGGCTACCATTGAGCGTCCTTTTCTGTACCATTTTATTGCTCGCAGCGCCACTGGCGGAAGCATCAGAAAATCTGTTATATTTCCCAAGAAAATAGCTATTTCATGAATTTTCCCAGGAAATATCCTTTCTAAAAGAATTCTTTCACATTCATGGAGGAACTAAAAGGCAATGTCGGTGACCTCTTCAAAGGCTACCACACATACTACATATATACGTATAGTATAGGTAATATATGGAAATTGGTTGTGAACATTTGACACAATTTCCCCAAATTACTCACCCAACTAAATACACGTGAGTTTCCACCACGGCCTATACTAATATTTAATTTTCCCTTCCCGTATATTATGTCGATTGAGGTTCACATGCCCATTTTGACGATGGATATTTAAACTTGAAGAAATATTTCATTTGAGGGGGCATAAATTAAAATTAAATGACACACGCTTCTTGTTCAATGATTAAAACCTTCCTTTCGCTTTCCAATATTAGATAAATATCGGTGTATATATAGGTAATATTATTCCTCTGTTTTCCCATAAAGGTTATAGGTATGTGTACATATGTATATCCCTTTCTCCTAACCCCTGCGGGAGAAATGAGCACGTTTCGTGAAGACCCATAGCAGCAAAAAGGGTCCAAAATGCGTGTGTGGAGTGGAATGGCAGGAAGAGCCAAAAAGGTGGAAGGGGACCCCTTTGGTGCTTCCGGAACAATTTAATACATATTTTATTGATAGAAGCATATTCTCCATCCTCACCCACCGATAAATACAAAACAATATTATGTAGATAGATATAAAAAAAAGCCCCAGCGATGAGTTGGAAACACAGCGCAACATTAAATGGATTTGTAGTACGTGAGTGTGTAACGTAAGTTTTAATAGTAAGTTGTAAATTGAGTGAATGAATGAGGCAGCAACAAAACAATCACAAAATTTGCCTCGTTGTTTTTTTTTTGCCTTATGCTGTACAACCATCTCACGCCGTACAACTCTCTTCAAGTGACTTTTTTTTCAAAGCGGGGGGAAAAGGAGAAAAAAAAAAAGAAAAACGAAAATGATTTAGCGGTCTTGGACCTTTTTTTGCTCCTCCGTACTTCTTCTCTTCTATTCCTGATTCTTATTCTCGCGCGCGCTTCATCGTTGTAAAGTTTTTCTCTCACGCCCCATATGTATCCATGCCACTAACTCTACACATACTACATATGTATATAAGAAGCCCCCGGGACCATTGACATTTGGGTACACAGGAATTTTCATGAGAGTTGATTAATCATCACATTTTCGGATTGTCATATAAAAATATATCTCTTTTCTATCTATAGAAAAGATTCTCAATCCCGTTTCTTTCCCGCCTTTTGCAGAGGCACAACGCAAAAAAAAGGCAAAGAAGCGAATGAAGCAAATAAGTGGGACCCCATCGACGCAAATCAAATCAAATAATATAAAAATTTTTATACTTCAAAACACAAATACATGCCCATTTGAGCGATTGATGGGGAGTAACAACCATCGAAAGGTACCTACTACAGAAAAAAAAACCTTCACCTGAGTAAGAATTTTGTTTACATACAGCGGCAAAACAACGAGAAAGCTTCCAATCGCGTTGTTTTTCTTCACATTCTTGTTTGTTCAATGGAATTTGGCCTTTTTTTTATGCCAATACATTTATTATTATTTTTTATTGGACACTCTCTCCCGCAGAAAAAAAAACTACCCACCTTAATGCCCAAATATTATTAGTTGGTGTTCCACTTCGTGGCCAACACCAAGTATTGTAATCGTCGGATTTTCCGACCACCTCAGATCGGGCTCAAACTTGGTATGAGCACGTTTCAGACAACCCACATTCCAAAAATGGTGGTGGAAAATTTTTGATCCGGCCGGCCTGCCGGCCGGCCGGCCGGCCGGCCGGCCGGTCGCCCAAACTTTGCCTTATAGCTCGAGAACGGTAACAGATAGAGACTTCAGGTTTGAAGTTTTCTATAGAAATGTAGGTGTAAAATTTCATATTTTTACATTTTTAAAATCCAAGATGGCCGCCGTCCGCCATTTTAAAACACCGTCAACCAGTTCCCTTATAGCTAGAGGTCTGAAATTTTAGTATGATGTAGAGCTCAGTGAGACGTTTTCATCAATAATTCATACTTGAAAATCGGTCAAGCCGTTTAGCAAATATGGCGGCTCAAAGCAAAAAGTGTTTTTTCGATATAACTCGAGAACGGCTTGACCGATTTTGACCATCTTGGTATCAAATGAAAGGTATTGAGAAGCCCTACAACTGTCTAGAACATTCCAAGTTTCAAAAATATCCGCAAGAGGCGCTAAAATCAAAAACAAAAATTGCATAACTTTAAGGGGCTATATCTCCGAATTGCCATCATCGATTTCCTTTAAATTTTGATATGTTGTAGCCTGACTCAATATCTTTCATCAGTCCGAAAATGAAGAAATTCTATGTCGCCGTTTAGAAGATATAGCCATTTGAAAAATTCTTACATTTGAAAAGTTCTAAGAGCCATATCTCTTGAACCGCTTGTCCGATTTTGCTCAATTTGGTATCAAATTAAAGGTTTTGCAATTATCTACAACTTTCTAAAACATCAGAAACCTCTAAAGCCATTCCTTGAGGACGAAAAATGCGAAAAACTCTTTTTGTGAATCAAAAATCCGCCATTTTGTGTTCTAGAGGTGACCTTGAAAATCATTGAGATATATGTCAAATTATAGCTTATTTCAAGATCTTTCCAAAACTAGTCACGAAATTTCTGTAGGTTTTATAGAACTAGAGATATGTCTATTTTTATGCATCAAATTGCTGAATTTCACAAAAAAATTCAACTTTGCCTAATAGTTACTGCTCAAAAATCAATTTTAACGCATATATAAACTTTTCCACATTGTGGGACACCAACTCTTATAACTGGACGCGTTATGATTGACTTTACGATGGATACTCAAATTCTGTGTTTTTTTTTTTTGGTTGAATATGAAATCTCACCGGGTGATATTGTTGGGAATATAATAAAGCACAGCCCCTCCTAACCAAGGGGTGTTTATCTGAACGAAAATCTTGGAATTATTCTTCATGATTTGGAATATTTGTTTAAGAAGATTCAAATTATTCGTCAAGAAGTTTCAGACTATTTTTCAAGAAGAATCGAACTATTCATCGAGATTCGGATTATTCGTTAAGAAGTTTCAGATTATTCGTCAAAATTCTGATTTTTCTTTAAAAAGATTCGAAGTTTTTGTCAAGATTCAGATTATTTTTCAACAGTCTGATTATTCGTCAAGACTCGGATAAATCGCTAAAATATTCCAAATATTCGCCAGATAAACACCCCTTGTTCCTAAAAAAACCTGGCAAAGTTTCATTGCTAATATACAATTGATTTGATGATTTTTCAGCAAAAATTCTCCAGGTTTGTTCAAAAAGTTTCCTTTTTGAGATTTTTCTCTCAAGTATTAAATATTTAATTTAATATTTAATTTTAATTTATCTTTCTTTCATTACATGAACACTAAAAAAAAGAAAAAAATTCTTATCTTCCCAAGCTTATGCTAAATCTAAAAATTATGCAACTTTTTGCACAATTGCCCACAAAACTTTTAGTGTCACCACGTGTGCTTAATAACACGTATTGAATTTATTCTTTCCACTTTCTTCTTGCGAAATTCCGTGGCCCATCAAATACCTACATATAAAAAAAGAGTTGAATAAGGAAACATAAAAAGCCCCACTAAATGGCAAAAAAGACTTTTGTGAAATCTCTCTACAATTTTCCTTGTGATTGTTAAAAAGAACTGCACTACTTTCATCTTTTTTTCCCCCCATCTCTACACATTTATTGGTCCATTGTGAGGAAATGACGAAATTGGAGCACTTTACCTTAATTAGGCAGTACACCTTTTTCCTTTTTTTCTTTTACCCCACAAAAAATGTCTTGATTAAAAATAAAATTCTGTTGTGTGTGACAAATTTTGGTCCCACGGAATTTATGCTCTGCGACGTTGTAATTTATAAATTCCCGCCCAGAAATTATTGAAAAAAGGTAAAGGAAAAAAAAACGAGATAATTAAGACGATGACAAATTAATCACCCAAGAGGTATAACGTTTAAATTTATGCTACTGCATGAAAAGAAAATATTTACAGAGCATCCCAAAGAAGAGATTTTTGTCCAGAATCTCCCTTTCTCTGTCTTGTGAGCATAATAATACGGAAAAAGGCGGGATGGTTCTTTTTTTTTCTCCTTTTCTTCATGGCATCTTCTCATCCTCTTCCTCCTCCTCCTCAAAAGGGAGGGATGGAGTTAAGTGTTTGATATAGCAATAAAATGTCGTTTAGCATTTACGACTCTCGTCGTCTTTTTTATGTGTTTGTATCACTTAAAACTTACTTCCTTATGCATATAAATGTCAATTTTATCCAGTGAAAGACGCGTGTCACCCAAAATTGCCAAGTAAATGGATGACACACAAGTGCTACAAGTGTAATGATATCGTGCAAAAAAACCGCAAAGGAGATGAAGAAAAAATCCACCCCCTCAACACTTTGAAATTGTTATTCATTCGAAATGTAAAATAGGGACGACAGGCACGTGGTAGTCAAAAATTAAAAGCGAGTGAAAGAGTAAAGTTTTTTGTATGGAAGGGTCGCGCACGTTGCCGGAAAGGTTAAAATGTTTCCCTCCACCTACAGCCCTTTCCTCAGAGCTTCCGCTTGAATTTTGCCCAACTTTCACATCGTTTCTTTTTTAATCTTTTAGTCCCTTTGAAGGGGTTCTTTTTTGCAAGGAAAGTCAAGGGGATGTAATAAATAATTAACAAAAAAAAAAGATTTTGCTTTTAAAACTCACCAAAATTGGGCCTCGGTGGATCACCTGCTGAATCATCACCGCGCTGCAGTGATAGCAAATTCCTCAGCCACATATTGAGATCTTGTTCTGCATCGAAGACAATGCAGAAGCAATCATCCTTGGTGTAGAGGGCCACAACCCATTTATGCTTCGTATCCGTACGCCTGTTGATATTGAAGCACGTACGCAGGACAATTGTCCTTTTGGGATGACCAAAATTTGTTTTAAACTTCTTCTCACTGTCATAGTATTCAAGTCGTGCTGAACGTTCCTTCGTGTCACTGTACAGCACAAAATATTTCTTCTTCATCGTCTTGAGCTTACGGTAGTAGCCCTGAAGGACGATGCCGGCATTTGCCTTTGGATCATTTGTCTGTGAGGCCGTCATTGCTGATGTGGATGATAGTGCACTGGCCGCAGTCGACGCGACAAGCGTCGACATTCGGTTCTGAAATGACGTGGACATCGCGGCGGTAAGTTTCCGCCACGGTGGCCCATGAGAACTTGTCGGTACAAAAGCGGTCGTGGCTACCACTGTAAAGGAAGAGAAAGGGAAAAGGTTTCTTTGAGAATGAGAGAGAATAAATTAATTAATTTAAGATGGAGGCGCCTGGTTACTACCCGGCGTCTCCATTGCAATGAAATTAAATAAAATTGCAACGTATTGTTTTAGCCCTTTTATTCATTTCAATTTATTAGAATAAATAAACTGGATGTAGAGTGGATGTTTGCTACTATTACGCCATTATATCGTACTACGTCAGTTTTTATTATCAATTCCATACGACACAACTACGGCAGCAATAAAGTTCATAAACGCTAAATTCTCATGTATACAGCTGTTTTCACTTGCCAAAATGCTTCCTCTCTCGGTCAATATTTGATTGGAAAACAATATCAAAGAACCACAAAAGCTCACCATTTAGCGAAAACAAATATCCATGCCAAAAAATTCATCCCCACTTGCCAAAATTTTCGTCAATCAATCAATCCATCTTTGTACTCATAAAAAGCTTCCTTTCCATGGAGCTTTCACGTACTTTTGTGAAAAGAATATTTAAAACGAATTTTACAAAGAAAAAAAAATCACCTTCACGAGAGAATTTTCAATCAAATTGGAAGGAAGAAAATCCAGCAGCCTCAGCAAAGTCATGTGAAATCGCAAAGCAAAGGGGAATTATTATATGGCCTGCACCACTATTACTTATTCATGAGCAAAATATTCCGGCAGTTTGCGACGAGAGGAGCTTCTCTTTATCTCACAGTCCGCGAAGATTGCTCACACTCATACATTCTCGTCATTTCCCAATCGAATTTCTTACGCAAATAATAAAAATTCTGTCCAAAAACCAATTCCACCATAAATATTCAATGATTTTGACCAAAACAAGTTTTCTTTTCTTAAACATTTCTCCCTCTCTCTCTGTCTTCCTCTCACATTCCAATATCAATGGAATTTTCATCCTCACACACACACATTGGGAGATTTTCCTCCTTCCCTGCGGAAAATATGCTCTTTTATTGGTCCTCATCCAAAAAATTGGATATTGATGATCATTCCGAGGAAGGGATTCTTATGCAATTTGTCCCACTTTGCCTTCCCGTCCATTTTGCTCATCCTGCCAAAGTCCTTCGTGTGTTACATGGAGTGAATGCAAAAGTACATTATGCTTTTTGGGGCAAAATCATCCCTCTGCAGTAAAGTACACGCCCTACAAGGAGAATGCAGACACATCGTCTCTCACAGAAATTCACAAGCTTAGAGCGAAACTTTTATATAGAGAGGGCATCACCACACATCACATGATCACGAAGATTTATTCAATTTTGTTCCATGATCAACATAATTATGGCGATAGCCACATATCGTGCCCCATCGGCTGCTTATTTGCAAAATTAATCCATTTATCAAGTTTTCAGTAGGATTTTTTTATGATCTTGCCCAGACTCATTTTAACCTCATCGGGCGAATTAATATTATATGAATGACCACCATTCTCTTCTCGCGCCCAAAAATAAGAAAAAAAAATATCTCAACATTCGAACAATCTCTCATCACTTCATTTAATAACACGATGGCGTTTTTTTTTCTTGCAAAACAATAAATTTTATAGTTGCACTATCGCACAAATTAAATTATTTATTTGTTTACATTTAACAGAAGTCAAATGTCACACACGCAACACTGAACTGATATTTTTCATTCTCTCGCCTTTATTTTCTCACTCTTTAATTTAACTCTTTTTATTTAATAACTCCGCAGAAGTGCTTTAGTTTTTTTCACAACAATTATTTTATAGAATTTATTGCCATTTTGCACATTTCCGCATTTTTAGACTAAATTGTAGCAGATTGTAGAGAACTTACAGTCTTTTCCATTTTTAAAAATAAAGTTTATTGGTCGCTTTTCATGAAAATTTATGAGAAAAAATAATTTAAAAAAAAATTATTTTATAATTCTTTTTGTTTAACCCTTTCGCGTTTTTTGGGTCATGTGTAGATCCAAACGTGAAACATTTAATTTTCCCAAAGGAGTTTATCTGAACCAAATTATTCGGATCTTCTGAAATATTCGCATGATTCGCCATGAAAATTGAAATGTTAAATTCAAGCATAAAAAGACTTAAATCAAACCGAAAAGTTCTAAATTCAAGCCGAGGTGTTCTAAATTCAAGTAAAAAAATAGTAAATTCCACCCAAAAAAAAGACTAAATTCAAGCCGACCGATATTTGGTTTTCAGTTCCAAAATAGCACAGATTAAGGAACAAAACTTTTAAGAAACATCATTAAAGCCTAAAAGAGGACTAAATTCAAACCGAAAAGTAGTAAATTGATGCTAAAAAGTAGTAAAGTTTACCAAAAAAAAAAAAGACTAAATTCAAACCAAAAAGCTCTAAATACGTTTTTGGATTTTTATCGGTTTTGAGTTTTGCGGTTTTTATTAAAAGATGTTCATGTGAAGTCAAATATTCAGATCCGATGACACATTCCTTAAATTTTCCATGCTTCAATGTTTTTATGTTTCACTTTAGACGCGAAAGGGTTAAAAATCTTTTAAAATAATAATAATTTTTAAAAATCAAAAATATCTTATAAATTTTGACGTCGATCCTTCAAGTTTGGAATTTGAATTAATTCTACATGATATCCTTGGCTTGCGCTATGACTTTCAATATATATTCCGTGAATTCAACACTCATAAACCCCCCACAACTAATTAATTCATTCGAAAAAAAATCATTTTATTTTTTCATTCTTTTCCACTGAAAAATCCATCTAAAAAAAACCCCTGCGTGAAAATAATTTGTAGATAAATATAGTAGATATTCAAATTCCCAGACAACGTTTTTTTCCTCCTCCAATATTATGTACCTATATAAAAAAAATCTTATGCTGTTCACTATGCGAAAAGAAAGATTTGCCGGTTGACCTTTTCAAGTCAAAATATCTTTCGTGGAAGGCTGGTTAGCTCAAAGTGTGTGCTTCAGAGAAGTTTTTCAGATGAATAAGAAAAAAAAATGTCTTGTCTCTCTTTCACACGAGATTGTGCCGAATATTTATTTATTGCTTGTATATCAGAAAAAAATATCCCAAACACATCTTTCTTTTTTTTGCCGCAGTCCCTCCGCATTTCGTGAGTATTTTTGCCAAAGATTGAAGGAGAAAAAAAAATCTCCATCTCATGGACAAACATTTTGGGTTGTGCTCCCCCCTTCTCTATATTTTTGTGCATTTTTCATTGGAAGTGCGATGAAAACACTTTACGAGGAGAAGCTCTGTGAGAGCTGCAGAAAAAAATCGATCAGGACAAAAAGTGTGGGCCCCCCCAGAAGCTGTTTGAGATTTTTCTCCGATGAAAACACCGACCAAGAGCCACTAATAAAAAAAAATACAAGTGCAAAAATTTTTCGTCGTAGTTTCAATTGCCTTGACTGGGTGGATTGCGGGCCGAGAAGAGCACAGGGGGGATCAAAATAAAGAGTGATTAGTGTTCAAAAACATTGTGTGCTAAATCGCACACAAAAAGATCCACGAGGTACACTCAGAGAAACAATCGCATGGTGCAAAAAGAAGAAACAAACTGAGAGACAAATTCAACGATGGGAGAGGAGGTAGAACGCGGGAAAAGTCAAAGACTCGAGGGAAAAACATTCAAACAAAACATTCATCAGCTAAACAATTTTACAAGAGATGTGCAAAAAAAAGTTACACAATTTTTCTTCTTCATCTTCCGCCACAAACTTCCAAAAAATCATCCACCATTCCACCAATCCCGCGTCAGATGGTCAGCTTGATTTTGAAGGCAATAAGAGAAAAAAATCTTTCTTTCTATTTTTATGCTCATTCTTCCACATTAGGGTCTCTGTGTATGTCTTTTGTGGGCCAAAAATAAAATTCGCAATCTCTTATGTTGCCGTGTGTATGAGCGAGACGGTGAGGAAGTATGAAAATAATTGCGCGCAGAAAAAAAGAGAAGAAGCCAATTTTAATTCAACTTGCAATTCTTCATAATATTCCTTCCCCGTGTCGTCTTGTTGGATCTTTTGCCGAAAAGTCTCTCTTACGCAAAACTTTACGCTTAAAAAAGGCATAAAAAGCAGTGAACCAGTAAATTTCTACCTTTCATCTCTCATTCATTTTCCCACACTGGGTGTTCGCGAAAGAGCACCAACAACAACAACAAAAAAATCTCTTCTGCACATGTTAAATTAATGAATGAGGAACAAGTTGGTGAAAAAGAGATTTTTTTGCACACTCTTCTCCAAAATAAAAGCTCCACGAATTGAATGAAAAAAAAAGCTTCTACCCCCCTCTCCTCATTGACCGAAAGAAAGAAAATTTGCTAAAATTTTCAAGAAAAACATACCTACTAATTAGATTAAGCATGTAAATAAAATGTCGGAGAAAAAATGTGCTTAAATTGCGTCAATTGGAGCTTTTTTTTTGCACAAACTATATGAGATTTTTGTGACATTACTCACACTGTGATTTGTGAAATATATATTAAAAAATATATAGTTTCTTCTTATACCTCCTTGAAAACTAATTAAACAACGTTCGAGGGTTAATTAAAACAAATATTTTTTGAGATTTATTTTGTGAGTCTTCATAACAAAATAGTTTTTTTTGTATTTATTGCAGTTAGTTCTAAATAAAGATTTTGCAACTTGACTTTTTTTTTCATATTCAGTCAAAGTTTTAAGTATTTATTTACAAAGGAGTTTACTCATCTTTGTATGGAAAAACTTTTTCATTGCAGGAAATAATTTAGAAAAGCAAAATCTTGTAATAAAATAAAATAATTCAGCATAGAAACTTCCCATTTTCCTTTCAAATCAGCTGAGAAAAGCCGATAAAAAATGTGTCTAAAAATGTAAGAAATGACGTCATCATTGTTATTTCTGGGCGGAATTTACAACTTAGTCGGGCTTAAAATTTTAGTTCGGTTTTTAAGTTGGTTAAAAGCTTTTGAGTCAGTTTTTTTGAGTCTGGCTTAAAATTTTTAAATCAGGCTTGGATTTAAATAAAATAAAATAAAATAAAACAAAATAAAATAATGAAGTCCTAGACTTAACTTTAATAAATTTCTTGCTCTCATTTAATGAAATTTAAGATTTGTTTTTAATCAAATTCAAGGTCTTTAATCAGAAAATCTTACATATTTTCCAGGACAACTCAGGAAAATTCAACCCCTCCTTAAAATTGTTAAGTCAGACTTAAAAAAACTAACTTAAAACTTTAAGACCGACTTAAAAACCGACTTAACAATTCTTGCATTTCGAGCCAATTTAGTCCCAATTGTGACGTCATTTTTCTTAACTTTTTAACCCGTTCTAGGATTACATTTAGAAGGGTTAATATAACGCGCAACCTCTAAGCAAACTGACTGTATTTCTTCATCGTGTTATTTGTTTATCGTCTTTTCCCCTTCGCCACATGATTGATGGAAAAAACTGCATTTATCTAGCTCCGTTTAGATTGCGTTTTACAATCAATTTTCAATTAATGGTGTGTTGTGCATCCTCGTTTATTGGAATAATTATGCAATTGTAGGTATAATGTCTTCAATGTAATAAATATTACCCCCTTTTTCCGTACAAACACCGCGCGCGCACCGAGGAATTAACACGTGACGTAGTTTGTCGCGGTATAGAGAATTTTATTGCTCCCGAAGCCACACACTTGGTATGGTAGCAAGGTCAAAAATTCCATGTGACATTGAACCCTTTCCGCGGTGAAACAATTTGAGCTTCTCTTTTTTTTATCACCACCCAACCTAAGACTTCTAAACAAAATCAACACAACAATTGCCTCTTAATTTACCTCCAAGCTCAACCATCTACAAGCTCAATTTTTTTTTATTATACATATGTACATTCTACGTTCTCTCAGCTTGCAGACGCGTCTAGGAGAGTGAACATTTTAGTGCCCACCAACGTTGAAATCAACGTGCAAATTTTTCCACCAAATATTTGTCCGCACACCGTGAATACCATGAAAAATTACGCACACGACTACGCACCGCGAGACTTTTATCTTATACTAAATTCAAAGCAAAAAGTATACGAAGAAAAAAAAACGCGAGACACGATAGGAGGAAAAAAGAAAAATATCGTCTCAAAGTGCGTCTCAAGAGTGAGTGTGATGGCTTAGAATAAATTTTCTGATAAAAATAGATAAAATGCGTAGTTTTTCTCAGAAACGAATTTGTATATATCGACCAAGATCATCTCAATCAAAAAAATCCCCTCCCTGGTGCTGATTTACCCACATTTTCTTTTTGGTATTGAATTGCAAGAGATTTATTCTAAAAAGAATTTTCTTTTTGTGTTTTATGAAAAAAAAATATAGAACAAGAACTTTTACAGCAAAAGGCTACAAGTTGGCATTAAGCATTTTCGCCCATTATGCCCGTTTCTCTATGTTTTTGATTAATATAGTCAAAACACTAAAGTTTGGCGCTAAAAAACGCCCAACATTTTTTTATTCTCTTTTCGTTTTTTTTTTTCTCTCGTCAATATAAACTTGTCAAGAGTTTTTATTTCCCCGGAATCAACCGAAAATACTTGATAGAATTGGATCGCAGACACTTTTATGTCGATCACTCTGTGAATCTAACGATCATGCTGCGACCTCGAGATTGAGATATATCTTCATTTTCAAATGTTTAATTTTTGCTTCTCTTTCTCTAGTTCATGGGCATTTAAAGAGAGGAATTTTTATTTAAATTATCCACCATTAGGGGCTTCTTAATGACGCAAACTAATTTCAATCTACACAGAAATATCCAAAAAAAAGGAGATCTGCAAAAAATAGGGGTAGATTTGAAGCACCCTGTATAGCATGGAATTTTCTCTGAGTACACAAAATCACATTCAATCGGTTAATTGGGCAGAAAATCTCAAGGAAAAAGACGACGAACTGTGTGTTATGGGTATATAGGAAAAAGCTCCGAATGTTGAAGCATTTTGTGGAGCACTTTTTCGTCTCGGTCGAAAGAAAACTGAAATCGTGCGAGGAGAGAAGGAAGCAATGCTCGACAGAGACACAAAATTCGCCACGAATGTCGCGATCATGATAACATCAACTTTTATTCGGGTGTTGCTGACTGAAAGTTGGTTGACTTTCAGTCACTTTGATCGTGTTATTGTTTATGCTTTATTAACGTCCCGCTTTGCGGGGAAGAAAGGCCATTTTTTTATGCCAACCATCTCAACACAAAAAAACTCATCTTATCGACCACAAATAAGCCATAGATTGTTGGTACGATTTTTTTCTGTGTGCCTTTTTTAAGTATCTTTGGCGAGAAAATAAATCCTTGGTAGGGGATAGTTTGGAAAATTGCTTCATCCTTGAAAAATCTCCTTTTGGAAGAATATTGGATTGAGAGAGAAGTTGGTCACATGAAACTTTGCCCAGCACTTTATTAATTTTCCACGATGAAAAGTGACACGAAAGAATGAGGAATGGATTGTGAGAGACCAGCCAAAAAATCGATTTCCCTTATCTATATATTATTAATTCCGAGAAAACACTATATAGTATGAGAAAATCGTCTCAAATTCCGCCATGTATATATCCTTGAAAAAGAGCTTCAACACATTTTTGTCACGTGTCACAACTCGCCCCCCGAAAAAGAGTGGCATTTTCTATGAGTTGGCGCAAAAGGGTGTGAATTCGTGTGAGCCTCTCATCCTACCTCTCTCTCTCTCACCCCACTATCCCTATATGTATAGTGGCAAAAGTTCTGCACGGAAGCTCTTGAACTAACAAAAGCACACACCACTCTGCTGCTGCAGACTAAACATGAAAACTAACACGAAACCCAGGAGTGGAAGATAGATAGAAAAGCCATTTTTCTCATCTCCTACTTTTTCACGTTGGGGATGCATGCAGGAGGATTTTTTGGAGAGGATAGTTTGGAGTTTACCAACAGTTGCCGCACTAATTGATTCCTCTTGCTCCCCTTCAGTCAGTTTCCCCATTTAGAATTGCTTTCATTAGTTGCAATTAAGCTTTTCTCGATTGAGTTTTGTAAATTCAATTTCAATTTATGAACTTTTTTTTAATAGTAGCTGCTGTAGTAGTTTTGCCCCTAAAAGGGGCGAGAAATTCTCTTTAAAAAAAGGAGCAGTTGATGACTCTCTACAAAACCCCATTGAAAGTTTCCTAGAGCTCTCAAAACAGGATGAATTGAGAGCAATTTAAAGTATCCATCAAATTTCTGAAAAATCTCATCAGAAAATTAATTTGCAAAGTTTCTCTAATTGGTTATTATTTTAAAATTATGTTTATCCATTTTTTCATTTATTTTGGGTTACAAAATCTAAATACGGTAATTGTAAAATAGGTTAGCTTAACCACTTAAGAAAAAATCTATAAATCTATATTTCAAAAAGCATGAATGAAAATGTGAATGAATTACAAAGTTTTCTCAACTTAATTTGTAATCTTAAAAGCATTTTTCTTCTTCAATAAAGTCTCTCCAGTATGTATAGTATGTATCAAACCCACATCTCATATCAATAAATATTTTTATATAGAAGCTCGAGTTCAAATGGCATCTGTACAGCAGTGATAACCTTGAAAAATTTTGTAGATAATACAATGCTTTCTTGTTTATTCATGATCTCTCACTAAAAGCTTGGATTGACTACTTAATTAAAAAAAAAAAAGAAAAGAAAAGAAAACCTATGATAAAAGTTTGATAAGCTTAATCTTACGAATTTTAATCCAACTATGGCGTAAGCCGGGGTTTTCTTTAATCAATTTTATCGGCATACAATTCAAATAAAGTAGGTAGGTAGTCTAAAAGTCTAGGCTAACTGGCGACTAGCTTTAATTAAATCTTCTAAAGACCGCTGGAATCCTATTTTAAAATTCAATTGACATTGAAAAATTCTTTCTAATCACTTTTAGATAGTTATTCTAATTTTTAAGATTTTTACATCTACAAAGGATTAAAGAAAAATCTTTAACTTTCGAGAGCTTTCAGTATGCTATCTGTTATTTCTCTACAGATTTTCACATGATTTTAGTTGCCCCATTGATTCCATTCACCGCATTTCAATCCAAATAAATAATATTGAAATTTTTACAATATATTTTCCAACTTTTCGCCACATTCTCTGCATTTGGCACAAACAACTTATGCATTTACACACATGGAAAAGCTCTGGAAAAGCCCTTTTTATGTACCTACATAACGTACCTACATATTGTGGGTGAATGAGACAAAGTAATACAATTAGAGAGTCCAATGGATGAGGTGAAGCCGTAACAAAATGCTCAAAATGATACTAATTTACCCTTGTAGAAGGCGCCAAACACAATAAAAACAAGCACAAGAGTGATAAAATTTTCCAGGTTATTTAGATGACCCCATTTTCTTGGTGTTTGGGGCCACACATTGAATAACACACTGGGAAAACAAGAGCAAAAAAAAATTGTGTCGAAATTGGGCGCGCGAGAGAGTTAATGTTTTGATGTGGGGGGAAAAAGGGCCCGCAATTGCGTCTCAAAAAGCACTCCACAAGCCCCCGCCAATCTTTTCTCACCCAGTGCTTTTCCATCGTACATTTCGCACACACCACGCAACAACGAAACACCTGAGAGAGATGTTTAGGTTTGGGAGGTAAGAAAGAAAAAAAATTTGCACACACGTCTCAAGGACTCCACACACATTAGGAGGATGACCACGGACAAGCTGTGTGTGCTGGGAGAGAAACGCAAAGAGACCAGACAAAGAAGGTAAAGAAGCAGCAAAAAAAAAACACTCAAATAAATTTATGTATGTATAAGGTTAGGAATCTCGATGGATGTTTTAAAAATAGACAATGTCTTTACACAAATAAGATGAAGACTATAGCAAAAAAAAACCCCGAATCATCAATAGAACGTATACACAATTTTAAGAGCCACAAGCCGGGTTAATTTTTAGTGGCTCCCTTGTTTGAAAATATTATTTATTTATTTTTAATTTAATGGATTGAAAAGAAAGATTTAGAAGTCGGAGTTTATGAAGTTTTAAATTACTGAAGCATATCAACGACTGCTGTATTCGAATTTCAATTTGTTGTAGTTGTCACGTTTGACATTTCTCTTCTCACGTTGGATATTTTTTCTTCAAATCTTTGAAACCCATTCTAAAGCTTAAGGATTTTCTATAACTATAACCTTTGATATTCTTTCTTCACATTTGACATTTCCTTTTTTAAATGTTTGACATTTTAACTTAAATTGACAATATTTTGCTAACGTTGGATGTTTATTTTCCAATTTTTCACGAATATTTTGTAATATTTGTCGTATTTTCTCTAAACTTCGACATTTCTCCAATGTTTAATTTATTCTAACGTTTGTAGTTTATTTTATGGTTTGACATTGCTGTTGTAGCGTTCGATATCTTATCTTTTTAAAATTTGACATTTTGTTTCTAACGTTTGATTTCCTTTTGGGGTCTATTTAATGTTCAGCTTTTTCCTATTGATATTTTACGTTCAGTCTTTGATATTTCAAACTTCTTGTATTCTAAAATGTGTCATTCATTTTTAACCATTTGACATTTCTTTCCCAATATTTGACGTTTCTTTTTGAACGTTCTTATTTAACCTTATGTAATTTTCTACTTAACTATAGGTACTTCTTGTGTAATAACAGAATATTCCTAAACGTTTAACATTTCTTGTTGTAACCCTTAGAATTCCTCACACTCAAATGAGACACTTCCGCCGTCGTATCTGCGATCAACTTAAGGCTCTGTGTACCATTTAAAATTAATTCTTACATAGAAAATAAAATATATCACCTTTGATTTGTGTTGCAAATGAAAATGGGATCCAGGTGAAGAAGATACACGGAGGTTTCTTTTTCTCCTTTATTCACTTCACCTTCCTTTTGTCTCACTTTCTTGTCTTCTTTTTGTTTGTGTGTGTGTGATTTAGCCAAACAAAAAGATAAATAATTGTTTAATTTTAGTATTGAGCACACATTTTCACTAAAAGGGGCAAAAACATCACTCTAACTCTACGGTCACAGAATTGCGCCACTTTTGGGTTTTTCTTTATATTTTTCTCTCTCTATGATTATTTCTTACACTCTTAGCAATTTGATGTTTACACACACTGCCCTTATTTTCTTTTTAATGTAAAACAAAACCACCCTCTCTTGTATCAATCAAACAGTTTGACTTCACTCAATTACACTGCTTGACCTCAAAGGGAAAAGATATCTTTTTTATTTTCCTTATTATTTCATTTGGGTGGTTCTCGGAGAGAGAGAGGAAAAAATTCAATAAGAGTGCTTTTTTTTGAATCAGAATAACAAATTTCAATGAAACACACATAAATTAGTTTGTTCGTTTTTTCTCTCCTTCTTTTGCCTTTTTCCATCCACAATTTTTCTCCCTCTCACATTCGACAGGCATAAATATATATAACACGAAAAAAAGGCAAAAGAAAAAATATTTATAGGTTTTTCGTGTGTTGTACGTTAATAAAATAAACACGAAAAAATTATGAATTTTTCTTCAAAGCGCGTCGGTTTCTCCTTTTTTCGCCTTCACCCCGCACAACGCGCAAAAGAACTTCTTTTCTTTTTTTTTCCTCCTCACACAATGCACAAAAATCGCGGAAAATTATTTTTGGAGGGAATTTTTCCACACACACACACTTGTTTTCCACCCCCAACACTCACTTCTTCTCTTTCCTTTTCACTTTTATTTATAAATTGTAAAAGTAAATTGTTTGATAATTTTGAGCGAAAGATCTTCTCAAATTTTTGGAGTGTGATAAAAAAATTTGTTCACATGGGTAGTACTGGTAAAAATCCACCCTCAATTGCTAAGGGTTTTTGCACTAAGCGCACGATTTTTGTTCAACCCTCCGTAATGGTGGCACGTGTTGCATTAAAATACACGCTTCCCTGTTTTTCTTTCTTTGCAAATAACTCCACTTGCAAAAGATTACAGAAAAATCCTTATGTTGCAAAACATTCGGATTATATAGAAGTTAACTTGGGCTAGCAATCGACTGATTTTGCCCCATTTAAACTTGAAAACATTTCAAAGCACAGCGGATCTTTCTGCTACCAATCGGTGGATTGTTTAGCATTTTTTTAGGTGATTTTTCTTTTGATTGTACACACCGGGACAATTTAAAGGCGCGTAGATTGAATGAGAAAAAAAAATGTTGGAATTGGCAGTAGATTTTTTTCTTTCGTAAATACGGTAGGGCTCCGTATTATGAACACACCGCACTCTCGGCTAGAGAAGTTAAACAACAATACAAAAACTTTTGCGTCGTAAGAAATAGCACTCGCAATTATTATGTATTGCCACTGAGACGATCGGTAACTGACTGAGCGGTACTACCACATCATTGACTCGGTCGACTTGGCCCCAAGATAGAATGAATATATACATATGTCCGCCACATACATATCAAAAACCATTAGATGGCGCGCAGTAATATGCGGCAAGTTTGGGAGTGTGAGAAGGACGGGAAAATGAAATTATTTGCGTGTATTTGATGTTTAATTCTCTTTTTTTTCTCTCCTTTACCTCCCTATCTCCCTCCCACAGCCAGCTAATGCGTACACCCCATCTCTCTCACACTTTGCGACTTATTTATTCCTCTTCCTCTTTTTCGTATTCCGACTCCACACACTATACTCAACACACAACATTCCTTTTTTTTTTGTAACCACGTAGAGAGCCCCAAACAACGTACATACACACCGGAATCCACGCATCAAAACAACCACGTCGCTACACTATAGGTAGCACTACTACATCGCTATATACAGCACACTACCAAATGGAATGTACATAGTCACACTACCTCAAAAGCTATAGGGCACGTGTGTACAACACTGTAGCGTTGTTCAACGATCCCTCGCGCGTACAAAATAATTACAATGTTTTCTATAAGAGGCTCTACTGTATTTTGTGTGCTTCTTGCGCGAGAACAGCAACCTCTTCTCACACAAAACTACATTACATCGTAGTATTGAAGAAAGCAACATTAACCACGAGAATTATTTTTATACAATCATCAAAATACAATACAGTATCGACGGGAAAAAAATCAGTAGTAAACAAAACCCACACACAGACGTGCAAGAGAGTCCGGGGAAAAACACTGAAAAACATGTTTCAAATAACACCATCAAGGCTCTCTTGCGGGCCTTTCTCGTGTCCTCAGCACTTTTTTTTTATCACTACCCATGCAACCTTTGGTCGCAATTCTGCGGTGGTTGATTTTGCGTGCAGTTTTTTTTTCATTCTTCACTGTCCGTAACCACTTGGCGCCTCCACTGGCTCTACCTCGCGAATTATGTGGTCCAAATTGTCTTTTAACGATGTGACGAGATGTTGTATTTCATTTCATTGCGAAATAGGTCTACACACAAAAAATTCACAACTTCCTCCACGGCTGACTATAAAATTTTTTCTATTACAACGATACATAAGTGCAAGAAAAAAAAACTAGAAATGAAAAACGAACTCATTAAGTTTCAAATGATTTTTGCTTAGAACTTAATTATCCGCGTATTATTTTTCTATTTTTTATTTCAAAACTATCTTATTCTTGAAGCGAGACATTTTATTTTCCCTTCTTTAATCCTTAATTTTTCTTTTTCTTTACGAGCTAATTCAAACTAAACATTTTTGAAATATTTATGGTTTGATTTTGACCAGTGCTAATTTTTTTTTATAAATTCTTATTGGAGAATTTTTAGGATAACTTTCGAAAAATTATTTTCCATTCATCAGGTATTTGAAACAATTTTTTAATAAAAAATTCCATAAACAATTAGGGTTTAATTTTTACCAGTACTAAAAATTCTTTGAAAACTCTTCAAATATGATTTAAGACAGAATTTATGAATTTTGTAATCCCTTCATCGGATATTTGAAAGAATTTTGTAATAAATGTAATTTTCTTTGATTTTGGGGTTTAATTTTTACCTATGATCAGATTTCTTCGAAGCCTTCAAATAAAATTTTAAAGAGATAATTCGAGAATTTTGCAGCTTTTTGATCAGGTACTTCAAGTTTTTTTTTATTAATAAAACTGATCCTTTAAGGATTCAATTTTTATTAGTGATAAATTTTCTTCCAAAATACTTTAAATAGGATTTTTTTTAAACTTAAATTAATTATTTCAATTAAAGCAAAGTTATTCAAAGTCAGAGCTGTTTTTCTTAGATTCATTAATTCGCCACAAGTGTTATCCTGGATCTTATTTTTTACGAGTGTGCAGCTGCAAAACTTAGAATCCCATCTGGAAAGTATCTCATATTCTCAGTGAATTTTTAATATATGTCCCCCATTTGACGTCGATGGCGACAATAGCGGACAACAAGGTGGAAACATTCGTGTACGTGCCTCAACGGGAGTCTCCAGAAGGAGATGAGGAGAGCCTTGGATGGCTGGACGAAGAAAAAAAAAGTCGGACATAAATGAAACTTTGGCATGAAATCGACAGACCCTGCAAAACTGCAAATTTTAGCTTCAGAATTTTCTCGTTTTTTTTTCTTTCTTGAGAAGATCTCGCCCCTATCGGTATTACCACCCCCCTCCCCCGCAAGCGACTCTCACACATGGCAGAAGGCAAACAAATGACATGCCGAAAGGATGAGGGGGATTTCATTAGAAAACTTCACGACTACGTGTCTCGAATTTAAGGAATCCCACACTGAAAATTTTCTTCGAGAAAAATTCACACAATTCGCCTCCAACACATAAGTTTCACCCCATCTTTCGTACCATCTTGCGGTTGTATATATTGAGACGATGGGTGGCTGGAGGAGTAAGAAGAAGAAAAAAAGTGCAGAGAAGACTGTGAACCCCTCCTTATTACTTAATCCACCCCCACAAATTCCAATGGACGACCCAAAAAAAAAGCTCGAAAAAAGGGTCTCGTCGGAGTATTAAAATCCAATAAATAAAATGCAATATTAAGTGAAATTGATATACCAACGACACTAAATAATGTTACGTAATTCGGGAGAAAATGTGAGGCGCAGTTGGGTGGTGGGAAAAATTTGGCGCAAAACCATCATGTACCGTATGGGTGGGTGAATTTTCTTCCTACGGGGTTTTCCTAGACTTTCCCTCATACAATTTACAAACAGGAACACAAATTTTAGGCTTCATAACCTTTGGATTTTTCTAACGTTTTTTTTTTCTAACGAAAAGAGAAGATAGAAAATGTTTAGCTGTGCGATATTTTCATGGGATAGACAAATAATAAGTTTGAAAAAAAAACATGAGAGGGATGAAAAGTCTGTGGGTGGCGTCGAATGGAAAATCCTTGAATTCTTTCCACCCACACCAATTTGTTGGGGGGGTAGAGAATTATTTTTGATACGTAATAAAATCTACTTACAGACGCCACACAACTCCTTTTTCTCGTCCACGTCTCCCGCTTTTTGCGTCGTGCGCTCTTTAAATGCGTTTTATTCCACTAAAAAGCTCAGAATTTTCACCTAAAACAGTTTTTCTTTCCAAAATTTTCCTTCACAAAAAAATCAATGAGATTTTTTTTTCAAATTAAAGATTAAAAAAGAAAAATTCACAAGGCTAGAGTTTTCCGAATTTGTTTCATATTTTTCACATTTATATTTTGCAAAGAGAAAATATGGCTCTTGAGTGTTTTCACATGAAACGCATTAAAAGCTTCCAACACTTTTTGGGCGAGAGAAAAGCGTGGGCTTTTTCTTCTTTTGCTCCACTCACAGTTTCAACACGGAAAATTCACAATTTGGAGTCGATTTCACTGTCGGACACTTTGAAAACAATTCTGGGGTAATTTTTCACAAATTATTTCAATATTTTTTCCCTTTATACACAATTCACTGCAATGAGGGAGCAGAGTGCACAGAGAAAAACGTTCGACGCCTTCGAGGAGCTTTTCTCGTAGAACGGCATGGAAATCACATTGGGGCTCACAACAAAAACATCGTACCCCATAATGGTGACGCGCCTCACATTTCGGGCGTTGCGATTTGTTGTGATATGCGCGATAGCGCTTTTCGCCTCCCCCGCCCTAGAAATTTTACCCCAAAACCGCGCATGAGCACACCATACCGACCGTATATACACTATTGTGACGCTTCATTCCCAAATATGTGTGATGGAGTGGGGGGGAAAAAGCTCAACCACCCCCCTTCCCCTCAACTCACCCTAAAATCCCTGCCACCCCCCCCCCCAACGTCTCACCCTCATGACGCTATCGTCTTGTTTTGACTATGGATTCGCGTCGTCACACCGAAAGCTTCCCCCGCAACGTACACCGACACTCCAATACTACGTGTAGATGTATTTGTAATACGGGACTCGTACCACCCTCACCATCCCCAAAACCATCCCGACAATCCTGCATCAAGTCCCAGTGTCGCCCACCCCGAGTGAGCTTTCACGAGCACCCCCTCGACGCTCCCTGCAGCTTTCACAGAGAAAATGTAGTGTGGAGTGGATGTCGATACGACAAGGAGGCGGCTGTTGTGGCAAAATGAACTTTTACACTATAATTATATACACACACACTTGTACTACGTCGTCTACGGCCACTACTACGGCACAATCCACCTCCCTGAAATTCCTACCCCTTCTCCTATAGACATATCGTAAACCATTATACATATAGAAAAAGCTCTCGTACAATTTTCGTCCAATTTTTAGTGGGAAATGAATATGAAAGAAGAAAAATTAGCAATAAAACCGAAACCAAGGAGTATCGTGTCGTAAAATACATACAAACACCCAAGTATTTTATACACCGAATAATTAAAGAAAAAACAAGAGGGAGGTACTCAAAAATATCTTAAAATTTTATTGTTAATAAAATTAAAAATGAAAAAAGAAACATATTTTCACTACGCTCGGCAATTGAACAGATAGTAAATTTCATTTACACCCCTGTGTAGAGCTTTGGTAATTAGTTGTTGTACTAGGACAATATGTAATGAAGAAATTAGAGCTTAAGGGCGTTATTTTAGCTCTTATTTAAAGCTTATTGAAATTTTTTTTCAGTATTTATTTTCGAAACTAACATGATTTTCATTGCTTAAAAAAGCTCTCGAATAAGGCCTTAAAGGTAGAGGAAGAAAGAGGAATAAAGGGCCTTATTCAGCAACCAAGACACCCTTGAAATTCAAAGATTTCAAGGGTTTCTTGGTCGCTGAATTAGGTCCAAAATTAAGAATTATTTTAGCTTTTTTCAGAACGCTTCTTTAAGTTATTCCCATTTTATAACCTCAAAACAAGAAGGAAAAATGGAGACTTATGAGTCGGAGTTTGATCTTCAGAGGAGATTCAGGAGGAAAATTCTTCACGAAGCAACAACATGAAAATCCACCGAAGCTTCCGAAACTTGTGAGTCGGAACTTGGTTTAAAGACCCTTCCTTCAGCTTTAAAAATCAATGTTTTTCCAGAAGAAAAAAAAACTTTTCGTCTTAATTAAAACTACATTAAAAAGTAGGTGATTCAAATGTGATAATTTTGCCACTTTTTTTCCACATAAAACACTACCAGCTTTAGGTAGTTTAAAACTTCTTAATGTCACCCATCTCCGGTTTTGGGAATTTATTTAAATTAACAAAATCACAATAATAAAACATCAAAAGTCAACCGAATCTCTAAAATCAAATTATTCAGAGCAATAAATCATGTCATTTTATGTTTTATAAATTTTAAACGATTTTGGTTACAGGTAATTTTTTTTTCTTGGTGAAGAACCCTTGAACTTTCAAAAAACCCATGGAATGTGTTGAAGATTAAAAAATTATATAACTAAAAGGAATTATTCAAAATATATGTTGAGGAAAATAAGCATAATCATGCAAAAAGCGTGGAAAATTAAATGAACAAAATTGTTTGAATAAAAAAAATATTTATCTAAAGTGCAGCCATTGTGAAAATCCCCGGGGAAATTTGTGTGGTATAAAGGATATATGTACGTATGCAAGGGTTGGAAAATGATGAGATACGAGCACAAGGGGGGGCCCACCAGGACCAAGGGGGGAGAGGGGTGGTTGGTTCAAAAGTTTGGTGCACAGTGTTAGAAGTCTGGTGGAGTGATAAATTCAATTTTGATTATTGAATGCATCTCAAATGTAGACACGCTCCCCCCGCGGCTTCTGGCGCTCTTTTTTGGCAATGGATCCCAATCGTATTCCCTCCAATTTTCCCAACACACAGACACGCAAACACACATACACGTCTCCCAACACTGTGTATCCCTCCGTTCCGATGGGGGGCTTTTCCCCCGTGTATAGCCCCCCATTGGGAAAATTGAGGAGGGCGAGAAAGAGATGCGAGAGACCTACTAATACACCTCCATTGTCCCCAATTATTTTCACAAACTCATATCTCGTAGTCTCTCTCTCTCTCTTACTCTTCTTTACCCAAAAGCCCCCCGTTTTTTCATCAGCATTTTCTTCCTCCCATCATCATCATCATTTCACTCCGTTCATCGTGAGAGAGATAGAGGAGAAGGTGCCCATTTTGGTATTTGACTGTGGTGGTTAGAACGTGCATGCGCGCCTATGAGAATCTTTCTCGAAATAAAAAAAAAACAGTGGAGTATATATAAACATCACACATATATATAACACCCATGCATTAGTAAATACTACATTGAGCTACCACACTCTCTACCGCTTTACGTCTTGCTGTTCCCTCGCCCTAAATTCCCCACGACGGCGAGTGGTCGCATTCCAGGTCAATGAAAACTAGGGTTGATCAATAATAATGTAATTGCGTAGTGTTATTAAATAACATACCACATACACAGCCACATGCTCGTGCGCCTAAATTACTCGCAAAAGGTGCAAAAAAAGTGGCTATCAATTGACATTTTTTACACCTTGTCTTGCCTGATTGATAGGTAGCACGTTTTCCTGGGTTTTGCACACACGGACACAACCGCATTGTTGTAATGAAAGTTACCCACCCACCCTTCTCTCCCACACACGATATGTCACCCACACCACTCCTTGGACTCTTTTCTCACGCGACCCCATGCAGTTTGCAATTAGTTTTATGTCACCACACAGTTAATAATATTAAAGGCTTTTTCACACCTACAATATGTTAGGTTACATAGGTTAGGTACTATACCCATTTTGCGTGAAAAGCTCTAAAGCCTTTGAGAAAGCTTTCCCCTAAATCAGGACAGTCTTGAATAATTTATTTATTAAATATTTTGAAAAGTATGTTTTTAATCAAAACGTTTTTTAATTGGATTTTCTATAGGTCAAATCAGGTAAAATCATAGGTATAATCAAATCAAAACATCTTGGTTTTTAGTATATTTCCAAATAAAAATCCCTTATTTCATTGAAAGAACTAGAAAAGCTTAATGATTTTTTTTGTTAGCTTTCAAAATTAGGCAGGTAGGTACTGATGAAGATAATAAAAGAGAGTCGAAAGTTATAAGAAACTAAATTTATTTTATAAATGTTTTATTTATATATATTTTTATCTGGTTTAGGAGCTGCATATTTTTAAGAAAAATTTCCGTAATTAAACTTAATTCGATTTAAATCAATTAATCAAATTAAATTACTCTCATACATCTTTTATTTTATTTTCTAAATCTCTTTATTTTACTTTCTAAACTTTATTTTTATAAAATCTATTTCTTTTAGGCAGCGTTCTATTTTTCTAAAATCTTTACCTAATATAATTGAAATATTAACTTAGAGCTTTCTACTAAGCCAACTAACTACAAAAATGTTTAAAAATATTTCTTTTTATTTCACAAACATTTTTTTTTTAATATTTCCTAAATTTTCTTTCAACTTTTCTTGGAAAAAAAACCTTCAAGTGTTATGATTTTCACGTGGGTACATAAAATTCCCGCATTTTTTATTTCTTGCGCTATCGCAGAGTTCTCAGAAAAGCTATCTTTTACATATAGCTTGGACGTTATCAGTGTGATTGTGAGGAAAATTTACGATTTCATTGAAATTTTCAATGACAAAAAAAACGCAAAACAACAAAATCGCCGCACTATCAATCGCCCTCCCGTATCACTCAAAAATACATATTTCTGTGACACTCTCAGGTTATACATGTAGTCCAAAAAAAAACCCACGAAGCAGGAAAAGGAATTTTGACAGGAAGAAAAGTGATTTGGCGAATGACGTCAACTTTTCCCGGAGGAATATACTATGCTGGCCCGTGAAATTCCTTCTGTTCTGAGCTGATAATAGTAGAATAGAGCGAAAAAACACGCGCACTCGGGAAATATCAAAATGCCAGAGAAGTACAGAACTTTTTTTTTGCAATGTATGATATACAAAAAATGCGCCATTGATTGTGTGGAACTTCTGTGGCGCTTTTCCTGAAAGAGTTTGAGCGAAAAAAAAACTCTTTCTCTCCTTTCTACAACCGGAAGTAAAAGATAAAAGCTCAACCTCCTCCCGTACACAGAGAGAGAGGGAGAACAGTTGGGCGGTAAAAGCCCCCAGAGTGTGGAAAAAGTCAGGCGGAAAGTAGAGAATATTTTCCAAATGTTGTCTCTTTTCCCGTCCACTTTTTTTTCTACCGTGGACCTCCCCATCTCTGTCCGTCTCCGGAGGATTCTCCACATAATAGTATACCTCCGTACTACACTAGAGAATTTTCCCATTAATATCTCATGAGAGTCAAAGCAAGTCGTTGGATACATTTCGGGGGAAAAAAATGGATATGAAACATAGAAAAATTGGCAATGAGCTTTTTTCTTCTTTTTGCAGCAATTGAAGGAAACTAACACTACAACTTGGGGATGATTCGCAAAGTAGAGCTAGATAGACCTAGAAAACTTACAGAGTAAAATACGTCTTGGTTAAGGATCTCATTGTGCTAAACTTTCAGAAACTTTTAAAGTTCTCCTTTTCATTGAAATTATTAGAAGCTTTTCAGCATGAGAAGATCCCTCATTCAATTAATTTCTCAACAATTCAAATAATATGTAGGTATATAGTTAACTAAACTATATATACATGAAAAGATTTGTATTGAAGCTCTAACATTTCGTCATACATGATAATCTTGTGCTCATTTCTCAGAAGTATTTTTCACAAACACAGACCGGAAATAGAATTGACAATTTCACTCTCGATATACGTAAGCAAAGGCGGAAAGTGAAAAAAAAGGTACGACAGGTGAATGAGATAATCTTTCGGCAGAAGCAGAAAATTCATCAAATATTTATCGAACATACACACATATTTTTGGGCGTTTGCGGGTGGTGGGAACAATTGTGGCAGCAGCAGCAAAAAAAAATGTGGAACAGGAAGTGTCAGACGAGTGATATTTTTAGGACATACAGCAGACGCAATTTTGTGTTAAAGAGCGCGAGAGTGAACCCTGAAAAATCTTCAATTGAAAGGACGAGCAATTTGTACGCATTTTCATGCCATTTTCACACCCATTTTCAAATAAAATTCTTCTCGCACAGCAATTCGGAGCATTTCCTCTCCATTTGTGTGCAAAAGAGCATCCGCAAGAATTTTGCTGCAGCAACGCGTCCCCAGAGAGTGAGAGAGGCGATGCCAGACCCCGCGAGACAGACGCAGTAAATTGACGTTCCATTTGCGTCGACGTCTCTACTCTACACAACACTACACTACAACAAGCCATGTCTCTCGGTTTTGCCACCGAAAGTAGGTTGGGTTGATTCATAAGCAAAACAAAAACAGAGAGTGAGAGAGGAAAAATATGTGTATGATGAAATGCTTTTGAGAGTGCAATGAAAACAATCAGCAACACAGCGATAAATGCATTTATAGCATATAGCATACAAGTGGAGGACTTTGGCTCTATGCTCTCTCTCTCTAATCTATATAGCATACCGCACGAGGAAAAGCTCAGCATTATAAAATGGATTTTTTCTGCAGAAGTAGACGACGTAGGTAGACGCTAGAAATGAATTGAACCATCGAGGACGAGGTGAAAAATTACGACGCCATTTATTGAACTTTTGCGAGTTTGTAAATTTTCTCCCAAAGCTCTCTCTCCCAACTCTTCGACTATGTATGTACATAACATCCTATACATATTTTTCAAACATACTCTCTCTCACCAATTTTAATCTCTCTCTCTCTGTTTACTACATCGTTTTTTTTTTCATTATACAAGAAGAGAAAAACAACACCATTTGTATTTGTATGCACGTAACATACCTACATGAATGTGTTGTGTGAAAATGCATTTTTAAGTGCGCAATTGAAAATTGTTACAAGTGCATGAGGTTAGATATTTCTGCATTTATTTTCAAACCGCATCAACCATTCTACGCTATGTACAATTATTTATTTTGATTGTAACATTTTTTTCAATTTATCCCCATATTTCCCTTTTGATTAATCCTGAACCTATTTCGGATTTATCTTTATCCCATTAATAATAAGATTTATGCATTCAAAAAGACCTCACAGTACATTCTGACCCGGAGATTTTACCTACTCCCCCCCTTTAATTTTTATTTATATTAAAACTTAAAAAAGAAATATTTTTATATAATTTTTTTATTTAAAAAAAATTTATATCAGTTTTTGTTTATAAGTTTCGCTTTTTTTGCGAACTTTTTTATAGCATAAAGTAAATTGTGAAACACCTCAAAAAATGTAAGTTTGACTTTAAAAAAATTTAGGCCTGACTTAAGAAAATGTTAAGCCGTTTATTAAGCCAGGCCTATTTTTTTAAGCTGAACCTTAGTTCCTTTGGGTCAAGCCTTTAAGACGGATTAGACGTCAGTTCAAACTGATCTAACCTTGAAACATTAATAGCCTGACCTTAAGAAAATTTAAGTCTAGTCTACAACAATGGTCTTGCTTAAAAATCTTGGGACTGAGCATAAAAACTTAAATCTAGTTTGAAAAAAAAACTGTAGGCTAACTTAAAGGAGTTTATTTTGGTTTAGAAAAACTAAGATCTGACTTGAGACGATTTTCCTTTAGCTAAAAAAGTCGAAATTTTCTAAATTACAGAGTCTAAAATTAAAGCAAAAAAAATTAAAATCGTGTGACCCGGAGAAATTTATCCCGGGTTTCACCCGAAGTCTCCGGGTGAAACTCATAGAGGTAGTAAGTCTAAGACCTCTGATTGGTAAATAAATTCGGGAAAAATATAATATTTACATTGAATATCACTCAAAGAATAGAGCTTAATTTAAAACAAAGTATAAATCCCACCTCTAAGTCAGGTATAATCAATCATTTTCAACAAAATGAAACAACAATAAAATTTTCCAACATAAAAATCTCCAATAAAATTTTTCCAAGGAAATTCACATGCTTGAGGAAAAGTTTTGTGTTTTGACAACAACAATTGCAAAATATGTGAAGTGAAAAATATGTTTGATGAGTAGAAGGGAGGAGGTTATTGTTCAAATGAAAAAAAAAAAAGAAAACACAAAAAAAGAATATATAAAAAATATAAATTTCCAAGAGAAAGAAATTCCATTGAAACTGAGAGTATGATGGGATTCTCTCACTCTGCTGTATTGGCTTGTTACGAGACAAGAGCTCTTTACTCCAAGCCAAAGGTGTGAGGGGGTATCGTAAAATGGGATTAACAAGCTCTACATTCACAAAAAAAATCCATCGCGGACCATTTCCCGTTTAAACTGAAAGAAGTGACACAATTTTCACATGAAATCGATATGTTTTCATGCTGTTCTGCCCATTTTTTTCTGCTTCGCCCCCGGAAATTGTGGGAAAAATTGATTGCAACTCGTGTGGGATTTTTCACGCTAAACCCCCACCCCATCCAACTGGTTTACATTGAAGTGGAAAATACTCCACTATACTGTGTTGGAGACTCCACTTCAGGATGAATTAATCAAAAATCATTGACACTGACATCGCAAGTGCAAAAAGAACGCACAAATTGGATTAAAATTCATTCGGGGGAAAAAACATTTCTCAAAAGTCCTCAGAAATTAAAACAAAAAACAAACTGATAAAACACCTTGCGCATTTATTGCGGGAGTTCCCGATGAATTTTCTATCAAATTCCCATAAATTCTATATAATAAACCTTGTATATGTAGCCGATAAGTGGAGGATTGTGTAAAAAGCAAATAAACACACTGAAGAAATCTCTAAGCCCCCCTTATAGCCACCTGCTTGAATAGATTCCTATACATTATATCAAAGATGTTAAGAATTTCAGTATATTATATTACCTACATTTCTTATCAATTCCACCTGTGTTGGTTATAATTCTCTGTGTCTCCCATATAGATTAGCTAAGAATTTTCAAGCCTATAATTTTATATTGCAGTAAAACTTTCATTTTCTTTTAGAAAAAAAGTTGTATCTTACATGTTTTACAGAGAGGTAGACATTTAGCATAACGAAAAGGACGCTAAACTTCCATTTTTTAACCCCAGGTTCGAGTACAGACAGTTGCATTTCCTTTACTGTTTTTTCTTGATCGAAATATCATGAAAAATCCACAATGAATCTCTTTCAATAAATTATTTATTATGTGAAAAGCCAAAGGTCACCAAAGAATAATTAATGATTATTATATGTAGGAATAAACATTTTTTCGGTAAAAAAAAATAAGAGAGGACGAACAATTAAAAAAAATCATTTTTAGACGATGGAATGACAAATACCAAAAGAACAATCATTAGAGGAAATTAATTAGGAAGTACCTGTAGCCAGGAAGTCCATAAGGACGGTAAAATGATAATGATTAATAATAAATTTGTTTGTAATTTAATTAATCATAGCCGAGATGAAAAAATGTTTTTTTTTTCATATTAAAAAATATTTTAGGCTCAAGAAAATCCTTAAAGCTTTGCAATTGACCTTTAAAAAGCTATATACCTATCTTTTTATATTGATTTACAGGTAATGTTACCTGAGAAAATATTCAGTAAATCAATTAAAAATAATTTAATTCAAAAAGAAAAACTTCCCAAATCATAATTTTTCCCTCTAACTATGCATAGGAACTTTGTAAAAAAATATAAAAGAAAAACATCTCACAGTCGTTATAAAAAATTTATGCTTTTGCCCATAAAACTTCATCTATGAACTTTCCTCCCCGCTCACCCACAGAGAGGAGTTTTGTTGCACAGCTAGAGTGCAATTGTGGGTGAAGAATTGTTAAAAATTCACAATTTGCCAACACCCCGTCAAGAAATGTTTCTTATTTTTGCTTTATTAACGTTCTGTTTTGACGTGCAGTACATGATTTCCATGTACATATGAGAAGCTCGCGTCTTGTCCTTCTTTATTCTGCTAAAAAGACACCCAAGAACAACACACATGTCAACCAAAATGGAAGGGAAAGGGAGCAAAAGAACAAATCCACCATCGTCTTGGTCTAAGCGCATGAAATTCTCAAGGGATAGACGGGGAAAATAGAACAAAACCCGAATGCCTTTCGAGACGGCGGGAAAAAAGAGGGTGACGACCTGTGAGCACAGACCCATTGCCGGAGACTGACTGGGAGAGAAGGGACTGTGTATAATATTCCTTTCCAGCCAGACAACAACAACAAAAAAGCAAAGGGTCGATCGCAAACGCACACAACTTCCTCCACACAAACACCCCTTTTATATTTTTTTTCTTTCTATTATTTTTCCACAACAAAACCCCCCAGACATGGACTATCTTCCGGGGACCTTGGGACGCGTCATTACGACAACGCAAAAATCAAATGCGCCATTATGTGGAAAAAATATCTTCAAGTACTTCATGCAGAACTTTTTCAAAACATAAATTAGAGAAAGTACCTATACACGACTATATGGTATTGTGAAGGCCGAATGTGGTAGGTGTACGTACAAAACAATAAACAGCTGATCATAATGTTGATTATCTACCACACATAAATCGCATATTTTGACGAAGAATTCCCTAATAGAGCTATTGTTTTTTTTTCTATACATAATATAGGTACATAAATATGTAGTTGTGATTGTATGAAATTGGAATTTATATGAAATATTTTGAAATGAAGTATTAAGCACAACATAAAATAATTGTTTTTTTTTTGCTGGGATTCTCATTGGAGGAAAATTATTGGAGATTAATGAATGATCTCTTTATCTAGAAAAATTTGTAAGTTGCAAGAGAAAATTACTGATTTTAACCATTCTAACCCATTTCTATTAGTTTTGCATTTATTGAGTGCTTGGAAAAATATTTTTTAAGGATATTTAATCAAGATTTTATCCATTAGACAATCAAAAAATTTTCTTTGATGACCTTTAGAGAAGAAAAAAATAATTTTCAGTAAAATCGGATAGATTCGATTAAAGAAACAGTTTTAGAACATTTTGGCTGAAAATTGGTTTTTTTTAAGCAATTTTAAAGACTGATTTCGCAAGAATTTCAAAGAATTCTTAAAGACATGTGAGTTAAGTTAGGTCTTTTCTTACAATTCGTCGGTTATAAGATTTTTGGTATTCTGAGAAAAATCTTATAAAATTTTAACATTTTCTTTATTATTTTAATCGTCTTTTTAAAGAACAATTTCTTTGTCGGAGCCTGTTAAAGATCATTCTGACCAGGCCATGTACGCGACTCAATTTTTGTATGGAATTCTTTGGTAAAAAATGAAGTTGGACTGCGTTTTTTTAATGACAGTATCAATCTCAAATCCGTTTGTACCATTAAATTCTACAACTAATAACCTACAAATTGATAGATTCTCAGCGTGCGATCAGAATTCTAAATGTCAAAAAATTAAAATTTTATTTCCAAAGGCGAAAAATTCACATACAAAAAGTGAGCCATTTTTGCTCTTCAACTTCAAAACAAAGTAGACCGTGTACAGGGCCTGATTCTGACTAATTTATGGAACAACACTCTTTGTTATTCGTTTATAGAACGATTTAAAAAACTATAACAGTCAAAATCTTATTGTAAAATACCTGACAATGAGATACCAATTCGAGGGCTGCATTGTAAAACCGGCTAAGTCGGTGTGAGCTCCGAACCGACTTAGCCGGTTTTACAATGCAGCCCTCGAATTGTCATAGCCAGGTACTACGATTCAGACTTATGGGGTGGGTCGGTCCGTACGACTCCATGGCCCACGAGCAACTGAGCCAACCGTACTACGGTGGTTGGGAGAGAGAGTCACCTTTAGACTCCCGCCAACCCCACACACATAAGTCAATCTGTCCTATACCATGACAGTTAGTACCAGCGGTACTACATTATTATTTTTTTCAATGTATCTTGATTCACTTTTCCCTAGTCTCCCGTATACTTGGATAAGGAAAGAAGAGAAACAAAAAAAACTAGAGAAAAATGTAGTTTTTTTGGTCGTAGACAGTCAATTAAAACGCTCGTCTTAACGCTTTCAGCAACGTTTCGGTTTATTTAAAACCATCATCAGGCACAAAAATAAAATAACATAGTGAAATAAATCTGGGTAAAAACTTTCATAAAGCGCATTGAAATACAAAAAATAAGAAAAAAACTTTTTTGTTCCAACTTTTATTTAATTCGATTGATTTTTTTCATTCAAAGCAACAATTTTTTATGATTAATGAGGGTCAATAAATTCAATTGCATACAATAGCTGTGACAGTTTCATGCAGATGTGTGCATCACAGTGAGAATCCCAGCTTAATTTGGAAGAAGAAGGGAAAACGAAGGAGGGATTTTTTTCTTGATCTGATTTGTGCGACTCACCGTAAAATCTTCCAAGAGTTGTGGGGTTCTTGTGTGCTTCCGCCACTCTTCTTGTTGTTCCTTCACCTCGTTGTCGACGATGGAGGTTTCTGAGGTTGGCCTTTGGTCGTTTTTTTTTCGCTTCTCTCCCTTCGTTGTGGCTTCTCTGTTTTGTCCACTTCTTCACGAATTCTTCCTGGCTGCGTGCATTCGCCAGCAGAGCAGTTCATTGAACATGTGTGTGCGACTGGGCGAAGCGCACGATGGGGGTAAGAGAAGGCGCGCGCGATTGACGGAGTCCAGGCCCAACACACAGCTCCCAGACACGCCACCCGGACAATAGCCCCAGACGGCGGAAATGGCGCGCACTGCCTTTTGGATCTTCCGCCGCGCGTCTTCTTCGCTTTTTCTGGATCAAAACAAAACGCACGCACAATCCAGGGACGGTTCAGGGGGTACCTCCTTCCTAGCCGAATTGGGTTTTTTTCCCAGACGCGGGATTTTTCTTTTTCGAATATTCTTCTTTTGGAAATACTTACCCCACGCAGAAGGAAAACTTTCTCAGGGATTTTCTTTTATGTTTCTTTTTCTTACTTCCCAAATGCGGACATGTTTACAAATAATGCTCCCAAAACATGGTGCTGCTGTGGCTGCCACATCCGAATTTGCTCTGACATATCCACCAGCAGCAGAAAACGGGGCTAAAAACACCACTTTGGAGGTATTTTTGCACAAAAAGACCACCACGGGGGCTCTCTTTCACACCACAGTGTCACTTTGGGGTGCTTTTCTTTGGGGTTTTCGCGCTTTTTCCTGCACAAATCACAGTGTTTTGCTTTTCCACGAAGAAAAAGGCGTGCTCACTCAAAACAAAACAACGACGCAAATGGCCACACAACTCTCGCTTCTCCACAATGTTGTGACTCTCTCTGCATCTCTATGCTCACGCTCTCTCTCGCTCTCTCCCAAATCTTCACACCACGCCAATGATTTTTCACTCAACTTTTTTCACACCCTGTTGCAGCTTATCGCACGAAAACTCCACGGAATTTCACCAGCAGGACTTCACAGGCACCTTCTGAGGTAGTTTTCCAAACATTTTTCTTGCAATTTCCATCAATTTTCAATGCCTTTTCATGCGCTCCACGGAGAATTCTTTCCCATAGCAAACTCGCGAGAGTGCAAGATGTGATAATCCATTGAGTAAGGCCAAATTCCTTCATTGAGATTTGTGAATCAAAAAATCGCCAATACTGCTATGAGTGAAAAAATCACGAAGAATCTTCAAGCAATCCAATTAAATTATTACTTGTAATTAATAAACAATATAATTAATCTCATTTTCATTATTTATTTATCAGTATTCCATACAATTCATTTTGCTTTGCAAATGAAGATTTTTCAGTGAAAAACAATAGCTGTGACTGAGGAATACATCCTGCAATACGGAGCTCTCCCTCTCATGCGCAAGACAATGCGCAGTGAGAGAGAATTCTCGCGCCATTTTCCTAGTCTCTCTCCCGCGCGGTGCTCAAAACAAAACCCACACACATACGCGGGGAAATAACACGCAATTTTCCATTTTGGGGCCATGGTTTTTCACGAATTTTCCAACATGTTCAACGCATTTTCCCACCCAAATATTTTTCTTTCACCCAAAAATCTGTAAGAAAACGCTCAAGCATTGAAATTGGTAAGAGATTTTTATTTTTTTGCTCTCTTTCAAATTGGAAAATTTTCTAAAAGAATTTGAAAGCTTTTTTGAAGATTTTTCTGATAAGAAAATGCCCTGGATTTTATAGAATTTTGTAATAGTTCGAGAATTAAATAAATTCATTTTTATTCTGTATTAAAAATGTTTAACCTGCTGGCCGCCAAGACCTTGGAGCTTCCTTAGAGCGCCAAGGTGGGGTCGTTGAACGACCCCAAGAAGGAAGTCGATTTTCTCATAAACTATAAAACCGGGAACTGTCGGGTCACTACCTTTAGACTCCTTATATAGTCCTCTTGCCCCTTGCATCACAAATTCGCCACCCGGAAACACGCAGAAGAAGATATTAGGGAAAAACATTTTTCACTCATTTTTCACACTTTCTTCGTGAGAAATTTGCCACGAAGTTGACCGCAACTGCTATTTTTTTTCACTACTTCCCCACATTCCCCTCACTTCCCGCACCGTGATAAATGGCAATATTTCTCGAATATTCCTTATTGTTTTGCACATTTATATGCTTCTAATTATGTTTTATGTTGTTTATGTTACTTATTCGCGATAATTCTGACACTGAGATGGTAAAGTGAGAAAGTAAACACAACCCTTCAACCCCCTTCAACCATATGATTTATGATGTGACTAACTTCATTCTAAGAAATTTTCCGCAGCATGGCCGTTACACAAATTTTTGAATTCCCTTCTTCTACATTTTCCTTAATAACTTTTCTTGTGGTGGACGGATTGAGCTGAAATTTTTACACAACCTCCTCAGATAACCAAAGAACTTATTTCCAAAAGATGGGAATGGTATCTTTTATATTTATTAAGTTATAGCACGAAATATAGGGCTGGGGTCGTTCAACGACCCCGCTTGGCGGCCTAGAGGTTAAAAATGCAGTTTTTTATAGTTTTAGCATAAAAAATATGGCTGATTGTAAACTTTAAAGCCACCATCTTTGTTTCTTTAGTTCCTAACCTTTTTCCTTTAATTTCCACTAAATTGCGAGATGTAATTTTACTCAAATCAATCATTTCTACATCCAATTTAAGAAATATAAAGAAGTTTTCTTGAAAATTCTTTTAAAAAAATGTGTTTTATTAAAGAAAATTCTCTCAAATATTTTGCCCTACTAAAGAATTTTTCCACTGTAACGGAAAAAAAAATTTTCTGCAACCCCCAACTTGTCACCACCCCTTTCTTTTTTTTTTTGGAGGGGTGAATTGTTGCGAAAAATATTAACCAGCTCCTCCACCCACGCAGAACGCGTCAGAATTCCGCGTGTCACATCAACAAATTAACGGGAATTTATGCGAGTGTCGCGGGCGGGAAGATTCAACGAGGGGGGGGGAGGATCGTGACAAATTCTCCGAATTTTCTTCTTTTTCAAACCTCCCATTGGGGGTGGCAAAATTCCGTGTGATAGGGAAGGCACCCATCGCGCAACGGAGATGCTTCGACCTTGCTTTCGGTCACATTTTGTACCCCAAACCCACGCTTCCCGGGGGGTGGGCGAGGGTGCACATCTGTGGGCAATGCGGGGGTGGGTTTTTATGTGTTTCGAATAAATTTCACGCGGGAAAATGAGATATATATTCACAAATACATCCCCAACATCAAACTTTTTCCTTTTATTTTATCATCCCACGCGCGTGAAAAAGGCCGCGTGAGGCGCCTGAAACGCGAGATAAAGGAGGAAAAATGTCAAAATCTTAAAATGTCAAAAATTGCATAATTTTAGGCGAAAAACGATAGCAGCGTGGATGATTTTATTTTATTTTTCTTCATGTACCAACGCGAAGGGAAAAAAAAGGTTTGGCCTACAGAGAGCAGGGGTTGAAGGTGAGAGAAAAAATATATAACAGCAAGGTATATAAAAGAGGTGGGAAGAGGGTGTCGAAAAGCCGAAATGCGGAAATGGCAGAGACATAAGCTTGAAAAATTGCTGGCTATTAGCCACTTTTGTAATATTGCTGAGAGTGGAAAACTTTCTATTTTCCACCCACACTGTTCTCTCATGTTCTAAATTCTAGAATTTTTTTTATAGACCAGAAAAGAACATTTTTCTTTTGATTGAATTAAACTGTTAAAATAAAAAGAAATTATTAGCAAATGTACGTTATTTTTTTTTGAACCCTATAAATTATTGAAAAACGTGGATAAATCCCATCATAACGGGCTGTCTAGCCATCTTATTCTGAGAAATCAACTGCGTAGAAAGAAAATATTGTAGGAGGAGAAATGGAAGAGTTGGGGAACGTCTCGAAGGGATTTCTTCTCAGGAAAATGTCTGGTTTTCATGAGAAGTGATTTTTCCCATCTTTTATTTATTTAATAGAATGAATTTTAAATGAAAAATTTCTCACATAATATGGTATTTATCAGAAAAAAAAAATATTTTTTTTGTGACTCGAATTGGCCACCGTTCCCAGCAAAGTCCTCAAAGAGTTAACAAAACATATTTTTAGGCTGTATATTTTGCCTGAAGAAAAGTGAAATCCAACCCCTCAAAACGTCACAATGTAATAAATCTAACGTATTTTCATTGTTTTAAAATCCCAGAAGATATCTTTAATTAGGGATTCTTTCTTGGAGAGAATCTCAAAGAAGTTTCTGAGACTTAGGGGTAGATTCTGGAAAAAATATTTCATATTCTTTTCTTACAATTTGCGAGTTATAAAATCTTATAAGATTTTGCTTTTTTTTCCTTCTTTAATCGCGGTTTCGAAGGAAAATTATTTTTCCATGGCTTTTTAAATGACTTGTTTGACTGTTTTCTAGAACAACAAATTCTTTGTGTTTTTTAGAACGACAATAGAACGATTTTAAAATCATCAAATGTCAAAATCTTACAACTTTTAAATTAAAAGAAAAGAAAAGATTTTTATCAGAATCTACTTTTTAATTAATGTTCTTTACAAAGTAAAATCAAAAATTTTACTCTTCTTCCCGTTTTTATAATGTAATAATTTCCCCTTAATTTCCACAAGAACAACACCCCTTGATATTCTTTTACAACAACGAATAAAAAATCCCTCTCATTTAATTTTCTTCTTTTTTGTGGAATATTTTTCCATTTGGAAAAATATAGAAATTTTCTCTTAAAGGAAAAAAAATCACGCCCATAATTCGTGGAAAATTCGATGGAAAAACAACGCCTCCAATTGACCTCAATTAATGAAAAATTCAGCACCGCCCGGGGGTCGTATAAATCCCCATAAATATAGCAAAAGTAACAGAAAAAAACTCCGTCACACGCTGAATTATTTCATTTTAATTTACTACAGGCAGTGGAGGCGCCTAGTGGCCAAACCTTTAATGGCCCTGCAGGCCCTTGGGGAGTAGCAACCACCCCCTCACCTGCCCACCCACCCTGCTTTGGCTTCATTTGCCATGTCATAGAGACACACATTTTACAACTCTGCGCTGACTGACGACCCGATTTATCCGTTACTACGTCGTAGAATTCCCGCCGTGAGCTTTTACATGAAAGGGTGCGGGCGGGGGTGGGTGGGTGGTTGGGTGAGGTGAGTAGGTGTTTGCTGTCGAATGGCGTCCTAGCCTCGGGGTTGCACAGACACATACACAAACAAAAATGGGAGAAAGCCACCCTCAACATTTGTCTCTGTGCGCCTGTGTTACCACCCCCTGGCCACCCACCCAACACACCCCCCCCCCCGCTTTTCTCCATCAAAAGCTGCATAAAAGCTCGAAAGAGAGGAAGAAAGTAAACTTCAGGCGTTTGTTCTCTTTCCTCCCCAAATAGACGAATATGCTATGTACTATGTACATAGCAAAGCTTGCGCCCACATTGCATCCCCTCCCCCCGCCCCCCCAAAAAAAGAGACGCGCGGGAAAATTCAGGAGGGAAAATTCAATAAAAGAGCTTACATTCCACACGTTCCACAATCATTTTGCGCGTCTATTTTACAACGAATGAGATGGCATGAGAAGAATATTTTTCTCTCACTCTGGGATTTTGTGTGGCGTGAAATGATTGTTTGTAGTTGTGCGGGAAAATTTGAATTTTAACGACCTTTTTTTTTGCTTTTCCAAAAATGCCATTTTCTTGTTTTTCCGCCAATTTTTGGATACAAAACACGTTTTTGGGACTCCCTGGGCACTTATGGGTGCTCCCGCGCCACCGGGGAGCCGCTCTATGCGGAATTTGGGGCCCGCAAAAATTTTGACGGTTGGGGATTTTACACGACTCTCGTTTCCTGGAAATGGATTTTCGCGAACCTTTGGAATTTTTGATGCCAAAAATTCAAAAGCTTTTTCCTGGTCATGAAAAACTCAATTTCGCTGGGAAATTCGATAGAAAACGCGAGAAAATTGCGAAAAACTCATTGTGTGAGGGAGACAGTATTAGTAACGTGGACCGTTTCATTTTATCTTCAACAAAATGTAACAAAAAGGGCGCCAAATTCAAAAAGTAGGCAAAAAACATGAAATTTGTATGGGGGCGCTACGAAAGGGGGCTCCGGGGGGAAAATGAATGCTGTTGGTGAAAACCTCCTGGTATCAGTAGTCTCTGTACCCAATTTCATCTCAATCGGACCAACGGTGTAGAAATGCAAAGCTGTACAGAAGAAGAAGATGGGAGATTCATCTTTGTCTCGAAAGACGCGCATTCGCGAGATTTTCTACTCCACAATCCATCATCCACCCACCCACCCCCTCTGTGATCAAAGATACAGCTTCCACACAGATACACATACACCTGATTTATGTGTGGAAACCACCCACTGACCCCACCGGAAGTTCTCAATTTTGTCGCGGACTATCTGCAATTCCGGTGGAGAGCGGTGTACTATATGTATATGTGTGGAAACGTGTGTAGAATATGAATGAATGAAAATTTGAAAATTCAACCCCCCCCACCCCTGAATAATTTTTCATCCCCCTCTTGAAAAAAAAAATCTCCGGGAGAAAATCTTCATGATTTATGGGAATTTAGAGAGAGAGGATAAAATAAAATCGATATTCTGCACACATACACAGCTTCCCGCGTAATTATCCTGAACATTTAATCTCTACACTCCACACAAGATAGTTTTTATTCTTTTCCATTTCATTGGAAAAAGAAAAGGGAAGAAGAGGATTTTATTGGGACGTGCTTTATTTTCTGCAGACGTGATTAGATCTAAACATTCGAGGGTGGTGAGCCACAAATCCACAAATTTTCCTCTTTAGCTTCACCACGAAAGAGCTTTTCATCCCCACACTTTGGGGGTGCAAAAGTCAGGCTTATTATGTGGGCCATAATACTTACTTTGCAGAGGAAATACGAGGAAATCTCTTCAAGGAGTTGGCGGAGAGAGAAAAAAAAATCAGGAGAATGGAAAAGTTAACCCAGTTTAGCTAATAAATATTTGCGCAATTTACTGCGTGTTGATTTGAGGGTAAAATGTGTACCAAAAGAAGCTGCAACAATACAGTACATGGTGATAAAACTAGAAGCAGACTTAAGGGGAATCTCTTGGGAAAATTGTTGGAATTTACACATTTTAAATGTTGAAATTTTTGGGGTTATTAAAGACTTATTATTGAAGAATAATAAAATCACTTTTCAAATAACTGCCCTAAAACACAAAGGTAGGTTTTTCTCAGAATCTACCAGATGGATTTAGATGGGGTAAAAAGCAATTGAAAGTAGAAGCAATAGCGGAGAATGTACCGGAACAGATTCTTGAATTTCAATTCAGAAGTTGAGAAAAGTCAATAAGAATATTTGTCTACTTTTCTTAGCTGCTGTGTCGAAATTCAAAAATCTTTTCCGGTACATTCTCCACTAATGCTTCCTCTTTCATTTGTTTTTTACCCCATAAATATCCATCCAGTAGATCCTGAGGAAAACATACCTTTGTGTTTTGAGGAAAATCTCAAGATGGCGTCGCACCTAAGATGGCGGAAAGTGATTTTCTTACTATTCAATAATAAGTCTTCAAATATGGCCAACACTTGAAAATTGGGTTTAAGAAAAATTCCAAGAAAAAAAGTTTCCTTCACAATTCACATAAAACCATTTCTATTTTAACAAAAAATCACAAAACTGAGAAAGAATAAAGAAAACAACATTAATTTCATTGTAAATAATCTTTTTTATTAAGATTAATTATATAAAAAATATTATTTGAACATTTCTCTTCATAAATTGGAATTTGCACATTTAACAACTTCAAGTTTTGTTATTTTGTACTACAGTCTTTGGGAAATACTTCATTTTTTTTATTAAACAAAAACAGAATTAAGATTTCAAATTGAACATCTTCGTCAAGAAATTTAAAAAAAAAGAAAGAAAAGTTTTTATATTCAGTCCAAAAATTCATTCAATTTTGCATTTCAATTCAAATTTTATTTTAAAGAAATATAAAAAATTCAATTTTGCTTTGTGATTGAAAAGAAAAAGCTGTGTCTGAGAGAAAAACAGCTAAATCCACAAAGCTTTTATTTCATGAATGAGATTAAAATTAATAAAGAAAAGATGAAAAAAAAATAATGAAGTTGTGAACACATCTCACAGATTGAGTTTCTTCTTGGCACGAATTTAGAGATAAAATAGTTTGTCCTGAAGCTCCTTGGCTGGTTCCTTCTTCACGTGCTCCCCAACTAGGTAAGCCAACTTATGGGCGTACTGTAAAAAAAACAAAGGAGATTTCCTTTTAGCTCATTTTATTACTTTTATTCTAATTTTTCTTTTAAATATTTAATCTTTGGGAGAGAAATGTTATTAATGAGTGAAATTCACTAGCCAGAAAGTATTAAGATATCTTAATTTTTTTTAAAAAAGACATACGATTACCTTAACTTCTTAAACGAAACTTAGAATTTCCTAAGTTTTCTAAACGAAAGTTAAGAGTTCTTAAAATTCTTTTTTAAGATTTTAAAGATTTCTTTAAAATTTCTTTAGATTTATTAAGTTTCCTTAAGAGAAACTTGAAATTTCTTAAGTTAGGCTTAATCAGGTTTATCAGGAAAAATTTTTGAAAATATCCATTTAATTTGATTTAGCCTGACTTCAGAATCCTTAACTGTCGCTTAAAAAAAACTTAAGAAAATAAAAATCTTAAATTTTGCTTAAGAAAACTTGAAGAAGTTTGTAAGATAATTTAAAAAATCTAAATCAAACTTCTTAAGATCTTAAGAGCTGTCTGACTAGTTAATTTCACCCAATGTTCACTCTAAGATAACCCTTTCACATCTATTCGGGTCCATTTGTTAACCCAAATGCGAAAAAGTGTAATTTCCCTAATTTAAATTGATGAATTCACGTAAAAGTGGCCAAAGACAGAATTTGTTAATTAGATTTTTTCTAGAATTATTAAAGTTTGAAAAAGTTTTAAAAAAAATTCAATTTATCCTGAAAAGGAGTTTATTCAGGCTAGTATGAAAGATGATCCTCTATCGTAGAACAATTTTAACCCATCTCATCTTGTAGGGGAACATAAAAAATAGAAGAATCGCGAGAGAAACTCCCCAATATCCACTGGGATCACATCGAAAAGTGCAGTGAAAGTACAGTCCGGGAAAACATAACCTCAATTTGGGAACAACATTTAAATGAATAGGAGGAACTCCATTGTGTTCGACCAGCGTGGCATCGGGACCTCTTGAGCTTCTTTATAACCTTCCCAACCTTTCCTGCCTACCCGGATGAAGATTTGAATGATTTTTGCTTCACTTCTGTCTTTCCGGACTTCCCGTCGTTGAGTCGCACTCCAAGAAGAAAAAAAAAACTCAACGACGGAAAGTCCGGAAAGACAGAAGTGAAGCAAAAATCATTCAAATCTTCATCCGGGTAGGCAGGAAAGGTTGGGAAGGTCGATCTTCAAAATTTTGATAAAAATTAAATGTTTCAATGTTTCATGCGCTCGTGAAACATAGAAATGTGACATTTCGTTGACTTTTTGTTTCCTTCTTCAGGTCTACAATTTATTTTTTATTAAAAAAAAATAAAGAAAACCTCAAAAAAGTAATATTTTCCCTTCCTCAGTTTATTGCCCTCAAAAAAAAATAGAACTTCTTAAGAAAAAACAACTCACCTGACAACAGGCTGGTACACGAATTGTTCCTGGCCAATTGTAGTACATAAAGGTGAGTTTGTAGGCCAATTGCTGCACCACATCGGGCTTAAGATTGGCTGAATCGTACACCACAATGTAGTGCGACGGCGTCACGGTGCCCTGACGCACATTCTGCGAAATGAGGAAGAAGTCCATCATGTAGCGTCGTGTGACTGAATGATCCACAACTGTGCCCGGAGCTGGATTATCAATCTTCCCACCACTTTGACGGAAGAAGCGCGTATTGATTCTCTTCTGTGTCACCACATACGTCAATTTTGGTTCCCCATTGGCCGGATAGAGACTCTTTGCGGCCTCAATGAGCTGCGGGACCTCGAAATTCTCACACAGTGGTAGCTGCCCATCGCCAATGCCATCACTGGAAGGGAAATAGGAGGTATTGAATTGAATAGGAAAATTCTCTTTGGGAAATGAAGGAGAATTCTCTCTTACCGGAAGATAACAATTCGTTCCGGGAGACATCCATTACCCTGCCGGTAGGCAATGAGAGCCTCCTTAATGGCTAACCCAAGACTCCTGCTCACCTCCTCACGAATATTCTGTATGATTGCCGTACTGTACCAACGGGTAAATGTTGAATTGGACGATGCCACAAATCCCGTCACTGATGCCGATCTCTGTGCTGGATCGTGATAAGCATCAACCCCACAAATCATCGTTCCTCCCATTGGGATATTAATACTCCACAATGTTCCACCAACTTTGCAATTCATCTGCAGCAGGATTTTCATGACAATTGAACGCACCTTTGACTCATTACTCTGCCCCAGTGTACGCGCCATAATAACCTGCGATGGCACTGGGTTCTGATAGCAACAAACCTTCTTCACGGCTGCATACAAATCTCCCCGTTGTGTGGGGAAAATTGTCACAACAATCGACAACCCTGGCGTTGAGGTAATCACCTGATTAATTTGCTTGATAAATTCCTGATTTGTGTCTGAACGCAAAACAACATGTTGCGGATTCTTCATCGTCATCCCCAATTGGGGGGCATTGCGTTGAACGTGATTCATGAAGGTAATTGCCTCATTTTTATTCCTCTCTACGTACACAATGGCCCACGTGTTGAATGGGATGGTGGTCAGGACGTGCTTACTTGTGGCATCACGAGAAAAATCCGCCTGAATTCCCGCCTTTGCTGTATACTCATTGAATGAGACCTGCTGCACCCCAAGTTCACGAGATTCCAAATTTATCACATCCGGCGCCAATTCCAAACCCCAATCCTCAAGAACTTTCCTCGCTGCTGCACACTCCCGGACATTAGCGAGGAACTTCCTCAGCCCATCAACACGATGGTGCGGTGATACCGTGACGTATGGAGCAAGATCTCTCTTGAGATTCGTATTATTCATCTGTTCATCCGTCAACCCTGTCATGTAGCAAAGCTCCGGAATGAGGCACGTAATCCGCTCCTGCTTCTTCTCCGACCCAGACACGCGAACTTGCTTGAAACTCAGCAGAAGTGGCTGCTCGAGATCCCTTATTGTTATATTGTAATTCCTCCTGTAGTACTCAACGTAGCTAATCTCCTCTTCGCCACGTTTAAACTTCCCCCTTGGATTGAGGGTGAAATCAACCTCATCAATTCTGTACGTTTCATTATTGTACCGCGTCAGGACAATCTTCCCAATGAGAGCCTCCTTGACCTTCTTGTGGAAATCCGCTTTGTAGCGTTGATAGATGTCTGTCATGAACTCATGAATGGTCATCGTTGAGAGACGTCGATGGGAAACATCGAGATTCAGCATCAAACCACCCTCAAATGTATCAACAGCCGTCACGTATCCCGGCCAAATTTCCAATTTATGCTGCGGAACTACAAACAAACAAACAAACAAACCAATATACAAACAAACAGTTTAAACAAAGAAAAAACTCTCAATAAAAAGTAATCAAGGGGTGTTTATCTGTCGAATATTTTGATTTATTTTATCGAATCATTCAAAACTTGACGAATAATCCGAAACTTGACGAATATAACCTCAATTTTCTTGATGAATATTTCGAATTTTCACAACTGATCCGAATCATGAGCGAATAATCAAATTCTCTTCGAATAATCATAATTTTTGTAATAATCCGAATCTAATTGACGAATGATCCGAATCTCGACGAATATTCCGAATTTTCTTGATGAATTGTTGAAATTTCAAAAAAAAACTGTAAAATAAATCTAAGTAATCTAAATCTTGACGAATAATCTAAATCTTAACGAATAATCCAAAACTTAACGAATAGCAAGAATTTTGAATATTCCGAATTTAATTGACGAGTAGTCCGAATCTCGACAAATAATGAATCTTGACGAATAATCTGATCATTAATAGGTTAAGTGGATTTCAAAGTGACGTCTGGATCGGAAAAAAAATTTAAAAAGGATATTGAAGAATAATCAGAATCTCGACGAATAATCTGGATTTTCTGGACGAATAGTTCGAATTTTGACGAATAATCAAAAACTCAACGAACATTGTGAATTTTACCTAATAATCCGAAACTTATTGACTAATAATTTGAATATTAACGAGTAATCTAAAACACAACGAATAGCAAGAATTTTGAATATTCCGAATCTAATTGAGAAATAATCCGAATTTTGACGAAAAACTTTGAACTTTACCGAATAATCCAAATTTTCTTGACGAATAGTTCAAATTTCGAAAATAATCTAAAATAAATTTAAGTACAATCTAAATCTTGAAGAATAATCTGAATCTAAAAAAAGAATAAGCTGAATTTTAACAAATAATCCAAAAATCAAAGAAAACTCTGAATTTGACCAAATCATCCGAATAAAATCTTAATCTTGACGAATTATCCGAATCTCCACGAATAATCACAATTTTCATGATTCATTGTTAGAAGAATGAAAATAATTTGATTTTTGGCGAATAATCAAAAACTCAACGAATATTCCGAATCTAATTGAGGACTTATCCGAATCTCGACGAAAAAACTGAACTTTACCGAATAATCGAAATTTTCTTGTCAAATAATCCGAATTTTAGCAACTACTCTGAATCTTAACAAAGAATAATTCGAATCTGATGATTTTCATTCACAGATAAACACCCCTTTGAAAGAAATCTTTTTTTTTTCCTTACCAATCTTTGCCTTTGTTGGATCAAATTGCTTCCTCTTGTGCCGCACAAACTTCAGCTCTCGCATGATTTTGTTGAAGAGATTATTGAGGAAGGGCGCCAATTCCTCCTCGGGCTTAACTTTAATCAATTTCATCGTCACTTTGATGGTGTCCTGTGTTGCGGCGAGTTTTGTGTGCATCACCTTGACAGGATCCAATTTACGCGGCAGGTAAACGTTGAAGCCACTAAAGACAAAAACAGAACCAATCTCTGCCTGTAGTTGCCCAATGATCTTCACGCGCAAATGAATACTGTCAACGAGTGGCTCAAAATACACACTATATTCATAGATACGTTTATCTGACATCCATTCAAGTGGAAGGTAGTTTGACAGAGCTGTCACCGTCACTCCTAAATTGTGAAAGAAAAACATGAAAAGTTTTTTACAAATTGTATGAAACATCACTGTTGAGCAGGTTAACATTTGCTCACTTGCATGACAGTGGCGTAGTTAGAAAATCACTTAAGAGGGTATTTTTCTGTTAAACATTAATTAGCAGTTTCTTACGAATTATTTATAAAACGTCTGACGTTTTTTTTTCTTTTCTAAAGTTTTTTGTTATGAGCTTTGACGTTTTCTTGCGTTTGACGTTTCTATTTAACCTTGACGCTTATTTTATCACTCGTAAAACGACAGAAAAATGAAACGTCTTACGTAAGAAATGAAATGTTCAGCATTAGAAGAAAAACGTCAAACGTAAGTAAAAGAATGTCAAATGTAAGAAAAGAAACGTCAAATGCAAGTAAAAATACGTCAAATGCCAAGAAAAGTAACTTCAACATGGCGTTATGTTACTTTTCTTGCATTTAGCATTCTTTTACTTACGTTTGATATTCCTTTACTTGCGTTTGACGTTTATTTTTTTTAAAATATCTTACATTTCTTTGATTTTAGCTTAAGCGTAAGATCGTCGCTAAAGGGTTAACATTCGCTCTAAAATAAAACCCTTTTCTTTTTAGAATAAGAAAAAAAAATGTTTTTAAGCTCTCCCCATTCTCCCCTAACGTTTGTCTTAAAACTTTGAAGGCATAGTAGGCGCATGAAAAAAAAAAAACAAAAATCATTACGATTTAACCTTGCAACAAATTCTAGGAATTGCTTAGAGCTGGCAATTCCGAGAAATCAATCAGCTACACTCCGGATATTTTATTCAATTTGACGCAAAACCATCAAAACTGATAATAAAACCGGTTTTTTAGTGAAATAATAAACCAAACTCAGCTGGCTTAGCTGATAAAATCTTTAGAGAGGATCGTAGTGTGCGTTGGAAAATCCAGACTCAAAAAAAAAAACAATCGCCATCTTGAAAATTCATGATTTTTCATGTTAAAATGCAAGGAAAGGAAAATTTCTAGAGAAAATTCGAGAATTGGGGGGCCCACGTACCTTTTGTACCGCGATAGAGCACCGGCTCCTGGGGCTCTGTGGTCTTGGCCTGCTCGAGGAGAGCTACTGTGTCCATTTTCTTTGTAACTTCCTCCACGGATGAGGGTGCCTTGTCCTTGTGGTACTGCCGGGCAACACTGAGACTCGCCTCCATGGCCCTGCGAAGCATATCCCCGCGCCCCTGACCGCGTGGGGTCTCCGCAGTGGTTTCCGGGGCATCCTGCTTGCTGATCAATTGTGTTGAGAGATGCCTCTCAAGGGCCATTTGCATCTTTCTCCCACGTCCCTGCGAGGAGCTATTTAAAGATTCCTCCCCGGAATCCTTGCTTGTCTTCTGCTCCTTCGACTACATAGGGGAAAAGATTGCAAATTATTGTGAAATTCAGGGAATTTTCTCTCACGACGGCTGAGCATTTCTCACCCCATCCGATTGTCCGCGTGTTTGATCACCCTGTTCGCCGGATTGGATGCCACTCTCCGTACTCTTCTCACCGCTGACTTCTGTTGTCGCCGCGGAGCGCCCCATATTGCGCAGCAGCTCCATTTGCCACCCACGTCCGCTCATTTTCACACAATTTTCGCAGCTTTTTTTAGACAAAGAAAAATTTTCACGCGAAATCAGCAAAAAAATCTTCTTTGTTTGTCGGAATTTTCGAGACTGATTCGGCTAGACTTCGTGAAAGTGTCGTGAAGAAAAACAACTCTTGTAGCCAACTTCACTCCACAAGGAAATAAGATTCAAGCGATTCAAGTATTTTAACGGAAAATATGGATTTTTCAACTTCTCAAAATCGCTCAAAATGCTCAAAATTGTAAAAAAAATATTTTTGGAGTTAAATAAAATTAATAAAATAAGTATTGGCAATCATATCTTTGAGGTTTTAGCCGTTAAAACATACCGCTTGTATTTAAATAAGAAAAATTAAATATCTTTTGGGGAAGAAAATAAAATGAAAAGTGTTAAGCTTTTAAAATTAATTTTGATTTAGATTAAATCAAAATTGACCAAGAAAACTTGGAATTTTTGCTATTTTCCTCAATTTTTCAATGAAAAATCCAAGCAGCCATCTTTCTTGATTTTTTTTTAATACTTCAATGCCTTCAATGGCTTCCAAAGCTTCGTATAAAACATAAGCACAGCCATCTTGAATCCTACAAAGGGGAAAACAAAGTAAAATGGAAAGTAAAAAGAAAAACCTTTTGCTGTATTATGAAAATTTAATTCATTTTTAACACTATGAATGTACACAAATTACAACGAGCAAAAGATAGTGAAACAGACAAGTTGGGGGGGGGGAGGGCTGTGGCGCCCGCAAAACGCGGTTAAATTGTCTAATGCAGCTAGGGGAGCTCTGCTAGAAGTCATTGTCCCAGCCAGTGAGGTCGTCCGGCGGTGGTCCGTCCGGATCAGGTGGATACACGTCGAAGTTCGTGGTGTCCGTGATGCTCTTCACTTCCGGTCGGATTGGGGGTGTCAGTGTGCGGCTACGCAGACCCTCCCAGTAAAATCCGTCGAACCACCTTGATGGAGAGAAGAGAATTTTATTAATTTCACAGGAAAAAACAAAAAAATCTACGAAATGTATGAAAAAATCACAGCTAAAAAGGCTAAAAATCATGAAAATAGCCGCCATTTTCAAACAAACGGCCGCCATTTTTTTTTTCAGTTGCCATAGAATTAAAACCTATTTAACGTTTCGTGATAAATTTTACATCTGTTTATAGGAAAGTTTCAATACTTCAATATCGTCGAAAGAAAGCTTGGAGAAATATTTCCTTTTAAGAGAAAATCAAGGTCAAAGTTTTGAGGTTAGAAACCACGATCCTCCAAGTGCTAAACAAGCATCCGCCATATTGAAAATTAAAGAATGTTCTGATCAGATCCAAAGATTCTGACGATTCTGCCAAGTTCTAAATGCAACTAATTGACGCAATTGACGTAATTGACTCTCAAACACCTCGAGAACGCGAAATAAATTACAAAAAATTAACATTCCTCTCGTATTTAGCACTAATTTAGAGATGAAAAAAATCATAAAAAGAGATGAATGATAATTTTCATAATTAGGAAAAGTATTAGCATCGTCTTCGGTTCGAGCAATTAAATACGCATTATCGGTTATGCAACTGATTTTACGATCACCGGATGAATTAAGTTTAATCTTTCAATTTATCACGTATTGCGGTGATCGTCATTAAGATCATTATTTGTAATATTTTTTTCTCTCCACGAAATTGTGAAAAATGAATAAATAAAATGAAAAACTAACTTGTGCTTCTGGATCTCACTAATTCCTCCCCGTTGGTAGCCAAGTCGTTCAGCTGGATTATCCCGACAGAGCTTCTTGATCAATGCACTGGCATTCCGTGTGATATTGCGCGGGAATTCAATTGCATCGATCCCCTTGAGGATGATATTGTACGTCCGCATTGGGTCGGAGCCTGTGAAGGGCGGTGTCCCGGTGAGGAGTTCAAACATAAGGACGCCAAGGGACCAGTAGTCAGCACTGATGTCATGCCCACGATTGAGGATCACTTCCGGTGCCACGTACTCCGGTGTGCCGCAGAAAGTCCACGTTTTCCGGCCACTCTGCAATTTCTTCGCAAAGCCAAAGTCCACCAATTTCACGTATCCCTGAACGTCCAGCAGGAGATTCTCTGGCTTGAGATCTCTGTTCAAGTTGGAAGATTTTTTTTTTATTAAAAGTTCTTCGTCTTCTTCTTAAAAAAGAAGAAAAACCTGGATGATCGACAAACCTGTAGATAATGTTCCGGGAATGAAGATAGTCAAAGGCTTCAACGACACAGGCTGTGTAAAAGCGTGTTGTGGCGTCATCAAAGTGTCCCCTATCCCGCAGGATTGTCCACAATTCACCACCCAGGCAGCTCTCCATCAGCATGTACAGATACTTGCGATCTTTAAATGTCTTGAAGAGCTTCACGATAAAGTCCGAATTGGCCTGAATGATCAAGCAAAAAATAATTATTTTTCCTGCTAAAAATGATCTTTAAGCAATGATCTTTTACCTCAACCATGATCTCTTTTTCCGACATGATATGCTGCTGTTGGCGCGTCTCAACGATCTGTGCCTTCTTCATTTGCTTAAGGGCATACGATCGCGACTGATCACCATTCACCTGAACAAGTTCCACTCGTCCAAAACCCCCAACTCCGAGGGTTGCGATCACACGTAAATCCGTCAATTTTATATCACGGAATTCTTCATTAATTCTGCAAGAAAAATTAAACATTTTTCTAAGAAAAATTCTTTTAAATGAATTTTTCAAGATAAAGATTTTTGTTCCTTTCAAAAAATAATTTTACCAGAAAGCCTCCATAGTTTTTGAGAGCATAGCAAAGGTTAAAGATTAAAGAAAATCACTGAGAAAATATTTTTAAAAAAATTAAATGATTTTTCTTTACCTTTCTCGCTCAATTGTCCCTTCATCGTCGTATCTGTGGCGTATTTCTTCCAAATTAGAAATGAGCTGATTGAAGGTCTCGCGATCGATCACAAGGCACGTCACCCCGTCTGAGGAGTCGCAAATGATATTTGCAGTACGGAGATCATCACCATGGAGGGCTTTCTCGCCAAAGAAGTCCCCTTTGCCGAGTAAACGGATAAACTTCTCCTCCTGGCTGTCCGGCTGGCGAATTGTGACACGCACCTGACCCTTGGAAATGATGAAGAAGGTATCCCCACGGGCACCTTGGCGTACAATGTAGTCACCTTTCTGGTAGTACGTCTCCTCCAGCACATCCGAGATCTTGATCAACGTATCCTCGGGCAAATTCTTGAAGATCGGCACACTGTGGGAACCAAAAAAAATCATTTAACATCTCTCTTTCTCTCTTCTAAATGGACTTCCTAATTGAATATTCTGCCATGAGCATTTTAGCTTTTAAAAAAAAAAGCCATTGACGTCTTAACGCAGCATCTTTGCTGAATCTTTCGCGATCCTCGAGAGAGAGAGAGAGCGATCGAGACTTGCGTGGATTTTATTCAAAGGGTGAAAGTGTTGGTTGTTAAAATGTTGCGATAGGAAGACACTCCTCCACTTTATGCGGTGATCTTCTCTATTATGCATAATTACCAATGTCAAGCTCGATCGCGTGAGCTTTCCCCCACATTACTTTCCCTTTCACCCACCACGATCGACAAGCAGCACTTTTTAGGTATTTCGTTATTCATGAGATTGCCGATCGTGTGTCATAATAAACGGTCAAGTGGAAAATGATCTTCAACGTATGATCTTCATGCGATCGCGTGTGATCGCACCTAGATAAACAGATGCGAGCTTTTAAAGGGCAAACAACCAATTCATTTGAATTTATTTATAAAATACATCAAATAAAAGAAGAGTTCCCAAGATCGATCTGGAGAATCTCTCTCTCGCGATCTTCTAAGAATTTAATTTGCAAGTTGCCATTTAACTTTTATCGCCTCTGCGATCGCGCAGGAAATAATAATTTCTCAATTTAAGCTCCTCTTCTTTGGCGACCTCATAACATTTTTGCTGTGTGATGCCTCACACACATCTCCATCACAAGCAACTATTTGATCTCCACCAGACGCGTCCTGCCTCTCCACATACACTCAATTTTAATGATCACATGTGCGACACACTCCATCAAACTACAGCCCAATACGAGAGAGTCATCGTCGTCACAGAGCCTTTTAGCCAGCAGACAGTGTGTTGCAAAGTGAAGAAAATTCATTGCTTCACACTTTCGAGTTCAATGGTCCATGAATCTCACTCTCAACGATCTTCTCGTGTCTTGGGCAGTTTGTTTCATTTTTTTTCCAACCTCCCCATTGCATCTCGTGCTAATAAAATAATTCTTTTGTATGGAAATTTCGTTGAAATAAAAAAAAATAGCAGAGTGTATGTAATTTTAGGAGAATTGAAAAGATAAAAGCCCCCACGGAGTTTCCCCACAGAAGCTCCGCAATATTATGAAATAATTAAAGGTAAAAAAAGCTCTCCGATTGATCTATTTCAGGAACTCTTAAAAATGAAAATTTTTGCAAAAATGTGACCTCCGGATGTGAAAAGATGGTGAAATTGGAAATCAATTTTTATTGCTATTTTTTATGAATTTCTGCTCAATTTAATATTTTACTGCACAGATGATCGTTGCCCATGGTGGAATTGAAGCACATTAATATTTTGCATCTTCTAATAGCCAACTAGTGCCTATGCCTACATTATAAAATCTTTATGGGTTTTCTGCTCTTCTTTTTTCCCCTCATTTTCTACAAAAGCTAAAATGACTTAATTTTCCATTTTAATTTCAAAGAGATAAACTCCGGAGAAAATCTCTTTTCTCCGGAAATTTGAGATAAATAAAAATAGGTTAAGAAAATAATTTAAAATAATTACAGCTTTTTAAATTGGTAGCTATATATTTTAATAAGATGTTATTGCTAATTATTAGTAATATTTTTCTAATAATTTATTCTTGGGAGGGAAAAGAAAATTTTCTGCTTTTTTTTCCTTTTCATTACCATTTTTACGTTTTTAACGTATGACGTTTAATTTTCTCACTTTTGACATTTTTCCTATCGTTTGACGTTTATTTTACAATTTGAAATGTCAATGCTTGACGTTCCTTCACTTTTATGTTTTTTTTTAAAGATTTGATTTGAAGTGATTTTTGAATGTTTAAAAAAAATATGACAAGTGTTAGGAAAGAATGAAACGTTAGAAAAGAAACGTCACAAACAATAAATAAGGAATGTCAAATGTTAGATTGATGAACATTCAAACGTTGGAATGAACGTCAAAAATTACAGAATGAACGTCAATCTTAAAAAAAAAGAAACATAAAAAGTATAGTGAAGGAACATCAAACGTTGACATTTCAAATGATAAAATAAACGTCAAACGATAGGAAAAATGTCAAAAGTAAGAAAATGAAACGTCATATGTTTTTTAAAACGGCATGTAAAATAAACTACTTAGTTGATTTATTTTTTCTTTTACAGGAAATAAAAATTTTTGATGAATTCCACAAACAAAAAACATTTTTTATGAAAATTTAGTAAAAAAGACATGACAATTAAATTTGTTTTCCTCTGTTGGACACGATAAAAGTGTTGTCTTCACAAAATATATATTTGTTTTTTAGGCAAAAAAAATCTCCAAAAAATCTTCATTAAATTTTCATGCAAAGATGTTGAAGATGGAGGCTAAATAACTCACTGTATGAATGTATTTTTTCTTTCTCCCACGTTTCACCACAAACACTTAATAAATTACTTTATTAATCGGAAGAGATCAAGAAAGAGATCTTACGGAGAAAAACCAAAAATATAAAATTCAAAAGAAGCTCTTTACCACAAATATTTACTCAGAGCCACCAAATTGGCATCAACGACGTGGCTCTTCAGCTATTTCTGGTGATTAATAAAAATAATAAATCCACCCCGATGATGAATTTTTTCGCATTGTGGCCACTTAAAATTCAAGGATATGACCTTCTAGGTGTGAAATATTGAATCAGAAAGTTTAAGCTGTTAGTTCAATTGGTGGTACAAACATTTATGTCGCATATAATGCAAGAAATGCTTCGTCGTTTGGACATTGAGTTTGCGCGCGCACGTGAAGGTTGAGTGTTGAGGAAAGCACGTCTTGAGGCGGAGTATTGAGTAATAAAAAAAAAACTATTTGAGCTTAAATTGTTGCAATAGAGCTCCACTTGTTCAAATTACCAACGATAAGAAATTTTTAGTGGTGTTTTTGTGAGGAGGGAAGGTTGTTGGTGGCTTACCTTTTGAGGAAATCTGTGTATTCTGTTTGGCGAATGAGGCCAGTCCTCATCATAATTGTCTGGAAACATTGTCTCTCTATTGCCCATAGTTTGCAATCATTCACGGCGGTTATTGTGGCTGTCCGTTGGCAATTGTAGAGAATTGCAAGTTCACCAAGTACTTTTGCTCCTGAAAGTGTTGATAGATATTTTCCCTCGCGTGATACCTCAATACGTCCCTCTGCAAAGAATTAAGAAAACAAGCACAAACATGGAAATTAATTAAAAGGTTTCAAACTCCAAATCTCTACTTGTTTGTTCAAAAATTTGAGGTCAGTTTTTCTTATTTCTTTTACCTCTGCAATCAAAGAGTTTCTCATTTAAGTTTCTCTGATTTTGGAGATTTATTTTTGAGTTATTTTAAAATACCGTAGAAGGTCCTTTGTGATGTCTACAAAGGACTATAAAAAGTTCTCACGATATATTACATTCTTAGAATTAATTTAAGTGAATGCTATCAAAGGTCAAATGCTTTAAGCAAAAACCAGCAAAGTAAGTCATCTTGTCCATCAATTAAGCTCTCTTAAAGCTCTCTTGTGTGAGACAAAAGTCAGGAAATCTCATTCAACGAATCTCAAGGTTTTTCTTCCATCATTCCGCGAAGGAATTTCAAGAATTCTCACTCACCCAGTCTCAACGAAAAACCACGAAACGGATCTCTGTGGGACAATTTGCAATGGCATGGAAAATCGCATCGTCGTGAATTGTTCTGTTGGCATTTCCACAAAGCTAAAAGACAAAACTTCCACCACAGTGTGGCCAATTAGATGAGGAGGAAGTTAATAAATCCAAATACCCTCGCGCAATTATCTTAGCGGTATTGACATTTTTGCTGGGAGAAGACAAACTTTTCCCATTTTTCCTTTACGCAAAAAACCTCCACTTACACCATGAATTATTTATACAATCAGTGATTTGTGTCGCGATGGAAGATCACAAACTTCTCTTTTTTCATCTTCTTCTTCTTCTCCCATCACATCTTCTCGCTCATAATCTTGATATCGCGCCATGAAGATTGTGCATAGAGTGTGGAAGTAGTTCGTTGGATTATGCACAATAATGTGTGAGTTATCTTGCTTGGGAAAATGAAGTGAAGAAAAAGAAATCGCGGTGACACAGAGAGAAGAAGCATGACTTCTTTTTTTATCATCTTCTTCTTCGCGATGCTGCACTCTTCCTCTCCCCTTTTTCACGTCACCGCGTCCCGTCCAATATGTCGATCGCAAATTAAAGTGAATTCACCTGTCGGAAATTGATATAAATTCACATGACATTTATTTCTTCTTTTCTCGTGTCTTTTAATAAACCATCAAGTTCTTGCCCCGGTGAGTGGCGATCGTTGGGGATTTTTCAGCAGCACAGCAGCTGTGAAATCTTGTCTTGATATCTCGACGAATGTATCATTTTATTAATTAAGCTCCTTGAGACACGCGAGTTCGTGAGAACTTTTTACTTTAACATTGAAAATTGGTTGAAATATTAAAAAAAATGTTTTTAAATCAAAACTAATTAGAGTTAGGATACTATTGGATGGAGCTGAGTGAAATATATGCTTCATGGTCTCAAATGCTTATGCTTCATTGAATATTTTATGCTAAATTGAATTTTTTAATATATTAGGAATATTCAAAGTTATGTAGTTTGAAAAATAACGACGTCCTTGCTCTGAAGATTACGATTATGTAGCTCTTGCAGTAATAAAGTCGTACAATCCAGCGACGTTCTGCTTTATTTCAACCACTTATTGACTCTCTTAATTAATTAAAAGTTTCAAAGCTCTTTAATAATTAAGTGTTTCAAAGAAAAAGCTCTTAATTTCACATTGCCTCTCTCATGTCTAATTTAATACAAAAAATATAAGTTGATAGAGGTTTCATCAATTGAAAATGTTTGGAAAATTACTTTCATTTCCAAAAACATGTTTTCAAAATTAAATTTCTACCTTTCCACATGAAATTATCACCTTCTTGCATTCGCTTTAAAATGCAATTGCATTTTTTTCTTTCGAAACTTCATTGACTCTCTAAACACTCTTGTTTTTGCCTTCACACCAATTTGCTCCCATTATAATCCCACTAATCAGTAAAAAGAAAATAACAATTGGTTAGCTATCTTTAGTGCCATACTCTTCACTCAGAAATTTTCACTCAACACGTGAAATAATCAAGCTGGAACGTTTTTCATGAAAGTAAAAGAATACTAATCTTTGGCTGATCTTCCCTGTCGTTGAGCAAAATCATTAAGACGGGTGAAAAGTGTTACAAACTTCTGTTTTAGCACTCATTTCATACCATTTGACGCTTCGTCGTGTGCTTGAGTCGTTTGAGATCCAAGTAAAAGTGAAAATCATCGCGCTACGACTCATTTAATGTGCCTGACCCCAAAAAAGAAAAGTTCTCATCGTGTGAAATTTTTTAGCACCACACTAAACACCACTAAACATAAACAAAACTCTTCTCCTTTTAGCAATTTTATCAGCCCATTCTGGGTTAATTTTGTATTGATTTAAATTAAATTAGACAGAAACAAAGAGCAATGTGGGTGGAGAAAATTACTTCCAAAATGAGGTATTCTTGATGCAAACATTGAAGGTAAAAAAAACAACATTTGCGCATCTTTTGGAATTGAAAGCATGAAGACAATGCTGTGGAAGAATTGTAATCTTACGCACGTTTTAAATTCTGCAAGACTTAACTGTGCTCATCTCTCAATTTAAAGCAATTTCTCTTTACTCTTTTTGTTGTTATACAATTTAAATAATTATCAAAGAACAGTGCGTGGAAGCATTTTGCAACAAGTACCAGTAAAATAAATTATTGTTTTTTAACGGAAACAATTAAACTAAATTCAGTTACGAATCTTCTTCTGTTTTTTTTTCTCCGCGTGTGTCTTTCCTCAGCAGTTGGTGTTTTTTTTTGGGTATAAAGGCCACCACGAATAGCCCAGAAAACGCCGTGAAAAAAATTATGAAATATGCATAAAGTGCAGGATATTAGAAGGCAAAAGCAGGGATATGGAGTTACGGTTAAAAAGAAATCGAGTAAATTATTTGTATTCATAGAAATGATCTTCAAAATGATTCGAAGCAATAAATCACAGCTATACCGGCAAGAAGATTCATTTCTTCTTTGTAAGAAAAATTTGTAATTCAGATTAAATATGTCTTGTTAACCTGTTTGAAGCAACATTCGAAGATAATTGGGTGTTTTTGCTCATTTCTGTGAGTACTGGTGAGGTACTTTTGTTTGAAATTCTTTTTCAAAATTTAAATTCGCCAAAAAGAAAAGTTCTTGAGGCATGAATAAATGTTAAACGTTATATGTATACAGTGTGTTCCATTAGCAGAGCAAACAAGGAGCTTTAAATTTATTAATGTTAATTTCTCTAAAGTTTTCTGAACATGTTCTTAATTTATTTTAAATTAAAAAAGAGTAATAATTGATGAGATTAAATTCAATGGAGACGCCTGGAAGTTTCGTCAACTTACGGCAAATTCCTTTATTCGGATCTTCGGAAATATTCTCAAAAAAGAATCAAAATAATTGGCAGATAAATATTATTTTTTCTAGTCATTAAAGACACAGATTAAGGAGCAAAATCTTTCAAAAAAATAAATTCAAGCTTAAAAAAATATTGAATTAAAGCCAAAAAAAGTTATTCGAATTTTAGTCCCAAAGAAGCTGTTTAGGAGAAAAGGAACTCGAAAGGTTCTTAATTTAAGTCTAGAAAGCAATAAATTTAAAGTTTTCTTAATTCAAGATTGAAGAATACTAAATTCAAACAAAAAATTTTATACTGGTTCTACTAGTAGGTACTAAAAAATAAAAAAAAAGGTTCAGATTGAAGACAATAAGCTTTAAAAAGTTTTGCATCAAAGCCTAAGCAGTACTAAATTCAACAAATATAAAATTCAATTCTAGAAAATAATAAATTAAGACCTAATATACTTTTTTAAATCTGAAAGTGCTAAAATTCAACCCGAAATAAAGTTTTCCAGATTTTCAGTTTTAAAAAAGTTTCAAAATGATAAAAAAATGTATTAAAAAGCTCTTATAAGAATCAAGTTTTTAGATGAATGAAATAAGGATTTACCAATCTTCTGATGATTCGCCAAATTAAATCAAAATATTCGGCAGATAAACACCCCTCGGTTTTTAACATTTTTTTGATAACTTTGCGATGTTACTAACTTTTGTTTATTACTTAATTAAATTTTCTTCTTTAAATGTTTATTTATTTCCTAGCAAGTTTTTCCTTCTTTTTTTCTATTTTAGAAATGAAAAAAAAAAGCAATAAACCTCTTGAATTTATGTAACATTGTGCGCAATGGTTTAGTTTTATTGCGATGAGCATAGAAGAACAAAACAAGTTATTATGCAAATAAGTCAAATTATATTGTCGTGCTCTGTGAATGCAACACACTGCACTATTTGCCCTTTTTTCCATGCTTTGCTTAGCGTCAAATGAGTGTGAATTAACCCCGCGCGAAAGAAAGAAGAAATTAAACCACAAAAGCCACAATTGAGACATTTTCTACACACACTTTAGAGCGAGCAGAAAATTGCCACAGGAAATATGGAAAATTTCGCTCTAAATAGGAAAGCCGAGAAATTGCAATTGATGCTACATATAACTACAACATAAAAAAAGCCAATAAAGAATCTTCCGTAGTTATGTGTGCAAAATCATTTCGCAAAGTCATCAAGCAACAAAAGACATTGTTCTTCAATGGCATAAGAAAAACTTCATGCGGAAAACAGCTACGAGATATTAAATATGAATTAAGATTTAAGTCTTTTTTTTATCACTTGCATAGCCATAGATTTATTAGGTAGATTTGCCATCGCATTGGTTTCTTGTAAATCACTTTGCGCGGTGTTGTGGCTTTCAAAATAAGGAAAACTTTCTCAGAGCGTTGGCAAAAGAAATTCAGAAGACGATTGTTGGTTTGAGTTGGTTGTGCAACTTGCGTGAGATTTTTTGCCGATTACATTTTTGATGATGTTAGGAGAATTCTTTTATTTTTGAGGTGTAATGTTAGCCTTTTATCACTTTACGACATATAATTTCCATCAGGTATTATAGACTTCCTTCCGTTTCTTTCTCTCTCTCGCAAAGAAAGTAATTTGCAAAGAAGAGATTTCGCCATGATATCCCTAATCTTAAGATACAAAAGAAAGAAGAAAAAATATATAGCCAAGTCTGAGGAAATTGTAAAATTTTAACGAGACGCGTCAGAGAGAAGAAGATCGAAAACTTTTAATGAAGTTGGATGTGAAACTAATTGGGTTTTATGTAATTTTTCCACATGAGTTGCGCAGACTTCTTTATAGCACGGAGATGAATTTTTTTTTGCCAGCAAAAACAGATTGGATCGCGTCTGTCTCCATCATATATATAGAAGTCTTGCAGTGAGATTTTTATAGTCTCAACTTTATTAAAGAAAAAAGAAAAAAAAATTGAAAAGACTGTACCAAAGGTATGAAAGAAGAGATGAAATCAGGAGGTGTGCAGATGGGTGAGGTCAATGCCAAATGAACCCATGAAGGCATCTGCAAGACTATAGGTAATTCAAGAGATTTTTCCTCAAATATTTGAGCTGCATCCAACAGTATCCTCTTTCACCCAAATCCCTGCGCGTGGTGAAAGTCACAAGAGAAGATTCTCAAGGTGATAACACTTCGTGATCACGCTACAAGGTTCAAATTCTTCAAGTAAATCATCCCACATAGAAGAAAAAACACATTTCTCTTTTTTGTGGGTGTTTAAAAAAGAAATCCATATCAATGGCAAAATTTCACTTCAATGCTCAAGTCAATTATCACATTGTACATGAAATTTTTTCAATGTTAAATACAAGAAATCCCTCAAAGCGTGACATTTTTCATTTCTTCGCATCTTAACACCTCCCCTGGGGCTCTCGCACAGAGAAGAATACAGAAAAGTCGAGGCTGAAGATCAATGAATTGCTTCATTTTTTTTTCAAACCTCTTCTTCACCACTTCACGCAGCATCTTTCAATCACAATTCCCCACGATTCATTGCATTCCATAAATCATAAATACTGTGCCTTACTCTGGGGGGAGATTGGATCAATGTTTTTCTCATGCTAAAAGAATTTTTTTTTATTATTACAATCTCTTGGTTTTTTTTTGCATCATCGTACCCGGCAAATTAATTGCAAATTGCCAATGGAAGTTGGTTTTATCTGCAGAAGAAGAATTTATCTTCTCTGAGGTGATTTATTCAAGAAGATTGGAAATGGCCAAAACAACATCTTCGCATTTGTCGACTCTATTTGCAATCGTCTTCACAAGTACCAATTGAGTCGCACAGGACTTAGATAAATGATGTAAAGTTTAATGAATTTTACATAGAAATTTTTTAAGGAAATTTATGGCTTTCAATGGCAAATTGAATTTTTTTTTCCAACTAAACTAAACGTTAGAAAAATAAAAACTCTGCACGAAAAAATCCTCAAGATCGAGAATAAAAAAACCATCTTAATCTTCAATCTGTTTAATTGCAATTCATCTGCATTTCAACTCTGTGCAGCACGAGAAATTGTAATTCACAGCGAGACACCTCAATGTCGTTGCAATTAACTCTAAAAGGGTGAAGAAAAGAAATTACAAGAATACCATAAAGAGTCTCGTCTCAGTGCAAATGCACATGACTTAAAATTTCTCTTTGAGACATTTTCGGAAAAAAAAACATTCATAGGAAAAATATTTAGAGAAAAAGTGAATCATGGGATTTGCAATAATTTTCTTCATGTGCAACATTTCTTGCAATGTTGGTTTGAGAAATTATTGCCTCTGGGAGATTTCCTCAAAACTCTGTCAACCGTCTTTTTCAACGTATACTAAATTGCTAACTGTTGGGAAGTTGGGCAAAATGTGTGGCAATTTGTTTGCATTTTGCACGCAATTATCACAAAGAAATCCCCATGAGAATTACAGAAATTTTCAAGCAGCACGGGGGCTGAAATTGCGCGTGACGGAAAGGTGCGAGAAAGGGAAGAGACAATCCAACAAAAAAAACCATCTTTAAGTTTTCTTCACGAATTATTTCTTTAAAATTATTTTCTTTGTTTACCAAACCACCATCTCATTTTGCGGCATTTTCATTTAGCTTGGCGAAAGAATAAAACAACAAAAAAAGTTATAAAGTGAGGAAAAACCTCGCCTCACCTCATTGACTTCTTGAGAGACTTCTGCGCTGACTCAGAAGTGATTCCAAAAATAAAATGTGACCAAAACTGTGGTTTTGGTGCAAAAAAATGTCAAGGTGGCAGAACAATGCGAAATTTAAGAAATATCAACACTTTTCTGACCGAAAAACGTGGGTGTTCCAAAAGACTTCAATTCTCGCGTGAAAAACAAACCTCGAGAGAAAGTTGGGAAGATTGCATTCAAAGTTGTAGAAGAAATTTTAAAAAAATCATTGCAATGGTACTTTTTCTCGCCGCCTTATCCAATTGTCAATTGATTCGTTTAATCTTTTCCCATTTAAAATTGTTTATTCTTTCATTCCCGGCTATTTATCGTGCATTATTTCTTGACCCACATTCAATTGATGGAAACACCGACGCTTAATTTTATTTTTTTTTCTTCTTCAAGAGTGCTAAAAGAGATATGAATGAGCCAATTGAATTTTAAATAGAGAGGTCACGAAAGCACCCAAAATATTCTCAATGATGCCATTTGAATAAGGAAATTCCCCAAATAGGCATTGTCAATGATTTTTTTTGGGTTCTTCAGCTCAATTTTGTGTTTAAAAAATAAAATTTATTTCCTTTAAAATTATTTTAGATTTTAAGGATAGAATTTATGAGATTTACAGGAATAATTTAAAAGAATAATAAGTTTTAGTTATAAATTAAAAGAAAATCTACAGTGAAAAGCTCATTTCATGCTTAACAACCTACATAATATAAAAGCTCGAGCAATGAACAAATTGGGGAATGCACTCGAAATAATTTATCTCTATTTACCCTATTTATCACATTTCCGATTGTAATTCTATGTTGTTTTTTTTCTTGCTTCTATCGTCACACACTGTGTCACACAACACTGTATGGAAGGAAATTGTAAAATATAAAGTGCCTACAATATTTATTCTTGATGGAATTGATAAGAGAGCGAATGTATTGGAAAATTGTGCGAGCGTGCGCGAGAAAGAAAAAGGAAAATTAACCATCCAAAAGAATGTCCATTAGCAACTATATATAGCATTTAATGCCAATGGCATTCAATTGCATGTTGTGCTCGATAAAAATTATTTTATAAAGTAGCTATACTTTTAGCACAATTAAGATAAACCAGCTAATACCTTGACTAATACTACATACTTAATTTCCTGTGCCTTTTATTGCATATTTATTCCCATTAAAGTTGATTTAAAATATAAATACAACAATATTAATTTTCCACATGGTTAAAATATTAATTTAAAAAGGAATGAAAAAAGTGATAAATTCGTCATTTCCTCGCGCGCACGATCTTCATTTCCCACGTAAAGAGTCAATTAATTGCAGCTAAAACGCATCAAATGGTAAAAATTTCCTTTGAGCAATTTATCAAGAGGTGAAATTAACATAATTCAACAATTTCCAACCAATAACTTTTCTTGTCTTCATCACCCGCAAAAACAATATGTAATTCCCAATCTTCGTGTCGATCAAATAAATTTTAGCATTAGGAGAAATCATTCGACTGAATAATTTATTATTTTCACCTCGACTCTTCCATTTTTTTCCTCTCATGGCTTTTTTATTTCTTTTAAAGTTAAGCTAATTCCTCACCCTATGTGTGTCTGAAAGTGAAATTAATATGCAACACAAACGCTAAACACTGCGGGGTGATTGGAATACTTTATTAAACTTGGCGTTTAGAGAGGGAACGAAAATCATGGCGAAAAATTGCTTATTATCATTGGACAATCAATTCAAATAAATCATAAAATAGAAGAGCGTCCAAAGTGATTGATTAGCATTTAAACTGCTCAAGCATAAATTTCGGGTTGTTTTTTTCACTAGCCTCACTACGTTTTAATTAAAAGCTCATATTGTGAAAAGTTTTTGGCGATTCCCCCCATATAAATTAGCTTTTGACAAATTCCCCCCAAAAACAGGAAGTAGCATTTTGTGAGATGGATGATTGCAGAGAGATAGCAAAATTTTGATTTATTTCCTTTTCATAAATTAGTTTTTTTATACGTGGGAAATTGGTTTTGTGGGTCTCAACTTTAGGGCTATTAAATTTCTAAATTGATTTGCAATTCTTCTCCAAAGAAAAAGAAATGCTAATGGCTTTAAAATTTTCCTACATGTGATTTTTTTTTGCTAAATGCAAGATGATTTGAATTTAAAGATTTTGCTATTGATTATACAGGTGGATCTCGCAGTAGAGCCAAAGGAGGAAATTTTCTTGTCTTGAAATAATTTTTAGATTTCATATAAACTCCTACAAATGCTATGATAGGTAATGAATTAAACATTTCAGCGCAAAACCCACTCAAAATAATTCAAAAGCAATAAACATTCTTCAATACTCAACAATTCATAATTTCCACCGAAGTATTTACAATAAATTCACCCCATTTAGCAACGAGTTTGAAAAATCTTCCTCCTCCTCGTCTTGCATTTAATAAATAAAAAATATCCCATTTAAGCGCGCACCTTTTATGAATGAACTGTGAAAGAGTTGCGCATTCCCGTGGAGAAAATCTAATGTAATACGAGAAGAAAACCGGTAAGGAATGCTGCTGGCAAAAGACGCTCTTGCACGGGGAAAAAAGCTCTACAGGAAGTAACAATGTGCGAAATAGACGTGTCGAAAAGATTTCAAGAATCATTTGCCATCGACAATTTGTTGCACAGAGTGACAGTGAAAGTTAAACATTTTGTGTGCGCGGAGGTGAAAAAAAAAAGAACGAGGAAAGATTGTGATTAATTCACGATTAATTAAATTCATTGGAGAGCAAAAATGAAATTGATTCACTGCAGATGTGGATAAAATAAAACTTCAGCTTCAATCTTCAATGGGGCGCGGGAAAAAAGAGCGAGAAAAAGTGCGCGAAAAGTGGAAAAAATTGCAACGGAGTGGTGATGAAGAAAAAGTTTTTGGTTTGAAAGCAAAAATGCAATTTAATTTAGTTCAATGACCAAGTGCAATTGAGTTTTAGATAATAATATTAATTTAGTCAGGGGCATTAAAAGGTCTTTCATATATTTATTTTTAATTGACCACGAATCATGCAAGATAGAGATGGGTGTTGGCTCTCTTGTGCAGGTTAAAATGTCTTGACGATTGAGAAATTCAACCATTTAAAAAACTCTCTTTTAGATCATTGAGCAAAACTCTTTGCACACCGAAACAATACCTATATATAATGCACCACACTCAATTTTCCCTCACATTGGATCTCTTATGGTGTGGTGGGAATGCCAAAGAACATACACGCCGCACCAAAAGCACGTGAAAGAACTTAATAGAAAAATGTTATGGAGAAATATACACCGATCACGCCAACTCAGGCCAATTAATAATATTTTCTTTTGTTGCAACAAACTGAAAAAGATATTTTATTATTTTTTTTTTAGTACTGCAGTGAAAATAGAAATATATTTAATTCATTGCAGCAACTATACTATTAATTATCAAAGGCAATATGAAAGAGAAAAAACTCGGTGAGATATTAGTTAATCATAAATTTCTCATACAATAATAAATAATATAATAAATTTAATAATGTGAAATCAGATGGATTTTGTGTGCGATCCACTTCTTCAAAATATCGTGACTTGTTTCTCATATTGTTTCACAACATTGCTATGTCAATTAGTGAACAAATAGAAGATCGCAATGGAATGCACCATTGCTTCTTGCTTCACCTGATATTATGTGTTTCGATTCAAAGAGCGAGATATCGCCACCAATATGAGGAAGATTTTTCCTTCACGGTGCATCTATAATCAAGTGCATTTGGTAAGTAATCAATGGAGTCAATTTATTCTTATTGCTCAAAGTTATGTAAAATGTAATTTAGTAATAGTTTCTCAACTATTGTGTGCTAAAAAGCACATAAACCGGCAAATGCTTTGCTGGTTAGACAAATTGTTTTTCCACATTAATTTTAAAGAGAATTTCCCTAATGTTTCCTCTAGAAAACAAATAGTTAAGGGGTGAATAAATGCCCTAAAGTTCCCAAAAATACACTATATATACTTTTTTTTTTTACCTTTGGTGGACTCTGTAGGATGATCAGCCACGGGATCGAGATCCTTACTGCTGACTAAATTGCCCGTTCTCCTTTTCCTCGCATACGTGTGCACGGGGACAATGAGCCTTGGGCGTGGAATACTAAATGGATCTTCCTGATTCTGCTGTTCCTGCACTTTGGGAACTTCCTCCATGAGTGGAGGACTCTTCCGAAGCGGTAGAAGGGGCCTCGATCGTCTCCCTCCAAGGGAAATTGTATTAAATTTTGACGCTAGAGATGATGAGGATGAGGATTCACTTTCACTCTTCGATGACTTCCCGCCATTCTTGGACAGGGGATTGCTGAGGGTGCGTTCAATGGTTTTGGGTATGGGATTAATTCGTACACTCTTAGCCCGAATAATTCCGAGAAAGCCCCTCTTGGCGGGCTTTTCAACTTCAACTTTCTCCTCTTTCTTCGGGGGCATTTCTGAGTGCTTCCACGTATTTTCGGGTGAGTTCTTCCCCCTGAAGTCGATCACCTCGTAATCATGGTAGGTATCACAGCTGCCATTGGCCTTAGGTAGTTCCGGATGTTTGGGGGCGGTGGCCTTCTTGCTGCGGCGCCGGAAGATGTCTTTAATATCGAGAGTACCACAGAAAGGTAGGTGCTGTGCTGGTGGGCACACAGCTGGGGCTCTTTTCAGTTTTTCATTCTTCCGGGCGTTCACGTCGAAATTCATGTAGAACGTATCACTGCTGTCTTGCGAATCTCTATCCTCGCTCGTTGTGTGCCCATTGGAAGAGCCCTCGCTTCCGCCGGAGAAGTGCCTAGCAATGGGCAGTGGTGGTGGCTTATCCAGAACAACATCCTCCCATTCGGGGTAGCGTCGATTTTTCCGACGCAACGTTGACGGACGATAGCCGTTGAGTTCACGAATTGTCCTCGTAATGTTGGCATCTTTCGCTTCGAGAGCTTTAATCTGCTCCAGGGTCATCTGATATTTGCCAAGCGATGAGATTCCATCGGCACACTCACTCTTGGGCGGTTGGCATGAGCGATTGACCTTGCGGATGGTCTCTTGCGTGTGCAACCAATTTGCCTCATACAGCGCACCCATTGCATTACTCCGCTCCAGCGACAGGCTCACGTCCACCGCCTTTCCCGGATAGTGCCGGATTTTCCCATCGCGGCCACTCTTGAAATTTCCCTCCACAATCACCATTTTCTCGTGTCAGCCAAGCGCAATCCTCTCACTGATCACCATCATCGAATCTCGCTGCTAGCCTAGAAATCGCACACATGCTAATCATCACCGATTACCCCATTCTCATCCCATATCCCCCATCCCGCGCAATTATGCCCGCCCAGATGAAACTCACAAAGAGAACACACCGAAAAAAAAAAACATCTCAACATAATTTCTTCTTACGGTTCTATGTCTAAATTTATCTGTGCGAGCATTGGTGTGAATGAAAAATCAATGCCCTGCTTCATTCTACATATGAGATGCTTTCAAGCTCTTCCACTGCCTGACTGACTGAGCCGTCTAATCTCCTCCTTGTTTACTTGACATATGGAGATCACATGTCGAAATCCGAATATAGGGTGGAGAGAATAACAAAGAGAAGCTTATCGCGGACGTTCTTTCGTCAATTGCAAAATCATGTGTGGAATTATTTTGCTCCAAATCTTCCTGCATTCTGTGCATCATCAAATATGTAGTCTATGCTCATAAACTCTCTATGCTGTGGCTACACTCATAGGCAACATACATTGTTGCTGAGGGGTTGTCATTCCTTGCCATTATGTTCATTTTCTTTACTATATAGAGAGAAAGCTTTTTTGAGCTTTTTTACTCTACATATTGCAAGAGATTCACATATAACTTTTAGGATTTTATATAAAAATTACTTTGAAAAAAGGATTAAATATTTAATTTTAGTATTTTTTACATGAAAAAAAAATATATTTGCAATCTTTTGTGCCCTTGAAAAAAGCTCCATAAATAAATTAAGCCAAAGTTTCCAAAGCTAGCAAGTGGAGTACTTCATTCACTTTATTTGCATGTCTATACTTTCAATTTTGTGTCACTCCTCTGGCGACTAAACTACACGTTATCTTGTATTCTGGGTGCCAATTAATACCTTTTTTTTACTTTCAAATTTCCACCAACAATCTTTCAGCACCTGGCGCTTGCCAAAGGTACAACGTATAAATTCCCCTTAATTGATGAGCCCCTTCCTTTTTCTTCACACAACATCGTGCCAATGGGATTCTGTGTCGTGAGTCAGAAGGCGACTTGACTCCGCGAGTGTCTTAAAGATTGGACGACTAACAAGAAAACCGGCTCGCGGTCTAGAGCAAAAGGCGAGAGAGCAAAAAAAAAGAGCAAAAAGAACATGCAAATGTAATTCTTCACAGTGTGACGCAATGCCTCGAATCCGCTTCCCGGAGGAATTGGAAATTCTTGCGCGTGGGGTCATCACTCAAGTTTCCTCCGCCATTTAATGCGTCCAACTAACTGAGATTTTCTCCATGGTCGTCGAGGCTTTTTTTTTCTCTTCCCATTTCTCTAAGACAGAATGAAAAAAAAAAACAGAAACCGAAATTGGGACATGCCGTATAGCGATAAAGCGGATTTTTCCCCTTCCTCCATGGACAATTTTCTTCACAACACTCTTCTGCAAAAACCGTTTGCAAATATTTCTTTTCTTTTGCATAAATGCGCCAAAGGAGTTTTTTTTTGTTGCACAACCACGCGTTCTTTCTCAAAAAGCACAATTGTCAACGATCTCCCCCCTAGTATATGCTGGAGGTATAAAGTGCACACCTAGGTGTGCTAAATATTCCGATCACCTTCTAACTTGTGCGCGCGAGAGTGATTTCTCAGGTGTGTAATTTGCAAATAAACCAGCAACAGGCGCACAATTTTAAATGAGACACGGAAAGAGCATAAAAAAAGGTCTCTCTGTTGGTGATTTCTTCATTAAATATGTGCACAATACACAAACAAGCTGTGTGTGAGTGATATTAAATTGAGAAAAGGGAAGGTCATTTCGGTAAACATTTTTTATTCTCTCTTATTCTTTAAACTTTTCGCGTTGTGTGCAAAAATTGTGAACTTTGCTGCAAAAAAAATGTACCTATTATGCGTCCAGGGGAGAATAAAATTGCAAATAGAGGCACTCCTTATGGAAGAAGAGGTAACCAGGTGATGCAAAAACAAAAAAATTAGAGAAGAATTGTAATTTCTGCAATTTCCTGTCTTGCACGGAGTTTAAGAGAGAAGAAAAATTAGCCAAGTGAGTGATTTTGATTCGGAAATATACTATATATGTATATAATAAAATTGTGTAAATTGAGGGAGCTTTCGAATATGGAATAACCGTCTGTGCCGGAAGAGCGCAATCAGCACAAAGTTTTTGTGCAAAAATTTAACGGTAGGAGACCTTAAAAATTATAACCAAAAACATTCATTTATTGCTAATTTATAGAAGAGCTGCAAAATAATTTGAAAAGATTATATTTTTTTTTATGTTCGGAATCTTTAATTTTTTTTCTAAAAGTTCTTGAGCTTTTTGCAAAAAGAAAAATTTTCTGTGGATTCTTTAAGATTTTATGTAACTTAGAACGTTTTTTTTTTAACTTTTTTTTTTATTAAAAAAAAACCATAGAGAAACCAACGAAACCGAAGATCGAATTTTTATATGTTCACGAAACGTGTTGTGATTCTGATTCTGATTCTCATGTAATTTGCTTTAAAATACCATCTAAATTATTAACTTAATATTTTAGAATTTTATCAAAGTTTCACATAAAAATGTTTTTCTTATAAAATATTCTAGCTTGAATATTAATTTTTAGGCTCTTTGCAGCTCACGAAACACGCTGTGATTCTGATTCTTATTAAACTCACAAAGTATGTTTTGACTCTGATTTCCAACAAAACTTGTTTTAGAACATTCTTCAAACATTTTTTTTAATAAATCTCTTAATAATACCTACTTAAATTGTCTGACAAAAATTCTAAAATTAAATAAAAACTCTAATTACTCAATATCAAAAAAATTCTTACAATTTTTTCCACCTCATGAAACATCTCTTCTCAAAAAAAAATCAAAAATCTCTTTGTTACGTTTATTGAAGGAATTTTTTAAAGATTTTTTTGCTCGCAAAATCTTTGCTTCTTTGTTATTCCACGCTTTTCTTGAGCAAACTTCAACATTTGCAATGGAATACCACGAATACCCTCATTATTATGGACCTCTATAACAAAGAGAAAACGTTGTGAGCATCTCAAAAGCATCACAATTTGGACGTATCAATGATATTTTCGTACCGTTCGCCATCATTTTATTTGATCTCTTGTGCAAATAGTTGGGCGCAAGAAGAAAAAAATTTGTGAGAGAACCATTGGTTCAAAAATCATTAATAATACATGATTGTGACATTTCCTTGTCTCTTGGCGCGCGAGAGAACCTTACACAGCACCGAGTCATGGGAGTATCGAAAGAATCCACTAATATGTGTGAATGCTAAAGTTGTTGGAGCAAAATATATAGTAATAATTCCACAACGCCCATTAATATTTTTCTTTAACGGACATCAAAAGAGATATTGGCAATAGGATTTTGGTTGAATAAGAGATTGACTCAGAAAGATTGGCAGCGCAAATCTCATAGAATGAAGCATAAAGGTATGACGAAGAGGGTCATTGGAGTTTCGCAATAATGACCCCCTTGTGCGCGTGTTTGGGGTATAAGAAGAGAATTAAATTATTTCATACACAAGAGCCGCACCACACGAATTGTCTCTGCAAAAGGAAAATTTCCTGTTCCACCAGAGATTTCTGCTGTTGTGTATTTTTGCCTTCTTGCAGATCACCAAAAAGTATGTATGTACCGCAGCACAAGAAGCAAATGGAAAGGTCACATTTGTACACTCACTTCACGTAACTCTGGCTCACTGAATAAAAGCAACACAAAACTTGCCTCAAAAAGTCTTGCTTGCGCGATCTTTTTTTTTTCCACTTGTGATTTTATTTCTTATTTATTTTTTTTCTTTTAATATTATTAACTCGGCATAAGTTGAATTAAATCACTTTCACGTGCAATTTACACTTTTTTCTCTTCTTTTCTCTCGTAGCGTTTCGATGACTTTACCTATATATCTCTTTTTATTCTCCTATTTTCTTAATCCATTGACAAGGGTATTAAATTTCTGTGTGTGACACAATTTTCTCCGCAAGATGCTCCAAGAAAAAAAAAGTTAAAATTTCTTGCTTCTCTCCCTCAGAAAATCATTTTCTTCACACAAAAATTTCAAGGAATTTCCATTGTCCACACACACGGATTTTGTCCACCAGCCACACTTTGTATGTAGGAAAAGTCACCGATTAAAGCTCTCGCGCTACCGACGAAGCTACAACAGCGACTGATCGCATGTACAATCTCCCAAGCATTGGGTACCCACCACCACATCGTCTACCAGGCCCCACAACTTTGCACATTTTACCCACAGACGTACATATAGTTTCTCCACATGGTGTATGGATGTATGTTTAACGCTTTAAGCAAAATCTTTCAGACATCTCACAGCTGAGCTGTCTTAGTGTTGGAGATCTTCTCCGGGGGGTCAGTAGCTTGTATGTGCACTTTCCTTGAGATTTCCTCAAGAGGTTATCAAGTTCACCCATAGATTTTGAGTGGCTGATAAGGAGGGAAGAACTCATCGTAAATGAGGTTTAGCTTTGAAATTCCTCTCTTAGTGATTCATAATTTTTTTTTTACTCAGGTAGAGGAAATCCATCGTCAAGGGGTTTCTTTAAGCATAGTTGAATGATAATTAGAATAATATATATATTTTAAAAGCCATGGTTTACCGTATTTTTGCCGAATTAGACACAAGTAATTATAAAAAAAGCTTTGAAAATCAGAAAATCTTTAAAATAGTTTTTTTAATTTTAATTTTTTTCCAAAGTTTTCGGCACTAACTATTGTAGAATTTTATTAGACATAATATCTTGCAACTTTTTTTTACTAATCAATTTTTATGTTTAAAGAATTATTAACAGCTAGCAGATAGAATTACCTTAGTGTGCTTTCTTTTGGTTTGAATGTTTGTGTAAAATTAGAATAAATACTGATTTTGACACAGAAACTGTTCAAAATTAGAAGTTTCTAAAATTTCCAAAATGTCCCTTAAAGGATGAAATTTACTAGTTAGACAGAGTTAAAATTTTTAAAGAAATACTTGAGCTTTCTTAAGATTCTTTAAGTTTTCTTAAGATTAGGTATATCAATTTCTTTAAGAATGTCTTAAGTTTTCATTAGATTTCTTAAGATTCCTTACGAAACACTTAAGATTTCTTAAGAAAAATTTAAGATTTATAAGAAATCCTAATTTTTGCTGAAGTAAACTTATACATCTTAAATTTTTGATAAGAAATCTTAAGTTTTTCATAAGGAATCTTAAGATATATAAAGTTTCTTCATAAGGAATCTTAAGAAATCTAATGAAAACACATTCTTAAAGAAATTGATATAATCTTAAGAAAACTTAAAGAATCTTAAGAAATATTATGAAAATCTAATAAATTTTTATGAAAATCTAAAGAATCTTAAGAAAGAAAACCTAAATCTTTCTTAATAAATTTTAAGTCTGTCTAACTATGTAGTGAATTTCATCTAAAATTTCTTAGTTTGTTGATTGAAAAACTGTAAAATTAAAATAAATTATAAGATTTCTTAAGACCCCTTGATTGCCCAAATGCATTCTTGGGAGTTTTAAAAAAAATTCCTCAAGTAATTCTAAATTCTTCTTTTAGAGCCAATGTTTTAGAAGAAGGTGATAAATTTATCCAATCAATCAGTAGTTAGAGCTTGTGGGTCCACCACACATGCCTTAACCTGTATAGCAGAGAAAAAATAAACTTTTCCTCATGCAGTGTGCAACTGGAAAGAAAATATGTGCCTATATACATATAAAAAGAGTGGGTGGAGGAGGTTTTAGTGTCTCTCTCTTTGTTTCATACAAGCATAAAAAATTTTTGCTTGTAGCTTATGAGCTAATATCGCGTACAATGTCTTTCTTCTCATTCATGCAATTTTGTGGTATATACGAGGAAAATTTATTACTATTATTCCAACATATCTTGCCAATGGGTTGTATAAGAAGAAATTTGCGCGCGCGGGTACATCGACAATGAGGCTTGTGCGAAAATTTATTGAAAGATAATTTTTGCAAAGAGAGAGAGAATTTTAGATGAATTGCCAGTTGATTGCCACATCGTGTACCAAGACCATATAAGAATGTCTCTCTGCATGGTATAAGAAAATGTAGGTGAGAGGTATATCACCACCCGGGAGTGACGACAATAGACAACCAAATTAAATGCCATGAAATGCCATTTGCCCCGATAAGATAGAAAAATATTTCCCATTCACATTACGACTAACAAAAAACTTTTTTTATTTGAGTTCCTCGCCCTAATAGAGCATCCACAATGCAACCACGAGCATTCCAATGAAATCTTATTTTGTTTTCCGCGGGAGGAGGAAGGAAGATAATTTCCAGAAGCACTTGTAGAAGCCACAAAATAGCGCAGAAAATAATGTTTTGTGATGGAGAAAATGATCGTGCGCCTTGCGCTTCTTGTTTATTGATCATCTTGTTGATTTTTCCTGCCATTCTCTTCCGCTCGATCGTGATAAATTGCTTTGTGAATAAATATATAATTCAGCATTTTCACCCATTTTTTTCAATTCAGCGAAAATATCATGCCGTAGAAAGGTCAGAAAATCATTATAATATAGCACACTGATCATGCGGAATCCATTGATTTGCAAACAAAGACCGAAAATGGCAAAAATATTGAATTTTTTTCTCTGGGTCATTGCAAAAAAAAAATTAGAATGGATCTCTTTTTTTCTGCAGTTCTCATCATCTCCTTGACTTTCTTGAGAAGCTCTTTTAAAGTTTCCTGCTGTTGCAAAAAAATCCCAACTTTTTGGGCCGCGCAGTCTCTGCGTGATTAAGCAATATAAAATGAACTGTCGCTCTCTAAGAAAACATCTCATGCAGTACGAGGGGGGAAGTGATGGTCTTATGACTCAAGAAAAACCCAACATTTAAGTACAACAGAAGAGTCACTTGAGAAATTAGCACAATTTCGGGTCAATTGGATCACAAATTGTGATTCACAATGCGCCACACTGCTGGATAAATAAGCTACCTATTTAAAAAGCTGTAGACATTAAAAATTTATGGAAAAAACTGAATTTTCCAATAAACTTCTCATCATCAGTTGAGAATTATTCATTGTGGAGATCACAAGATCTTTTTTATTGTTGTGAGAAAAATTATGGGAATACCAGAATTTCTTATTTTTCTATCAATTTTCGGTCTTTTGTGGTTTGAAAGAAAGAAGAAGAGCTTCTACAAAAGCCACGGTATTTCCTATATATCTGGATGGCCTATCATTGGATGTGTTAATTCTTTGTCAGGGGACTTCAATAGTTGGTTATATAGTTTGTGCAAAAAGCATCAAGAAGATCCCATTATTGCTATAAATATTCTGCAAAACAACTTCTTAGTCATACAGGACGCGGAATTGATTAGGAAAATTCTTGTTGCAGATTTTCATTTATTTTGCGAAAGGTAAGAATTTTCTTTCAATTTATTTCGATGTTTTAAATAAGAAAAAAAACTGCAAAGTTAAAAAGAATAATTCGAATTTCCTTTCAGGACATTCACACTAAGCTCAGAAATAGACCCTTTGGTGTCTTTTTCCCTGCCATTTACCAAGTATGTCGATTGGAAAAAACTTCGACGACACATTGGTCCCGTTTTTGCATCTATAAAATATAAAAACTATCTCCCCTTGATGGAGGAAACAGCTAGAATTTTAGAAGAAAAATTAGCAAAGGAAATTTCACACGAAACCCCGCAAGAGTACGAAATAGCTGATATTTTTGGACGATACCTCACTGATTCATTCTCATCTTGTCTTTTTGGTGTCAATACAAGAAGTTTGCATAATGAGTATTCACCTGTGTTGGAATTCGTCAAGAAAGCAAGTAATTTCGACACAAAAAGATCTTTCGGAATGTTTTTTGCTGCCTTAATGCCTAAAACTGCCAAATTTTTCGGCATCACAATCACACTTAGAGATGCAAATGAAATGATGATAAACTATGTGAAACGATTAATGCAAAATCGAAGGGATTGTGGAGAGATTAGAAATGATCTAATTGATATGTTTACCAACGCACAAGAAGATGAACCGGATTATTTTAATGAAGAAGTTGTCATGTCGCAGATTTTAGTTATAATTATTGCTGGATATGAATCTTGTACTTCTTTCTTTAATTTTGCCCTCTATGAATTGGCAAGAAATGCAGAAATTCAGCAAAAGCTCATAAAAGCCATCGAGGATCACATTGAGCTTTATGGTGAAATTACTTGTGAGAATATTAATGATATTGAATACCTCGATGCGGTCATCAAAGGTAAGTTTAAAGGAATAATTTCATTTAAATTGATTATAAAGATTTAAATTATTTCTTTCAACAGAAACAATGCGACTTTATCCACCTCTTGGAATTATAGATCGTTGCTATAGGCCAAATAATTTTGAGCCCTACTCCTTGGAACCATTCAGCTCATTGAAAATCCCACCAAATACAAAAATCGTCATTCCATCTTTTTCTACCCAAAGAAACCCAAAAATATTCCCAAATCCCGACAAATTTAATCCTGATCGTTTTGGTGAAAATTCAAAAATTGATCCCAACTTCTATTTTCCCTTCAGCCAGGGACCTAAAGCTTGTCCCGGAGGACGTTTTGCGATGTACGAAATAAAATTAGGTCTCGTGGCAGTTTTTAAAAATTACACAGTTGAATTTTGTGAGAAAACTTTTGAAAAAATGGAGCTTAAATCCAAATCTTTGGTTATAAAAACGAAGAAACCCCTTTGGCTGAAGTTTAAAAAGCTTTAGACATAAGAATGGTTGAAGAAAATAACTAAATAATATTTTAAAGGGTTTGTGGAACATCAAAGATTAATCATGGAAACAGAAATAATAAAGAATTACGGGAGCTTTATAATAAAAGCTTTTAAAGTAGGTAGATAAAAGGTTTCCCAATTAAATATAAAAGTGAATGAACCATGGGAATACCTTTATTGTAATGGAAATAAAATGAAATTCAGCTAAATAAATACAGACGTTAACCTATACCAAAAAAGATGTATTTTCATCTGAAAGTAGTTTGATTGAATTCTATACAATCCCCGCCATGACGATAATGACATAAATCATTCACTTTTCCCGTGTATTCCGCATAAATTACATGGCTTTTTTTGGAAAGTGAACGTCATTTTGTGAATTAAGCGTCAAAGAAGTGAAAAAATGGACAAAAAGGGAAGTCATGAAGAATGCAAAGAAGCTTGTTACATCACCACATGAGCAACAATCCAATTTACTTCTTGGACACCGATTTTTTGTCCCTCATTGCAAATTGTTTTTGGCATGAGGCGCGACAAAATCGAGGGGCTTCCTTCCTTTTTTTGTTAAATTAACATTCCAAAATTGTGCCAAACAAGGTAGACAAGAGACTTGAGAAAGCTCTCGGATGTTTGTGGGCTTTTTCTTTTCAACATAGGTATACATATAAAAGAAAACTTCTCCTGGCTAAAACACGCGATTGTGATCAAGTCGTCAAAGTGAAGGAGAAGAATGGGCAAAGTGACTGCAAATCACTCTCACCAGTCCTCACTAAAATCGCGCACAAGACCAGCATGGTATATGGATTTTTGCAGCATTTGCAATACGGCAAAACTATCAAATATTTCACACAAAATAACATTGCGAACTTTCGAGTGAATCACGGAAGAAATATTGCCTCTCTCACCCCTAAACATAATGTATGTAGCTACTGCAACCCGCGCATGCATTTCCAATGAATTTCTTTGACAATGCCACTCGAAGGAGAGAATTTTATTAGTGAAAATTTAACATTTGCACGCACATCAACTTTCGCACCGAAAGCGAGGAATGTCAACGAGATAAATAAAATGGAAAACCTGAAGAGACGCTTTCCTTCCACGCCGTCAAAAATGCAAATTTCATTTTCATCTTGCATTCATGGATGTTTTTCCTCTTTCACTCTCACCTAAAGCAGCTGAAGCCCACCTGTGTGATCAGCTTTTTGTGATCAAGCGCTGGTGTCACAGCATATTTATATACGAAAGGAGTGAGAAGTGCTTGGCAAGATTTGCACCTTTTCTGTGTCACGAAAACATGTTTTTCATGTTGCATCAAAAATCCAAATCAAACGGAAGGAAAGTGAAATTGTCGAGGGGACTACACAGGTACATAAGTTGCCTGCCAGGCTTCTTTTCGAGGAGTTTCACTCTCAAAGAAATTTTTCGCAAGATTACTCCGTGGGATGGATGTTAAATTTACTTTTAATAACTTCCCATGAGGGCTTTCTTTAATAATTTTATTGGCAAAAGAAATGTTGTTCAAATTAGACGTTTTAGGAATATTTCAAAGGACTTTATGCGGTGAAATTCTTCAATAAATTGAAGTTTAAATTGAACAACTTAAAGCACTTCATTGAAAGAAAATATGGAAAATTTTTGATTAAAAAAATATTATTAATTTATATATCTTTCAATTACACGTAGTTCAATTTATACCATAGATAATCACTCAAAAACAGAGAGTTTTAATGTTTTAATAATCAGGTGAAATTTCTAAAAATAAAGTAAACTTACATTTTGATAGTGATCAAAAATTGAAAATAACGCCAAATTGTTATTATCTAACGCTTTAATCTTTTTACCTCAAAAATGCCTCAAAGCTTAATGAAAGTTTGTACATAATGTGCTCTGTACTTTCTACAGAGTGGAATCACTTAGATATGCTCTGTCAAAAAAATTAACTATGCTGCATAAAACATCAAAATGAACACCGTTTAAATGATAAAACACGGATTTAATTTGTAAAATGCTAATTTGGGTGGAATTTCCTCAATATGCAAAATCTTGATATGTTACAGTCCCCCTGGCAATGCACTTTTGCTCTCAATTGCCAAGTGAATACTAAGTGAGTGAAAATTGACAAGCTATTTGCGAAAAAGGTCACACTTTCAGCAACATTTCACATATATCCCCCTAACGACATCTTTGCAAATTGATCTGCTTTCAGAGACGATGAGCATTAGTTTTTTTCTTCTTTCAATTTATTAAAGCATAAATGCAAATTTTTCGATAAGATTTGAAGAAAGTTTGTTGGAAGATGTTTCGTGAAAAATACAAATTTCAGAGCAATTTTGTATCTAATTGCCATGTTTTCTCTTTCAATCGAAGCATTAAATCCGTTGCAATCGAATGATTTTTGGATTTTATTTACATTCCAAAGCTCTCTCTGTACTGTATTACCTACACGAGAGAGCTTTGAGAGCTTTTATTTTGTTTCTTTCATGTTTTTGCTTCACAGTGGTGCTGCGTGAAGCTTTATCTATACTATGTATAAAAGACATTTTGCATAAGCAAAGGAGCTTTCGAGTCTCTTAACTTAAGAGATTAATAGTTGTTTTTTCTCAAATTTTTGAACATTTTGTTTTCATTTCAAAGGAATTATAAATAAATAGAAGAAAAGACAAATCAGCTTACCTTCCATAACATACACGATACTGCCCACATCTCCCTCCTTGATGATTAAACTTCCTGCCGCATATTGCACGGGGTACATACAGTCCACGATCTCCTTTATTTGGATCATTTCCAGATTCTTCATGAAGTCATTGTCCAGAATGGCGGATTTTATGAGCTCGCGTGATCTGTAAAAAAAAATTCAAACAGTTAGACGCTTTTTTTCTTGAGCCATCCATTAGTGTCTTTGGTGGATTATGAGACAGCAAAACGCGGACATAATTTATCGCTGATTCGCACGTGTCGAGTTATTTGCATTTTGGGGTAAGGGAGAAAATAATAATGGCGAGATTGGCGGGATAATTTATTTGGCTTTTGTGCGATTTATTTCACACCACGACAGACGATTTACTCTCCCACACCACCTCTTTGGACAATGTGATTGATATGCTGCTCGAGTTGTTTGGCCCGGCGATCGCGTGCTTTTGCGGGCGCGAAAGATCAATTAAATCCCATATTCTGTGTGAGAAATCTCTCTCTTTCTCGCGCAGATATCGCGAATGTTGGTGTTCCCTAATTAATTATTGCCATATCTGAATTATTGCAAAGAGAGCGATGACACTCCCTGGTGAGAGATGATGATCGTCAGGAGCAATAGATGGGGAAAGTCATTGCACGAACTTTAAATGAGATCGCGATCGTTGCAAAAAAAAATTAAGATTCCTGAGAATATTTCTTTTACAGAAAAAAAATTCCCTTCTTCCCATTTAGACCCTAAGAAAACGAGGAATTGAAGAGCTTATTACGTATAGAAAATCTCTTCGGTTTGATGATGTTTCTCCAGCTTCGGGACGATTTATTGCCCAACGATCAACTCGGGGATCTCTCAATGAAATGCTTAAATGCCATTAATCTGTGTTGTCGCTGTCTCTTTCATTTACTGCCGACAACACATAACGCTATACAGACTGTCTATAATTATTACAACATCCTACATTGACTTCTTATTTACCATTTTGCGCACTCTCCCCGTATTGTGACCAACAGATCACCGCAAAAGATGACAATGTTACGATCACCGCGAGGTAAAAGGTAATTCTGCCGTGAATTTATTGCTTTTCTCAACTCATCTCCTCGTCAAAATGAAATGTCTCTGCAGCATTGAAAGATTATGCTGCCATCACGCAAGAACCTTATTTAGCAACATCCATTTAATAAGGGAAAAGAACTCGTTAAAAATAAAGCTAATGACTCCTGTTGATTTGAAACTCAAATATTTTTTTTTCTAATTAGCACTCAAATGATTAATTAGAACTTATTAAGCTTAAAAGCAAATGAAAAAAAGAAAATTGGTGCAATAATGCAAGGAATGATCGTTGTAATCTCTAAAGGAAACTACCACAAAAGGGTGCACAAACACAAAAGTTTTATTTTTCTTACTGGTGGGCCTTTGGGATCTTCACCAAATCCCCTTCGCCGCCAGAGAAGGCAGAAAGTGGTTCAGCACTGATGGCAGTCCTCTTGATGCGTGGCTCAAAGAGGGAGATAACACGCGTGGACTCAACGCCGGCACTCCAGCAATCGTACGCCCCCTCCGAACGGCGACTCTCAATAATTTTCTGCGTAAGGGGGCGCACAACTTGGCGGAATATATCAATTTCATTCTGCAACTTCATAATTTCATCCTCCTTGCTGTGCACCCCATCCTGACACTGTGCCAACTGCCGCGTTAGTCGCATCACGGATGCATTGAGATCACCAATTGCACGATCACGATCAGCAATCTCCTCCCTCAGGCGCCTTATCACATCGTCACTCAACTCCGAGGAACTTTTCACCACGCAGCACCCATTTTTGTCACCCGTACGCCCCCGTAGATGCTCATTTTCGCGCTTCAGGATACGCACGTCGCGCTCCAAAATGGCCAATTGGTCATTCTTGTCGCGCAAATTCTCATAAAGTACCCGCAATTCACACCGCAGCGAGAGCACCGTATCCTCCAGGGATTGCCTCTCACCTTTCAGCAAAGTCATATCACACCTTTCCATCTTGAGAGTCCCTTTTATTCCTTCTTTTCTTTCTTTCTTTCTTCTTTTTCTTCTTTTTCTACCCACACTTCCTTTACAACTTCACTTTGCACGACATTTCATTCCATCCATTGGGGAGCAGCCGTCGTTGAATGGAGGAAGCGTTGTGCTAAAAGCCCAGCATTTTAATGCAAAATTAGTCTTTAACTCTCTCACTCACTTTTATGTTGTTTTTCTTTTTGTCAATCTTTCTCAAGATTTATTCTTAAAGGTTCTTGTTGTGAAAATAAAATCATGTTTAAAAAAAAATTGTGAGAGAAACTAATAAATTGCAGAGATTGTGCAGAGATTGATCTTTGAATTTTAATTTGTGGTAATTAAGGAATGTTTAAGTGGTCATTATTTCAGTCTTTAAGTTTAAGAATAAAAAGAAGCGTAGTATAGATAAAATCTAAATGGAGTTTTTTGGTGTTCTGAGAGGAAAGTATATATAGGGTGTGTCAGAATGAACGCAGTTTTTTTGGGTTGAAGAGTATAAAATTTCAACGTAAAAACGTCTTTTTATACAAAACAAAAATTATTGCCAGAAAGAAGTCTTTCTTTTTGCATTATTGGTAAGATTAACAGCAGCGCATAAATGAGCTTACAATAAATGTTGAATAAATTGAATAACAACATTAAATTAATCGTGCCCACGAAATTGCAATCAATCATGCAATAAAGCGACATAATTTATTTAAATTTTTTGATATTGAAAATTAATTCGCAGCCGTTTTTTTCTGCTCATTTTGCTCAATGAATTTAATTTTTGTAAATTCCTCAACATGAAATTGTGTGTCACGAAGCTATATAGCAAAAAGGATTGGCGGCAAAATCAATAGCGTGCTAAGTGGAAGGAAAATCCACAAAGTGTCCTATTTATCACCTAATTTGAAATTGTGTGTGAAGAATTTTGCGTGCTACAAGTTTAATCGATAGATTCACCTTTTGGCATTGTCGTGGCAACTGCAAAACAGCGCCAGTCATCGAACAGAAACGCATTCCATCACATCGCAATTCCTCTATAAATTTTCTCTGCTACTCATACAAGAAGTTGTGCAGCAGCAGCACTGAGTGATTGAGTGGAAAATTTTGTGGTGAAAGTGAAATGCTGTGTTGGAAATATGATGATAATCTCCTCAATAAGATGTACCCCTACCCATTTACCCCGGATCACACGTCCAGTGCTTCCAAAATGAGTTCAAGCATCCCACTTGTGAGGCTTTTGTGAAAAAATTTCCCTTTTAAAGAAGAAATTCATCAATTTTAATGAATTTTACGAAATTGAAGCTTTTTTCATGGAGTTTCTCTCTTTTATTTAATAAATAAAATTCAGTGCTTTTGAAGCTTTAGAAAGTGACGATGAAGTGGCAGGCGAGCTCCTTTCTGGAGAATCGTATTTTCGATTGTCGCCTTGTGAAGGATAATTTGATCAATAGTCAATGGAGTACGTTGGCGACACGACAGCGATGCAGCTTTAGGGCTTTTCAGGAAACCTACGTAAATCGCAGCTTTTGCGCTAAGCTTTTTCTCATCATCTCATTCAATTCATTTTTCAACTAAAAAAATCATTAGCTTTGTTCTTTTAAAATAATATAGTTTTTAATCCTAAATAAATTCATATTAATCATGCTCTCCATTGCATCCGTCACTTCATCTTCAGCCAAAAGCTTAACAATTTCAGTAGAAGGAGCTTTTAAATTATTTTCTTTGGTTAAAAATTATTTTTTCTGATATTTGCATTTCACAGCCATGGAGTTCAGCTAATGGTCCAGATCAGAGGAATGAAAGTGGAGTCCCTCCTAAGGTGGGCAGCTACTACCAAACCCCACGTCCTCACCCATGGCGCCCAACAATGGGATATGAAACAATCGAATTGGCCCCAATTGCTGAACATCCCTTAACAAATCAACTCGTCCACCCCAACTACATCCCACAATCTCTAACCTCTGAACCGCTTTCCTTCCCAAATCTCATCACGGGATATGAAAAGAATCCCCAACATGCAGCACGATCAGCTCTCTACACACGCTACACCCCATCTGAGTGGATAAACTCCTGCATAACCACCTACGCCGATGCTGATGTAAATCGTCATCAATCTGAACGTCTACGCAGTGAAGCTATTCGTCTCATGAGGGAGACAGATGAAAAGACGAGTCAAGGGCAGAGGGAGGCTGGTCGAAGGATCGGTGAAAGGATCACCGATGTCACCTTCTGGCGCAATGAACTCAACACAGAACTTGAGAAATTAATCGCCGAATCAGCCATTTTGGCGGAAACGAAGAAATCCGTTGAGAAGGCCCTTCAAGACACTGAACCACCACTAAATGTCGCCCAGGAGTGCCTGTACCATCGCGAGGGGAGAATTGCCATTGAGAAGGTGCACGATCATGTGGAGAAGAGCCTCTTGGTGGAGATTGACAACTTGCGCAATTCACAGGAGAAGCTAAAAGCCCTCCATGACAAAGTATGTTAATCTTGCATTTTAGTGACACTGACTAATGGGCGGACTCTCGCGATGCAATCTATGCAAAATGGGTGTAATTTGTACATACAAATGGTTAAGTTTAGTCATTGGGATTTTATGGTGAATTCGTGATTGAGAAAACCTTCTTGGGGGTAATAATTCCCCACCGAGTCCACATAAAATTACTATTTAATCCAAACTGAGAGTGGGGGCAACCGGCAGAGTGGGAAGATTAATTTGATTAATAACATTTTGCAGAAGTTGAAAATCATAAAAATTTAGAGGTTTTTCAATAAAACAACTTATCTCATTGATCAGTCTTCTGTGGAATTGTGAGTCAATGCTAAAGCTCTTGGGGCAGAAAAAACTTTGCAGCTTTGATCTTTATTTTCTTCTATAGAATAATTTTTAATTTTAATTTGTATCTTTCAAAGATTTGCAAACAACTCTCGGATTGTCGTGCAGCACAATTTGCTCTAGAAGATGATATTGCACACAAGGAATCAACCCTTGGCATTGACACGGTCTGCCATCAGCTGAACAATTCAAGCCGTGGCATCAACTACTACGGAGGCATTGAGAAGTACGACCCAACGGTTAGTACGGCTGAAACATGGTCATCTGCCAGTAGCCACAGGATCAATCGATCCCAAATGGAACGTGGCAAATCTTCGCAACTTCGTAGCGATGCAGAAGCAATGATGAATGCTGTTGCAACAGCCGTATGGGATTGTTGGAGTAACTCCAATAATTCCCTCAATAAGAGAGCTTCGGAGATGATGGAGGCAAAGAATCGTGTCCAGTTGCACCTGCACAAAACACAGCAGGAAATCTTTGACATTGAAAAGAATATTGAGCTACTCCGGAAGGCCGTGCAGGACAAAGCGAACCCACTAAAAGTTGCTCAGACGCGTCTTGAGGCAAGAAGCCACCGAAATGGTCTTGAAATGTGCAAGTAAGTCAAATTTTAATTTAATAAATATTTTTTTGATTCAATAAATTAATTGAAATTCAAAATTCAAAGGGACATGGCTCACGTACGGCTGGTGCAGGAAGTGTGCGAAATTCAAGATTCCGTTTCGAATCTCCATCGCAAATTGCAAGATGCCGAAACGCAGCATCAGCAGTTGCTGAAGACACGTGCACACCTCGAAAATGACTTGAAGAACAAAACTAATGCCTTATTCATTGATCGTGAAAAATGCATGGGAATCCGTCGATCTTTTCCGGTTCACAACCTTATAAAGTACTAGTGGAGATGAGACAATGACCCATCAATCGATTCTGCACACAAATAAAAAAAAACCCGCACTCTTAACAAGATATAGAATGCAAAAGAATGCCGCACCAAGTTTCTTTTTTTCCAAGTTAAATAATAAAAATTCCACCAAACAATTTGCGGTGAATTTTTCATTTGTAAAGTTGCGATAAACCTCATTTTGGGGACCTTCTTTTTGTCCACTTGTACCTCATTTTTATAGCTCAATTCTTGTCACTGTAAATCTACCGCATATTGGGGGGATTTCACCGATAAAAGAAGTTGAGGGAAATGCCAAAGGGGCCATCATGTGTGTTGGGGGACTCTTTTGATGTCCATAAAAGCACACAGAGAGTGCCCAAATGTGGCCACCAGCAGCTTCATGCGACAAAATGTCAAGACTTTGCCAGAAGCTGAGGAACTCAAGCCACCTCACCTTCCATCAAAATTATGCTGTGGTTGTAAATTACATAGTATAGAAGTCTAATAAAAAAAAATGAGCGCATTGCAATAAAATTGTAGCAATAAAATAGGAATGATTTAAAATTAGGAGCTAAATTGATGCAAAATTATGCTATGATTTGGAATTAATTAAAGGGCAATGCCAACATTAAAATACATAACATGGTGGGCTCTATAAAAGTAAAATTTATTAGTGAGAATTTGCATTAAAGAATGAACGGGAAAACTATTCAACATTGCTTCTCTTTGCTTGTGACCAGGCGCCTCCATTTAATTACATACAAGAAAAATCTTTATATCAAAATGATTGCTGCAAATTTATTTTACTACATCACGATTAATTTTCATTAATTACACCGAGAAGTGGTCGTAAATAAAGGCAGAGCAATGTAAAAAAATATTCGCTTTTAGTTGCGAAAATCTCGCGGGGAATAATTGAAATGGACGCGCATGTAAAAGGAGTCCGATGCCGTTGACTCCATCACTCATTTTGGATTCGCAAAATGTGCAATTTAAATGAGATTTCGCCCATAATTGTGAATGCAAGAAACATCAATGCTAATTGAGGGGAAGACGAGCATTTATATGTATGAAATGTATGTATATTTAAGGAGAGATCATCAATTCTTGGCGCACATGATGAAGACGCAAGAGAGAAATACGAATGTGGATTTTTTTTTACTTGCTCTGTACCGTGAAAAATTCCCCTAAATTGCATCTGACAGTCAAATTGGTATTCACACGGCTAAAATACCCAACTGTATCGTAAAGAGATCAATTTTCATATATCAAAACATAATTGCAACCACAGAGAACATAGCCCAACCACCCATAAATTTATTACACATACAATATGAGAAAAAAATGTACATAGTTGCATGAGATTATACAGCTGAATGAGAAAACTGCGTGAAATCAAATTGAGATATTGTCGTTAAAATAAATTATAATTGCTGCTATTATTAATAACACGTCGGCATATTTTGTACACATCAAACACACATAATGTGAGGAAAAGCTCTGACTGTCGCACAGGTAAGAAAATTTCTTTTTTTTAGTGTATGTAAAGTAATAAATTTTTATTTCATCTCATTTTTGCGCCTCTCTTCACACTGAATAATATTTTACATCCCCCTTGAGGTTCTCACAAAATGGGAAGACGATCGTGTTCTTAATAGCCAACATCATCATAAAATAATTTAATGTCATTATTAAATTATTTTTCTTGGACGCAAAATTTCACGCATGTTCGCTTATTTTTTTTTGCTTCATTTTAACTCCCTTGTCGACATTTAATAATGCGTGATTTTATTTATTCATGTTAAAATCAACTTGTTGGCAATTTTTTTTTAAATTTCTTTACATTTTTTCTTGCTTCATTTCTGTGGAATATAGGGGAGAGCTGGGTAGAAAATTCAGAAATTGTATATACTTTGAACTTTTACAAACTTTTAACGACTTTTAATACCCCGTTCTCCCCTTTATGTTTATAATAAAAATGAAATGATTTTCCGATTGCGTCATGTCGATCATATGTTGCAAATTGGCGAATGAAAAATAATCAATTGAGGGTAAAAATGAATGAAAATACGGGAAAAGTTGGATTAACAATGATAGAAAAAAATTCAATTTATTTGCAGGATATTTCTGAATTCTTTCGAATAATTTGATGAGCTTTTCCTCACACGTAGGGGCATTTGTTCGCATAAAAATAAAACGATAATTCGTGACAGGATTAATTGTTAACTAACAACAATATGTGCTGAATTTATCTCACACCCCAGATTATACATTAAATGTGAGAGAAGATTGAAGAGAAAGAAAAAAAAATTCCATGATGGTAATTGTATGGTAATTTCCGAGGGGATTTTCACTCAGAGCTTATACGATGGAATATTAAGGGGTATATATACGCTTTAATATTGAAAAGATGTTATCCCCAGCATCGTCGTCCCGCTTGTACAAGAATCAATTTGCACAAATTTAAATTGGCAACAACAATCACTACCTCAAGATCGTGTTGAGTGTTTTATCTATCAATGAGATCTTCCAGAATTGACGGGAACGTGGGCTCTCCCATGGAGATCACAAGGAAATTTGCATTACAGCAAGCTCGCAAAAAGGGCTCAACAATTAGGCCCTTCCTCTCATCTCTACCTCCCATTCGTTTTCTTCCTCGCGAGAAGATTCCTCCAAAAATTGCCCAAAAGGAATTTTTTTTTGTTAAAAAACTCTTCCTTAAAACCCCTCATAACATCGCGAGAGAATGTAATTTTGTAAAAGATGATCTATACAATTTAGTTTAACGTCGCAATCAAAGTCAGAGATCACGCACATTCCTTTCAGAGAACTTGCTGCAAATGACCTGAGCGACGAGAGGGAATTCATCGTGCGACAATTTTACGTGATTTTCCCGCATGTCACAAAAAGTGATCATTAAAAATAGTTTAACACACTCATCAAATTAGATCTCCCCAACACACGATGGTATATTCTTAGCATCACACGCTCGCGCGACACCAAACATACCTTCCGGTCATAGTTAAGTTTAAATTTTCTTCACATCATGCCTCGTCTTTCGCGAATTGTCCATCTCCTCGGGCAAAGGAGATTAACCCCTTATCTCTTTTAGCAACAATGTTATAAAGCAATTTCGTTTGAAAATGATAATGAGGCAGATGAAAGAGGCCTCAAACTCGTAAATCTAACAAAATAAATCTACATAATAAATCCGCGCATAGGCACTTAAGATAAGACAGATTATAAATCAAACGCACATTTAATTAACGAATTGAAAAAAATACAAATAAAATGGAGACTTCCTGCTTGAAACAAAACACTATTGTAGTACGTGAAGTATTTAGCTAAACGCAAACATCTTGCGAAGTACAATTATTTTTTTTTTAATTTCATTCGTATGAAAAAAGCAGATCAACTTGTAATTAAAGCTTTGCAAGAAATGTATAGGCTTCAGTAACATTTTAAATGTAATATCACTGCTAATTAGTAATCTAAAATAGACTGCTTAATTGCTATGCTGGTTGACTCTAAAATGTGCGTAAGATTTAACCAAAATCCGCAATTTATTCTTAATTTTATTGAAGAATAAAATTGTTGAACAAAATATAAATTCAAAATTAAAATTTTGTATTCAGAAGTGAAAACAAAAATAATTTGCATAAATTCAAATGTTCAAGTTAAATTTAGAACTAAGGGTGAAATTTACTAGTCAGACAGATTTAAGTTTTCATAAGAAAAATTAAGTTTTCTCAAGAATGTCTTAAGTTTTTTGAGATTTCTTAAAATTCCTTTAAAAAAAACCTAAAATTTCTTAGGAAAAATTTAAGATTTAAATGTACATTTTTGTATGATTTTTTTCTGATCACCTTCAGGCATCGAAATTTTAAAAAAAATCATTTAAAAAATATGCATTTCAAACGATTTACTTAAGAAATTTTAAGTTTCTCTGTTTCTCTTAAGAAAACTTTTAGGATCTTAAATTTTTCCTAAGAAATTTAAAAATTTTTCGAATCTTAAGAAAATTTAAATCTTTCTTAAGAAATCTTTAGTCTATCTGTTTTATGAATTTCACCCTAAATCTATCTTTTTAGAGACTGATGAGTCCTTGATTAAATATTTTTTAGTTATCCTGATGAAGAAGAAATAAAACCTCCAAATTATTTAGATTATTAATTATTTAATCTTCTTCATTTAAATAAATTATAATTTCAAAAAAGTTTTTTTTTAAATAAACGATACAACGGACACATTTGGGTTAAAAAAAAACACAGAACATGAAATTAAATTCCTTCATTTTCAATCTTCAAAGCTTAGTCTATACGTTTAATTACTTAATCCATATAAACTTTCTAGATTAAATGCAAAATTTATGGACTCTTCTTGTAAAAAAAAAATCTCAATTTTCGCTCGTCATTTTATATTCTGTACATTTCTGCCACAAAGTATTAAAAATTTGCAATAAAATGCCATCAAAATGAATATTAAAATGGTGGAGAAATGGGGATACGGGGAAACAAATCAAGAAGTAATAACTTGTATAGACTAATGAGAAATGATAGTTATCACTATCTACTGTGTGATTCCCGTTTACGCACATAAATCCTCAGCTCATGGGTTGCGTAAAAGAAGTTCTGCGGGTGTGCAATAAATTACGCTAAAATCTCTCAGGGAATCCACAAGAGATTATCTCATATAAGATGTGAGAATTTATATGAATTGCAATTTCTAGACCATGTCATGATAAATTGTTTCGTTTGAGCTTCTGCTGCAGAATTTCGTGCAGCACACCAGATCTGATGGTTTGTTGTGTTTCATCGATTTGCAATCAATTTATGATCTGTTTTTTCTTTAAATCTTATTTTAAAATAAATTCAATGAAAATTGAAGGAGGATTTTATTCCGAGACTCAGTACACATAAGAAAGAGAGAGAGAGGGAGAAAGAGCTTTTAATGGCTTCAAGAGTGGGTTCGATCTTTTTTATTGAACGTAGGTTGATTTTGAATTCAAATGCATTTTGCCATTTGTTTATAGGAGTCAAACCATCGCTTATGGAATTTAATTGCCTCTCACGAGACGAAATCATTCAGCAAATTTTATGTACATACAATCATTCTCTTACAAGAAAATCCATTTGCTTGTCATTCAAACATCAAAAAAAATTTGCATTAGGCACAACGTGATTGAATTGCTTGCGAATTGAGCAAGATCAAAAAAAGAAAAAAAAAATAGAAAATAAACTAAAACTCCTTTCGCGATCATCGCACGCAGAGCAGCGAAATGTCTTTTAAAGAGAGATCACTACTGTAATGGAGAATTAGCTTCGATGCAGATCATTGTATTAGATCTCATTGGCACCTGTCACGAGTATTTCCTCGCAACTTTTCAATATATTTTACACCAACATTCATGCAGTCTGTGGGGAATTTTCTCGCGCGCGTCCGATCATCGTATAGATCGCGAGTTTGATGATCGGGCAGACGCAGAGTTTATTTCCAAAGTCACAACAAAAAGTCATGTTGAGAAATAATTGAGAGAAGTCATTTGATGTTGATCTCAATTGAATTGAAGTGATTATGCTTTGGGGAGCTTAATGTTTTTGGCCTCGATCGCTGAATGTTTCTTTTTTTCTTTTAAATTAACTTTTGGACATAAAACGATCCAGTCCACGTTCTTTGCGTTCCGCACTTCTTTCACAAACTGGCGCGCAAGCTAATTTGTTCCTTCGCCAAATAACTCCATTTTAAACTTCTCTTGATGAGTTAATTCCTTCTTGTTGAAAGCAAAAAACCACACTGCTAGCGGCTACCAAATCAAGCGCACAGAGACGCTACAAAAATGAGCTTTTTTTTCTCAAAAAAAAATCTCTAAATAAGAGAAAAAGCTCCACATAGTCCAACCTTCATTGTATGTAGTCGCGCATTTTATTCTGCACACATGTTTATGAAAAAAAATTTGCAGCAATGTCATTTGAATAATATATAGCCGAGTCAAGATCATTATCGTTTTGCCTAACTTTTTTTTCTCCATGTAGTATTTTTTTATGCTGTTAACTTTCGTGTGTGGAAATATCAATTATTTGCCGTTTGTTTTCCATGCTACCTATCGTGCATATACCTATATTTTCCTAACGATGGGCTTCGAACATTTTCCCATCATTATACGTTTCTCGTTTTTCTTTAATAAAAAAATACTTTGAGAAAATTTCTCATGAAAAAATCCCTAAAAAAATTATTTTCTTTGAGCATCTAAATTTATGAACGTGTCAAAAAAAAACTCAAAGTGAGGATAAATTTCTCCTCCAAGGAAAAAGCACCCATGAGAACCTTCGGAGTCACTTCTTTTTTTTTTTTTTTTTTTAAATATCACCTTGGTGTACAGCTTTATAGCATTTTTGTAGCACTTTGCCTAATTTTTCTTTTCATTCCTTTTTCTTTAAAATTTCTCTGCACAATCTGGGCAAAGGAATAATCACACTCTCTACTCTGAATGAACAAGAACCAACTCGGCACACAAGAATTTAATGCATCAGTTGCAGTAAAATATTCCTGAGGGGGGAACAATAAGAAGAATAAACGAAAAGCTCAGTTGCAAGATCACGAGTAAGTAATTTAGTTTTTTTTTTCTCATTCACTCTGTTTTACGTGGAAAAACCAAAGTTGGGGGACGTTTTCCCCGCACTGACGGTACAATTTTCTTAAGCCCACCCCCCGTGTTGGGTGGAAAATGGCACTTGTCACACAATTGTAGCAGTTGATAAATTTGCAATCAAATTAATGTCTTTTCCCGCACGGAAAGTGGTCAATTTTTGCGCGGTATTATAATTAAATGTTTGCGTTGCAGAGACTGGCGTAGAACTGTGCTGTGCTTTTCAGACAAGTGGAATTATGTCAAACAGCACTGCTGCACGATCTTGGCCTCGGCTCTGTATGCGTGCGCCAAGCCTGTATGTATTCACATAAACACTCCATTGCGAATTTATATTGCAAAAAAAAATGTTCTCTCCAAGCACGATCACCAACAATACCCAACCATACACACCTATGCTCCCGCACGATCACCTGTTCTCTTCCCCACGTTAGAATTCGCCGTGAAAATTCGTCCCTTTTGCAGAGAATTTTCTTCTCAAATTAAGATCCCAAAAAATTCAGAGATCAACGTACTTGTCTTTTTTCTTCAATGAACCTCTCCTCAAGCCATTGACATGTGGTCTTGACGTGGTTTTTGCACGACGCTCTCTTTTTTTTCGACTCTCTGTACCTCCTCACAAGCTCACCAAAGTCTTGGTTAATTTTTTTTCTTCATCTTTTTACCTCTTGACACACAGCAATTGTATTCAAAATAACTTTTCCTTCTTCAAACATGCTTAACTCGCGCGCAAGATTCTTGTTGTGTACTTCTTTTTAAACGTGAAGAATTCGCGCAGGCATTTTCGGTGCAAAAGGGCTAACAATTGCAGCTTAAAAAGTTTTATTCTTGTTTAGGGAATATTTTTAAAATAATGTAAAAAAATTAATGAATATAATGGAATCACGAAAATCACGTATAAAAGCATAGTTTTTTCCATCAAAATTTTTTTTTTAATGAAAAGGAGACCAGGAACATAGCTAGGTGTGTTTCTTTTTGATGTTTAAACACCTCATAAAAAATTAGGAATTTCAGATTTTTCTTTAGAACCTAAAGTTTAGATGACAAAACAATTAACTTTAATGCTAAAAACGGCAAATAAATTCGGAAAAGAAATTTTAAAACTTTTATAAAATATATTATGCGTTAGATAAGCAACAGCCAACTTTTAAAACGTCAAAACTTAGAGAAGGAACGTTAAAATTAAAAGAAAAATAACGGCAAAAGTTAAAAAAAACTTCAAACGTTAGAAAATTATTACGAAATTTTTGAAACCTCAAACGTTAAAAAAAACGTCAAACTTTAAAACTTATGTCAAACGTTAGAAAAGAAACGACAAAAAATAAAAAAGAAACTTTAAAAGTCACACTATGTAACAAAACTTCAAACATGGAAAAAATGTCTGACGTTTAAACGAATGTCAAAGGTCAGAAAGAACAATAAATAAATCGTATAACCTTAAAAAAAAACTAACATCAAACGTTAGAAGAGAAATGTCAAACATTTGTTTAAAAAAAATGTTGTCGTTTTTTTTTTAATTCATAAGGTTTACAAATTTAAAAAAAAAATTAAAAATACGAAATTCTTAGAATAGATTTTTCACTACGCCGCTAAAAGAGATTTAAATGAAAATAAATGACTTTTTTATTAATTAATTAACAACCCCTTTAGTAATGCGGTGTGGACTCTACCAAAATTTTGATAGTCACATTTAAGAAGTTCTCTATACGGTGGTAATTTACAAATTATAATTATGTACTCTCCTTTGATGGACACTCATGAGATTATTTCAGAGTTGAAAGGACGCCGAGGCGTGAGAATTAAAAGCAATAATTAATGTCAAAGAAATATAATCTGCGAGGAATCAGCAAGAGGTGTGAAAAGTTTATGATATCTCACATTTTTTTGCAATTACATTTATCCATAGTTGGTGACATGGTGCGATGAAAAATGGCAAAAATGGAGTATTGAGTGAAATTAGTCTTATTATTTGACATGTTATATGACATTAATCCATTCAATTAATCTGTGACCACAGAAGTCGCCATCATGTACACGCATCTCCGTCCCACGTCTTGTGCATTTGGGATCAAAATGCAGCCAAATTGCAAAAGAAAAATAAATAAAATTTACTTTTATTAATGATATGATTGAGTGGTCAACATCGCGATGAACTTAGCCTGATCGAGAGGCAATTATTTGCTACTGAAAATCACCGTGAGGTGTTTTGATAGATGAGGTGAAATTTTTGCACATTTGCCACAAATTTCTTTCTTATTTTTAAACAGCCACAAGAGATGTTTATAAATCAGATTTCAGTGCAAAGCCCATCAATCATGCTGCAAAAATTATTCTTGAGCACCGTCATTTGACGCGCAACATGATGAGGCGCATTTTTTGACACACGGAGGGAAGTTATATCTTGAGGAAAAGACGAAGAAGAAAAAAAAATGAGATAAAGAAAAGACATGAAATGAAAAGAAGTTGTTAAAAATTCCATCAAATGGAACGGAATGAAGGATGACGAATGATGGCAATAAGACGATCGAGAAAATAATGAAGCATTTTTTTTCTCTCTCTGGGTACTTCAATGCCAATTCAAGATATTCGCGAGAGCTTTTCTCAAAATTCCACCCTGCAATTATATATGTTACATCTGTATGTATATAGCAAAAGCCACGTCTCAGGGGTATCTCTCTCACTCTCTCTTGGGCAACTGAACCCACCACGGTTCGCAGCCATATTTCTGCGTAAATGAGCAATGCACATGAATTGCATAATTTAGCATTATCGTGATTCATAGGAGTTTGTAATGAGATCGCTGAATAAATTGACTTCTCTTTCTCTTTTATTACCATTCATGGGTTTCATTTTCTACTACTACATACTTTTTTTTCTTGCACCTCCCCAGCATCACTGTCAATCATTTACCGACGCGCAACGCGAAGGGATGTTAATCAAGATTCTGCTGTGTGAAACGTAAAGGTGCAAAGAAACGATTGCGAAAGATATAAAAATTAGTCAGCAAGCAATTTAAAAAAAAAAGAGTTTTGTTAATAAAATTACGTTGTGATTTTTAACAAAAAAAAATGATTAAACTGATCACAAAAGCTGCTGCACCTAAAGTAAATTTCACGGAGACGCATTGAATTTCACATTGGGCAGAAACCCATAAAAATGCATTGCAAAAATTGCATTGATCAAGATGAGAGAAAGCTACGTGTTGTGATATCAATTTCTTTTTTGCATTTTATATCCATCCGCTGCTTCTTTTTTTGCAACCTCAAGCCACAAATGAATGGGCTTGATTGAGTACGATATATACAGTACACAACAAACATTCATCACATTGCAAAATGCATTCTATCGGGTTGATGTTGGTTGTCATTAAATGTGGCAATGCAAGTCAAACATTTCCCTCCATGTGATCTTAATTGAATTTATTAGCCTGTTAATTACCTCCCAATGCACCAAGCATATTAATTAACGATCAAAATTAACATATACACACATATGCCATTTCTTGCAGTTTCTTTTTTCCTTTAATTCTGTCTAAATCCCCAGAAACAGACATTATTTCTGATGTCATCATCCGGGGGTATTAATTTGCAATGGAGAAAATAATTCTGCGAAACGCAAATCGCGTGAGATTTTACCCGATTAATTGCGTCTGATTTTTCCGCAACTTCGACGTGTCCGGAATACAAAATTAGTTTTTATTTCTTTCAAAAATTTCCACGAGAATTTAGGGCAGAGTTCTAATTAATTTATGTGCTCGTATACATGGCCACAATTCAATGCTATTTCCCGCATATTTTTAATGGTAGGTACCAAAAAAGGGAGGATTTAACGAAAATTTGCAAATTTCAGTGGAGGCGCCGGGTAGTTGTCTCCACTGTAATTTCATCTCTTCTCACACACACACCTCTCTCTCTCTCCCTGGACAAAATTAAGCCCATAAATTATGTCTTGTATCGCAGTGACAATAACATATAAATTCACACCGAAAAAATTTAAAATTAAACATTATGGCAACATGAATCAATTTTAATTATAGAGATTTCATTTTTAATTGCGCACGATTGTTGGTGACACGCAAAAGTTCAACTCACACAGATGCATAATAATAAAAAGTCAATTTCAATTTGGTATACCACCACCGCGTGACCCAGAGACTTGCCCAGAGAGGCACGCACCAAAAATCAAATAATTTTCACTTTCAATTAACTATAAATGATTTATCTACAGTCACGTGCAAGATGTAAGGTCAGTGACCTCTCACCCAAAAAAAAAAACATACATAACACTGACTTCTGGTCATAGGCACGATGTTGACCGTGAATTTGACACGATGTGCAAAGATGAAAAGTATAGAAAATTATGAGTTGCAAATGGGCAATCATTTCATCACTCTTCCATATCTTTTTTTCCGCACGTTCGTGTCACGCATGGGATTTTTTTCTCTCTTTGATTCTGCACAATATTAACAATGGGCAAAGTGCCAAGTGAGGTGACCAACCGCGCTAATGTCTCTGATGTGGTTTTCCCACTTTGAGGATTTTTTTTATTAAGAAAACGAGGAAAGTGTGAAATATTGAGGAGTGTGTTAGTCTCTTCATTCGAATTGCAATTTACAGTAGCTGCCCTATACAACGAACTCGCATATTTTTTCAACTCTTTACTATTTATAATTAGTTTAATATCTAAACAAATTACTAATTTAAATGATTTTTCTTTTAAACAAATTAGTAGATTAAAGAGGAAAAAAAATAACAAGAAATTGTCCCACAGCGTTGAAGCAGCATGGAAAACTTCATTGGCAGTCCATCAAAGAAATGAAAATCCCGCAGAAAATTTACCAATAAATCACTCATTGGGCTTACTCAATAAAATTCGCCACGGAGAGACGTTTTTTTTGTTGTTGTTGCAAAGTTGTTCTTCATTTTAAAAATTCCATCCACACATTGTGCTGGCATCTATTAGGAGCTGGCGTTGAATAACGTGCAATAAAACGCGAACGCGGGAGAGTGCGCGATAAAATTATACCGTGAAATACAAACAACCTCTTATGAGAAGTTTTTAAATGCCCACCAACAATAAATAATTACATTGTCGATTTTCTGTATTGCATATAAACGTGATTTATTACATGATCTATTACCGTTTATGCTTCACTGTTGGACATTTTTTTCGCCATCTCTCTCGCCGTTTTTTTTAAACGTATATTCTCCAAGGGGTGTTTATCTGAATGAAAATATTTGGATGATTCTCTAAAGAAATCAAAAAATTCAACAGACGAATATTTCTTTTTTTCTTTAGTCTTAAATTGGTAGGAGCAAAATTCTAAAGAGTACTAAATTCTAGTCAAAGAAATGAAATTCAATTTAGTACTTTATATGCTTAAATTTAGTAGGTACTTTTAAGTATTGAATTTTGTACTTTTTCTTAAGAAGTGAATTAATTCTAAATTGCTAAATTCTAGTCGAACATATACTATATTCTAACTGAAAAAGTTCTAAATTTAAGCCGAATAAGTACTAAAATTCAAGCCGAAAAAGTACTAAATTTTATCTGAAATTGAGAATATTTAGATCTTTGGAAATTTTGTGATTATTCCTTCGGATTATTCGCCAAAACAGTCAAAATATTCAGCAGACAAACACCCCTTGATATTCTCCCTCCAACTAAAATACTTTATAATTTAATTTCAATAGTGTGTGACCTAGTGGAATGGTGTGTGTTTGATTTATAAATAAAATTTCAACAAGTAAAAAAAAACTAATAGTAGTTGTAGATACATAATAGTGTATGCAGAGAGTGTGAATTAGAATGTTGATATCGCGGGGGATATCGCAAATATGTAAATTTTTGCTGCTATATGTAGGTATTTAATTTAAAATATCCATTGTCTCACACACTGCATGCGCCATGCTAATTCACCTCGCAATAGATGGACAATTTAATTAAACCACTTTTTGAAGAGATAGAGCTTGACTTTTTCAGAGCTTTTCAAAACGCAACTCGCGCGGCACATGCTGGTGCACTTTGTTGGGTGGCATAGATATATAAATAAAAAAAACATTGGCTCCATGTGACGCACATTAGAAATTAATTACAATCCACCACGGAGATAATTAGTTGTTGCAACTTTTGCGATTAAAACTCCCTGACGTGTCGTTTGTGAGGAAATGAACTTTTCAATTATTACTCTATAAATTATGCTATCAAATTAATATTAGTTTCTCATAAGAAAACTTCTGTGGGGATTTCATGACATCCACAGAAGCATTAAATGACTTCTTTATGATGCTGCAGCATGTAGAAAAAAAAACATCCACACACAGGTAGCATTTATATATAACTTTTTTTTCATTCAAACGGACACCTATGGGAATTTTAATTTATTAATATGAAATCGATCACTTCATTCATAACGATCGCGATTGCATATCCACTTATTAAACATTCATTTTCATCGTAATCTCACACTTGTATCTCAACCAATTAATCACTTATTAATATTATAAGATAGATATGCAGCACCCTCTCTTCTCCCTGCGCTCGTGCACTTCAAATGTCAATTAGTAATTCAATACTTTAAAGCGCAACAATTTAGGAATTTGCAGATGATTTTTTTCGAGATGGAGGGAGACCTCTTTCCCGTCCCCTGATTTTATTTATAGGTATTTATTAGCATCAAGATGCAAATTAAAAGAATATTAAGAAGAAAAAAAAAACAAGATTTACGATGAAAAAAATGCGAGGAAAAATGTCTGCATAATGAAATTGCATATCTCACGCATAAATTACGTTATATAGTATGAATAAATAATAATTAATGGTAGTGGATCGCATGTGACATTAATGCCTTTCAGTAAGTCAAAACTGCGCAATTGATTTCCTCCAAGAAGTCACTCAGCACCAAAGCTATCTATATCTACCACCTCTCAGCAGAAGCGCGGTGCGACACATACAGTATTAATTTGAGAACTTTATATGTTACTTTTTTTTCTTTAAAGAATATGCACTGCCTTACACAAATATCTGATCATTTATTTGCTAATTCAAGAAGATTAAATTAATTGAATTAATAAATTGATTCATTAATCTTTCTTATTTTTCATCCCTTTTTTAAATTCTTTTTTATTTAAATTTCTTTTAATTTAAAAAATTAGTGCAATAGATCGATGCTTAAAAAATCTCTTGCTAATAAAATCTCATTTGAAAATACCCCAAAAATAATTAAGCCCATGTATCACAACACAGAATCTAATAAATTAAACAAAAATTCATTAAGAAAAAATTCTCAACGAAAAGAAATTCCCATTTCAAAGTAATTTATTAGCAGAAGCCCATGCAATTCTTCACGTGAGTGTGTGCAAAAGTGCGATATATATTCGAAAATAGAGGATTTATGGGAAAAATCATAAACATCGCGATGATTAATACGATTTGCGTGCATAAAGTTAATTGTAGCACCAGTGAAGTAGAGTCCATTCATTTACATTTTACCACACATACAAGAGATCACCTGTCAATGCAGCATGCATCCCTCTCCATGGAGCCCAACAAACATAATATCAGAGCATAATGTTGAATGTTAAACACGAGTTGCATTGCCATGTTCTCCCTGGGTTTAATAGGAGTTTTCTCGGCCCTCATTCGATCATTCATCATCGCGAAGGTATGATTCATGACTTCAGGTTGCAGCATCCTCCTAATGGACATCATTGCGCGCTTGCACCTCTCGCACACACAAAGAATTTCCCGGAAAGATCACAAGGAATTTTCCCGAAATACACTGAAGAGGATTTCCTTTGCTTATGGCAAAAATCTTTACTCATTGAATTAAATCGCAGCGCGGTGCGCTTTTGAGGGATTTACGATCACGCAAGTTGGACACACGATAAATTCTTCCCCACCCACAAACATTGATATTTTAACCTCCCAGAAGAGTAAAATATTATGTGCAAATGGGGCTTTTTCTACACCCAGAGCACCGCCTCAATCTCCAATGATTTCTGGGCACAGCCATTTAATATGGCACCCACGGTGCAACGTTTAATTGCACTAAATTCCCCCCACCCCCCTCATCTATATTAAGTCATATTTTATTCATCTTCCATTTTCAAAGGATACACTATCTACATATACATAGATTATTTTATGTATTAAGAAAATTTAAATTTTAAATTGGTCAATTAATCCAGGAGATTTCGTGAAAACAATGGCTAATGAATAAATTATAGCTAAAAATATATCTAATTTATTCTTTTAGTTATCTAAAAGATTTGATCTTTGAGCATAGAAGAAATTAATTTTCGATTCACATAAAGCGAAAAAATTAGGGAAGAAGTCTTTTGTAATTTTTTGCTAAATATTTGACACTATTTTGCAATATTCTGTTAAAATGTTTCTTCTTCTTCTATTTCTTCTCCATTTTAAATTTTTGCGGCTCTTGGATTCACTTCGGATCCATATAGCCTAGAAAATGTTTAATTTAAAAAAAACTTGTAAAATATTTTAAAAAATTTTTTTAAATACAAAATTTTACATTAAAAAGACTTTAAAATATTGTGGCAATAATTAGACAATAAATTACAACAAAATAAAATTTAATTGACCTTTACAAATAACTAAATATCGATGAAGATAAAAATGCGGAATATTCTGCAATATTTTTTTTTTTATTTAATAAAGAAAAATCTTACTCATAACCACAAATATGGAGGCGTAATGAAGTGCCTGCCAATGAAGTCTACCAGGTGGTTTTAGGTCGATAGGAGAGGCTCATTGAGGAACTTTCTCATCCCATTAATTTCCCGGTCATCTCCACATAGCTCTTGGGTGCGCGCACGTTATGTGTCGAAAAGGCAAATGCAAGTGCACTGAAAGTGCATTAACCAATTACAGAGATAGATCATGCTGCGATCATGCTGTATATCCGGTATAATGAGCATAGATCAAAGTGATTTAATTAAATGTGTGCAGGTGTGTTTTATGTACGGCGGAGCGCAGGGCAAAAAAAAAGAGGCGACAACGCCGAGTGAAAATGCCGATTTGATGCAATTTCTATGCGCGGTGGTGGTGCATTTTAGAATGGGCTGTGCATCCAACCTCGCGCGCGGTGGAAATTGTCGATTAATGAGACGATTCCTATCGTAAAATTAGTCATTAAATTCACTCCTCTCAGTGGATCTGTGGGAGGTAAAATGCTTGGGCGCGACCGAAGATTAAGCGTATCAGGAGCTTTTTTCAATTTATCAACATTTTGCTCAACATTTGCGCGTGGGCTCTCCACATTTGATGGTTGTTTGCATTTAGAAGGAAAATATTGTTTAAGTATTTCAGTGGAGTTTCATAAAGCTGCGGATTCTTGGTATTCTAGCAAAATTTTTGCACCAGCATTTTCACCAACTTTATTTGTGATTTATCGGTTTTACTAAAAGAAATAAAAAAAAAAACTCGCGAAGATTTTCAACGGACACCGCGCAAAAGTTGATATTTTCTCAGGCAATTCTTTGATTTATTGCCACAATCAATATAATAAATATTTCCTTCGCAGTTTGCGATGAAAAACTGGTATCAATGCGTAGAAATACATATATGAGTGTGTGTATATAAGTAGAGATAAACAAAATATATATCAAAGGAGGGGAAAGATAAAAGTCCAGCTCGGGTGTGCGGAATGTTTATTAAATGAACAAACTAAAGCAATTGCGCGATTTAGTGACAAAGAATGCGATGAAATGGCAAAATGGACGTGAAGAAATCAACACCATATCGTGAGATTATTTTGCATTTAGACATTCAAACATTATTATAATTGGACTTACATGTCCAAATGAGAGAAATCCTTTTTACAATTTCCTCAATCAATCACGCACTTTCGCGCATTTTGCTGTGAATTAAATCCTCCACGATGGCAGCTTAATGAGGTTATCACCCAACCGCGACATTCTGTGACATCCGATTGCATATGAATTACAATATAATACATACCCCTCCCCCTGTCCCCCCTCCTTCATTGATAAACTCAAATGGATTGGCTGTCGATATTATTGCCATTTTTTTTTATTCTTTCGCAAGTCCCAACCATGACCTATATTTGATAAGAATAAAACCACCACCAAGCTGCGGTTCTCCCGCACTTTATCAGCTTTTTTTTTGCATAGAAGAACCACAGAGATTGATAAAAAAAAAGTATTGTGTGGCTGTTTTTTTTTGCTTTATACAGTGAATTAATCATTCTCCATTGGTGCTTTTCTATGTTAACCTTTTTTCTCAGTTTTCTTGTTTGTCCACAATAAAAGATTCGCTGACGCATTCCAAGGGAAGTCATTGAGAATTAAATGTTATTGCAGAAAATCTCGTGATTTTGCACACCCAGATAAAAAAAATGAGGTTTCCTCGAAGTAGAAAACGCATCTGCTGCTTCCCAATGACAGGATTGTTGTGCAATGTATTTTATTAAGTAGTTTGTGTTAACCCTTGGAGGATTTTGCTGGACAAAGTGGCCAATTCCTCTTTTTTCAAGCGTCACAGAATTAAAATTTACTTAATATTTCGTGATAAATTCTACATCTTTATGTAGGGAAGTTCCATTTCTTCAAGTTCGCTTAAAGAAAACTTGGAAGAACATTTTCTTTTGAGAGAAAAATAAGGTCGATCCTCTAAGTGTTAAAAATTATTACTGATTTATGTAATATACTCGTATTTAGCCAGAAATCTAACGTTCCTTTTCTAACGATTGATTTTTTTAGCCCCTTCAATGGAATTACGAATTTAATAAATTTAATTTTAATTTATAAGAATTTTTCAATTAGCTTTATTACAAAATATTCATTTTTTTTACGTACAAGACAAGAAGCCAAATGGTGTCATCGACATCATCGATGAATGGCCAAACAAGAGACCGAAAGACACGAATGGATCATTTATCAAAGCATATTTCCACGTACACCTCAACATAAATTATTCATCAAAGTTATTGAATTGAATTTCAACAAACGATCAACGATTGCAGAAAAATGCATCAATGTTACAGCATAGCATAGCATAGCCAACAACGTGAATTTCTGTTTGATAGTTCATCTAATATCTTTATAACTTTGAGGTAGAAAAAAAAGAGTAGAAAAGATTAATTTTTATGTGGAATTTATGTATCATAACATATTAAAAATTCTTCGAGATTTGTCTTTAAACAGCCCATATTTCACCTGAGAAATTTTTCTCAATCAAAAATTGTGTAAGAAAATCTAATTTTCAAATATTTTTCAGCAATTTTCCTTCTTGCAATAGAGGTGTGAACCTCATTAGTAGGCATACCATTTTTATGCGGCATGATCGTGTTTGTTCAAGTGCAGAGATCATCGCAGTGAAAACACCTTTTGTGCAATTGTATGGTCCACACCCACTTGGTGTAATCACGTGCACGAACGAGGGCGTTGAAAGGGAAAAGCTGGGTGATTCAATGGCATTCAGTTCCGAGAAAAATATCAAGGAAATGCGGTAAGAGTGTATTGCATGCAAACCTCTCTCACTGTCTATTAAAGAGACCCCCAATGAATAGTTGCTAAACATTGTGTTTTATGCGCATATTTATGCAAAAACATTGATAAATGCAGATATGAGGGATCCACCCTGTGTGTTAAACACACAACATACGGTTCTTCTTTTAAATTCTTCCCGTGCGCATCCTCAAGTTTTTCTTTTTTTTTTCAACTGGTGTGGAAAGAGATCCGTGAGAAACTCAATAATTCAATTAAAAGTATCCACGCAAAGGCTTTGAAAGAGTGTGTGACAGAGAGAAAGAGAGGAAGGGAGGCTTTAGAGGAGAAACATATATGTAGGTATCTAGAAACCGGCTAAGACGGAAACTGCTTGAATTTTCTTTTTTATTGCACCTTTGGCACACAGCGTGCATTCTCTTAAATCCATTTTAATTTATTTACCCATTGACGAACTTTTCCGCTCTCTCTCTCTCTCACTACCTGGCTTTTGCTGAATCAAAAGCCATAAGAAAAAGGAGAATTCAATAATAAACTTATCCATCCTCGTATACTTCCTTCCCATATTGGGAATATCATTAAAGCGAATTATTGTGACGAATGTTTATGCAAAAGTTAATTCAAATGAACCTCTCATAGTATAACGCTTATTTACCTCTACATGGAGGTGATGTTAATTAATTTACAAGACAATGATAGACGGGAATGGTTTTATTAAATTTTCAATAAATGATTTTTATCACGTGCCTGCGTCGGCGTATCAAACACGCTTTTAATGATATATTCCATCTCTTTTCTGACTCACAAAATGGGTTATAAATAGCAATATAAAATGTACTTGTGGTGCGAAAAATGCTTTTTCAATTTATACCCAGTCTGTTTTTTTTTCACAAGCTAATAACCACTCTTAAGTGTTTAAAGGGGTTCTTTTTTTTATTTTAAAAACACAAAATTGTATTTTTTTTGGCAATAAAATGTTTAATGTTTTTCCTTCAATGGAAGTCAATTAATTAATTTATGATCAATGATTCAAGTTGATACTTTACACACAATGCTTAAAAAAACATTGAAATTGAATATTTTTTTTAACTCTTCTTTTTTTTAAAATGAATTTATTGGTTCTTATATGGGTTATTTGAGAAAACAACGTGGACATGTATAATATTGATCACAAATATTAAAAATAAGAATAGGAATTCCCCAAAAAGACTTCTCATTTACCACTGGGATCAGCTGAGAAAATCTGGTTAGCAATTGATACAAAAATGCAAATAATGACGTTACTATTTTGTTTTTCAATCGTTTAATCTTTGCTGATTTTTTTAAATTTATTTCAGTTGAAAATGAGAAGTATTTAAGGCGATTTTTTAAAATTCTCTTTTCTTTATCAAAGTATTACAAAATCACGCATACACCGGTTGTTTTCACAACTAAAAATTTTTCCGTATAAAAATAAATAAACTCCTTTTCAATATCTATTTTGTTTTTAAAAAACCCAAGTAAATTAAATGGAAATTAATGTAAAAAAATGAAAATGCGGAAATTTGTCTCAGTTCTGTTTTTCTCTTTTTGTGACGTTTCGTTTTCTGAAATAATCTTCCTCAGGACATCAATCCTTATACATATTTAAAAATATATTTTAATATTTTAACCAAGATTTTAGCATTTTACTCTTAAATAAATCAAAGTAAAAAAAAATGGTTTATTATTATTCAATTCAAATTTCCTTTCTTCTTACTTATTTAGTAATTTAATAATTCAGCTGTGTAATTAACCCCTTTGATTGAGATATTGAGATTAAAACCGCAATATCTTTCGCATGGTGTCAATGAATTTTGGCAGAGTTTTATCCATAAAGTAGTCAAAGTTTATTGAGGTTCTCGAAATTAATAAACATCCAAAAAGTATTAATGTGGCCTAATCTCCGTGCTATATCGGAAATTCTTTTCCGCCTTTCACCCTCAAAATAAGCAAAAATCAGATAAATTCCACCGTCTGGTGGCCTAAAAATAAAAATTCTTTACTTGTTGTATTTTGTGCTTTTTTTCCCCTCATTTCCTAATCGGACTTTAGTTTATTATATATAGAGGAGGGAGGAATACAAGAGAGAAAGAACAAGAGTATGAGCAAAAAAAACTAAATACACCGGTAGATCAACCGATTTACGGAAAGTCTATAAAATTTTATGAAACTCCAATTCATCGCACACGCAAAGCAGATCAAAGATATTCCACCTTGTTGAATGTTGAACATGACTTTGTTGCGGAGATATTTTTAAGGGAACTCGTGTTTTTTTCTTCTCCTTCAACATACTCCATCTCCTTGCAATGAAATGTAAGTACAAGACTTCGATTGCACTGATAACCTCCCTGCAACTGTCGGGAGGAAAATTCCGCGATCTGATAGCGAATTTATTGCATAATCGCCGCCGCCAAAAAAAAAGCCGCAGCAATAACTTTATGTACGTTCTTCACTGTTTACCCATTTGATTACTTAAGCTGCCGCAAGTCTATAAATTTTGGGATTTGGTGAAAAAGTCTGTTTAATTTTCACCTTCCAACAATAGCATAAATAAGAAGCAAAATAAGTTCTCACCTAACTTATAAAGAAACTGGCCAACATTTAACCCTGAAAGTTCGCGCAAATTCTGCAGCGTCATCGAAAAATCTCCTCGCGAGTTGTTGTTTATTGTTACAAATTTTGCCAAATTGGCTTGTCTAATCAAAGCCAATTTTCACATGCGCAAAATGATTATTTCTTTTCTCCTTTCCTATTTATAGTATATAGACGAAAATCCACACTGCAAACACTTCCCGAATGCACAGATTTGTGTAAATAAACATGTGAAATATATAGCATATGGAGAGATTCGTATTTTGCTTAAAATTATAAATAAATTTACATTAAAGCGACAGCTTAGAGGAATAAGATGTTGATAGATCTATTGGTACTCATCAAAAGTGGTGGGATATTTGTATACGCTTATTATGAGAATTTTCGCATGAAAAGCCTGCAAAATATTTTGCAAATATATAACTTCTTGATAATCTGAGTATGTTTAGGAAATTTTACGGAGAAATGTTTCAATATTATGTTTAAATTGCAGCCTTAAACTTGCAGCCATTCAAAAAATATTTTTCATTACTCCTGAAGAATATCCTTTTCTTACATGATCCTTCTTTAGGATCTCCACGACAATAACACGATTAAAAGAAATGAATTTTGATGAAAATCGGGAAAATATTAATATTTGTCTGTGTGGGTGAAATATTGGTTTGTTGCTCCGAAAAAAATTGATAAATTCACAGATAAGACAAAGAAAAAAAGATCATTCACTCACCTCTCTTCCTTGTCGTATTTAGGAAAGGTGACTTTGAGCAGCTCCAGCACAGAACTTTCACTCTGTGGCTCAGCGGAGATCCCCTGAGCCCTCTGCCGCTGAACGGCACCATTGCTATGGGTGCCAGCCTTGCGGGAGCGACTAAAGGGGAAGACACTCTGGAATTTGTCCAGTTGACTCTTCAACTCGGCAATCTCCTCATCCTTCCGCCTCAGGCACTCCTCGAGCTCCCTCACTCTGGTTTCCCGTTCAACAACAGCCTGCAGGAGCTCCCGCTCCTTGGGCCCCAGACTGTGCTCCTCATTGATGTACAGAGCACTAATGTGGTCCGTTATGAGACTTCCCGGCGGTGGTGCCTTGAGGAGATTCGGCTCCGATGCCAGGAAGCAGTTGTTGATGTAGTATGGTGGCTGATCCGTGGGTGCAGTTGAAGCAGATACAGCATGTGCTGAATTGTTGTTCCCATAGTCAGTCGATGGCACTGTGCTATTTGGTTCCTGCATCCTTAACTTAAGCTTATCGTGTGTATTGGCACTATCCGGAGGCACCGTGTGGTTATTCCGCGGAATCGATGAAGCGTAACTGACGACAGTGTCGTTGGGAGCACCAGTTGAATGGTTAATTGGACGCACGTCTAGTGCGGTTGCGCCACCGCACAGAACTGTCTGCGTTTCCTCGTCTACGGCTGGCCGCTTTGATGCGAAGCACAGCCCGTCAAAACAGACACGCATCCAAGCGATTTTTGCACTTTTTTGGCACAGCAACACAATTATTTTGGCAACACCTGAAATTAGATTGAAATAAACACAGAAAAAATGAGCATTAAAACTCCATGTCTTTTGCTTTTATTGCATGGCATTATATGCAAATGCAACCTATCAAGGGGGGCAGAATCTTTGTTAATGGTGTACGCATAATTAAGAAGTTTTAACTTTTCATTGAGAGAACTTCTCCTTCAAAATACAGAAAAGTTCAAAATCAGATTTTAGATGGAGGCGCCGGGTATAAGGAAATGACTTAGGAACTCAAGAAGAACTCTAGAGGAAAACTGAATAAACCAGGCGCCTCCATGTCAAAGAGATCTTCAAAGTATCTCAGCCTAGACCTACATTGTAGGCAAATGTTCGCTCCCATAGCAAAGCAAAAAAAAATCACGTGAAAAGTATGAAAATTATCACAAAGAAAACGACTACTCGTGATCTCTCGTGCGCAAGTGCCACAGAATAATCATATCTTGTTGTACTCTCGACGAATTACAAATTTGTTTCTCTCCAGAAGAGCCCCCAAAAGTAAAAATAGACAGCGGGTTGTGAAACAATAAAGAAATTAACAATTTTATGGGTGTCGTGTGACACACTATCGCGTGAATATTATGAGAAGTTAATGTTTGAAAGTAAGAGCTGAATTTCCCTCCATGCTTCTCTTCTTTCTTGCATTAATGCTTTTGCAAATTTAATTGAGAAGCTGCCAATTATTTTTGTGCACAGATACCGCATGTAGGTATAGGGTGGTCAATGTAGAGAAAGAAAATTACAGGGTGTCGAAGAGTTGACAAGAGAAATGCGAAGGGATTTTTTTTTATTCGGAAGGTATAAAGTAATTGGCAAATTGCAATTAAGAAAAAGGTGATTGGATTCACTGATGGTGTCAACTCTTCAACTTTACTGCAGGTGATCACCAGCATAATATATACCCTCAAATTATCACACTATAAAAGAAATATGTGAACGTGGCACGTCACTTTACGATCTCATTTACTTGAGAAAATTGTCAGAAATTGCTTTAAATTAATCTACTATAAAGAATGAACAAAAATTAAATGAAATGTCTCCGAAATTAAGGTTTTGAATTAATTAATTAATTTAGTCCCAAAGTATTTCTCTGAGTGTACGTAAATCAACAAAAGGAGTATGCAGGCAGAACTTAAAGATCATCAAAAAGACAAGTGATGGATAAAACATGGAAGGCATTCAATTTAACCTCTCTCTCGGAGAACAATTAGTGAATAAATATTTATGCAAAAGTGCTCCTGCCTCGTGTACGAGCTCCATCATGATCCACCTCAATCCTCGCGAATGCGCCGCATAAGAGTAAAAGAAGCAACAATAAAAAAGAATGGACAATCACTCGCCCTGCGGAGGATCTTCTATAACTTTGTTGCTTTTGTGATTTTATTTATAATTCAAAAAAGAGCAAAAAGAGAGAATTTACTGACAGTGAAATATATCACAGTAAAATCACCTCCAACTCTTTCTTCTTCTGCTGCATTGGTTGGTGTGTGCAGCACAAAAGAAGGTGCAATAGAAATGATATGCGCGCTGTGGCGGGAGAACAGTTAAAGCATGCGCCACAACATTAATTCTCATGTTGTCAGTGTGTGTTACAGGTGGTGTTCGATTATCGCTTTACACGGGGCGCTCAATGCAACATTAATCATGGGCCTTCCAGTGACATTAATCGGCTGCTGGTTTGTACAATGCACCCATAATCTCAATTGTACCTTTTAATTTATACGAAAAATTGTTCTCTTTCTCCTATTGTATCACCCATCGCACGCACTTTATTGCCTCTCCTCACCCACCTACGCTACATATGTACATATGTGCCACCTTTTATGCATTCAATTAACCCAATAAAACATTTCGAATGACACCTTCGAGGTATTCCGAGGTTTCACACAGCATGGAATTTCGCACCAAAGAGGAATTTTTCATTGTGCACCCCAGAGGTTAAATTGGGCCATGGATTATATCGCACCATGATAAAAACTCACCACAATGCAAATAAAAAATTAAATTGTGTTTAAAAGGATTGGAATTTTTATGTGAATTTTTTAAAAAGAAAAAATCCACAAAAATTGGGTTTTTTATGCAATGAATGGGATACTTAGCAAGTACAGAAGTTACAGAAGCGATAGTCAGATATCAATTCAAAGGATTGTTAAATAAAAATTTAAAAAAAATGAATTAATAACACCCTAAAAAAGGTTTAAAATACGAATTTTACTAATCAAGATTTATGGAGATAAATATTCAAATGTAAGAGCTTTTGGGAACTTTTCGTGCAAATTTAATATTTGACAGTTTGACAGATTACTGTTTGACATTTCATGTCTAACGATTCACATTATTCTAACAAAATATTGGTTTTTATACAAAAGTTTAAAGCCTTTTAGCGTTAAGGTTTTGTTAATTTACTTTTTTTCTAACGTTTGACGTTTATAGCAGTCTACTCTTTTTCCTGACACATCTGACATTTGTTTCTTTTAAAGTTTGACATTTATTCTAACGTTTGACGTTCTTTTCTATGATTACAAACCAACTATTTAAAATTCTTCATGTAATCTTTAGTTTGAAAATAATTTCTTTTAACTTCTTAAAATGAATCAGAACCCATTGAAGTTTTAGGATGTTTTTTAGTCAGTCATACACCACTTCTCCTGGCTACGCTACTGTATTCATTATCTCAGTTTAAAATTAAAGATTAACGTGATAAAATTTTATTTTATGAGATCTCGAAAAAATTCTTCTCAATCTCAAAGAACGAATTTTAACGAATACAGCAAGATAGCAACTTAATCAAATTCTTTCAATAACCATCTGGACTTTTAATGAAAAAAAAATTCTAATGACTTGGAAGTACAATCTTAATGTAGAGAAATATTATTTCTTCCAACATACACATCATTCTAGTCAGCAAATTGTCTACTCAGCATTTACTAAAGAGTTAGTAAAACATGATAAGGCAATGGTAAATATTTACCGAAAAAAAAGTCTGCTAACTGGTATTTCTGCCGGTTAACAAAAAGCAATACGCCCAAGTGATTATCGCGGCTTAGATGGAGATATGATCTTCTCCTGAGAACTATTTGTTCTTCTCAGAAAGGTGATTGAATGATTAATGCCACACATATGGAGGAGTTAATTGTGCTAATAAAGAATTTCTCTTCTCCCCCACATTCTGCCCTGTCTGCGTATCACATCGCGACCCAATTTACTCATATAATAATCATATTTTTGTGGTGGAAAGGGGGGTTTTCCAGTAGCACAGTCGTGATTCTTGTTTTTTTTTCCTCCTTACAATTCCACTCAATTAATATCTCACAAGATTTGTTTCTTTATTTTTTTCTTCTTGTTCTTCATTGTGATATGTGTAATATTGATGGTATCACGACATGTTGAGTGGAGTATTGGAGGAGAGATATCTCGCAGACACAGTGCTATGTGTACATACATATAATGATCAGTTTGATTTTATTTATAGCTCCCTCTCCTCATTTTGCTTTTGAGAGAGTCCAATAAAACCTTCAATCATGCCAATTGATGTGTGATTGTTTTCATTGAATGTTTATTTGCTGTCGCTTAGGCTTGAGTATAAGAAGAGTTAACAAAAAAAAACTCCAATCATCAGCGGAGACTTGGGGAGATAATCATGTGAGGAGTCAGTGCAAGAGATGCATCAATGTTACATAGAATAGCATACTTCGTGCAGTTGGGAAGGTTCTTTTGAAATTCGCAATGAAAATTGCAACATATGCACATTTTAAAATTTCCTCACACCCAAATGCGAGAAGAGGAGAAAAAAAACATAAAGACGCATTGGCTCTTGAGCGACGTGTGCAATAAAATGCCAAGAATCTCCTTCTCCGTGTGATCATTCCTGTGGAATACAAATTAATCTTTTGATAGGCAATTAACATCTCGCTCTCTCTCTCTCTCTCTGTCTTTAAATTCTTTTGCAATTCACCTATTCCATAAAACTATTTAGAAATCCCCCTATGATATTCTATATAAACATATTTGTCTCGTTTGTTTTTCTCGTTTAAACTTACTTGCATTTATAACTGTCTACAAAGGCATAAATTCCCATTGGGTAAAGTAATCTTCCATTTTATTGAAAATTGTCAATTTAATGTTCTTACGCGAGAGGTACTCTTCCCTCTCTTTTTAAATTGAATTGTTTTGAAGCTTTCTTTGAAGCTTTTCACAATTCCTTCAAATAATCTTGCATAGCGCATGAATAGTTCTCTATCTAATGGAGAAGATGATCACTACGAGATATATACCAGATATTCCTTCAACATCAATAACAAACTCTTAAGCCAAAAAGCAATTGAAGTGCGTATAGATTTAAATTGAAATTTGGAGAGCAAAGAGAAGCGTCCGTTAAATAAAATAAATTCCCATGTGGACGACTTCAATTAAGATTTCTGTCAATTGAAGTGAATTATACGTATTGCCTCTGCACAAGAGCCACTCTCTTGCTCAAATGAAAAATTCACCCTCAAGATAGTGAAAAATTATTACTAGCAAAATGCAAATTTAGAGGCAAATCATCACACACACACAACATTTTCTCTACGAGCACCGCGTGAAGTCGATTCGCCTGCAAATGAACTTTAATTGATTCGTCGAGCCGCGCGTGATATCCATCTTCCTTTTTTTTCTTTCATTTTGCTAGTTGATACCAGATATATTTATTGGAATGCCACGATAAATAAAGCAACATGGCAATAAATGGAGATGAATGGTGGTGGATGCTGCACACTCTGTATAAAATGATATTCTCCTATTCATTTTAATTGAAAGCCACCGAAGAAGATATAATGAAAATCTAAAGCTTTTAAGAGCTTATTTTTGCTGAAAATCCTGAATTCTTAACCCAGATTTGGTCATTAAAGGAAATTCAATTAAAGGAACAGTTTTAAAGGTTTTTGCAATAAATTTCATTGAAATTTTAATTTTCTTTGCGGGAATTTCAAAATAATTGTGCATATCTGGGGGGTTAAGAAAATTCGGAATCCTCAAGAAATCGAAAAATGTTTAGAAAGCCTCTCAAATTCATTGAAATTCTCATCAAAGAACATCCTTTTCAAGCTTCTGGCTACATAGCAAATCTCTTAAAAAGCTCAGAAGCTCATAAAAGTTTTCTGAGATTGAGATCCACTACAGATTGTTGAGTGAAAAATCACAAATTCTCTGATTAAAACTTCTTTTTTTTTCTTTCCCAATGAAAACTACATCGACGCGAAGCAGCTAAGCGATAGGACAAACAAGCTAAAAGATAGGATTGAACCACAATCCAATAAAGTAGATCAATAAAAATTTACGAGCAATCAGATAGGGAGACAACATCTAAATGTACTTTATCTCGCACTTCAATTGATACACACTGTGCGCAATAATTCAAAATCGATTCAATACAGCAACAATTTCATTCAATTTATAAATTTATGTGTGATCTCCAATAGATTTATTCCGGAGAGCATCTTGTTGGCAATTTTGCTTCAAAATCTTCGCGTTGAGCGCGTGAAAAAAATGGAGATAAACAAGAAAATTTTGTTGACCAAAACAACGGAAAATTTTTATATAAATTCCCCTTCTCATTCTGTTTAAGACATGGCAAATGCACACAGAGAGTTTTAGGAGAGGCGAAAATTTTGTATTTTGACGGTCGTGTAGAAGAAAATGGATCAAGATCGTGTCAATCTTGATGGTGGCACATTATAAACGCCTGCACAACCAACAATTTCGGGAAACAATTAAACCACCAGGCGCCTCCACTTGCGCACAATATATATTTTCACATTTGTGGTCTCCCACTTTTTTAATGTGCTTTACTTTACATTACCATCGCATTATGAAGAGTTTTTATTGATCTCCAAAGTGATTGGGAATTTTTGGAAAGAAAAAAAAAACTGTAAAAGTTGTGCGCGTTTTTTCCAAGAAAAATATCTTTTTTTTTAAATAAAAAAAAATTATATCTCGTGAAAGTCGTTCAGATGATTGGGTTTATGCTGTTGGAAGCTAATAAATTCTTTCTTTGAATAAATTATCTATGGTGTTGTCAGTTGATTTGATATAGGAAAGAGGTCACAGAGCTTTAGGCCTTTAATTCTATCTGCTCTTTGCGGGTATGTTGGCTCGGGTATACCGATAAGTGTGTGCAGATTAGGGGGGTAACACTACGCACAGCATAAGCACAATCAGAAAACAACGAAAAAAAACCCCACGAAATAAATATTAATCGATGTTGTGGAATAAAATGCAGCTGAGATATCACAAGATATCGTGTAGTGTTGAAGCAAACGAGATGATAATTAAAATTATAATGAAAATCAACATGTTAATTGAATTCACATGACAGACACACTCAAAAAAACTACACCACGGCACACAATCCACTCGCTTTTCCTTCTCCACACACGCAATTTTCCTCCCATCTTGGGAACTTTGTCAACCACACTGTTTAACAGAGTTTCTTATTTAACTAAAAGCTCAAACATTCAGTGAAAATTTGGGATGTTTTCCTTCCGATTTCTTTGAGTGTTCTATAAAAAATAAATCTATTTGGAAGTTTTTCTTTTAGTTACAAAAAAAAGAAACTTCTATTCTTGGTATTCTTGCCACATTTCGTGAGAACTTTATTTGTAGCCACCACGGGTGTAAATTATCACTTATTTCACGTTGATTTAACTGGAAAATATCTGGTTGTTTTCTATTTACTTTTGGCACCATTTTTTTGTCACGCGAGTTCGATTTTTTTTCTAGATCGCGAGATTTTTCTTTCGGCCATTGTGGTTTACTTGCGCGAACAAGAAAACTCTTCGTATAGCTGCTGATGGTTGGTTCTTTTGGCGGGAAAACACGCACAAACCCCCTTTCCTTTGCAAACAAACGCACACACATACGAAAAGCTCCCGGCGAAAGCTCAATGAATTCAGGGGGATGAATGGATCTGGTGGTGAGTAAAATCCAAGAGCGGGAGATTTCTTTTAAACAGTGGCAATAATTACCTCTCGTATTGAACGAGTTGGGTGTTGTTTAGCGTTGTACAGCGTAAAACGTACTGAAATATCTGAAATATTGTTGTGTTGTTTTATTGTATGGTTTTAAATTCACAAAAGCCCGACAAACACTCACATAAGACCCGCTCATATCATTTAGAGCCGTTCGACTTTTTAGCACACCGAAGCGGCCCATTGGGTGACTCGCGGGCAACAAATTGATCGTGCAATTGTACGATTGACAGTCACATTCTAGATCGCACTGCGACTAGGCAATTGCTAAACTTCTTCTCCTCCATCCATTCGTTTGCGTTTTGAATGGGAATTCCATCATATACACAAATGCGAAAAAAATAAGGGGAGGGAGTCGCCTCCAATTGCCGATCTCGCGCCATCGACACTATAAAATATATAGTACCCATTTAAAATTCATATTAACTACACCCAGATAGCCACACGACTCTGCGATGTTGCCAACGGAATCCCACATGCAAGCCACACTGAGTTGAGCTGCAGGAGAGACCTCGGAGCCGCATGCAAAAGCTCCACCGGACTCGCGAGTGATTGGTGGAAAATACTTTGTCACATTTATTGCAATTTGTTGCACCCAAATGCCCCATTCGCGCTGTTTGCTTCTGAAGAAGAAAACGGCACCAAGAACACCCAATTTGCGTGTGCAACATCATTCAACACTATGTTGCACTCATATTCCGCTCGCACAGCACGCACAATTTTTTTTTGGAAGCCCCTCAAAAAATGCAAAAATTATATTTTATTAAAACATCTCATGCAACAATGGCGCTCATTTCTGTCTGCACCCAACATACCAATTAAGTTCTTTCATCTCTGTCATGCAAATTCATCATTTTTTTGTTGTTGTTGTTGCAGCAAATATGCAACTGACTATTTATTTACGCGGAATAAACCGGAATGCATTTTTCTGCAATTGTGTATCCCCTTCCCCCTTTTATTAACCAAAAAATTGCATCACCGAGCTTTGGATCAATTTTAAACTGCATTTTTTAAAGGAGTTTAGTCATAACTGTGTGGGAAAATTCCTCATTCGAGGAAGCAAGAGATAGAGGGTAACAAAGAAGAAATCGTCAGAGAGAATTTCCATATTTTTCATTGAGATTAGCTGAGAAAATTCCACGAAGATTTTCTCAAAAAATGGAAAGAATGACGTCATCGTTGTATATTTTGCACTTGAAGCATTTACGCTGATGTTTCAACGACGATTTTTGAGAAAGGATCTTTATGCTTCATACATTAACCCTTGCATGAAGCATAAAGATCCTTTCTCAATAAATCATTGATGAAACATAAGCGTAAATGTTTCAAGTGCAAAAAAATATAACCCTTTCGCGTTCTTTGGGTCATACGTTAACCAAAACATGAAACATTCTATTATCCTGATTTTAATTAATTTAAATGTTTATCCAAATTAAAACTGAATTAAAGTTACTGAAGCTTCTAAAGAATAAATATCCTTCTAAAAAGACAGCATGTTTCAATGTTTCTATGTTTCATATGGACGCGAAAGGGTTAAACTGGTTAAAATATGAAACATTAAATTTTCCTGACATCATTCTTTGCGTTTTTAGGGATTTCATTGCCAGATTTTTCCAGCTTATCTTTGTCAGATATTCCTCTACAATATTTACCGTGTTTAGAACAGGGGGTAGACAAAGCCCTTTTTTACCCGAACACAGCAAATAATGGCGGACGGTTTGCAAAGAAGTTAAAGGAAGAAAATGACGTCATTTTATTTCCAAAAAGTGCATCAAAATTTTTAAAATCAGTTTTAGTGCATTAATCTTCGTGAGACACCCCTCAAAAGCTATCAATCGATAGAATATTAAATTATCTATCCAGTGGTGGTGGATTTTTTCAGATTGAAGCATTTTCCTGGGTGTCTCAGCGAGTGAGCAGTGAATTCCTATGGAAATAGAGTCTTTGTCTACCCCCTGGTTTAGAATGATCCCTCGAATAAGGAGTTTTCTCATACGACAATGAATTATCTCCTTTCACTGCAGAAGAATGTGGGGATAAATTAAATTTTTTGCATAGATAAGAAAACTTTCGCGCTTTTAAGAAATTTCTTTAGCAACTTTTTCAACCCCAAACTTTCAATTAAATATATTTTTTTTAAATTGGTATTTATATATAATTTATTACGCGTATTTTATTCTCTGAAGCATAAAATACTTTCGATGGGAAACCTGCTGCGAAGAAATTCAAATACACGATCGAGATGCAATTGTCGTCGCGAAGGGCTGCCGCCACGATCACCACGTAGTCACACGAATGCATAGCCTGAGGGGCCTCTTGGGCGTACTTTTTTGCCATCCCAAGGGTACACGCGGGTATGTCATTTGACCGCCACACAGGCGCTATCAATTATCACCCATTTCTGAGCACTGCTTTTGGGTGGAATTTACATGAAAAGTACGCACGATGCAAGAAATTCGGCATCAACCGCTGCGTCACATTGAGCAATCGCGTTTTTCGAGGAAATTCTTTTTGCCCATTTTGGGCAATTTGACAAAATTTTTATTGTTAATCATGTTCAAGAGGATAATTGCTGAGCCAAAAAGCAGTGCGGAGAGAGGGGCGAATTGACGGGTGATTCGATAATTTGCTCGTGTCAAATAATTACTGTCACAATGGAGGTTCAAAACAATTTCTTACTGAAGCACACAGAGTGCCAAAGAAGTACTCAAAGATGCTGCCAAGTTGCAATAAAAAGAGACTATGCATTGTCCACAAGAGATGCGCGCGAATTTGTGAAAGTTGAATATAGCCGGGGAGGTTTAATTTTATCATGAGTCGTGTGTAGGTGGAATATGTAGTACATGCGGATTTATTTTAAAAGATGCAGCAAGTTGGAATTTCGCACCATCGCGCATCATTTCCATTTTAATTACTCCTCCTGAATGCAACCACTAAAACGACTAAAACACTTCTTAATTCATCCGTGTGTTTCTATGATTAAACTATCACACAAACTATAAGCTTAATATCCTATGTAAATGATCATGTCGCATATTAGTGATGATATGCAATACTCTTCATAATTTTCCTTCAACATTGAACAAGTGGAGAAAACTTCTCCCCGCATAAAGATAATCGCGCTTACGTAGAGAATTTATGCTGCTTACTTTTTTTTTACTTCTTCGCTTGAGCAATATTAAATTCACAATAATTCCTTATCACCCTCGTGATCTTTCTCTCCACCAGAAGATCATTTTGGAGTCTTCTCTCACAGTCCGTTCGGAGACTTCCCCCGGGGCAAGATCACTCTGCGTTTCTTTAGCTTTATTTTCTCAGAGAGAGAATTCCATCCATTATTGCAATATTTCTTTCCATAAAAAGTAACGAATATAAAGATAAATACCACCACCTGAGAATATCTTCTCCCAACTCATCATTTAGCTAAAGTATTCTCATATTTATTCCTATATAGGTAGGTATATTTTGTAACCATATCGTATGGCAGGTGATTGGAATTACGGTTATAATAATTTAAGTTCTATGCAGTAGTGGCTCTGAAATATTAAATAAATTGACTCATATTTTGTACGCATTATTTCTAAATTAGATATCGCCACTATCGCTTTGTAAATTGAAGTGGAAGTTGATGGTGGAATGTAACAAATAAATAAAATTGAAAACCATTTATATAGATACTTTTCCTGCAACGCAGTTGCACAATAAAAATAATATTTCTGCAAGAAAACCTCAAAATTTGCACATATTTTAATTCAATGTGACATGTTTTATGCAAATAAGTCAGCCCTTCATGTTAAAATGCTCGACAAAGCGGAATTTTCGTTTTTTTTTTTTTTCAGATGGCAAAAGGAGGGCATTTTATCTATTAAATTGCAATTCTCCCATCTAATTCCTTTGGCAGTCGTGCGTTTGGCCACACCTTCACTGCCACTTCACAAATGATCGCACTTGCATTTTATGGACGAATATTTGTGCTATTTTGCTTGCATTTTAAAACTATGCAAGTGCACCACATATCTCTCTCTTCGAATATTCACACACAATCTCCACTCTGTGCGGCAATATTGAGAAGAATTTTTCTCAGTCGCGCGAGAATCGCCACCAACTTTTGTAACCAAATAGAGTTGAAAGTTTTCTAGATTCTAAGACTGAACGTTTTTCTTTACAGAAAGAAGAAAAATGGAAAAGTTTCAAATGCAAAAATAAGAATTTTCACTTTTTGCCTTGAAGTTTAGGCTGAATTTTTGTCTAAAATCAGTTTTTCGCATTTTCTGGCTCTCCTGTTGATTTTAGAGCAAATCTGAATGGATTTTTGGGTCATCCCGTACCCGCAGGTTCGTCGATGAGCCTGATCGATATGTCCCAAAGGGAAGTTTCAAATACAAAAATTTAGAATTTTCACTTTTTGCCTTGAAGTTTAGGCATATTTTTGACTGAAATCAGTTTTTCTCATTTTCTGGCTCTCCTGTTGATTTTAGAGCAAATCTGAATGGATTTTTGGGTCATCCCGTACCCGTAGGTTCGTCGATGAGCCTGATCGATATGTCCCAAAGGGGAGTTTCAAATACAAAAAATAAGAATTTTCAATTTTTCCTTGAAGTTTAGGCTGAATTTTTGGCTAAAATCAGTTTTTCTCATTTTCTGGCTCTCCTGTTGATTTTAGAGCAAATCTGAATGGATTTTTGGGTCATCCCGTACCCGCAAGTTCGTCGATGAGCCTGATCGATATGTCCCAAAGGGGAGTTTCAAATACAAAAAATAAGAATTTTCAATTTTTTCCTTGAAGTTTAGGCTGAATTTTTGGCTAAAATCAGTTTTTCTCATTTTCTGGCTCTCCTGTTGATTTTAGAGCAAATCTGAATGGATTTTTGGGTCATCCCGTACCCGCAGGTTCGTCGATGAGCCTGATCGATATGTCCCAAAGGGGAGTTTCAAATACAAAAAATAAGAATTTTCAATTTTTGCCTTGAAGTTTAGGCTGAATTTTTGGCTAAAATCAGTTTTTCTCATTTTCTGGCTCTCCTGTTGATTTTAGAGCAAATCTGAATGGATTTTTGGGTCATCCCGTACCCGCTGGTTCGTCGATGAGCCTGATCGATATGTACCAAAGGGAAGTTTCGAATGAAAAAAAATTGAATTGAGAGATGAAAAACAAACTAGTGACGTCATTGTTTGCATTTTTAGCGAATATTTTTTGATTTTTCCCAGTTGATACTTGAGGAAAAATGGAAGTTTCTTTAACCAATTCTGAATAATTTTTTTTCGATCTCGTGAAAAGATTTGCGCCCCTCCCAATTATTTCCTCGAATGAAAAGCTTTTCCCATAGAATGTGAAGAAGGTCCTTTTAAATGAATCTAAAATAAATTCTCCTCATTAATCTTTTTCTTTTAAAATTAATTCTACAAGTTTTTCATCTTTGTGGTTACATTTCTAACGTGCTATAGAAATAAATTTTATAAATTCCTAGGCAACACATTCCTCAATTAAATACAAATAATTAGCGTTATTCTCATTTGATATATATGTGGTGAAATATACATTAATTCCCCATTCGCCTCGAGTAATTCAAGTGTGTTCCAACTAAATCCAGACTTGAGCCTTTCATTGGCTTTTCTGATCTGCATTTACAAAATTTTTGACGGGAAAATCTTGCGAATTGAAATAAATTTCCACGCGGTAAATTGTGACAATTTAATCCAATTTTGCTTGCGAAATATACATATACTCATGGAAAAGATTCTCTCTCTCGCTCTCTTGAGCCTTTACTTGTACGCTCTATTAGGGGGCTTTAATGATCGAGCTTCCCTCATAGAAGAAACATTCTCACATCGGCCTCCCATTTAATACATGTCGTTAAAAATTATTAAAAGCACAAAAAACAGGCTAAACGATGCAAAAAAGTGTGCTTTTTATGGGCAAAGAATATACAATCTCTGCGTATGCCCCCATGCTGGGACATTTACGCGAATGATGTTGCTGAGAGTGGCGAGTGTTAAATACGTTGACAATACTTTAAAAAAAAAAAAAACATCTCATCCACACATGTGGCTCACTCGTCCACATGATCACCGTTGAAGATCATTTTCTTTTATGACAAACCCATTAGAAGGATTCCTTCTAGTCTATTAGTGTGGCTCCAACTTGCTCGTCGCGATCTTTTAGCAAAATATTGATTTTTTTTTCATCTTAAACACTCTCAACGTTCCTCAAAGCAGCTTTACAACAAAACTTATTTGCAATCAATTGAGCAAATCACTCCATCTTAAGCTAATAAACAAGATCACCTGGCTGATAGCATGTGGCTTTCGTAGAAGGTTACCTGTGTACGTATATTATTGGAATTATATGAGAAAATTTAATAGAGCAATTTTCACCTGATCTTCGTCATTTCATTGTGGAATAATTTTATATTCTCGAAATAAAATTCATAAAAGCCATCGTGACGCGATCATCATGCAATCAGGTGATTTTGTGGTTACACAAAATCACCACCAAACCATCATGAGGTTTACCAGGTGAAAAAAAATGTGACAAAACAAGTTGGATATATTTTTTCAAGCTCAACTTTTGGTGCTTTTTCACATTTTGCGATGACGCACAAAAGTTTTATTATTAATCCCATTAAAATTGCTTGACAACAGAGATTTATTTCAAAGAATCTCTACTATTTTTTTTTCTTTACTTTGATCTACATTTAAGACACTCAAAAGACATCAAAAAAACCTTCTCATTAACTTTTGCTCATCTCAGCCGGAGATTTTAGTGTCAAAAACTCATAAAATTGTATCTATTTTTAGACAATTGAATAAAACAATTTTTATGGTTGTGGTTTTTCACGTCTTATTGCTTATTTATCTTTCTATCATACATAGCAATTAACTTGAGAAAAATTATGTATATAAATATTTAGAGTCCCTGACAGTTTATCAATAAATTCAAACCTTATAGTGTTCAAACTGTTTTATTTGGCAGCCAAAAGACCTTTTAGGGAAGGTACTAAAAAATCTTGTTTAAGTAAAGTCTTAATTAGCTATAATTAGTAGAAGCTACAGGGTTTGGATTAAATTATGTACTGAAATCACTGAAATCAAGGTTCGAAAACTTTTTCGAGAGAACTAAAATTTACTTTTTTCTTCATTTTTAGAGGACATTTACAAGTTAAAATAAATAAGGTGAGTTTTAACATAAAAATTCTAAATATAAAATCAATTCTAAATTCACGATCGTTGCGATAAAATCTTGACGTCTTCAATTTCTATTTATCAAGCAGTAAATATAGTTTCAATGAACTCATGCATTTCCCTTAAATGTTTTTCCCATATTTATTCACAAGACGAGACAAACAATTAGTCAACATAAATATTATATCAAAAATTGGACAAACAATTATGAAATTCGAGGTAGAATTCAACTTCCATGGGAAAATTCTCAATTTTCATTGGAAATTTCTTTTTTTTTCCAACAACACGGGCTACGAAAGAATGTGCTTCTTCAATGAAAGAAATGCGATATGTTTTTGTGAAAAATGATCGTGTCACAAACAATTTTTTTTCCTACGCTATCAATTCTCTTGGTGAGGAGAATTTTCTTGTGGTTTCTTCGCGAGCTAGCTAAAATGTCGGTTTGAATAAACAAACAAAAGAGTTTTTTGAGATCTTCTCGATCTCTCCTCAAGAAAAAACTAAAAATAGTTTGTCCAAACAGGCTCCTATTGAGATGGTGTCGCCCACATTTTGCAACAACAATAAATTCACGAAATTGTGAGCAAAATTACCCATTGAATGAGAGAGAGATTGTTTTTCACATAGAAGAAGAAGATCATTTTGTGACTTTTGTGGTCCACTGCAAAGGTTCAAGATTTTCCCTTGATCGTCCTCGATGCGGTATGATTTATCAATGAGATCGCGTAAAAATACAACAGTGACAAGTTAAAAATAGACTCAAATACAACTCTGAACTTGGATAAGTGCGGTATTTTTATTCAATTCAATGATGGTTCGTATATATAGCTACATACATATGTATACATTTACGTTGATTGGATGTATCGGTAGTAGCTATATACATATAGGCTTATTTTCAGTGTGTTGTTTGGCATGTAAAAGAGAAATAAAAAAAACCGAACTCTCCACACTACCGAAACTCTCAAATACTCCCTCAGAGAACCATTGTGTCATGACAATTGGAATAAAGAATGAAGATGTACAAAAAAAACGATCATGGCGAAAAGTTCTTCCAAGTCTGATGGCGTAGAAGAGGCATTCTTGGAGAGCAGTGAGAGTGAATACGAAAAAAAAGCTCAAATTATCGCCAATAAAGAGTCAAGTAGCGTCTCAAAGTACGAGAGGTCATCTGCATAAGTGATCTCAAGTGATCGCAAGTGCAGTTGCATTCAATAGGCGATCGTGCGATCATCTACAGTCCCCTTTCGGTTTGTATTCCGTCTGGTATGCTTAACTTGCTACAAGAATGGTAATTTTCTACCAATGACGTCATTCACGTGATCATCATTTCGGTATCCGCGATCACACCGTGGATGACCTTTCAATTTTATTCTACAACATAGAAGACTTGCGGAAAGACACTGTGTGCTGTTGTGATCTTCTTCCAAAGGTAATCTCACAGAAGATCGTGCGGAGATCGCGATCATTCAGCGGGTATATATTTTAAATTAATTTTCAAATAAAATACATAAAGTACATAGAGATCAACATAGAATGAGGGGAAAATTGGCAATAATTACATGATTATCGATGTATTATGACACTCCTTTTTGTAAATTACACTCAAGCTACTGGCGGAGAAAACGCAGAGATCGCGTCAAATATGGCCAAAGTGATTGCGGTATGCTGGAAAACGATCACGTATTTTTCCTTCTTTTTTTTCTTCTCCACTTGCCAATCACCTTCCTCTTCTTCTTTTTTATTTATCACAAGAAACTTTTCCTTCGTCTGATAACTCTCACTGATAAAATTCTATACGTCACTCATACACCATTGCGCACCCACACATACCCCACACTTTCCACTACAATCTACACAAGTAACTTTATAAATGTTCCTCTTCGTGTCTCTGTCTCGACCACGATCTTCTCTGTCTTCCCTTTTTTTTCCTCAATTCCTCACAATCAATTTTTTCGTTAAAAATTCACCACAAAAGCACGTTTAGTGTGACCCGAAATTCACGTGTAGACTACGTGAAAATTGGCAGGGTAGCAACAGAGGAAGGTACGTGGAAAATGAATGAAAAAAAAGCACGAAATCCACGATGCGATTTAAAGCACGGACTAGTAGGTACTAGCAAGTCTGCCTATCACACGATATGGAGGAGAATAAAATTGTCTATGGCGTGGAATTGGCCGCCACGTCTCCGTCCTCTTAGACCTCCTCTCTGGCCAGCCATGAGCAGCTCACAACACACATCCAAGCTAACTTTTTTCCCGTCCACAGATACTTTCCTACCCAAGAGACTGGTTTCACTTACAACACCAATTACCCCGACTTATTCCCTCTCTCATTCATTCCAATATCTTCAGTATGGATTGTCTTTGGTTGTGAATCTCAAGCTCACAGAGCGGTAGTATTGGCCTGGCCAGAGTAGTAGTTGAGAGGATCACACATATATGAAACACATGCTCCCACTTTTTGGCCATATGTTTTTGCTACTTGTTCGTTGTCAGAAGCTATGATCATCAAGAAAACTTCCACGATCACTCCCTGAACACCCTGTAACCAACACATTGATCACATTCACAGACCTAAGTACAGAGGCGAACTCTACCTCTCTCAAATATATATTCCCAAATCCCCAAAGAGCTCAACAAACATTATGAAAAAAAATTCCATCGTCCAAAGTCTCTGAATCGAGTGGATCAAGAGCGATCCTCCCAAATCTCCCCTCGCATCTTGTACTTTTTAACCCACTTTTTCAATCTATTCTCGGAAGATCATAAATTTTCTAAATGAAAATTCATGAGAGCTGGAGAAGCTCCAGCATTTTTTATTTTCATCTCAATGTCTATTTTGTGTAGCCTAATTGATAAATTAACATTCACGAATGCGCAAAAATTGTTTTTGCAGAAAAATTGAGCACACACAGTCTTATCTTGGCTTTGCGACAAAAATAGCCAAGTGCAATTTATGGCTCGCTGAATGTGTGCTATCTAAGCTTAATACATTTGCAGATAGCTGCTAATCAAATTAAAATAAAGAAAACAATCATTTTGATAAGATTGCGTATGTTTGTATATAGCTACGTACATTTTCAGTGTAATGCCAAGTGTGTGGAAAATTGTCTTGATGTGATTTATTAGTATAGGAAGAGGCACTAAGGAAGTAGCCATGAAATTGAGAGAGAGGAAGGAAACAAATATTGATTCAAAGAGAGATAAAGAAATTTGCAGTGGAGACGCCGGGTAATTAATTCAGGACATTAATTTCCCTCAATGATTCTCATCTTCTAAGAATATTTTAAATTGTTTCCTTTGAAAAAAAAAGATTTTTTTTTGAAAATCATTGAAAATAAAAAAAAATTCCAATTTGTAAATTATCCTGAATTAGAACTCTAGAAAACTTTCTCTGTGCGTCTGGAAAGTTTTGCAAACTAATTGCCAAAATTGTGGGTGGAAGAAAATTATAATGATATCATGGAATATTACAACAAATGGTATATAAAAGGAGCATTAATGATGTAATGCATAAATAATTTAATTCAATAATTTAAACTACGTCGCGAAAGGTCTTTCACTTTCTTCACCCAAAATCACCCTTTTGCGTCACCTTTTATCACATCATAGCGCATCCCTTTGGGGTACGGGGGTGTACCTTTGATCTCATCTTCAAATGAATTATTACCTTTATACAAAAACCCATTTAATGGCATTAATTCAGAGGCAAAGATTGCTCTTGTCTGCATTTTTAAAAGATATTTCATTGGCAGGAGAAAAGTGAAAATTATCCTCACGATGACGCAAATAATTATATTTTATTTGTATGAGCGATAAAAGGGTGCTGAGAGGGGGGTGGGAAGGATAAAATTGTATATGATATCAGATATCAATGTAAATTTCATTTTATGTGACTCGCCAACCCCTTCTGCAGATCAAAATATCCCCCAAAAAGGAGATATTTATTATTCAATGCGGCAGTTGTGCTCGCTCAAAATACACGCCATCATCTTCATCCTATATATTCCTTTCATGTTCACCTCCGTTTGCCATCCACTATGGCATTGGGAGAGATGATGGCACAATACAAAATGCAAAAGATAAGGGGAAAATGCTGATTTCGGAGCCAAAAGTGAGAAAGACCCCCCCTTCATCCGAGAAAGGATGTCACATTTTGATCCAATAACATCGCACTTTATTCTATTTGCTCAACTTTTCCTCCAATTTGCATAAATACATTAATAATTCAGGCAAAAGCCATACATATCCTTAGATATTTTATTTCATCACTTGCACAGGAACGCCTTTATGCCTCGCACCAAAAGTATCTACCTGCTGTGTGAGGACTTGGATATAGTTTACGAGAAAGATTAAAAAAGGATTAAATAAAGCCCAGGTGAGATTTTAAATTGTCCTGCCCTGTATTTTCTAAGCTGACTTTTTGACCTTTTAAACCCTAAACTTTGCTCGTTGCGAGAGAAATAAAAAGAAAATTGTATATTTTGTTGAAATTGATTGAAGAATATTTGCAGACAAATTTCATCATTTGTCAGTCAAGGGGGGTGGCAAGAAAAGAGGAATACTAAAAGAACCACAAAAACCCCCTCATATGGATTGTGTGTATGGAAATTTAACCACTTTACGAGATAATAAATCAAAATCAATGTAAGTATCCATTTATTTTTTCTCCTTCATTTTTCCAACCATTTTTCCAAGAGTCATCCTTTTTCTCCCACCATCCTCTCGACAAGGACGAATGCTGACGTCTTTTTTTTTATTTCTTTTTCTCGGTATGCAAGAAAAAAAAAAAGGATGGCTTTCGGAGAAATTCTTTTTGCTTTGAAAATTCTTGTCATCATTCAAATTTTTTCAAAGGGTTTCCCCAGATTTTCTCCTTCGATTGAAAGAAATGAAATTCTCTTTTTATTCTGAATTGGAAATCTTCAGTTTTTTGCAAACTAATGATGATGAGAAGGAGAATATTGAATGAATTTCTTGATGAATGTGCAAAGAAAATTATCTTGAATGTTTGCAAAATAAACATAAAAGATTTTTCTTTAATTTTTACAAACATTTTTAATGATTTTATTAGACTAATAGGCTTCTAAAAAATTATTTAATAGAAATTTTGCAATGAAAAAGAAACTTTATCTTTTGCAATATTCTAAAATAATTTGCCAACATTTCGGCGCTTGAGATTAAAATTTTAAATTAAATTCTTTTTCTATTTACAAACATTTTTAAGAGTCCACAGATCTATTTTCAATTTACAATATATGGAAAAAGAATAATAAAGAAAAAATAATGAAAAAAAACTCTTCCAAAATTGAAAAGAAATCTTTGATCAAATAGAATGATTCTAAAAGGAAAGGGAAGTGCTGCTACAAATTGCATAATTAAAGTGAATTCCATTACATGCTAATCACATAAAAAACAACAAAAGATAAAAAAGCATATTTGACGATGATGAGCATGATTATTATCTAACAATGTGATGAAATCTCTGATTTCATTCCCCTCGCGCAATCTTTTGGGATTGTTTTCAATCCTCTCTCTTCATGGATTTGAGAATTGGTTGAAGTGTGACAAATTGAGTTATGGCTCCTGGCACCCTCAATCTCAATGACACCACTCACTCAATGCGTACGAGAGGGTCCCCCGATTGATCATGGATATATACCCAACAACAGCAACAACAACAAAAAAAAAGAGTGAGAATTTGATGAGGGCGACATAAATAAATGTAAATGGAACAAACAAATAGAAAACAAGGTTCAAATGCTACCGAAATATCATTCTAGCCAATTGACATTCTGGGGTGTTTGGTACAGAGAGATTATCCACTGTTGGTGCGAAATTCTATTTGGTTTTGCAATCATGCCTGATTGATGTGTTGATTAGGATGCTTTATTGAATTTCACAACAATGATTTTCACTCCTACTGTTGTGCTGTACAAAAATCCATCCGCGTGGTGGAAAAATGTTTGGGTTAGTTAATATACAATTTTCTTTATTTCCGCCTTCTCGCATCTCTCGGAGGTTTCTTCCTTTTACACCACCCGCAAGAGAAAATCTGGCGCAAATTTTCCCTTCGCATGTGCGTCTGCTTTTCGTTCTTAATTCAATTTCTCCGTACCACCACCGCATGATTATTCTACCGAGGAAAATTTTCTCCTTTTTTGCAATTAATCATAATCACGACGGATAATGGATCAAAAATGATAGCAAACACGCAATTAATAAAGGACGAGAGATGAGTGGGTGGATGCTGCGCATAAATTGAATATCAAATGAGGAATATAGAATTATTTTATAGCATAAAGAAATATAAGATTCTTCTGGAGAAACACAACAAGAAAATCAATTGATATCTGCCCGGAAAATGCTTCTGGAGCATAAAATAAATATCAGTCCATATATTCAACAAAAAAAAATTCCTCCTGCCTCATCATGATTTTCCCTACATCATCCCAATTCATTTCTCTCTCTCTCGTGCGCGCAATATCATTATGAAATTACTCCCGCAAGCTGCGAGAATATAGAGATGCTCTTTCCCATTGAAAATCGCATAAAAGGATGGGGGTGCGAGATCAAAGAAACAATTTTTATTCGCTTTTATTCTATCATATAACGATCCCTAATTGCGTTAAGCCATAATTCTAACGGGCGCTCTCCATTATTAATTCATGAAATTTTAAAAGAACTTTATTCAATTTTTGCACAATTTCACCCCGAAGCATTCTTTTTGGTACGTTATCGGGACAAAAGAGCGCGCACGGAAAATGCGAGAGAAAAAGTAGCCCATAAAACCACATACAAGTCCTTTTTTTCTCTGCTCACCCCTCACCTCCCCCCGTGTGAGGGTGGAAAGTTGCTCATAAGCTGTAATTTGCGAATTATTTGCTCAACTCAGTTATTGGCATCATAAAAAATTCTTCGCATTTTATCGTTAAGGCGTGAATTGAGTGGAATTAAGGGAAACCCACATTGAATTGGAATGTGATGGGTTTTATGCTCACATTCCCTCATTTGGAGGGAAAGTGAGCAATTTCATGCTGAAATTTGTGGAAATTATTCAAGGTGTTATTAATAAATCTACTCATTTTGCTAATGTCTCTTCTACGACGGAAGATTTATCTCTCAATGTTCCTCCAAAAGGGGAAGGTAAGCTCACTATTTTGTAGATAAACTTGTAAATTATTAACAACAACCAAAAGGCTCGTGGATAGTTCCTTGAATAAAATACTCAATAGATGGCAGCACTAGAAGTTTATGTACCTCTAGTGGGAAATTTTAAAATAATATTTATTTTCATCAAATTAATAAAGAAAAAAAGCTTTAAAATGGGGACTTTTTGCCCCTTTTCTGTGTGGCGTTGGAAAACTAAAGGGAGGGTGCACCACATATTTTCCATTTGGAAGGCTACACGAGGCATTTCCTTGGAGAACACAACCCCATACAGCAGAAAGATGGGAAATGGGGAATGAAAGTGGCTGCCGAGAGAGAGAGGTAAGAAGCCCATAAACCATCTCCCAAAAACATAAACCAATTTCCAAGAGGGCGGAATGAAAATCCCAGCCACTAGCGATTCAGGATAATTTACATCAATTCAACCCCTTTCAACCACCCACCGCCCAACCTGAATTATATCGCACCACCAGCCGCTCTCACCCGGAGGCTGTAATGCTTATTATGCAATAAAATATCGTGATGTATGGCGGATGGATGCCGTACAAGTAGTTATTTTGCATATTACATTACAAGTAGAAACATGAAAATTTATTTTCCTGCACACCCTGAGAAAATCATCCCACAAAACACACATATACTACACCCTTAACCACGTGAGAGGAAAGGATGGTTGAATTACGATTTATTTGGGATATTTTTCCTTCTCCAAGACGAATTCTTTTTGCCAGCGAAACATTTTTCTTTCGTGCAAAAAAATTTCTTTGGTAGAGTAAAGGGGTGAAGATCAAGGGATGATTTTTTGAATAGAAAATATTCGAATTTTGTAGTTAGAAAAATTTCTTTTCCATTAGAATAAAAGAGGTTTTAAATAACAATGGTTTTACTCACCCCCAACCGCTGCATCGTGGATTAGAAGGCTCCATCGTTGGTGAGAGTGCTACCACCCGGATGGCAGATTAGCTGAAATATTAATCGAAATAAGACATTAGCTAGTATTTCTAGCCAATTTTAACCTATTTCTGTCATTTTTATTTATTTAAAAAAATTACTGAAATGAATTTTATGAAAATTTGTGGAAATCACATTCAATCTAAAGAAAATTTGGACATTAACTTTTTTCTAATTGATCAAAGAGATTCTAGGAATGGACAAAAATGAGTTAATAAAAAGGATGTTTAAAAAAAATAAAAGAAAGATCAATGATCCTTGTGAGTTTTGAGGGATAAAAGGTAGACAAAGGGTCTTTATCTTATTTCCTGATGAGTGATTTTCCATTGTCAAATTAAACTGAAAAAATAAATCGTGAGATTTAGCATGAAAAAAATCTATTTTTAGTTTATTTTTAAAATATTTTATCAGCAAATCATGAACATTCCATCTCACAAGTTAAATCACAAAACAAGGTTTCAGAGATAACAAATTTTTACATCTTAATTTGACAATAGTTGTTAATTGCTTGTTAAAGTGATACAGAATGTAGAAGATCACTGATAACATTGCAATTTAACAAAACAAAGACAAGAAGTATAAAACATGATTTCTAATTAATCAAAGTACCTACTGTGGAATGATAGGCGATGGTAGATAGTCATTTTCGTAGAATTCTTGATAAGAAATTGGTATAAAATTGTCCCCAAAGCAAAGCTCCGAATGCATTCCTTTTTCGGATTGTTTGCGGTGACAATTTTACTCGAGAAAAGTGAAGAAAATATGTGGAAAAACTTGGTGTTAATTTATCTTTTAACTTCCGTTTTTGGGAACTGTGAGATAAACTTAATAGTTTAGTTCTACTAAAAGGTGTTTAAGTGGGTTTTTTTTTGTATATTCTAGCTGAAAATCTTCCAACTGTTAAGGATGGTCCCAAGATAGCAGAACCTGGACAATTCCCTCATCATGCCGTCATTATTCCCGCTGAATTCCCAGATTTTATGCTTTGTCAAGGATTTGTGATTAGTGATAGATTGATAGTTACAACAGCTGAATGCCTTGACAATCGTACCCCAAACAATACAGCTGTTGTTTTGGGTGTTCATGACTGGAGAATTGGTGGTACACGTTATGATCTATCCCATGTTTCTAGAAATCGCTTTTGGATTAAGGAATATCGTTCCCAAGATACTGGGATCGTTCAAACTATCAAACCAATCACTTTTACCAAATTTATCCAACCAATAATCTCTTCACCAATGGCATTTAATCAACCCGTCGGACGTATTGCAAGAGTCACGGGCTTTCATTTGGATTCACTTGCACGCTCTACTCCAACCTACTTAAAGTACATTGATGTACAAGTATGGAGTCTTCGCGAATGTCGCCAAAGAATCGTACCTTGGCTCCTTGGAGAATTTGTTCATAGTGCGAATGCCTGTGCAGCAGCTTTGACAGGACAAGGATTATCTAGAACTGATATAGGTTCAGCAATGGTGTTTGAAAATAAAGCCATTGCAATGGGTGTCTTTGCAACTTCGGCTATTGGTGAAGGAGCTCCCGACGTCTATGAAAGATCTTGGCCCCGCATAATACGAAACTAATAATTGCTGTATTTTTTCAACAGAAATTGAACAAAATATATTGAAATATTATTATCGCATTTTCGTGTTTTTTTTAAGAAAATTGTATAGATTAAATTTTCATTCCGGAGGCGTCCAGATTCAGTCTTTTCCTGATACCTTACAAAAGAGAATTTTTCCTAACAAAGATTCTGATAAAAATCTTTTCTTTTCTTACAATTCGAGTTACAATATTTGTGAAAATCCAAGATAAATCTTATATGATTTTGAGATTTAATCTTTTTAATCACGTTTTTGAAGCAAAAAATAATTCCAGTCCTCTTCAGAGATCTTTCTGACTATTTTCCTGAACAACAAAATATTTGTTTTTCTTCACTATATCGATAAGAGAACGATTTATAAACACCCATCTGTCAAAATCTTACAACAACTTTTTTCAGTTGTTAGAAAAGAAATGAAAAGATTTTTATCAGAATCTACCCCAAACATTTCCTTTTTTTTCACAAAACTCCTGACAGTGGAAATCAATTCTGACAATTTTTATTAACCTTGAGTTTTCCAATTTCCTCCCTTTCTTTACCCCCCAATCAGATATAAATTAATTTGTTCTAAATGAACTTCTTGTAGCGATAAAAAGATATTCATTTTTACACATATTTTCTTGATAAGAATTTCGTATAAAATTGCTGCAAAATTAGTGTTGTAGAAGTACTTTGTTTTCGGTTGTTCGTGGTGCAAGTTCCGTTGAAGAAAAGTAAAGAAAATTATGTGGAGACCGTTATGGATTTTTGTCGTGTTAGCCGTTAGTGGAAAGTGTAAGATGTCATTAGAATTCTATTAGAATAATGTGGAATATAAGCTCAGATTTGTTCATTGTACAATATTTTTTTAAGCTTAGCTTTTCTTTGTAGACTTTGAGTGTATAAAAATGATATAAAATGTTTTCTTTTACACAAAAAAAGAGAATAGATTCAGTTAAGGGAAGAGTTTAACAACTTCTTGAGACAAATTTCAAGAATATTGGGTAAGAATTGTCTAGAAAATCAATTTTGAACTAAAAATCTTGATTTTTTTCCTTTAACTGAATTAATTCAATTTTTTTAAAAATAAAAATCATTTTATGCACTCAAGGTGTCAACAAAATTTGGATGTTATAAAAAAATGAGAGTTTGGTATTTTAGACGTGCACCTTGTTTCTGCTGATGGTCCTAATATTGCGAAACCTGGACAATTTCCTTATTACGCCATTATCTCAGATGAAAACTTTCGTGCTACAATATGTGGAGGTTTCGTGATAAACAATCGTTGGGTGGTTTCTGGAGGAGTATTCTGCAGTAGCTTTGGAGCTCTCCCAATTATACACAGTAGAGGCATAATATTGGGTGTTCATGATATGAGGGTTGATGGCACTAGATATGCTGTTTCCAAAGTTATTGAAAACCGCAATGCTGTTGTTGATTCAATAATACACTGCAGCCTCTTTCAAACTGCTGAAACAATTATCTTCACTGATTACGTACAACCCATAGCTCTTGCTAGTGGAATACCAGTTAGGGTTACTGCAACAGTTTCTGGTATGCACTTGGATATTTTTGGAAGGCATAGCGCTAGCTATTTAAGATACATAGAAGTGGTACCAATACACAACTTTGAATGCCGTGAAAAACTCATTAATGCATCTATGGGACAATTTCTTGGCCCACATCATATTTGTGCTACCACTGCTATTGGTCAGGGACGTCAGGGACTCTCGCACATGGACGAAGGTTCACCAATGGTGTATCAAAATGAAGTTATTGGAATTGGAGCTTGGCATACTGCCTTTGTCGGCGAAGGAGCCCCCGACATATATGAGAGAATGACAGAAAGTCTTCGAAATTGGATTTTGAATCATACAAATGAAAATTGATTTTATAAATATTATGAAAAATAAATACAATAATCCCCTTGGCATCTTTATGAAGAAAAATTCACTCTTGCGAAAAATCTTCTTTCCCAGAAAACTTCCTAAACTCTTATCGTTGCAGAAACTCCCATCAAATAAATCTCATCTTCAGCAATTTATCTGTAATGTACCAACAAAATCTTCCTGATTGCCCCCAAAGCCCAAGAGAAACTTTTTTTTTATTAAAAAAAAAACTTGGTGGTACGATGAAGAATGTTTGAAGCGCGCGAATAATTTCCGCGCCAAAAGTATAAGTTGTGGGGTATTAGGCGCAAAAGACAAGGTGATGCAATATTGTAAACGCAGCTGCGCAGACCGCCAGCTTGTATTGGACATTGAATCAAGATGGAAGGTAGTCCCTTTGGCGCAGAGGATAGCGCGTTGGACTTCTAATCCAAAGGTCGCGGGTTCGATCCCCGCAAGGGATGAGCAATTTTTCTTTTTTTACACAACATTACACACACATATTGATTTGTTCGATTTAATTAAATTGTAATTTCTACTATTTAATGCAAAATAATGTGGAAATTTATGCGAGAAAAATTAATTTTAATTGCTTAAGCCAAGGGGTCAACAACTTATGTGAAATGCAATATTTTTCTCAAATAATTTTATATTGTTTTATGCTTCATTGCTTGGATTTTGATAAAAAAAATTATGCAATATTGCATCACTTGTCTCATTTTCTTAAGGAAGATTCCCCGGAAGATTTCTTTTGGTACACAGACAACAAGAGAATGAAGAAAAAAAAATTGACGTTATAAAAATAACGAGAAGAATTTTTCTACCCCGTTTTAGGAGCATAAAATGGATAAATGCAGGTAATTCGGGGAATTGGTGGTATCATAAAATCATCCCCAACTTGACATTGTTGCCATAACTTTCCACGCACGATGTAGCATAAAGCATCAAGGGGGTGGTGCGCACAAGGGAAAGGCACACAGTGTGTATCAGAGAGAAAAGTTACCCTCCCGTTGTACGCGACTCTTTGGGGTGGAAGCAACAACAAATAAATCATCCCTTAATTTTGGATGAATGCAAACGTAGCCACGCCTTTGCTTCTAAAGTGTTTTACTTAGTTACCATCCTTTTGGCTCAATTTCTCTTTCTCTTTCACATCATGCCATTATTTCTCATTTTATTTTTCTTCCCGTCCGGACACTCGAGATATTCTGTACCCCCCTAGCCCCATTCCCTAGCCCCCACATAAGGCATTTTCCTCCCTCAAACGATGCGAAGCAGTGGTGAAGAAGTATTCATCATCCAGGGGGTTTAGAACTTGAAAAATCATTTTTTTTAATTTAAAAAATAAAAATTATTTTACAAAAATCTTCAAGGGGCTAATCATTTAGAAATGTTAAGCCCTTTTATTGTCAAGTTGAATTGAATTAGTTTTTTTTAATAAAGATAGCGTAGGAGGTTAGGATGAATAAAAAAAAATTGAATTTTAAAACTTCGCGAAAAATGTATGAAACATGCATGAAACTTTCTTTCCATCCGCCATTTTGAGAAACCCAAAAATTTTATTTTCGATATATATCTCAGTTTCTATAATAGCTAGAAGTCTGAAAATATGATAAATTGTAGGAGACACAAATACTTTTCACAAAACAACTCATAATCGAAAATCGGTCAAGCCGTTTAGCCAACATAGCCGCCACGATTTTTTTTAATAGAAAATCAACCATAACTCGTAAATGGCTCGATTGATTTCGTTCAAATTGAACTCAAATGATAGATCTCAAGAAACTCTACATCTTTAAGGAACATCGTAAGTTCCGAAAGTGCCCACTAGGGGGCCTAAAATCAAAGCCAAACTTTTCGATTATATTTTAATGAATATCTTGGTTAAAAATTCGAAAATCTTTGGAACCGTTATGATTTACTATACATTCCCCAAAAACGTACATAGGTATTAGAAAAAAGCTTGGTTACCTATTTACTTGTACATTTTAACATTGAATATTACCAAATTTTACCCACTTTAGCACTTCTTTGAACATTATTAAAATAAAAGAAATAATAAAAGAAAATTGAAACATTTTGTGCTTCACCCCTTGCTTTTTGGGAAAGCGCTTCAAGGCGAAACACGGACTTCCAACCCCTTTCTCTCTCTGTGGATAGAGACCGGGGCTGGCAGATGGATATCTAATATAAATGATAAGGTTTCTCCTAGATTTACTTGGCGCAAAATCCCCCATACTTCCAACCCAACGTATACACCGCACCGCATCCAAAAAGGAGGAGAGAATGATTGGATTTAGCCCGGAGTTGGTGGATTTGTGTGGGATTATATGCGAAATGTACAACGATGGGGCGTTATGTGTATGTGTTGAGCAATTGGAGAAAATGGGGAATGAAATATTGAGGAAATGGAGCCAGCCAACGATATAAATGACCTAAATGGGGAGTAATTTATTTGAGCACACTCTTGAGGGAGAGAAAAGCTCATGTCCGTTTCTTTTTCTTCTTCACCACACCACCCCCTCCTGCTCACTTCAGCGCTACATCATGTCTCGAGGTTGCACACCCGCGGGGAGAAAGAAAAATCCTCCCTCTAAGGTCCTTGGCGGAAGGATTTTTTTCCATATTTCTTTTGCAAAGATTTTCTCAAGATTTTCCAATGAGATTTAAATTGAATTTAAAGAAAAATCTTTATGAAGGAATCTATCGAGGAAAACTATATATAGGTTATCGATCATCAACTAATAAAAGAAAATCTAAGCAAAGAGAGAGAAAGAAGAAATATTCTCAATTTAGTTGTTTTTGATATGTTTAAAAATATATATATTTAACTATATACGTGCTCATGACGCAAAAGCTCTGTCCATTGAGAATATTTCGGTGTGTTCGTTCACATCCCCACCCCTCTGCATGGTATATTCTTGTACATACAGCCAGAGAGTGTTTTAACACAATTGCGCGACATCTTAAATTGCCGTAATGAAATCAAATTTCAAAATTGAACCAAGCAATTCCATATTAAAACACCATATACAAATACCAATAAATTATGTTGCTATGGGGCGGTGCTAAGAAAATGTGCTTTCACACTCTTTCCCAACTACCTATCTCTCTCTCGCAGCTATATATAGTTGTGTGCTTTTAGCTAAAGCTCAGAGATAGGTGCACGTTTGCGTTGGAAGAGCTGAGAACATCAACGCGGGCATTTTGAATGATTCCCCCCTAGCAAAAAAGAAGAACATACAAGACAATGTCAATCAAACTTGAGTAGTTGGAGAGAAGGAGAAAGATGCTAAAGTGGGCGGAGCTTTTAATGCAATCTGCAGTGGAATGAGGGAGATAGAGGGAATTCCTCTCAGCTTCTGCCTTGGCCTGGACCACAAAAATCTCCCGTACAGCGAAGTTCAAATATAAAATCAACACATTCGTCGGTATGGCTTTCAGTACAATAAATTCCCTCTGAGTGATCGTGCGGTATGATTTTGTGACATTCCGTGTGTCTCCTATGTGTGGCCAATTTATTCGTCAAAATGTGGTGAATGTGTCGCGCAGAAAAGATCATCAAAAATAAATTTAAAAAACATTTTTTAGAGACTCCAGAAAAAAACTTTAAAAATAAATTCAGTGATGTTCTCGTGAGAATCTCGAGAAAAGAAACTGAAAAAAAAGGTCCAATCTGTGATATTTGTGAAGGTAGCTGTGAGACTTTCTAACAAATCAGCACTATCCAACATCCTCGAAGAAGTAGAGAAAAA